>NC_090440.1:653156088-653756088 GCF_031143425.1 Pleurodeles waltl | reverse complement strand
CGTTTTTGTCTCGACATTGGTAGATTCCTCCCCTCTGGATTCAGCATTGCAGATCCACATCTGAACAACAGTTTACTGTCTTTTACTGCCATCTAGTGCGTACTTTGAAAACTTCAGCAGAAACGGAAAATAAATATCGATCTTGACAGACGGTCTCGCATGTCTGTAAGTGAGACTGACTGGCATCGCCATTGGTTGTTTAGCCATGGTGCCAGCAGTACGATGTGTACTGGACGACTCAGGCTGGTCTCCCACATGCCCGCACTTCTGGCTGCTGGATCTGTGCCTGCCTCTAGCCCAAATAAATCCTCCGACCAAGCAGCCTGCCCTACTACGCCTGCTGCCAGCAGCCGATGCCCCTTCGCATTGAGGTCTCTGATTCAGGGACTCAACAGCGTCACTGAAGCTGCCATCCATACATTCTTTGTACATCAAATTTTGTTTAAAAAAATTAGAAGAATGGGTTTAAGTGGTTTTTGTTATTAGGAAACAGAACTCGAAAGTACAAGTGGGGACAGCTGATGTGATGTTGCGAACTGTGAATAAAATATTCTCGACACTAATTGTGCCATAGCTTGCTAAGCGTTCCGAAACTTGTTGTGGGAGGTAGCTGTCAAGCACGAACAGCGTCGTTTTACTAGAGTCTCTTGGTTCCCAGATTATGTACCACTCCGCCTTCAGCAGCGGATATAGGATTGCCTGCTTTTTGCGCATCTAAAACCATGCCAACAGGACAAACCTGAGTATGGAGGGCACCTCACTTTATGTCATCATCAAGAGACCACGTTTCCAGACCTGGCCTCTGTTCAGACAATATAATGCATCCTGGGGGTTTACCGCCATTGGGGTTATCAGATTTACACACCTAATGGAAATTATTTGTACGTGAAAAATCCATTACAAACATGGTGTGCTAATCATATGGAGTGAAACAGCAACCCTACTCAATTAGTCATAGAAGATGCTTTAGACTGAAAAGGTCACGTAGTTCATGGAACAGGCCTTTAATAGAAGCGACAGACCCAGTAAATGAGCTAAAAATGTCCGGGACAGAAATATGGTTGCAGCTGCCCTCAGTGACAAGGGGTAAAATAGGAGGTGCGAAGGGTTTTGAATGGTGTGTTCCAGGAAGGGTGGGTGCATGGCAGAGCTTTTGGATAACCAATGGCTCTATAAATGATTCACATTTAGATTACGGCTATTTAAATATACCTCATGTCGATGTCCTGACAATCACCAGGCACCAATTATGGATGCTCCTTTTGCCGAGTGTGTGTTCTAGGAATCGCCAGATAGGGCCATAAAGGGTCGGATTAATACCACATTTTCAGGATCATTGATGACTATGTAAATGAGTTCCGTTTAATTTAATTGTACGTACATTTATATTTGTGAATAACCTGCTGGCATGGATCCCGCCATTCAGGGCTAGATTTGAATCCCGTTATTTCGGGTCTCGTGGGAATTTTTGCTGCTATCGAAGTGTGAGCATGGGTTTGTGCAAAGGGCGCAACATATACTCTCCAGATTAAACAAATGGTGAGGGCACTCATGCACTGCATGGGCATTCAAGGCAAGTTTATCTATATGTGGCCGTAGTACACGAGTACCTCATGAAACTGATAAACTGATGTTTGGCCATCAAACGTGTTTCTATTGAACATGGTGTTTCAAGACAACAGTTATGTATTTTCATGAAACTGATAAGCATCTGTTTGGTGGAATAGACTTAATTTTTTTCAAAACGATACACGTCTATTTAGTAGGCAAGTGTCTGGATTCTCAAAGTGAGAAACTGATGCTCACGGGGTAAAGATTGTGTTTTACACACACAATTTGGGAGGGTTAGGCTTAGGTGGCACACTACACCATGAGAATACTAGAATATTGCAGGATCGCACTTTCAGAGCCTATGGATTTTTAATAAATTCATGTCAAAGAGTATTTCACTACGTCCCAACAACAACCCCTCCATGCTAGCTAGGACCCTGGGCCAGCAGAGGGGTGGCGTTGGTGTGGAAGCAGATGGTCCTGGCAGTAGGTGGCAGCCTCCAAGTAAAACTGTGGGCCGTGGCATTTAATTATTAGTCTCTCACTTTCCAATCCCTCTAGAGAGCTGACTGAAAAAGGAATACCTCACACACGAGTCTCCTGTAATGCACTGTGGGACACTAAGTTCATAGCAACCTTTGAGAGATGGACCAGGGTGTGCTGTGAGCATGTCAGGTGTCTGCTTGGAGTGAGGAAGCCCTGATGTTGACTTGGTGAATGACAACGCCTGTGCCAAAAGACCTTGTTTTCAGGGTTCTATTAAGGCTGACACTCTAGTTTTTATACTTAGGTAGGGGCACCTATGTGACAGCAACATTTTAAAGCTTGAGCAAAGTGGGCTTTGTTCTAGATCCTCACATTTCATTGAGACCCCCTTTTTGTGATTAGAAAACACCTGCCCTAATAACTATTTAAAACAATTTACTTCTTTCTTTATTTTTATTTTTTGCTTGCCATTCAGCAAATTCGCCAATGCCTCACCTATCCCTGCAAACTTGTAGAGCATGGATTAAAGTTTACACTGTGACACTAACAGCGAGATCCTTGTTGAGCTGGCTGTGCACAATTAGCTTCAAGTGAGTGTGCAGGCCCTGTCCGATCTCACATATCCTTTCAATCTAAAGACAACATGAACAGTTACTGAAGGGGAGGACTGTTTCATTTCCGCCTGGTGTCTTGTGTGTACTTCGCCATGCCAGTTCGATCACGGCCCCTGCAAGGCGCGGCAGCACAATGGCAGCAGGCTGACGGGCAGAGCGTTATCAACTTTCTGCTGTTTTCACGCCATGCTCCAGCTCTGGTCGTCATGCAAAATGCCTGTTTATTGCTCCTTCCAACTTTTTTAAGTAAGGATCAGGTGGCACATGGATACTTTGGAAGAATAAGCTTCTTATGAGCAATATTTGTTTTGAAATATTTTTAAGAGATGTGTAAAGTTACACATTTTGCCATCTGTGTTTAGACTGCCACCAAAGATTTATAGACTGTGATGGATGTTACTTTCTGTGTTCAGCCTGGGTGGGTACATTGCACATTGGGTGACTTTAGCTGAAACTGATTGCAGTGTGAGGGCACATCTCTAAGACTACACTGAGGTGTACGAACTTTTATTACCTATGAGATGCCAATAAGGCTAGTATGACTATTTTTCAATGAACCCATTATCCATATTTTGCTTTAGGTGGTGGTGATACTGAAGAAAGTGTAAACATTCCAGCCATCGCTTCGGTGCCCTCAACACCCAAAATGTTCACCCCACTCTCTGTGCCATGATGTCCTTTCACTGAGACTGCCTGTATTTTCTGACTATAAACGCTTATATTTTGAAGAAGGAAATTCATCCAATATGATCTTTGTGTAATCACATACAATCTTTTTAAAATACACGAAGTTTAATAGAAAGAGCCGCCAGTAGGTTCTTTTGCTTTCTCAAGGCTGTAATGATAAGCAGGCTGACAAAATAATTCTGAATCAACTGAAAGTTACATACATATATGTGTGCATTATTTGATTTTACAATCTATGTGTTAGTGTTTAAAAATGCGGGGTGGTGGACAGCATAAGGCTTGAGCAATGTGGATTTCCCCTTGGCTTGAGAGATCGCATTTTTCTGCTCGTGCCAATATAAGGTGGGAAGTCTTTTTGTCAGTCTCAACATCAAATCTCACTCAAACCCCGTCCTCTCCCTTTCTGTGTAGACCTGTATGCTTATACACCTAAAGCACCCAAGAATGAATGAACATGAAAATACCACAAGGTCGAAGCCTGGATCTTGGCTCCTGGATACACCCTAGAATTGTTTGTATGCAAGCCACCGCCAATGTGGTCTCTTTGAAGTACTAATTCACCACTGTGTGGTCAAATTTGGGGTCCACTAGGGGTGGGGTGTACATGCCTACGGAGGACGGCAAACTCTGGCCCACAAACGCACGGCATGCCCCTTCTTTGGGGTTGCTGCTCCGTAGGAATGAAGGTACACTAGCGCTTGTGGGATGTGTGGGCGATATAAGGTGGAAGTAGTTGATTAAAACACATGTAATGGTGATAATTGTACAGGAATAAATAAGATTCTGGTGTGTGACCATGTTGCCTTGATGAAGCTCAAGGATATGGGGGAATATCCCTGCCGCCATGTGTTTACCAAGGACCTTTGCTTATTTACAAGATTCCAGCTGCATTATGTCTCAGCATCCGACAATACATTTTTCATTTAGACCTCACAGTTCTCAGCAGCACTGATTATGTACTAAGATACATACCAGGGAACTTGAGGTGGCCAAACATAATATTTTGAAATGTACACAAGCACTTAGCTGAGCTTGCGGCTGAAAGAGCATCATGATAGAGAGTAGGCTCCTTCCTCATGAGAGAGGAGAACCAAGGGAGTATGAATCAAATGTATTTAACCCAAATGTAATTGTGAGTAAGTTATTTCCAACTGAATTAAGGGGAGACAAGAGGTTGAGAAGACAGAGGTTGGTTGACTGGTAATATTGCTGTTCAGCGGGTATGACGTTAGAGACTGGTGAGAGTGATTCTGGTGATGATGATTCTGAGCACTGTTGAGCTTATTCACAGTAAGTAAAACATTTGCCATAATAGGATTTTGAATGAAAAGCGAGGAACGACGCAGGGCAGTGGATTGAGGTGGCATAATTGCGAGCCAAATATTTTGTAGCCATTAGCAGTGACTACAGACATTTAGAAGCGAAGAAATGTGCCACTGAGAAACAACAACTTGAAGGGGGTGAAGGGGTACTATTGATGACAGGAGGGGGTAGAACCTTGGAGTATGGCAGGTTTTTGGAGGAAAGTAGAGAAGCAATAGTGTGCCACAGGAGAACTGGTGGGGTAAACTAAGAGGAGGGGGAGAGAGTACTGATGTGGGGTATCGGATGCCCATGTGTTCTGATGTGTGCTGAGAAGAATGATGCGAAGCCACTGGGGATTGAACGTGATAGAGCTGCAGGACTGGAGATGGGAGAAGGAGATGGGTCGTCTGTAAGTAGGAGCTTTGGTATTGACATAGAACACATGGGGGTTTTCTTTCTGCCTCGGGCTCAGAAACCATGCACACTCAGGTGAGACACCACAACACGTCCCACACACATACAGGCTCCAGACTCAGTGAAGAGTGTGGTAATCCGATTCATTCAACATAAACCAATGATATGAGAAACACAAACAATGTTACACACCATGACCAATTTGGCCACTGAAACAAAACCCCAAACTGAATAACGTTTCAGAGCTGTATAACAAACACAAGCCAAAATCACATAAATGGTGCACAACACTAAGTTATAAACATACATGAAAATCATAGGCTGATCAAACGTCTAAAGAGATTAAGCCTACTAAACATCAATACTATTAAACACTCCAAAAGCATAACACAAACCAACAGAACAATAATATGCACATCAATATCAGATTTCAAAGCAGATGATGTTGACATCAGTAATCATCAAAGTCAATCAGTAACATTAAATATTTGGGCTGGGCCATTCTCATACCTAATGCAAATTTGGACTTGCATGTGTGGGAACAGACTAGCACATGCAGGCAAAAACAAAAGAGACAAATAATTTGGAAAATCATCTAACTAGGGTAACTAGCTATAAAAATCCACTGATGTAATTATCTAAGCAAGAAACAAGGAAAAACAACATTGTGAATTATACCTCTCATCATAGGACAGCAAACAGGAAGGATTTGTTGGTCAAAGCACTCACAGCATCGCAGTATCAGTAGACAGTAGCATTAGGGTAGTTCAGAGCATGAGGTTCACACAGGACAAGGGTAGCAGTTCAGCATTGATTGGGCATATTAGTACTGAACAGCATAAGTAAATGTGGCATATATAAGGTGACAGCATGAACACTCAAGATAGAAGACTCTCACAGATTGACTAACTCACAGGCACCGACTCCTAGTTTCAAAAGCCTCTATAACTAAAAATGTACAAACGTTCTGATTGGACCTCAGAGTGGACTCATCTTGCGCAGCTGGCTCAATATCCAATTGAATTGTAGATTCCACTCAGGTTTGCAACTCTTCCAGATCTTCTCAGGGATGGTGCACTGTCATCTTGAAGAGTTCATAAAGTTCCACCAAAATATAACATTTATGACATTTTTGAAACATGGAACATCTTTCTAAATCGTCTACAGGATGATTCTAACAGTTTTCATACGAATATAACAATACTTCATGTCTTGTTCACCAGCTAGAACAAATACTGTTACATTTGTTATTAACTAAAAACCTCTCTGCCTTCAGTACAATAGGACATTCACTAACACATCGGCAGCCTTTGAAAAATATTCAGGTCCAAAGAAACAGAATTAATTAGTAGCTTTCCATTACTGCTGCAAAATGCCTAGTCTGGCTATATTACTGAAAGTTAATACATATAAAATCTATTGCGCACCTTACAATCTAAATCTAATGGGCAAAGCAAATTATTTAATTGCACTCATTGTTATGCATTTCATTAGACAGTTTAAATGTGCATTTATTTTTCTGCACACGTGTAACTCACGTTAATAAATGTATTTTTAATTCAATTTAAGTACGATTCATTCATATTCAGCTAATACTCATAATATACTTTTCATCTCTATTATTTCTTTAAAAATATCTTCTTTAATTCATGTCAGTAATTTATTTAAATATAAATGTGCAGCATCTTTCATGATAAAATGTGATGTTGAAAACAAGTGGAGATCACAATGTCCACCATAATTCAAATGTGCACATTTTTACATCTCATGTTAATTTCTCAGTTAGGCTTTCAAATAAAACTTGTAAGTCAACATATGCTAACTTCTATGCCACTGATGCATTAGTAAAATTTGATCTCTCACAGTAATCAATAGTCATATAAATTTGGCATCAGTTAGGGAGAAGCAAGGGTCAATCCAGTGAGCTGTGAATAGACTTCAGGAGGAACAAACAATACTAGGTCACAGGAAATTCTACAATAAGTAGTAAAAACAGACAAGACAGGAGCAGGAAGCAGACAGTACATCATTTAGGATCTGCCAAATGAGGTAAAAACATCTGATCTTTAGGGAGAAGGGCTTAGTCATATGAAGGTTGGCCTAGCAACATATTGCGTTCTGATATGGTTCTAATCACAAACATGGTTTAAAACAGTGTTCTAAAAGGGTTTGCCTCCTTTCTCTCAAATTACACACATATTGAAAAAAATGGATTACAAACCTTCTGAGCCAAACATCATTATCTGTTGAGTCCTGAAATGATCCTTACTGTTCCTAACTCTTTGCAACCTTAATGTGATTTTAGTAATTTGTTAAGGAACAGGTGTCTCGATACACTAATACACTGATAAGCCCCAAATTTAAATGTCAGTTTCAGTGCTATTAGACAATATCACTCTCCAAGCAGTCCAGGTGAACAATCAGACCTGGATATCTGAGAACCTCCTTTTCTTATCCTAAAACGTCTGAGTTCAACCTTTCCATTCATTTTCAACCATCCACAATCTAAAATATTCAAAATCCCCACTTTCATAATGTAATCAAAATATTAAAGGTGATTTTCCTGGAATCGGGTTGCTGACACATTAGTCACTCAGACTCCTGTCCCGTGATGCACAGATTGACTTGAAACCTTGATATTATGACTAAACAATGAAAGTGGAGGGGATCAGTGGAGGGAGGAGGCCGTCATATTCTCCAATATGCTTTAAACCACCAGAGGTTCTCCACAATTCACATTTGGGGTCTGGCTCCCTATCTCACTCCACATACAGCAGATCCGACCTGACACCAGGAGTTGAGGAGAATCATACTTACAATGTGTAGCCCTGATCTGGGATCCTGGCACTTTGTGAGGGGCGCACTTGCGTGTCACAAGGGGGGAGAGATGAGTTGGGCAGTGTAAATGGTCCATATTACCACCAGGTGTGCTGACATATACACAATCACAAATTGGGCCCCGATAACTCCCTACTATAACCCTTAACACTGTACTAAGCAAATGTGTGCTTTAGGGTGCTGTCATACAAATTTGTCCATCACCTTTTCTCTTTTGGTTCACTTGGACTGCAACATCACCTAGAGTTGTAGGTTTATTTTTCATTTTTTCTTGGTGTATATTACTGATGGTTGGGGTTGTCAGCGTGGGTGGGGGTGAGGACGAATGTTACCAAATTATACTTTTATCATTTCCTTGTGCAATCCAGCAGCATCTCACAGTGTTACAGACCTTTATCTGCAAGCAACATACGAGTAGGCTTCTATTTTTAACATTTTGCTGTGATTACGATTGTTTTATGAATTTTTTTGTAATATTAAAAAAAAACTTTTTAAACTGTAGGCATTCCACTTTGGGGGTTTTTAATTCTATTACCGATTATTGCTCACTGTTTCCTTTTATTTCTTGCCTTGTTCGAGCACCGGAGCCCGTGTTTAGTGGCTACTGGTTGCTCGGATTTCCCCTCCTTCCTGGTGGGGACATTTCCGACCGACGTTTCGATAGGTTGGCGGTCTAGTTCTTTTTTCAAAGCCGGCTTAGGCTGCCTCACGTCAGTATTTAATGACTGAGGTGCGCCAGCCGCGCAGCAAGCAACATACGAGTAGGCTTCTATTTTTAACATTTTGCTGTGATTACGATTGTTTTATGAATTTGTTTGTAATATTTAAAAAAAACTTTTTAAACTGTAGGCATTCCACTCTGGGGGGTTTTAATTCTATTACCGATTATTGCTCACTGTTTCCTTTTATTTCTTGCCTTGTTTGAGCACCGGAGCCCGTGTTTAGTGGCTACCGGTTGCTCGGATTTCCCCTCCTTCCTGGTGGGGACATTTCCGACCGCCATTTTGATAGGTTGGCGGTCTAGTTCTTTTTTCAAAGCCGGCTTAGGCTGCCTCACGTCAGTATTTAATGACTGAGGGGCGCCGGCCGCGCAGCAAGCAACATACGAGTAGGCTTCTATTTTTAACATTTTGCTGTGATTACGATTGTTTTATGAATTTGTTTGTAATATTTTTAAAAAACTTTTTAAACTGTAGGCATTCCACTCTGGGGTTTTTTAATTCTATTACCGATTATTGCTCACTGTTTCCTTTTATTTCTTGCCTTGTTCGAGCACCGGAGCCCGTGTTTAGTGGCTACCGGTTGCTCGGATTTCCCCTCCTTCCTGGTGGGGACATTTCCGACCGCCATTTTGATAGGTTGGCGGTCTAGTTCTTTTTTCAAAGCCGGCTTAGGCTGCCTCACGTCAGTATTTAATGACTGAGGGGCGCCGGCCACGCAGCGGGCGCGCCAAATGCAAGCCCGTCTGCGCCCTGAGCCCAGAGATGCTGCCCTTTTTTCCCCCAATAGTTTAGTCTACTCTTCTTCCCAACTGCTGGCGTGTAGAACTACTGATCCCTGCTTTTCCCCTTCTAGCGACTTATGCCTCCCTCCCCTCCTTTCCTGCCCACGCTGTGGGTGGACTGCTTTGCCATGTACGTTCTCTGAAGTTCCTTCTCCCCACCTCGGCAGAATGATGCTGCTTAACTGCCGATCCCTCCCAGCCCACTCCCTAGACATCTATAATCTCCTCGAAGAACTCCTGCCTGATGTTCTGTTTCTTACTGAAACCTGGCTCGACGATGACTCTACAGTGCACATCTGTAATTCTCTGCCTTCCATTTATTCTATGATACATCTAGATAGACCCGCCACCAGAGGTGGTGGAATAGCCATTATTCATAAAATCACTATTAAATGCACCACTTCACCTCTGGATATTCCTGACTGTGAGAGCTTAATGTTTTCACTATATCTGTCCTCCACTTTCACTTTTTCAGGAATCTTGCTTTACCGACCCCCCGGACTTGTCTTACGTTTCCTGGATACTCTTCCTGAGATTGCAGCCAGCCATATTTGCAATCTCTCTAATTTAACCATTTTAGGAGATTTTAACATTCACCTCGACAATTCGGACTGCCCTTCGGCTAAATTATTGGTAACCTCTCTCTCAGCACTCCAACTAACTCAGCACGCATCTGGCCCTACGCATCAGAAGGGTCATATGCTAGATCTTATCTTTAGCAATATTGCTAATTTGCTGGCTGCCCCCCCCCCGCCACTACTATGGACTGATCACTCCCTTCTTTCCTTTACCTTCCCTTTTGATGCCATTCAAGGGCAGCTCCCTAGCACCACAACATCAGGACGTATTTGGTCAAAACTGGACCCTGAGGAATGGCGCAAGGCCCTCCGGACCCCAGATAAAACCTACCACCCTTCTGTCCCAGAAACTGCAGATTCTTTTGATAAATGGATTTCATCCTCTCTGGATGTCATTCTACCCGTCAGAACCAGAGTAATTCCTTCATCCCAAAAATCTAAACCCTGGTTCTCTCCTCACCTGCGTAAAAACTACAGTCTCCCCAACAGTGAGATTTACAAACAATCGATCAGAATATATCACCATAATATTAAAATTGCCCAGTCCATCTATTATGGTGAGAAAATAGAATGTTCTTCATGTCCCCAGAAATAAATTTTTCAAAATTTTAAAGAACTGACTACACCTCTCATATCTACCCCCATGACGGAGGCCTCTGTTACCCACAGTGATCTACTGGCATCATTTTTTCAAGAAAAAGTAATCACTATATACTCTGGGTTCCCCGCCTATGCGAATCTGCTTCCTATCTGTAAGGACATAGATTCCCGTTCTGTAGGAGTCTCTTTAACCTCCTTCTCCCCTCTCACCAATGAGGTGACTAATAACCTTTTGTCCAAAATCAAATCTGGCTCTCCTCTAGACCCACGCCCCTCCTTCTGCTCTCTTGCAGGTAGCAGACACCATTGTTCCTCCGCTCACTAAAATTCTTAACAACTCTTTATCCTCTGGCTCTTTTCCCCAGTCATTTAAACACACTGTTGTTAAGCCCCTTTTGAAGAAACCTAAACTTGACCCCACTTTATTGGAAAACTTCAGACCTATTGCCCTCCTCCCTATCTCCGCTAAGATTCTTGAGAAACACGTCAACGCTGAACTAACTAGCTATCTTGAAAGCAATGAGCTCCTCCATCCCACCAAAATGGGCTTCAGAGCCTTGCACAGCACTGAGTCAGCTCTTTTGACCGTAACCGAGTCGGCTCGCCAGCTCTTAGATCTAGGGACTCACGTAGCCATTATCCTGCTTGATCTAAGTGCAGCTTTCGACACTGTTGATCACGATCTTCTCTGCTGGAGACTATCAGATATAGGGGTAGGAGGCTCCGCCCTCTCCTGGTTTTCCTCCTTCCTTAAAGATAGATCCTTCCAAGTTTTGGACCGTACCTTTTTCTCTGGCCTCTTCCCTTTGGCATGTGGAGTCCCCCAGGGCTCGTCCCTTAGCCCCACTCTTTTTAATGTTTACCTGTCACCATTAGCTAAAGTGATCGCCCCTCATAATCTGTCACTGGTCACCTATGCAGATGACACTCAGTTGGTGGTGTCCCTCTCCAGCTCTGGAGACTCGTCGGTGGGTAACCTTTCCCGCTGTATGAGTGACATCGCCAAATGGATGAATGAGTCCAAACTCAAATTTAACGATGGAAAATCTGAAGTTTTGGTCCTGGGCAATGGTTCCCCTGCTCTTCCTCTCCCATCGCTTTCAGACACCTTCAGCACTCTTCCTCCCCCCAAACCTCAAGTTAAGACTCTAGGTGTGCTGCTTGACCCCCGGATTACTATGGATTCCCAAGCCAACAAAGTCTCCTCTACCTGTTTTGGTCTCATGCGCATGTTCAGAAAGATTCTCACCCTTCTCCCTCCTATGGCCAGAAGAATCCTCATTCAAGCCTTAATCCTTTCCCGGCTGGACTATGGAAACTCCCTGTTCCTCAGCTCACCGCTTTATGTTATAAAGAAGCTGCAGAGAGTGCAAAATGCAGCTGCTAGGCTCCTTACTCACTCCTCAAAATATTTGTCTGCCAAATCGGCTATCTCTACTCTTCACTGGCTCCCCATCAAAGAACGGATCCATTTTAAATCTCTCTGCATTGTCCACAGGGCCCTACATGGTAAGGGTCCCATCTCTTTGAGAAAACGAATTTTCCTGCATATTCCTTCTAGGAATCTACGTTCCTCCTCTCTCAGGTATGCACACATCTCTCGGTCTAAGATAGCTTGGGGCAATAACTCCTTCTCCAGCAAGCCTGCCCATCTCTGGAACGCCCTTCCCATGGAGCTCCGCTATGAATCCTCGGAGCGCCTCTTCAGAAAAAAGCTTTAAACTATTCTATTCTGTAATTAGTATTGATCCTTCTACCTATTCGTGCTTTGTTGCTTTAGCGCTGGGATGCCCTTGGGTCGCTATGCGCTCTATAAATTCTAAAAACTAAACTAAACTAAACTTATCCAGCAAATGCAACACATCAGACTACCCAAGCTAAATGCCACCCCCTAGGTAACACAGCTCACTAATCTCTTGGAACATAAGATACCTTAACGATCATCGTAAACCAAGACAAGTACAGGAATACTTCGAAAGATACACTATAGACATGGCACTTTTACAGGAGACGTACTTTCACTCCAAGTCTCCTATACTTTATTTTGGCCAATGACCATAAAAGTAAAGGTCAGCCAATAATACATACATATTTTACAAAGCCTTAAAAACATAATTAAAAAGTTCTGATTCATAAAAAAAAGTACTTTTATAGTGTCGTAATCGATCAATGATATATACAAGTTTGAGATGGCATTAAATACATCATTAAAAGAACAGATTCATAAAAGGAAAAAACAATTTCCAATATCACAAGTGTTGGACCTGGCCCTTTTTGTAGGGTCACCCTCAAACCTTTTGCCTCCTTCCTCCTATATTTTCTGACCAGTTTTTGTTGGTTTTAGGACTCTGGGCACTTTACCACTGCTAAACAGTGCTAAAGTTCATATGCTGTCTATGTAAATTGTATGTGTAATTGGCTTTTCCATTATTGACATATTTGATTTACTAGTAAGTCCCTAGTAAAGTGAATTAGAGGTGCCTAGGGCCCATACCCTGCCTGATCACTCTCCAGTTAAGTTGCACCTACCACTCTCTAGTTCTTGACTGTGTTGTCCACGTGGTGATTTCTGGCAGATTCCCTCCTAGATCCAGTGTTTCACAACAAACATGGTCCACTCCTAGAGGCCTTCAAAGCCTACATTAGAGGAGTAACAAAAGACAAATAGGCAGGGATTTTTCCGCGATATACATGTGCTACTAGTAGGCCTGAAGCACTGGCTGTGCCACCCACATGAGTAGCCCTGCATATATGGATCAGCCCTGCCATTGCAGTGTCTGTGTGTGCAGTTGTAAACTGCCAATTCGACCTGGCAAGTGTACCCACTTGCCAGGCTCAAACCTTCTATTTTTATTCATGTAAAGCACCCCTAAGGCACGCCCTAGGTAGCCCCATTGGCAGGGTGCAGTGTATGTTAAAGGTGGGACATACACTGGTGTATTGTACATGTCCTAACAGTGAAATACTGCCAAAATCGTTTTTCATTGCTGCAAGGCCTTTCTCTCTCATAGGTTAATAAAGGGGCTGCCTTTAAATAACGTTTACGTTCAGTTTCCCTTTGGGAACAGATAGAGATGTAGAGTTTGGGGTCTCTGAACTCACAATTGAAAAATACATCTTTTGGTAAAGTTGTTTTTTAAATTGTCTGTTTGACAATGCCACTTTTAGAAAGTGGTCATTTTCTTGCATAAACCATTCTGTGACTTTGCCCACTTGAGTATTCCTGTCTTGGACAGACTGACAGTTTGGCTGTTTGTGAATCTCCACTAGACAGTGGCACAAGGGGAGCTGGGGTGTAGCCTGCATATCCTGGCCACTTACACCTGAATGAGCTGTGCCTTCCCTCACACAATGCAGTTTCCAACCCCCTGGTGTGCGTCTGGAGCCAGGCCTGGGCAAGGCAGGATCCCGTAAACAACAGAAACTTTTCATTGAAGTTGGGCAACTTCAAAGGCAGAAAGGGGTATAAGTATTGGACCCAAAACCCCAGACTTTAGATTACTTCTGGATCCAAGAGGAACCTCTGCCAAGGAGAAGAGCTGGAGAAAGATTACTGACCCTTTGCCTGTGACTGTCCTTTGCTGGGTTGGCCTGCAGTTGCTACTTCTGCCTGAAAGAGGACAAAGACTGGACTTTGTGGTATATTCCTGCTTGTGAAGACTCTCCAAGGGCTAGGATTGAGCTTGCTTCCTGTTTTGAAGGGCAATCAAATACTTCCTCTGCCAGCATCTGGACTATCTGCTGAGACTCCTGCCCTGCCAAGTGGTACCCAATCCAGTCCTTGTGCCCCTGAAAGATGAAGTTGGTAGAACAAGAACTGAAATCCACGCACAGGACGCCCCACCTGCATTGCAGCTGTAAAAACGACGCGTCACCCGCCTCGCAGCTGAAATCAACGCACAACCTGCATCACAGCAGGAAAATCAAAGCATCACCTACATCGCGGCTGGAGAAACTACGCAAACACCCACTCACGGCTGCTGACAACGTTGCAAACCCCATGCAGCGTGGTTTTCCATCACAATGCGACCAGATTTCACAGGCATCATCGTTGGGCGTCAAAATCAATGGAACCTGCGCGGATCTGAGGTGCCCCGTCTGGAATTCGATGCATCGTTCTCTTGGGGGAGAAAAACTATGCATTGCCTACCAAACTGGAGAAGAAACGATGCCCGGCCTCACTTGTGAGTAAGGAATCGACGCATCGCTGTCTTTTTTGACACACGCTCACCTGTGCGCCTTTATTTTTGACGCAAACAAGGTACTTTGTGTAACAACTACGTTTCCATTGTTTTCTATGGAGTATAACTTTTTGGAAATTCATATCTTGACTTGTGTAGATTGGATTTTTGTTGTTTTGGTCTTGTTTGATTTACGTAAATATTGCCTATTGCCTATTTTGTAGTGTTTTCACTGTATTATTGTGTGTGTTGGTACAGATCCTTTACACATTGCCTTTGAAATAAGCCTGACTGCTTGTGCCAAGCTACCAAGGGGGTGAGCAGGGGTTATCTTAAGTATGTATCTCAGTTGCCCTGACTAGAGGGAGGGTCCTTGCTTGGACCAAGTGCAAACTGGCTGTCAACCAGAGACCCCATTTCTAACACGAAGACAGTGGCACGACTGTATTGCAAATAAATGCGGGGCAGCTGTGCAATATGCTATTAAAAAGAAAAAATAAGAGGGAATAAAGGTGAAATAAAGAAGAGTACAAAGAAAACACACAGATCTATACACACTGGTATATGAGTCAAGTACTAAGGATCTGAGTTCAGGGACAACATGATTTTACACCAGATGGCAGGAGTGGCTCCTCCGCAATGGCGAAGGAGCGTCGCCCCACTGGCTCAATGCCACCAGCTCAAAAATAAAACAATATTTAATTATCGTTTTATTTTTTAGCTGCTGGCAAAGCCAGTATATGCGGGGAGGGGGAGTGCTGGGCCATGGGAGGAAGGAGGAGGAGTGGAAAGAGTGCACTTAAAAGTGCACGTCAGTTTGGTTGACCGTCTTAGGCCTGCCAAACTGACATGCGTACTGAGGTTTCTCCAACCCGGCTGTGTTGCACATCGAGTTTGGAGAAACAGCACAGACTCCAGTGCACTGTCTGAGTGGCAGTCCAAACCGCTCAGATCAATCTTGACACTGCTCTCATGCTATGTATAGCACGAGAGCAGTGCCAGGATTGCTTGTGGAGCCTGTGGTGGTGTCCCAGGGAACGCTGGGACACCAACACCATCAGGAGAGAAACAAGGTGGCCGGCGGCAGCAGCAGCAGCGGCAGCGGCGGACAGGTATGTTTTTAAAAAAAATATATTTTATTGTTTCTACTCCCCCCACAGGTGGTCATTCTTTTTTTCGCCCCCACTACGAGCTGAACATGTCTTGCTATGCATATTGACACCTTTCCTTTAGTTGTAAATGCAGCGAGTGGCCGTGTACTCACTCTAAATTTTAAATACAGGGACTTTGTGTGAGGGGGTCTATCTTGTCCATAAATGCCTCAAAGGAAGGGGAAGGCTTAAAAACCCTAGAAAACATTTTGTCAAGCAACCCAAACCAGCCCGAGTGGGCATTTTTTCCTCCTCATGCACCCAGTAGATGGACTTCAATTTGATTACAGAATAGCATGTAATGGTATTTGGGTTGAGACAATATTCTTGTAGGCCCAGGGAATAAAGGGACTGTTTAACGTGTTTCATCCATGGTAGCATCGCCACTCCCTGTTGCCTGTCTATGACATCTGTAGTCACCTAACTTTGGGGTAGCCAATGTAAGATTAGTCTAAGTGAACTGAAGTGGCCTTGAAGTGGATTCCCAAATCTTGTTAAAAACAAGAGGGGAGCTGTGGGGAAGTTTAAGCACTGCTCTTAAAACATTGTTTTCTACTGTTTCCAATGCATTTATGTTACTGAAGCCCCACAATCCAGCACCGTATATAGGAGACGTACTTATCCCCAAAAAACAGATACGACTTTGCCTGGAAATGGAACACCCCCAGGTATTTCTCATCAGGCAGTTCGTAATCATGAGGGGTCTGCATTCTAAAATGTGTGCACAAGGAGTTTAGGCTACATCAATAAAGTAGAGGTGGAAGACTGATTTATAGTCTTGATATGAACATTGTAGAATATAAAACTAGCCTTGATAAATGTTTATGCTCCGAATGTTGATACTCCCCAATTTTCCTAGGCATCCTCACAATACTCAGACACTCAGAGGTTGACATGGTGCTGTGGGGAGGGGACTTCAATTTATTGCTAAAACCTTGAACTAGATTGTACAGGTACACAACACACTTCCCATGCACAATCTGTTAAAATACTGGCAGATACTATAATTCTGTTTGAGCTACATGACTTGTGGCGACATGCACACCCATCTACTTGGGAATACACGTTCTGTTCCTCACCAAATGTCTCCTCTTCTAGGCTTGATTATTGATCGGCTTGATAACTGGGGTGGCATGGTGAGCAAAAAAACGATGGATTAAACCCAGATCTGTGACTGGGGGTGAGAGTCTGACAATGTTCAGCATTCCGTCCATCACTTGTTGTTTTTGCTTTGTCGCCCTAAGTGGGAAGGGTATACCCAGACGTGGGTCCCGTGCTTCCCATGCTATTGGATTCAAGCTAGCCTGGCTGATGAGGGGTGATACCCCGAAACCGGTCCCAGGATGCTTGTTTCCGGTCCAGTGAGGACCTGGCTTGGCAGTTCGGGCTGGACTGTTCCCATGAGTAACAGGGTCAAGACTGATTTGCATATGGCTGGGTCCAAACTGGGGTGGCATGGTGAGCAAAAAAACGATGGATTAAACCCAGATCTGTGACTGGGGGTGAGTGTCTGACAATGTTCAGCATTCCGTCCATCACTTGTTGTTTTGGCTTTGTCGCCCTAAGTGGGAAGGGTATACCCAGACGTGGGTCCCGTGCTTCCCATGCCACTGGATTCAAGCTAGACTGGCTGATGAGGGGTGATACCCCGAAACCGGTCCCAGGATGCTTGTTTCCGGTCCAGTGAGGACCTGGCTTGGCAGTTCGGGCTGGACTGTTCCCATGAGGAACAGGGTCAAGACTGATTTGCATATGGCTGGGTCCAAACTGGGGTGGCATGGTGAGCAAAAAAACGATGGATTAAACCCAGATCTGTGACTGGGGGTGAGTGTCTGACAATGTTCAGCATTCCGTCCATCACTTGTTGTTTTTGCTTTGTCGCCCTAAGTGGGAAGGGTATACCCAGACGTGGGTCCCGTGCTTCCCATGCCACTGGATTTAAGCTAGCCTGGCTGATGAGGGGTGATACCCCGAAACCGGTTCCAGGATGCTTGTTTCCGGTCCAGTGAGGACCTGGCTTGGCAGTTCGGGCTGGACTGTTCCCATGAGGAACAGGGTCAAGACTGATTTGCATATGGCTGGGTCCAAACTGGGGTGGCATGGTGAGCAAAAAAACGATGGATTAAACCCAGATCTGTGACTGGGGGTGAGTGTCTGACAATGTTCAGCATTCCGTCCATCACTTGTTGTTTTTGCTTTGTCGCCCTAAGTGGGAAGGGTATACCCAGACGTGGGTCCCGTGCTTCCCATGCCACTGGATTCAAGCTAGCCTGGCTGATGAGGGGTGATACCCCGAAACCGGTCCCAGGATGCTTGTTTCCGGTCCAGTGAGGACCTGGCTTGGCAGTTCGGGCTGGACTGTTCCCATGAGGAACAGGGTCAAGACTGATTTGCATATAGCTGGGTCCAAACTGGGGTGGCATGGTGAGCAAAAAAACGATGGATTAAACCCAGATCTGTGACTGGGGGTGAGTGTCTGACATTGTTCAGCATTCCGTCCATTACTTGTTGTTTTTGCTTTGTCGCCCTAAGTGGGAAGGGTATACCCAGACGTGGGTCCCGTGCTTCCCATGCCACTGGATTCAAGCTAGCCTGGCTGATGAGGGGTGATACCCCGAAACCGGTCCCAGGATGCTTGTTTCCGGTCCAATGAGGACCTGGCTTGGCAGTTCGGGCTGGACTGTTCCCATGAGGAACAGGGTCAAGACTGATTTGCATATGGCTGGGTCCAAACTGGGGTGGCATGGTGAGCAAAAAAACGATGGATTAAACCCAGATCTGTGACTGGGGGTGAGTGTCTGACAATGTTCAGCATTCCGTCCATCACTTGTTGTTTTTGCTTTGTCGCCCTAAGTGGGAAGGGTATACCCAGACGTGGGTCCCGTGCTTCCCATGCCACTGGATTCAAGCTAGCCTGGCTGATGAGGGGTGATACACCCGAAACCAGTCCCAGGATGCTCGTTTCCGGTCCAGTGAGGACCTGGCTTGGCAGTTCAGGCTGGACTGTTCCCATGAGGATCAGGGTCAAGACTGATTTGCATATGGCTGGGTCCAAACTGGGGTGGCATGGTGAGCAAAAAAACGATGGATTAAACCCAGATCTGTGACTGGGGGTGAGTGTCTGACAATGTTCAGCATTCCGTCCATCACTTGTTGTTTTTGCTTTGTCGCCCTAAGTGGGAAGGGTATACCCAGACGTGGGTCCCGTGCTTCCCATGCCACTGGATTCAAGCTAGCCTGGCTGATGAGGGGTGATACCCCGAAACCGGTCCCAGGATGCTTGTTTCCGGTCCAGTGAGGACCTGGCTTGGCAGTTCGGGCTGGACTGTTCCCATGAGGAACAGGGTCAAGACTGATTTGCATATGGCTGGGTCCAAACTGGGGTGGCATGGTGAGCAAAAAAACGATGGATTAAACCCAGATCTGTGACTGGGGGTGAGTGTCTGACAATGTTCAGCATTCCGTCCATCACTTGTTGTTTTTGCTTTGTCGCCCTAAGTGGGAAGGGTATACCCAGACGTGGGTCCCGTGCTTCCCATGCCACTGGATTCAAGCTAGCCTGGCTGATGAGGGGTGATACCCCGAAACCGGTCCCAGGATGCTTGTTTCCGGTCCAGTGAGGACCTGGCTTGGCAGTTCGGGCTGGACTGTTCCCATGAGGAACAGGGTCAAGACTGATTTGCATATGGCTGGGTCCAAACTGGGGTGGCATGGTGAGCAAAAAAACGATGGATTAAACCCAGATCTGTGACTGGGGGTGAGTGTCTGACAATGTTCAGCATTCCGTCCATCACTTGTTGTTTTTGATTATTGGCCCTCCTCACCGGATATGGGCACATGGATGACCGATATTATCCACCTGCCCCTTACCCTGCCTGGTCACTCTCCAGTTAAGTTGCACCTATCACTCTCTGGTTCTTGACTGTGCCGTCCACGTGGTGATTTCTGGCAGATTCCCTCCTAGATCCAGTGTTTCACAACGAATACAGCACACTACTGGAGGCCTTCAAAGCCTACATTACAGGAGTAACAAAAGACAAACAGGCAGGGATTTTTCCGAGATATACATGGGCAGCTTACATATCTAGATCAAAATCTCAAGAATATAGAAGACCTTGTTACACTCGCCTCACAAAAACAACTCCTCAAAGAGCAGCATCAGCTGCTTCAGGATTATAGAGACTTAGCAGATAGAAAGGTACACTTTTTTGGTAAAAATGCTCTTGATAGGCAATATGGAGAGGGGGAGAGACCAGGTAACCTTATCCTGGCTCCTACATCACGGTCAGCAAGTAACATTCACATGATCATCACCCAGTCCGGGTCCCTTCATAGATAATGATGACATACTGTCGAAGTTAGAGACTTATTACACATGCCTGTACCAGACCCGGCTACAGGAGTCGTCGGACTCCTTCTCAGGCTATTTGGAGGAGGTGGCCTTGGTCTGGCTGGATAGCTGTCATCAGCAAGTTCTAAGCCATCCTATCTCTGTAGAGGATATAGTTGAGGCCATTGACACCTTGGCAGAGGGAAACATCTTGGTCTCTGATAGTCTGCCAACTGACTTTTACAATGCCCACGAGCATATTTTGACTATCACCTTCTGGAGTTATACACAGAGGCGCTATATGATGTAATGTTGCCTCCAACGCTGCGTGAAGCAGTGATCTCTGTTCTTCCCAAGCATAGACATGATGCCACCAGACGCGCCTCCTATAGGCCATTATCAATACTCAGTTATGACAATAAACTCCTGGCCAAAGTTAATGCGAATAGGCTTGCAAATAGGCAGTCATTATCACTTCAGAAGATGATCTCCGCTGTGCAGGCTGGTTTCATGCTCCATAGTTCCACTTCAATAAACTTAAGCATAATATTTGGTGTCGTAAACCAACTGAAACCTGAGCTCAAAATGGCAGTGATATTACTGGACACCGAAAAAACATTTGATTCTTTGGAATGGCCCTTTCTCATAGGATGATATGGAATTCCCGAAGTTTTTTTTTAGCATGGATTCATTTACTACATACTTGACCCATAGCACGAGTCACTGTTAATAGTTTTCTTTTATACCTCTTCTTAATAGACAAAAGCACCTAAATGGGATACCACCTATAGCCTCTTCTTTGTATACTGGCCATATACCCATTGGCTCTCTTTTCACACTGGGAGACTTTTGTTGTCTACGTACGCGGATAATATTCTGCTTATCGTGAAACATCCAAAAAGCAATGTGTCTCCATTAATTAGGGACATTATCAGATTTGGTGGATAGTGGTGCATCACTATGCACTGGGAAAAAAACTGATCTGTCCTATGGAATATCCTCTTAATTCTGTAGGAGAATCCTAGGGATAGCCCTACACAGAAAGGTGCAGGTCAATATTTGTGCTTATAATTATAGTCCAGACGTCAATCAGCTACAAGTTGATACTTTGATTAAACTTCCATAATCCTTGCCAGACAGAGTGGTGCTACTTAAAATTGTGGTTTTGCCTATGTTTTTTTAATTTTCTGATTCCACTAAACAGGCACTTTTTCCTCACCCGCAGATCCCTACTGATCAAACTAATTTAGGCTAATGGGACTGCCAGAATTAGATGGAACACAATGACACTCTTCTGTGAATGCGGTGGCTTTGAGGTTCCTGATCTTGAGCTTTACTACTATATGGCGCAGTGTCACTTTGTGACCCGGTGGTATCACCCAGACGCACACCTCCCATACCTGATATCAGAAGGAGCCTAAGTAGTCAACATCCCCTTTGCATCGATACTTCCCATGGGATTGCCT
Source organism: Pleurodeles waltl (assembly GCF_031143425.1). Lineage (NCBI taxonomy): Eukaryota > Metazoa > Chordata > Amphibia > Caudata > Salamandridae > Pleurodeles > Pleurodeles waltl. The sequence goes on along the minus strand of NC_090440.1, from coordinate 653,734,383 downwards.
AGGCCCCAGTAAGAGGTAACAGCAGTGGTTACAACATGTTGGGCACGATACATGCAATGTTGCAGAATGGGCAATACTTTCCTATACTCACCAGTGCTTTGCCTCCGTCACAACCCCATGCTACCATTTACGCTAGAACAGGCAGTACAGGGATCACCGACTAAAATTACCATGCTATACTTTGGCCATCTGTATACCAAGGGGTATTTCCATACACTACAACAATTCCAACTTCGGGAACCTAACAACTTGTGATATTTTTACTTATGCCAGGCTTCAGACTACTGTATGGGACAAATTCCCAGGGTACCCTGCAGAGCCTGCCGACTTCATACTGCTGACGCCACTAACTACTTCCCCCGATGCAACACATTAGGTGTCTCAGTTGTACACCTGCGTGTCACAAAATCAGGTGAGCACAGCAGAACTAGCCAGATGGACGTGCGACATGGACTGGATGAACCTCTTTTGTATGCACAATGGAAATATTGCTGAAAACAGGGTGCGTGTACCAACACTAATTAATACATTTGAAATTCACATACAGGACATCTATTACACCAGTCGGCCAACACCACATCAACCCAACACGCCCCCACAATGCACCGGCTGTGGGGTGGAAAACACAGGCTTCCTACTTCTAGCCTGGGAGTGTCCCTCCATCCTTGCCTGCTGGCATGCAATGCTGACTGTAATAGATCAGACGACTGATCAACACATAGAGGCAGACCCACTTAGAAGAGTCCTGGGTTATGTGAAGGGTTCACTTGCCAGATCTACTTCGCTAGGCTGGAGGCGATGGCATATGGGATCAGACTTGGTGAAGACTACTCCCTCAGACCCAGTGAGTCCATCAGGCTATCCACAGATTCTAGCTGATGGAGATCTGTGACAAATGGGACACTTGCAATGGGATAGTAGGACAACTTCACATTATTTGTGCAGGGTCTTGGCATTTTGAGCCCTAGGAATCAATTTTTTATGTCTGGGGGAAGGTGGGCTATGAAAACATTTGCTGGACAGCTTGCTGAGGGCTATGATTGTTTCACACTGTAATTCTTGCCATGGTCTAGTCGATTTCTGGATTGCAATTATAATCACAGACTATTTCCTGTTGTTATACATATGTTGGGTGATACAGTAAAATAAATTAGGAAAAAAAACATCTGTCCTCTTATTTTCGGATGACATTAGCATTGAGTGGGCAAAATCAATATTCATGTAGTGATTAAGTGTTTATGTGCTAAAGCTGTGCTCAGATTTGCAGAAAATGTGACATTATTGTGCACACGATCACGAAACTGCAACTTCTATTTTGTTCAATGAGAGAATTTCCTATATAAACCCCTGATTTTGGGGTTGAGCCAGAGCTTTTCTGAATGCTATTAGGGATGCTATCTAATTTCCTATGTATTTTGCAGTTCACTTGGGACTTATAATTATTTTGATTTGTGCATTATTCCATAATGCCATATTCAGAAAGCCTTCATGGCATTGACTTCATGCTTTTGCACTTATGATCTCTGTACCAAATCTTTTAAATGTTTGTAATAAATGTTTTAAAATATTACTGATCTGGAGCTCAATCACTGAGTGAGCTCTTATTCAATTGGCTGTATTTTTGATCAGTGGCGGCCGGTAATTTTAGGATGGAGGGGGCAGACGGGACGCATAGGCACACATACACACTCACTTACACCCATTCATTCACACCAATCAGGCACACACACACACGTCTATTCACAACACTCATTACCAAATATTCAACCACACATGCATGCACGCACCAAACATAAATTTAAAAAACAAATCACATTTACCTTGCCTGCTGCTCTGCCTCGGAGGTAACAGCCAGGTTGGGACTGCTGCCTTCCCTCATTGGTTGAACTTAGGTCAACCAATGAGCGAAGGCAGCAGTCCTAACCTCGTCACAGAGTGGGATGGGGACAGTGAGACTGCTTACCCCACTTCACTCTGTGGTAATGTGTCACTGCTTGACACTCAAGCATGGGCGCCTCAGGGCTTAATTCTGAAGTGCCCAGGTCTGAGGCAATGAGTGACGCTACCCTCATCACAGAGGGGAAGAGCCCCAAGGACCTTTCCTGAGCTGAGGAGGTCATGCACACAGGAGCTGTGACATCCTCAGCCCAGCAAAGTTCAGCGCACGTGGCCAGGAGTCTGTGAATTTAGCGCATGCCTAGCTCCTGGCTGTCTGACCTGAAAATGTGGAGGGTCTGTCAGGCTGACCTTGGCTCAGCCTGCCAGACACTCTTCTTGAGGGGCAAAAGGTGAGAGGGTATTTTTTTAGATAAGGGGCGTCTTATCTCAGAAACACTTTGCCTCATGAAATTGAGGTTTAAAGGCATCTCTCATTCATTGCTCAGAGGTGAGTTATTGAGGTAATATCTTGTGCTGTATAAATTTAGGGGCCATCTTACCAGCTTTAAACACAAATACTGCCAGCTTCACAGCTGGGCCTGAATAATGGCACCTTCCTTTACAACAGAATATTCCTTGTATCCCTGTTAGAAGATTAAGAATACATATCAGGGACTTGTGTCAAACATATTTATCAGGGAATCACTTTTCATAGGTTGCATTTGGTCACAATGAATGTGTCAGGGACTCTTTCCTCCTCCATGTTCCAAAAATGCACAGCTCCTAGGTTTGTCTTGTTGTAGCTGATTTTGAATTTGCCATGCAGGTTTCACTGTCCAAAGCACCTTCTGCTGCTGTCCCACTGTATTGAAGAATAGCCTTCTACTTCCTCCACCAAGATTGAAAGATGCTGGGAAGTCTGGCTGCAGACAGTCAGAGCTTGGCAATATGTGGTTTGGTATTTGGCATGCCGCTTTGATCTACAGAAGTATATGCAGCTTTCATGGCCATTGCTGAAACTGTAACTCGATGCTTATGAACTGGGTTCTGTACTTTCAACATAACACAATGCACTCCCTGAGTTGTATCATAGTGTTGGCTAACAGATGTTTAGTGTTAACTAACAAAATGGTACTTATTTTATCGACTTGGCCTGGACGTAGTGGTAGTGGCCAATCGTCAGGAGAGCTGAACATGTGGTCAGTTTTTAGGTCTAACATGTCTGCCTTGGTTTCTTTGTCTACTAGACAACAAAATGTCACCTCAAGCATCTTCACAACTTGACAGATTTCAATTATCCACTGCTTTACACACCAGAAGGCAGAGGTCACGCTTTGGTCCATGGTCTAGTTCCTCGAGCCAAGCATAATGATGACACTTGATTGCTTTTATTGGACCTTCATCCCGGCCCATCCAAGGCCTCTGAATTCTTCTCCAGCAGAGCTGGTACCATGACTCCCACTGGCTATGATGTTGTCTCCTCTGCAAATGCGTCTACCAGAGGCAGCAATATGCCAGGTTCTGGAGACCCTGGCACAGTAAGAGCAATGTTTTACATTTTCAGGTGATGGTGGGCGAGGATGCTGAGTGTGTTTTCTGCATCAAACAGATAATATCAGATAAACAAATGCAATAGATATCTATCGGCAGCCAGCATGCATTTCGTTTGTAACTGTGATGTCCATGTCATGACATGGACCACCATATATTTGGCCCTTGGTCCTGTTCAGAGACACAGTTCTGTTTTACCCGCTGGCAGAGACGATCACTGACACCTCTGATCACTCCATGCTGGAGATGGTGTTTGCTAATATGTATTATTACATGTCCCCAACATGCAAGGTATGTTGTAAAGGCGTAGCATGTGTGAGTGGATTTATTTTATTCCATTTTAATTTTACACTATGTGCAATATATTGCCACACAGCACACACATCAATTTGTAAAAATGTTCAGAGGGGAACCTTATCTGAGTTTGCAGTTGGATCTTTTACTCATGTATCAATGGTGTCCTTCCTTGTCATGGATCTGTATCCAGGCTGTTAGAAATGGGGTTCCGGGTTGGCTTGGGTAGGCACCTAAGCCAGGCAGGGACCACCACTCTAGCCAGGGTAAGGGAGTTACACACCCAAGATAGCCCCTGCTCACCCCCTGGGTAGCTTGGCACAAGCAGTCAAGCTTATCCCAGAGGTCATGTGTAAAGCGTCTGCACAACATACACAACACATGTGACACAGTAAATACACCACAAAAGAAACACAACAACAAGTTATACAAAAATAAACTGTATTGCATAAAACTTCAATAGACCAAAAATGACATGTATCAGTCATACTCTGCTACACAAGCAGTTGTCAGAACATCACACAGGTTACTAGTACTCTGCAAAAGTAAGCAGTAGTCAGGTAAACATATAGGTTACGGGTATTCTGCAATGTAAGCAGTAGTCAGGTTGTCATTATTACCAAAAATGCACAAGTCAGAATAAACATATTATTAGAAATGCCAAGACCTCATCATGAATGTAACAGTAGGAGAAACATTTCCATACGGTACATATCATTAGCATACATCACCAAAGAAATATCACTATGCATAAACCATCGGTCACAATGCCCGGAGACATAAACATTGTAAGTCCGACATTATCCCTAGAGCAATACATGTTGCCAAATCACCGCCACGACCACGGGTCAAGTCAGCCGGGTGAGAGTACATGCATGTCTATGAAGGGACTTGTGGTAATAGTGGGGAGCCCTCCTCAGGTCTCCTCCGCTTGTAGAATCCCCAAGGAGAAAAGAAAGGAGAAAAATACCGCTACCTACGAGTGAGAGGGGCAGCTGATGGCACCCGAGTGGCCCTCCACACTGGAGCTGGCAGCCCGCGAGCGTGCGGCACGGCTCCTGCCCACTGGCTACTGGCCTGAGACTCCCTCCATCCTGGGATTGAGCTTCCGTCTCCTGGGGCACGCTGGAGGAAGACATAGCAGTGACAGCCCTTTGCAGCAGTGACAGACTCTCAAGGCCTGATTCTATATCATTATGGGACTCCAGTTCTCCAGTTTTAGCGAGAGAAGGGCCTCAATGAGGATTCCTGAGTGGCGGCGGAAAGATGGTGCCATGGACCAACACCTTTCCCAATACTGTCGCCCGTCACCCCTGTTCTTCCTAGGCAGCGAGCACTGACATCTACTGTCTGGGTGCCAAGACAATCAATTGTAGGCATTGGAAGCTGCAGGAACGGGCACTACCAAGCGCGCACCACACAAAGAGGGAACTCATCTTGCACTCGATCAGGAGGCGATTCCTAACAGAACGAATCGTTCACCACGTGCTTAGTGGAAACACATGGGCCTCTGGCGGCGCTCTCCTCACACTGGTGCAGCAATGGTCAAAGGGCTCTTCATGTGCTGACTTCTGTCCCAGGAAAACCACTAGTCACCAAATGGGGCACTCACCATGTACCAGTGTTGAAGAGGCAGGGAGCAGTGGGCAGTGCTTCTCACGCCCTGGGCTCCTCAGAGAACACTTTAAGAGGCATAGGAGGAGGCTGGCGGGCAGGCAGGCCAGCTCAATAATGCCAGTCGAAAATGGTAGTCCCTCCTGCAGCCCCGCAGTAGGAAGCCAGAAGGCCAACAGAGCTAAGCAGGTAGAAATAATGGTGGTTTCTCCTGGCAGCTGCCCTCTAGCGAACTGGGGTCAGGGAGCAACCAACAGAAGGGCAACAAGCAAAAAAGCCTCCTGATGAATCCTTTGTGCCATCCAGCGGACACCAGGAAGCAGGGCAACAAACAAAAGGGCAGTCCAGATCAGTCCTTTGTGCAGTGCAGTAGCCCCTCTGGCAGTGGTTTCATCCCAGTTCCAAAAGTGCTCTAAAAATGTAGGGGGACAGCCCCCTGTATATGTACTCATTTTGCGTAGCTTACACAAAAAGGGAAGAGGGGGTTCAAATCAGCACAAACCAGTTCCAGAAATTTCCCCTTCCTCCTCCAGCACTGGCTCCAGACATCAGCAGGGGGTAAGCAAGCCCTTTATGTGAGGCCAGGGCACAGATACAGGTGTGTCCCGCTTCTACTTCTCCCAGCCCAGAAAGACCATTTAGTATGCAGATGCACTAATGTGACACCTCCACCGTCCCTATGTACAGGCTCTCTGAAGAGTATGCACAAAGCCCAGCTATCACTCTGCCCCAGACGTGGATTAGAGTCAAGCTGCAAAACACCAGAGTCATAAGCAAAGAGAAATGCTCACTTTCTAAATGTGGCATTTCTATAATGGTAATAAAAAAATCCACCTACACCAGTAAGCAGCATTTCTCACTACCATTCCAACGATACCTGCGCCACCCCTCATAGATCTCATAGATCAGATAATATCACTTAGACATATATTATGGCATTTCCAATGCAATCCTATCAGAAGAGCAGCGCTCACAGTAGTGAGAAACTACATGGGCTGTTTGTCACTACTAGGACCTGTAGTACATAAAGACACATGTCCTATCTTTTACATACACAGCACCCTGCCCATAGAGCTAGCTAGGGCCTACCTTAGGGGTGCCTCATATGTAGTAAAAGGGGACTTCCAGGCCAGGCAAGTAAATTTAGATGCCAGATCCCTGTGGCAGTAAACTGCGCATGCAGACTCTGCGGTAGCAGCAAGCCCACTAGTAGCTTCTACTTTACAGGCCCTGGGTATAGGGATACCTCGGTACAAGGGACTTACAGGTAAATTAAATGCGCCAATCAGGTGTAAGCCAATCATGCCAAAATTAGAAGGGGGAGCACATGCACTTTAGCACTGATCAGCAGTGGTAAAGTGCCCAGAGTCCTAACGTCAACAAAAAGGGTCAGAAAAATAGTTTGGGGATGACTCTGTAAAAAGGGCCAGGTTCAACATGGGTGTTATTTGAGCTGTTTTAGAGATAACAGGGATGGGTTCTTCTCTTGTCCCAGATGCCTGTTTTCGTTGCAGCGCCAACCTTTTCTCTGCCTTGGCCTTAGTTCATGATGACATTCATGGGGTGGAGCATCTTTTTCATTGTATAAGCATGGTTTATAACCTCAGCTATATTCATGTCATGGTGTTTTTTGGGACAGCTCAATAGGCTTTTATGCACAACCTTTGATGCTCTGCAACACATTATTATACAAATATGTCCTGATCTTCATCCATACATTTCTGTTGCATTGGCTGTGTTTCCCCGACTTCTCATGCTGTGCTGTTTTGAACTCTTTCCAGTTTCTAAAGCTTCTGCCTCACTACACCAATTATGACTGTGTGTGTGTGTGTGTGTGTGTGTATGTGTGTGTGTGTGTGGGTATGGTGTCCTTAGTATACACCACTGCAATAACTGTTTAACGAGCATTGCCAGCAGGTCTGGATTATGAATAAAAATGCTATTTGTGCCATTATGTTTACACACTCAATAAGACATCATATATGCATTCTGTTAGAAATGGGGTTTTTAGTTGGCCGTCAGGTTACCCTCTGTCCAAGCAAGAACCCTCACTCTAGTCAGGGTAAGTCACACACAATCCAAGATTATCCTGTGCTCACCCTCTGGTAGCTTGGCACGCGCAGTCAGGCTCAACTTAGAAGACAATGTGTAAAGTATTTGTGCAATAAATAACACCATATAGCACCACAAAAATACACCACACAATGTTTAGAAAAATATATAATATTTATCAGGATAATTGTAGGTCAAAAACGAAAAAGATGCAATGTGAAATTGTAGAAATATCACTGGAAGGTGATATAAAGTGTCTTAAGTCTTTAAAAAGCAAACAACGTCTCTTTCAAGCACAAAGTACCTGGATTGGAGTGGAAAATCTCCGCAAAGGGCCGCAGAAGAAGAGATACGTGAAAAACCGGTGTGTGCGTCGATTTCTCCCCAGCACACACGGACTTGCGTCGTTATTTTTCACATGGGGAAATCGTGCGTCGTTTTCCGGCACGTGGACAGTCTCTTTCTGTGGATCGCGGGGATTACCAGATGTCCCGGGTCTGTGCATGGATTCTCCTGCTGGTTTACTGGCTGCGCGTCGTTCTGCGGGGCTGTGCGTCGAAGTTTCGCTCTCACGGCAGGCGTCGCGTCGATTTCCCCTCTGGAAGTCGGGCGGCGTTGTCCTTGCGAGGCCGTGCGTCGAAGTTCCGGTCGCCCCAAAGGCGTTGCGTCGATCAGCGTCGGTGTGCGGCGTTTTTTCGGCGCACGAAGAGTCCAAATTAAAAAGAGAAGTCTTTTTGGTCCTGAGACTTCAGGGAACAGGAGGCAAGCTCTATCCAAGCCCTTGGAGAGCACTTTTACAGCCAGACAAGAGTTCAGCAAGGCAGCAGGGCAACAGCAAGGCAGCAGTCCGTTGTAGAAAGCAGTCAGGTGAGTCCTTTAGGCAGCCAGGCAGTTCTTCTTGGCAGGATGCAGGTTCTGGTTCAGGTTTCTTCTCCAGCAAGTGTCTGATGAGGTAGGGCAGAAGCCCTGTTTTATACCCGAATGTGCCTTTGAAGTGGGGGAGACTTCAAAGAGTGGCTAAGAAGTGCACCAGGTCCCCTTTCAGTTCAATCCTGTCTGCCAGGGTCCCAGTAGGGGGTGTGGCAGTCCTTTGTGTGAGAGCAGGCCCTCCACCCTCCCAGCCCAGGAAGACCCATTCAAAATGCAGATGTATGCAAGTGAGGCTGAGTACCCTGTGTTTGGGGTGTATCTGAGTGAATGCACAAGGAGCTGTCAACCAAGCCCAGCCAGACGTGGATTCTAAGGCACAGAAAGATTTAAGTGCAAAGAAATGCTCACTTTCTAAAAGTGGCATTTCTAGAATAGTAATATTAAATCCAACTTCCCAAGTCAGCAGGATTTGGTATTACCATTCTGGCCATACTAAATATGACCTTCCTACTCCTTTCAGATAAGCAGCTACCACACCAATACTGTATGAGGGCAGCCCCAATGTTAGCCTATGAAGATAGCAGGCCTCACAGTAGTGCAAAACGAATTTAGGAGTTTTACACTACCAGGACATATAAACTACACAGGTACATGTCCTGCCTTTCCCCCACACAGCACCCTGCTCTAGGGGTTACCTAGGGCACACATTAGAGCTGACTTATATGTGGAGAAAGGGGAGGTTGAGGCTTGGCAAGTACTTTTAAATGCCAAGTCGAGGTGTCAGTGAAACTGCACACACAGGCCATGCAGCGGCAGGCCTGAGACAAGGAAAAGGGGCTACTTAAGTGGGTGGCACAACCAGTGCTGCAGGCCCACTAGTAGCATTTAACCTACCGGCCCTAGGCACATATAGGGGGTCATTCCGACCCCGGCGGGTGGCGGAAGCCGCCCGTCTGGCTGGAACCGCCAGAAGACCGTACCGCGGTCAAATGACCGCGGCGGTCATTCTGACTTTCCCGCTGGGCCGGCGGGCGACCGCCAGAAGGCCGCCCGCTGGCCCAGCAGGAAAGACCCTTCAACAATGAAGCCGGCTCCGAATGGAGCCGGCGGAGTTGAAGGGGTGCGACGGGTGCAGTGGCACCCGTTGCGATTTTCAGTGTCTGCAAAGCAGACACTGAAAATCTTTATGGGGCCCTGTTAGGGGGCCCCACGACACCCGTTCCCGCCATCCTGTTCCTGGCGGTAAGAACCGCCAGGAACAGGATGGCGGGAGCAGCGCCGCCATGGAGGATTCCTTTGGCCAGGGGAAAACCGGCGGGAAAGCGCCGGTTTCCCTTTTCTGACCGCGGCTTTACCGCCGCGGTCAGAATTGGCCAGGAAGCACCACCAGCCTGTTGGCGGTGCTTCCGCGGTCGTTGGCCCTGGCGGTCGATGACCGCCAGGGTCAGAATGACCCCCATAGTGTACATTACTAGGGACTTATAAGTAAATTAATTAGTCCAATCAGATATGATCCAAGATTACCATGTTTAAAGGGAGAGAGCATATGCACTTTAGCACTGGTTAGCAGTGGTAAAGTGCGCAGAGCCTAAAGCCAGCAAAAACAGTGTCCAAAAAGTGGAGGGAGGCAGGCAAAAAGTTAGGGGTGACCACCCTAAGGCTGTCAGGTCTAACATGTGTCCCCCCCAGCTGAAAGTGGGGAGAGATACCCAACCTCCTGGGAACTCTCATCGCTAAGGCAGAAGTATCTGGAGAGACCATCAGCATTGGCGTGGTCAACGCCTGGGCGATGCTCCACCGTAAACTCCATCTCCTGTAGGGAAATGGACCACCTCAAGAGTTTTGGATTCTCACCCCTCATCTGCATGAGCCATCTGAGGGCCCTGTGGTCTGTCTGAACCCGGAAGTGAGTCCCAAACAGGTAGGGTCTTAGCTTCTTCAGTGCCCAGACCACAGCAAAAGCTTCTCTCTCAATAGCACTCCACCTCTGTTCCCGTGGTAATAGCCTTCTGCTAATAAAGACTACTGGTTGGTCTAGGCCCTCCTCATTTAGCTGTGCTAGGACCGCCCCATGCCATGCTCTGAAGCGTCTGTCTGCACAATAAATTCCTGGGAGTAGTCAGGGGCCTTGAGCACGGGGGCCGTGCACATGGCTTCCTTCAGAGAGTCAAAGGCTTTCTGGCAAGCCTCTGTCCAATTCACCAACCTAGGTTGTTTCTTGGAAGTGAGTTCTGTCAAGGGTGACACAATGGTACCATAGCCCTTGACAAATCTGGGGTAGTATCCTGTGAGGCCTAAAAAGGCTCTCACCTCAGTCTGTGTTCTAGGTGGTTGCCAGGCCTTGATAGTTTCAATCTTGGCCTGGTGTGGCTGCACCTTGCCGCCACCCACTAGGTGTCCCAAGTACACCATGGAACCCTGCCCAATCTGGCACTTACTAGCCTTGATGGTCAGGCCTGCCTGTTCCAGGGCCTGAAGCACCTCCTTGAGGTGGAGCAGGTGTTCTCCCAGCTGGAACTGTAGACAGCTATGTCATCCAGGTAGGCTGCACAGAAGGCATCCTTGCCAGCTAGGACCCCGTTAACCAACCGATGGAAGGTAGCGGGGGCATTTTTCACCCCAAATGGCATCACCCGGAACTGGTAATGGCCATCAGGGGTTGAAAATGCGGATCTCTCTTTAGCCCCCTCAGTCAGGGCGATCTGCCAGTACCCTGAAGTAAGATCAAACGTATTCAGGAACTTGGCAGCGCCCAGTCTGTCAACGAGCTCATCAGCTCGGGGGATGGGGTGAGCATCAGTCTGTGTGACTGAGTTGAGACCCCGGTAGTCCACACAGAACCGGAGTTCTGGCTTTGCACCTGGGGCAGTAGCCTTAGGGACCAACACCACCGGGCTGGCCCAGGGACTACTGGATTTCACGATAACCCTTAAAGCTAACATCTTGGAGACCTCCCCCTTGATGCTGGCCTTCACCTTATCAGATAACCTGTAAATTTTGTTCTTCACAGGGAGACTGTCACCTGTATCAATGTCATGAACACAGAGGTGGGTCAGTCCAGGAGTAAGGGAGAACAGGGGGGAGAACTGCTCCAACAGCTCATAGCAGTCTCCTTTCTGGTTTAGAGTGAGGGAGTCAGAGAGAATGACCCCTTTCACTGACCCATCACCTTCATGGGCAGATAGGAGGTCGGGGAGAGGTTCACTCTCCTCTTCCATTCCTTCATCTGTGACCAGAAGCATGTTGACCTCAGACCTCCTAAAATGAGCCTTTAGTCGGTTGACATGGAGCACCTTTAGGGGGTTGCTAGGGGTTTGGAGGTCCACTAGGTAAGTGGCCTCCCCTTTCCGCTCCTTTACTTCAAATGGGCCAGACCAGCGGTCCTGGAGAGCTCTAGGCTCTACTGGCTCCATTACCCACACTTTGTCTCCAGGTTGAAACTCTACCAGGGTGGCCTTCTGGTCATACCAGCGTTTCATTACCTCTTGACTGGCCTCAAGGTTACTTTGGGCCTCTTTCCAGAAGCAGGTCATCTGGTTGCGGAGGACCAACATGTAGCTGACCACATCCTGAGGGGGTGCCTTTGGAGTTTTCTCCAACCCCTCCTTGACAATGCTTAAGGGTCCCCTGACAGGGTACCCATAGAGAAGCTCAAAGGGACTGAACCCCACCCCACTCTGGGGGACCTCTCTGTAAGCAAAGAGAAGGCATGGTAAGAGGACGTCCCACTTACGCCTCATGGCCTCAGGGAGGCCACCAATCATGCCTTTCAAGGTCTTGTTGAATCTCTCCACAAGACCATTAGATTGGGGGTGATAGGGTGTGGTGAACTTGTAGGTTACACCACACGCATCCCACAGAGACTTCATGTATGCAGACATGAAGTTAATGCCTCTGTCAGACACTATCTCCTTTGGGAATCCCACACGGGTAAATATTCCCATCAGAGTTCTGGTCACCACCGGTGCAGTTACAGTCCTCAGAGGGATTGCCTCTGGGTAACGGGTGGCATGGTCCACCAAAACCAGGATGAACCTGTTGCGTAGGGCAGTTTTGGGGTCCAATGGACCAACAATGTCGATGCCCACCCTTTCAAAGGGGGTGCCAACGATAGGAAGTGGAATCAGGGGGGTTTTAACCCTTTTTCCTGCATTACCACTGGCCTGGCAGGTAGGACAAGATCTACAGAACTTATCTGAGTTTGTCCTCATTCTGGGCCAATAAAAGTGGGTGACAAGCCTGTCAAAGATCTTGCCTTGCCCCAAATGTCCTGCCAGGGGAATGTCGTGATCCAGACCCAGTAGGAAGGTTCGGTAACACTGGGGGACCACCAGCGCACGCGCTGCCCCAATGGCCGGAACCTTAGGTTCACTGTAGAGGAGATCATTCTCCCAATATATGTGGTGATCGCCAGAGGCTTCACCTGCCGCCTGGTCTGAGGCTTGCTTCCTCAGACCCACTAGAGTGGGACATTCTTTCTGCGCCTTGCAGAATTCCTCCCTGGTGGGTCCACCCTCAACTTGCCAGCCAGCAAGCTCAGGTAGGTCACCTAGGGTGGCAATGTCTTCCCCAGTTGGCTCGGGAGCCTCCTCCTCAGGAGCCCGTCAACCACTGCGGGAACTTCTGGGGCCGGTTTCCCGCGCCCCTTGTCCCTCCTCTTGGAAGTTCTCTGGGCCATTGTTCCAGGCTCCAGACGCCCTTGACTTTCCTCTCGGTCAGCCATGGACCGTGTGGTCATGCAGACCCACTCAGTTAACCCTAACATCTCCAGGTGAGATCTGAGCTCTACTTCTTTCCAAGCAGTATACTCAAGATCATTGCCTAACAGACAATCTACAGGCATGGCAGGACTCACAGCTACTTTCAGAGTACCAGAGACCCCCCCCACACTTCAAAGGGAACCAGAGCCACCGGTAGGTGACTCTCACGATTGTCAGTGACTATGACCAGGTGGAATGTATTAGGGACTATCTGCTCTGTTGACACCAGCTGACTCTTGATAGTAGTCATACTGGCTCCTGTGTCACGCAGAGCCTCCACCTTTTGCCCATTAATGGTGACCCACTGCCTGTACTTGGAAGTATTTTGGGGCATGTGGGCTTTGGGCACCATTTCTCCTTCTCCCAGGGACACTACGGAAATCTCTACCTGTTCCCCAAAGCTATCTGGGTCCATCTCCCCCCGAGCGCTACACTAGTCAACCCAGGTGTCTGTCCAGTAGTGGCCGGTGCCCTCTTGGAGCACTGGGGGTCGCCTTTATAGTGACCATATTGGTGGCACTCTAAACATTTGGGGTTGGATCTCCCTGATTTGTCATAAGTCCCTGGCTTTTTCCCAAATCTGGAAATGGAATGGTTGCCACCCCCTCCCTGGGAATTCTTTTGGGGGCCTTTGGAGAGTTCCTTATCTGTAAGTTTATCTCCCCCCTCTTTCTTCTGTTGGGAACCCTGACCACCTTTGTGGGTGTCCCCCCCAGGTACCTTCTTGGACACTCTGGTGCTAACCCAGAGGTCCGCCTCCTCAGCAAGCTTCATGGGATCAGTCAGCTTACTATCCACTAAGTGCTGGCGCAACTCTGTAAAAGTACTATTGAGCATATGTTCTCTCAGAATCAAGTCATATAACCCTTTGTAATTATCTACTTTGTTGCCCCGCACCCATCCGTTCAGTGTCTTACTGGAAAAGTCAAAGAAATCTACCCATGTTTGTGTGGTTTGTTTGGTGCTGTCCCTCAACCTCTGACGGTATCCCTCAGGGGTCAGCCCAAACTTGGCAAGTAAAGTGGCTTTCTGAAGTGGGTATGTGTTTTGATCAGGTTGATCCAATGTGAGAAGTGTGTCCCTCCCCAATGGCGGCACATAACCTCACATAGCTACCCACCATTGCCCTTCAGGAACCTCATGAGCCCTTAGTGCAACTTCGTAAGCAGCTAACTATTTATCTATGTCATCTCCCACCACAAAACTGGGCACCACATTTTTGGGTATACTAACCTTTTTTTCTCCAGCAGGTCCTGTCAGTATGCTGCCACCATTATTGCTGGATTCAGACTGCTTTGCCTTGAGATCCAGCTCCTTGAGACTCAGTTCATGAGCCAATAACAGTTTCTTTTCAGCCAAGGCTCTCTCAGCTGCAGCTTCAGCTCTTTCAGCTTCAATCTGTTTGGCTCCTCTTTCAGCCGGAGGTTGCTTGGCTCCTCTCTCAGCCCTTCTTTCCTCCTGTTGAGCCTCAATTTTCAGTTTTGCCATTTGCAATTGGAACTCCCTTTCCTCTCTCCTTTCCTCTGCGGTCAGACTTTGCACAGAGACACTGCTCCCTGGTCTGGAAGGGGGCACAATTGCAGTGGTAACATCACCCACAGATAGCAACAAATCCTCTGAGGGGCCATTTTCTGGCTCCTCTTCCTCATCACCCTCTTCTAAATGGGCTTCTGCCCAGGCCCTCAGCGCCACTTGAAAGTCCTCCTTTTTGGAGGCCCCTTGGGTGGGTACCCTCATTGCCCTGCAGAACCCTCTTAGCTGTTTGACCGTATATGTATCCAACAGGACTAGGTCAAAGTCTCCTATTTGGGACCCAGTCAGAGACATGTTGAGTGAGGATTTTAGTTTTTGAAAATTGTCAGGAAAACAAATTTGCAAAAAAGAGATAAAAATCAAGTTGACCTTCAACTGTGGGTAGGTAGTGAAATACTTAGCTACTGTATGTCACTGCACAAATACAAGTCATATCCTCACCGCTGATCACCAATGTTAGAAATGGGTTTTTTGGTTGGGCGTCAGGTTACCCTCTGTCCAAGCAAGAACCCTCACTCTAGTCAGGGTAAGTCACACACAATCCAAGATTATCCTGTGCCCACCCTCTGGTAGCTTGGCACGAGCAGTCAGGCTTAACTTAGAAGGCAATGTGTAAAGTATTTGTGCAATAAATCATACAATAACACCATATAGCACCACAAAAATACATCACACAGTGTTTAGAAAAAATATAATATTTATCAGGATAATTGTAGGTCAAAAACTAAAAAGATGCAATGTGAAATTGTAGAAATATCACTGGAAAGTGATATAAAGTGTCTTAAGTCTTTAAAAAGCAAACAAAGTCTCTTTCCAGCACAAAGTACCTGGTTTGGAGTGGAAAATCTCGGCAAAGGGCCGCAGAAGAAGAGATACGTGAAAAAACGGTGTGTGCGTCGATTTCTCCCCAGCACACATGGACTTGCGTCGTTATTTTTCACGCGGGGAAGTCGTGCGTCGTTTTCCGGCGCGTGGACAGTCTCTTTCTGTGGATCGCGGGGATTACCAGATGTCCCGGGTCTGTGCGTAGATTCTCCTGCTGGTTTTCAGGCTGCGCGTCGTTCCGCGGGGCTGTGTGTCGAAGTTCCGCTCTCACGGCAGGCGTTGCGTTGATTTTACCTCTGGAAGTCGGGCGGCGTTGTCCTTGCGAGGCCGAGCGTCGAAGTTCCGGTCGCCCCAAAGGCGTCGCGTCGATCAGCGTCGGTGTGCGGCGTTTTTCTCGCCGCGGAACAAGCTGTGCGTCGAAATTTTCATCGCACGAAGAGTCCAAATGAAAAAGAGAAGTCTTTTTGGTCCTAAGACTTCAGGGAACAGGAGGCAAGCTCTATCCAAGCCCTTGGAGAGCACTTTTACAGCCAGACAAGAGTTCAGCAAGGCAGCAGGGCAACAGCAAAGCAGCAGTCCTTTGTAGAAAGCAGTCAGGTGAGTCCTTTAAGCAGCCAGGCAGTTCTTCTTGGCAGGATGCAGGTTCTGGTTTAGGTTTCTTCTCCAGCAAGTGTCTGATGAGGTAGGGCAGAGGCCCTGTTTTATACCCAAATGTGCCTTTGAAGTGGGGGAGACTTCAAAGAGTGGCTAAGAAGTGCACCGGGTCCCCTTTCAGTTCAATCTTGTCTGCCAGGGTCCCAGAAGGGGGTGTGGCAGTCCTTTGTGTGAGAGCAGGCCCTCCACCGTCCCAGCCCAGGAAGACCCATTCAAAATGCAGATGTATGCAAGTGAGGCTGAGTACCCTGTGTTTGGGGTGTGTCTGAGTGAATGCACAAGGAGCCGTCAACCAAGCCCAGCCAGACGTGGATTGTAAGGCACAGAAAGATTTAAGTGCAAAGAAATGCTCACTTTCTAAAAGTGGCATTTCTAGAATAGTAATATTAAATCCAACTTCCCAAGTCAGCCGGATTTGGTATTACCATTCTGGCCATACTAAATATGACCTTCCTACTCCTTTCAGATCAGCAGCTACCACTTCAATACTGTATGAGGGCAGCCCCAGTGTTAGCCTATGAAGGGAGCAGGTCTCACAGTAGTGCAAAACAAATTTAGGAGTTTTACACTACCAGGACATGTAAACTACACAGGTACATGTCCTGCCTTTCCCCCACACAGCACCCTGCTCTAGGGGTTACCTAGGGCACACATTAGAGGTGACTTATATGTGGAGAAAGGGGAGGTTTAGGCTTTGCAAGTACTTTTAAATGCCAAGTCGAGGTGTCAGTGAAACTGCACACACAGGCCATGCAGCGGCAGGCCTGAGACAAGGAAAAGGGGCTACTTAAGTGGGTGGCACAGCCAGTGCTGCAGGCCCACTAGTAGCATTTAATCTACCGGCCCTAGGCACATATAGTGTACATTACTAGGGACTTATAAGTAAATTAAGTAGTCCAATCAGGTATGATCCCAGATTACCATGTTTAAAGGGAGAGAGCATATGCACTTTAGCACTGGCTAGCAGTGGTAAAGTGCGCAGAGTCTAAAAGCCAGCAAAAACAGTGTCTAAAAAGTGGAGGGAGGCAGGCAAAAAGTTAGGGCTGACCACCCTAAGGCTGTCAGGTCTAACACATTCCATCCCTCATCTTTGCACTCATGCACTAATTCATCCGTTCACTGCTTTATTCGTAGATTCACCCTTTGTTACACCCACAATTAAACACACACAAACTCAACAACATATGCAAGATAAAATAAAAGCATACAAGTAGAAAAAAACATGCCATTGTCTGGACACAGTGGGAATATGCTTGCAGTACTCAATCTAAACATACCGACGGGCATCATCTTGCAGTGGTAATGAACAACTGCAGTTGGTCTATTGTCGTTTTAAAGTTCTAGCATGGCTGCCATGTTTATACCCAAAGTGCTGGCAATATCAGAATGATAAAATAATGACACATTATGGGCAACAACATCCAATAATGATTGCTTGGTTTAGAGGACGTGGTCACATGGGATGCGGCGCACTGCACAAGAAATGAGCAGCAAGTAAGTAGCCCGTTAGCACTGCCTGGGGAGCTTTAGTATTCTCCTAAGAAAAGTTAAATAAATAAAAAAATCTCACTGCAGGCTTTAAAATGATGACTTGTGCTACAAAATAAATAAATCAAGCCTACTGCCTTTGTTGTAACTTTCCATAATAAGCAGATCAGGCCTATGGCTGTTATCATTGGCTTGCCACCATACACAAAGCAGGCCTGATGTATTGATCTTGAAATTTTCCACAAGGCAACCATCAGGCATACAGTAGTACAATTACAAAGGTATACTAATTATAATCGGAAAAGCAAAATACTACCATTCCTAAGAGGATCTAACAAGGATTTCCACTCCATAGAGCTAATCTTCTATACCCATGATGTGCCAGGGGGGGTAACCACCACCAAAGTGCTGTGGTGATCTGTGACATTCCCTTTACCAAAACACCTAACTCTATGCTTTATTACAGAGTAAAAACAATCCACTCATAAATACCTATTGACTTTAACATGTGCTTTTTCACAATCAATTTATCAGGCCTACAGCCTTCATTGTAAAGGTTCATAATAAACAATCAGACCTACAACTTTTTCATTGGTTTGTCACCATAACGAAATCAAACCTACTGAGTTAGGCATAAGCTTTCCCACAGTCATCAGGTATACTGCAATATAATTACATATTTGTACAAAAGTACAGTTGTCAAAACAATACATAAGCTCTAATAGGGGCCTAAAAAGATTACCACAGTGCAAACCTTCTATCCCTATGGTTTGTTTGGGTGGGTCACCAAAACTTAGACCCTTGCCTACTATTGTAATCTGCAATATTTTGTGTAACAAAATACCGGCCTAAAGGCTTTAGCATAATGTAATACCAATCCATCCATAAAAGCCTATTACCTTCAACACATGCTTTTCACAATAAATCAACTTTGTCACAACTTTTCTTTATACACATCACTTAAAGAATCTGACTTAATGTTTCCCATTGTTCTAATAACACTTATTACCTCTACAGTTGGATTGACGCTATAGCCAACACAGGCCTAGTAAGCATAAGATGCAAACTATCATGCATATGGCAGACAATTAGAAAAATACAAATATATAAATAACAACAGTTGGCAAAACAATGTACAGTTCCTCTCAAGAAGTATCACAGTGAAAGTCTTCTAAACCCATGGTTTGTAAGAGTGGCTTGCAAACACCAAAATCCTTGTATACTATGGCAAACTGCGAAAATACATGTAACACAATATGTGCCTACTGGCTTAGCACAGGGTAATAACAATCCATCCTTAAAGCCTATTGCCTTTAGCGCATACTTTGTACTATATTTAAATCAAGCCTTTGTCACAAAATGTAGAAATAGCTCAAACCTATGGAATTAGACATAATTTTTCCAATGAACCAATAAGACTAATGGACTGTCTTGACAACATAATCAACACAGGCCTATTCAAGTGGACATAAACTGGCAACCCTCAGGGGCTGGGACTAGACAGCATGACTGTCCTCATTACATCTGTGCTACTTCCAGAGGAAAAAAACACTATACATTTTCCACTTATCTAAGACTCTTTAACAACATTGCAGTGCCATGTGTGTGCCTCTGAAAGGAAGTCAGTCTCTATTTCATTTAAGCTTGATTATGGGTTTAGTGAGCCTCCTGTAGGCAGCAATACTTCTGTTGGCTCAGGCAACTGGGTAAGTGAACAAAATAATCCTAGCTGGGTGTAGGGAGAGACTATTTCTGTGGAAGCACACAACTTCTGCCCAATCAAAACATCAACTCCTAAAAGCTCTTTTTTTAGTTAATCACACAGGGGCATATTCAAGAGCTCCTAGCGCCACCTTAGTGCGGCCATAGCGTAATTTTTCCAATGCAAAGGCGGCGCTAAAGTGGCATTTTCCCCACATCGTAGTTACAAAATGGCACAATGCATGCATTGCGCCACTTTGTAAATCTTTGCGCCACAATATGCCTGCACCAGGCCTTATCTATGCAAAGGGGGTGCATTCCCCCATTGGCTGGGGGGCACAAAAAAATGGCGCAAGGAGATTTTCTTGCACCATTTTTTTTGCCACTTTTATTGCCTGCTCCGAGCAGGTGTTAAAAGGGAGCATACCATTATTTATAATGGGCCCGTATGCACTCTGCGGGAGTTACGCCAAATTTTGGGCGCTACTCTTGCAGAGTACATCAATTGTGTAAAAAAATTGCGCTATTGCCTCCTACCCTGTGCCATGGTGCGCCGTATTTTAAAAACGGTGCACACATAGTGGCACTGGGTGCAGCGACACTTTCCTTAACTCTGCCCCATAAGGTCTGGCAACAACTGCGCTGTAAAACCAAACCTAAATATGCCTGTCAGTGGCTACTCTGTGAAACTCACCAAGCCAAGACGTTCTGCTTATGTCTACGGGAATTTTGATTCGCTCTCTGTGAGTCACAAAACATTGTGATTTCTGTACAGTAATGTTCCCAGATCGTATAACTGGATATTTGTGATTTGCCAAAAAGCACTTCTTAACTTTGCTGTGCAAGCCTTGGCAATTTGTTAAACTACTATTCTTCCTCAGATTGTACTGTTAGTGACTGACAAACTTTGCATTCTACCCGCCGTTAGCTCGTATCACTTGTTATGTTGTTTTGAGACCACTTCATATGGTTACTGGTTCAATGTCGCAGGGAATGCGGGTACATCAATTTGGGGGATTTCCTAACTATTTACTTGAGCAAAACCGCTCTCAAAAAATGTGGACCCTATCTTTACAAAATTATGTTTGAGGACAGACTTCAAAAACGTTTTTTCTCTTAACTGTTTCCTGTTTTAAACAGTCCCATAACAGCAGTGAACAACAATTATATATTTTAATGTTTTAGAGATTTTTGGGTGGGAAGCTTCCTGTTTAGTCCAGTTTATCCCTAATGTGTTGTTGACTTTTGTTTTAGAAAAGGTTATTGTAAGGTTATTATTTTTTTTCACGAAACTTACATATTCTTGTTGTTTACACTTCGCCTGGATGACCGTGACTGATTCTGCTCAGCCCTACGTGCCACCAAGTAGCTCTGGAATGTCGGTGAATCTCACAATTTCATTACACATCGGTCGACCTTTCACTGTTTTTTTCCTTTCGCCGATAGCTGTCCCCACAGTGTTGGAAGAACACGCTTGCTGGTGACGTTCCAGGGCCCTGAGTCACAGTAGCACACACCCATTACTGTATATGGAACCCTGCCCTTCACTCACACAAAACACACCTACTCACGAAACCGAGGCAGCCAGATACCTGTAAAGCAGGTGAGGCGGCCTCCAACGCTGTGGAGCCAGAACACGCCCACGGTGCATGCCTTCCCTCACCCAACTTTGCCAATATTTGTATCATTTTAATCATGCTATTAGAGTACGAGTCTGTGGTCGATGGCTCAACCAAAAGCCACGGGAGACACGACACACCCTTAGATCCCGGAAGTTACACAAGGGTTTGCCCCTTGCCTGAGCTGCAGCCCTTAGCTGCCTCCTGGATGCTGCTGAATAACTAAAGAAGGGTAGAAGGGGAAGCTGAAGACAGTAAACGGGGTTTCGGGGGACCTGTTTACTTTCTAGGATACTGTTTACTTTCTGTCTACATCTTCACGACCCTCGAGTAAAGGGGTATCAAAGGGTGACCCAGGATTACTTTTTCCTGCTTCATACTGCTGTAAGGTACTGCCATCGCAGGCAGTGTGAGTGAGGCATGCTGACATGAGAATTAGAGTCTCCCACATTGACTTGTTTGCGAATCCCACCGACTCCCCAGGAATCAAAGAGGGATCAAAGTACAAGAGACAAGATTGAACTACAGGATACCCATCTGTAACAGGTCTCTAAACATAAAGACACCGTGAGGTAAGCATCACTCACAAGGGATGCATCGGTGACGGAGCTGCAGTGCCACCTAAAGGTCAGATGATATCACTCGGGTTATGTTACAGGATATACAGCATGAACTCAGGGGCTCAGAGACGCCATAGTGTGAAGCACAAGTCCCACCTGTCACACAAACCGGAGAGAAAAGATGCTGGCTCTGAAATCTGACCCCACAACCAACGTGAAAGGGCAAGTGGTATTGAAAGGAATGGGAAAGTAAAAAGGCAGTTTTTTCTTAAAAATGTTTGAGGGCCAAGTTAAGCTCAGGGCAGTTTCTCCAATATGTGAAGCTGTCTTACATGACCAGGGTGATATGGAACTCCTTCCCAGATGCCCCCCTGCAGACTTCCTCAATAACTTGTTAAGTAGCAAAATAAATTTGCTGTCACTAACACAGGTATATCTTTTTTTTTACCTCACTCAGGTATTGACCCGTGAGTATATTTGGTTTTGGTGCATTAACTTGGTGGTACTATTATCTATCGCTCTTCTTTGAATTCACTTCGTGGCTCAAGTAGGTTATACTCCTTCCTTACCCATATCCGCACATCTCTTTATTGCCTCAGTCCTAATTCTTCCTCTCCTATGAAGGTTCCCCCAGGGCCCAGGCTACCCTCTGTCCTGATGAGCCCCCCGTATTCTCTACAGGTTTGAACCACTGTCAACAACAATTGCAAACAAACTGTTGCTTGGTCACAGCACTGTGTAATTTGATAACAGTAGTTACTGTGCTAAATAAAAAGACTGTATGATATGGCTGTTTGGATACCAATATACCGTGTATTGTTCATACACTGCTTCACTTTTTCCGTTTGTTATGGTTTTCACTCACTTGGGGGTCACTACACACTTTCAATGATTTAGTGTTATTTTAAATTGTGACTTACAAGGTGAAGTAAGTTCACTTTATGTGACTGAAACTCTACAAGTATATATTTTGTGGTGTCTGGAATGCACAGTTATTTCGTTGTACTATTCAATATATACTGAGAATGAATTCCATGTGAGCTATTGTATATGGTTTGCTTAAACACCCAAGTTCGCATGGACATTTGGCTTGCTGTTGTCTTACTGAGATATGGGCACAATAATGGCCTAGAGGCGCATAGCCATACTTTGGGCGAGTCCCAGAGCAAGCACCAGGCATACCCGGAAAGACTCGCTAGAATGGGCTGTCGCAGAGGAGTCCTATGAGACTGGTAAGGCATTCCAAAAATGATAAATGACATTGGTGTGTGCGGAAATCATACAGGCCATCTCAGACCCACTGGGAGCCACACCACCATGAACAAAAAGAGGGTACCCAGAGAATTAATGCGAAAGGGAAAAAGGAATCTTGTCCACCTACACACCCAAATAGGTTACATATGGGATTGGACGTTGGGGACAGGACATAACAGTCCACAAAACAGAGAGGAGATACGAGTCATCAGAAGCGCTTCACCCTGATGAGCTGGCTTAGGTGGGACCGGAACTCGCAACTGTAGCAGCAATGGAGGATGGTAGAGACCATGGGAAATCATCTGATCAGTTAATGTTGTGCAGGATTGAGTTCTCTCAGGGTAAACCAGTGGTGGGGCGGGGATAATCTGTTGAGATGATATCACAGTTAAGTGAATCAATGCATATGTAACCCAACTACGGCACAACTACCTGCGTGTTTATTTCTTTTTTTTAAGATACCCTGTGGATAAAAAAATCTAAAAAGATAATGTTTAAGGTCAAGGGAAATTGAGGGTTCTGGCTATTGTATGCCAGGGATTTTGTATCACTGCCAGTCTCGTGGGAGTCCAGGATCAAATTCAATCAGTCACCAGCAGCAACAATCCAAACTTGCACATAGTCCTTCACCTTTCAAAGGCCTCAACAGTATTCACAAAGCTAGAGGCCGACTATTCAATGTCTGAAATTCTTACTGATTGGCAACACTTAATAAGTCAAACTTGAACCACTCATTAAAGAGAAGCCTCCCTTCACATGTGGAGTCCCACAAAGCTCACAACTTTCTCCCAACATCCAAGTAGCTGCCTCATAACCATAGAAGTCCCCTGCATCCTCGGTTTCCGTTCCTACACAAATCATTTTCAAATATTAATAACAATGTTCAGTGTTCAGGATGCATTTGATGAACTGACAAAGGGCACCAATGTCCAGGACGAGCCAATGAGCAGCATCAGCCACAAAAAGTGTCTGGTACACAAAGCCCCATGATTTGCTCAAGTACTCCTCTGCACATACCACCCCCAGTCATCCGACTACCTCACCATATTTCACATTCTAGTTCTCATCTCACGCACCACAAAGAACTTGGAGTCTACCAAGAAAGGGACCTTAACATAACCCCAGAGGTCAAAAGTAGTATGTACAGCTCAGACAGCTCTGCTCTACAAAACCCTTCCAAACATCTCTCTGGAATTCCATCCTGCCAACTTACTGTTCATGCCCTTTATCTGGTATAAAGACTGTTGTCTTCTAGTTACGGGGTTTCCCAACGATGTGGCTCTCAAAGAGGCAAAAGACCATCCTCAAACCAATTTGAGTGTTTTGATCGAACCTACTGTTCAGTTGCAGATTGTGTCAATAGCTTTCTGCCCTTCATAAAAAGATAGCTGTTTGCAGGTATCCCCTTGGAGGACTCTTTGTGCAGTTGTGCTTAGTGACCTTTCAACACACTTTAGGTGTTCAGTGGCTGTATTTCAGATCTTTTTTGCACCTGATGGTCTCTCTATCAAGGTATGTGAATCTTTCTGTCCCTAGGTCCGGCTGAGACAGAAAATAGACCCAGGCACCAAACTAAAGGTGACTGCCATTAGTAACTGATATATCTAAAAAAGTGGTCCATGTTTGCAAATTTGGGCAGTTTTGAACTTTTAAAGACATGCTGTATACGTGTTTTGCAATGTATGGAAGTCTGTACAGGTAAAGGGAAATCAAGAGTAAAAACCAGACTAAAAACAGACCCACAAACAGCTAAGAAATGGCTCACACGCTGACCTTTCAGACCAGCACTTCAGGTCCTGCCTGGATGCCTAAAGGCTAGTTCGACCCTGTCCTGTCCTCATTAGGCGGACTTATCTGCTGATGGTGGGGCCTTCCAGTACTGAAGGCTGAGTCAGGGATGTCAGGTATTTGGCCGCCGGAAAAATTGTGTGCGTGTGTTCAATTGGTCTTATGTGTCAGACACAGTCCTTGTTATTTTCGACTGTTGCCAGCTGGTTGTGCATTTTACATTGGCAGGTTTTACTCGTGTGTGTGTGTGTGTGTGAGAGAGAGAGAGAGAGAGAGAGAGAGTATATGTATATCCAGATCAATCCCCCTATGTTGAATTTTCATTACAAAAGGTCCGACTTTATGTGCGATAATTAAAGAAAACGCTAAAATAAAATCACAGACGAATGTGCACTGAATTTACACATTACGAGTGTTGTCCTTAAAATAGGACACAACATCCGATTGTTTGTGCTTATCGGACAAAATTCTTCATGTTCCGGTGTTTAGTGGTCACTTTCCCTCCAAAGATTTCACTTGCCAATATTTATTTGGAGGATGCGTTTTTTTTAATAGTACACATTATGTAGCGGAGAAGATAAAAAATGAAAACTTCACAATAGCCCTATGTGCAAAAAGAAGTTACAACCCATACAGAAAGTTACGGGCCATTCACAATGAGGGGCTAAATGTTCAACGACCCAGTGTTTGTATGTTAGTATGTTTTCTGTTTTTGTCACTGGCGTGGAATCTATGCGATTTTGTGGCTTTTTCACCAGAAATATGGAATTACTGCATTTGCAACATAAACCACCAGCACCTGCATAATTTGCATAATTTAACGTAAAATGTTTTTAGCACAGATAAAAATATGAAAAAATCTTCAAAAAGGTGCAACATCCGTCACTGGTCGCCTTTCAGCCCCTCACTGCTTTATTCAGATATTTAAAGAAGGGACACTTTGCTCAAGACAGAATAAACATTCTAAAAAGATGGCTTAGAGAAATAGACTTTTAGCCTTATTACAAACCCGGCAGTCAACAGACCACCAGACTCGATGTTGCGGTCAGACTGCCACAAATGTGGTGGTCTGACTGCCACATTACGAGGTTTGCGGGCAGACCTGCAAACCTACCTTCATCCACACCAGGATCTCCGATCCCAACAGGATGACGGTGGTGCAAGTTGCAATCAGCCAGGGTAGCACTGGAGTCAGCACCGCCCTGCTGATTACAACCTTGTTCTCCGCCAGCCTTTTCATGGAGGTAACACCACCATGAAAAGGCTGGTGAAGAACAAGTGCAAAGGGCCATGGGGGGCTCCTTCGCTGCCCATGTCCACGACATGGGGAATGCAGCCCCTCCCCCCCGCCTGGCATCCTCGAAATGCTCACTGTCTGCTGTGCAGACAGTGCACATTTCAAGGGTGTTGTCGCACCTTTCCCACTGGGCTGACCGGTGGAAACCTTGGTTTCTGACGGTCAGCCCAGTGGGAATGTCGTGATAGGGCTGTATGGGGACATAACTACCTCAACGGCCGTCTCCTCACCACCTACCGCCAAACTCATAATCAGGCCCCTTATCTGCAGCAGGCAGCATAAAACCTAAACACTTAAATACAATTGAATGAGAGTGGAAATAATAATTAATTCATCATGAAAAATTTTTGTTTAACTAATTAAGCAAATTCATGTTTATATCAGAGACACTACTCTAATCTGCAGTTACTGCAAGAGCGCAGTTGGAATTTAGAGGAAACCCAAACAGGCTGCTTCTCTATTCATGGTCCAGTGTCCTGAATGTTAAAATGCTTCTGCAGGGAGCAGGGTTCTGATTGCAGTACCTCCCACTTTTTGCCTGGTTTTTAGATTCAACTTTGACTGAGGTGCACTGGGTTCCTGCTAACCAGGTCCCCAGTGCCAGTGTTCTTTCCCTAAATCAAGACCTCTGGTCACTTGATCCCCAAGTGACCAGGCCCTTCAGCCCCCTGTAAGTCCCTAGTAGATGGTACCGCTGGTACCTCGGGCATGGATACTAAAAGGGCAACTCAGTACTGCATCACAACTTGACCCACTCTGAAGGACCCAGCACCAACCTTTTGCAGACTGCCATTGCAGGCTGCGTGACAAGGTGCTTCAAAAATTGAAATTATGACATGGCACACACTTGGGTGCCATGTCCCCTAAAACACTGCTTGTAATATCTGTAAGTCACCCCTAAAGCAGGCCTTCAGCTCTAAGGTAGGGTGCATTATATCACCAGTGAGCAAATATGCCTGAGCAAATATGCCCCTACTATGTCTTTGTCAATTCTTAGACATAGTAAGTGTACATGGAAGCCATTTTAAATACATGTGCTAGACACTGGTCACTACGAATTCCCCACCTACATGATGGCTTCTCTGAACCTAGGAAGGTTTAGTATCAAACATCTCATATTAATAAACCCTGACTGATTCCAGTGGTGGATTAATTAATACATGCACCCAAAAGGCACCTTAGAGGTGACCCCTGGAAAACCCACCAACTGCTTGTGTGCTTACTGGCTGGGACAGGCCAGCCTGCCACCAACAGGGGGAGAATCTCCGCACTCGGGAGGTCAGAAACAAAAGCCTGTCTGGGCTGGGGTGTTATCCACCCCTTCCCACAGGATGACCTGCATTGCAGGGCAGGAGCTTCAAAGATCCCCACCGCCTTTGATATGCAGAAGTGGCCTTTCTCAGAGGAAGAATCCAACCCCCCTGCCTCAGGGCCTATGTGGCACGTGGACAGGCGAGAAAATTGACTAGACATGTCACACTTCCAGGCTTGGAACTCTCCTAGGGTGGCGAGCCTGAAGTGGATACCACTTATGAAATTCCGCAATCTTGCGAGTAGTGGAATTTAGGAACTCTGGTTAAGGTGATGCTCACTCCCCACCGCAAAGTGGTCATCTACGGGGTGTAGTGACTCCAAGGGTAAGTAGACCATTGACTACTACCCTGCACTCCCCTTAAAGCCCCCAAAATTGAGTATTTAGGGGACCCCCTAACACCGGATCCTCAGATCTTTGCTAGACCCAAAAGTAGGAGTGGACAAGAAGACTGCTGGACCAGAGAACCGAGGAGCACAGCTGACTTGGCACCAACCCTGCCAGACTGCCTGCTGCACCCAACCTTCGAGAATCAACGGAGCCACTGCAGCCTCAAAGAAATGGTGAGAGCTGCCAGTGTTTCAACAATTGTCAGCAGGAACTTCCTTGGAGCAAAAGAGCTGCTCCCCTGCATCTGCAGACACCCAAGAAAGAACTGAGAGGGCTGGGGCTGCGAAAAAACCAATGCTGGCCATCACCACTGCACCCAAACCACCTACTCCACGTTGAAGTGGGTCAATGGTGTCAGCGTGGTCCCCCCGCCCTCCAGAAGAGATGCCCACCCTGTGCTCGCCCACTGTGGACTTCACAACGGCATCTGCAGACTGTTTCTGCCGACCCACTGCAACCGCGAGTGACCAGGTGGCAAAACCTTGACACCTTAGGACACCTCTGTATCCGTCTGCCCCGGACCCAGATGAGGGGAACCAAGGCTGTACCAATGTCTCTTCACCTCGTGAGACCTGTGTCACGGTCTGCACAATGCTTCTCACCTTTCACTGAAGGGTTTGAAAGAGCACCCGGTCTTCTGCTGGTTCTGGATAGACCAAGATAGGGGCGACCCTTTCTAGTAGCCATGATGCTGCTTGACAGGGAAAACACCAAAGCAGACCGTACCCTCCAGAAGGAGTCCCAGAGGAAAAAAAAAACAAAATGGGAAAAACCTCAAAAACAGGGACTTCTGAAAAAGAGGAAAAAATAGGAATGAAAACTGGAAAAAGAGGAAAAATACACAATCAGAGGAACAGGAACTGGAAAATAAAAAACGAACAGGAGCAAAGATCAACACCAAGAGGAAGTGTTTGCAACGCAAGGCAGATCAGGACTGAGTGACTTATATACTGAAAAACAGGAAGTGACAACACAGGAAAAAGAAACAACACCATCTTGGATTGAGAAAAAGGTCCATAAAAGAGAATGGGAAAAAAGTAGCAGTATAAGAGAAAAAGGGCATGCTGGGAAAAAGGAACAGAAGAAGCCAACATTGAAACCTGCAAGAAGACAGCATGGAAAAAGACAAGAGCACAGGAAAACAGAAGAAAAGAAGAAAAAGAAAAAGGAAAGGAGTCCAACACCAACAGAAAAAAATATATATTACAAAGACAGGTAAGGACAACGCAACCGGGAGCATGAAAAATGCTTCCTGGCACGCGTTGCAAGAACTGGGGAAAAATGCGGAGGACGGCGCTCCGATAATCGGAGTTGCGGTCCGACTGCGGTTGTACACGAGACACCGCGGTTAAGCGCGGCATCACAGCAGGTCCTCTCCCCGAGGCCCCAGGCTTGTCAGGGTAACAGGAATAAAAATGGCAAACCAATTGGGGGCATGAACGGAGGAGGCATCCTCCCAAGAGCAGTCACTGAGGGGATAACCCTTCCAGTGGATCAAAAACTGCAGTTTGTTCCAAGAATATAAAGAATCACAGATTTTCTGTACTTCATATTCAGGATGGTCGTCCACAGAAAGAGGAGGGGGTCGTTGAAAATGTCGGTCGTACAGATCAGAAACTAAAGGTTTTAACTAGGATATGTGACAAATAGGATGAACTCTCCAGGTATGAGGCAACCTTAGTCGAACAGCGACAGGATTCAATAATTGCAGGATCCAAAAGGGTCCATAAAAATGAGGTTTGAATTTGTTTAAGGAAAACTGAGAGGGCAGAAATCTGGAGGAAAGCCACACCTTGTGTCCTAATTGATAAGAGGGTGCCTTCTGACGTTGGCGATCCCCCTTTCATTTCATTGCTTGTTTAGAGGCCAAAAGAGTGGTATGGATTAGGCCCTGGATTTGGCGGATTTGCTGTGCAAAAGTGACTGCAGGAGCAAGCAAACTCTTACTAGGAAGAGCGGACTTGGCCCTAGGGTGGAATCCATAGGTGCAATAAAAAGGTGTTGCTCCGGTTGCACTATGAACTGTATTGTTATAGGAGAAATCTGCAAGGGCGAAACAATCCAACCAATTACTTTGAGAGGCATTCCAGTAACATCTCTGGTACTGTTGGAGTTCCTGATTCACACATTCCGTCTGAGGATTGGTTTGTGGATGAAAACCAGAGGACAAGGACACGTCAATGTTTAATAAGGCACAAAAAGCTCTCCAAAATTGTAACACATATTGTGGCCCTCTATCAGAAATGACTTCTTGCGGAAGACCATGGAGACGAAAAATGTCTCACATGAATATGCAACTCATTTCAGGGGCTGTTGGTAATTTCTTTAGGGCTGTAAAATGTGTCATCTTGGTGAAGGAATCAACCGTTACCATGATGACATGGTTACCTAAAGAAGATTGTAGGGAACAAATTAAATCTGTGGAAAGGGTAAACCAAGGAGCTGAGGGAACAGGTAAAGGCATCAATAAACCTGTTGGTTTGGTTCTGGGTAAGTTGGTCTGGGCGCATACAGGGCATGCTGAGAGATAGGTTTCCGTATCGTTCTTAAGGGAAGGTCACCAAAAAGATTGTTGAAGCAGTTCCTGGGTCTTCTTGATTCCTTGATGCCCAGCCATGGGAGAATCATGACACATTTGCAATGCCTCAGTCTATACCTTTTTAGTAGGTAAGAAAAGTTTTTTTTGATGATAGAAATAGTCTCTTTCTTTTCGTAAGAGAGGTGTCAGTTTATTCCACTCTTCAAGTGGAAGGAACTGGTACTCCAATTTGACACGATCCAGAAAAGATTCAGTAACCTCTATGATTCTACTGGACTCAATGATGTGTGGAGGAGAGGTAAGGGCGATGTTAGGGTATCGACAGGATAATGCATCTGCCAAGAGATTCTGGGACCCAGGTATATAAGATATCACAAAATCACATTGGCTAAAAATGAAAGCCCATCTTGCTTGCCGACTATTACGGCACTGGAAGCTTCCAAGACATTGTAATTTACGGTGGTCAGTCCTGGCTTCAAAAGGCTCTCTAGTGCCCATCAAGAAATGTCTCCATTCTTTACATGCTACTTTGAGAGCAAGTAATTCTCATTCTAGTACTGAATATTTGCGATCTGCTTCTGACAAAATGTGAGAGAGATAGAAGATAGGGTGTTCTAATCCATCATCATTTGTTTTTGAAGTAGAACTGCTCCTATGGCTCTTTCAGATGCATCAGTCACTACTATACATTTTTTAGTAGTATCAGGATGTCGCAAAATGGATGCTTGGATAAAGGACTTCTTTAGCTCCTGAAAGGCCCGCTCAGTATCTGCGGTCCAGATAAACCCCTTCTTCAGATTTTCTTTTTTATTAGTCTGAGTGATGAAACTTTGTTGGTGGGTAAAATCCTGAATGAATTGTCGGTAGAAGATTGAAAGCCCAAGAAAACACTGAGTTTTCTTTATAGAAGAGGGAAAAGGCCAGTCAAGGATGGCTCTTACTTTGTCTGGGTCCATTGATATTCCTGTTTGATTAATACTGAACCCCAAATACTTCACTTTGGTCCTGTGGAATTCACATTTCTCTGGTTTGCAATATAATTGGTTCTTTTTGAGTCTTTCCAAAACCTGTAGTACATGTTCAAGATGTTGCTCAGGATTACGGGAGTGTATCAATATGTCATCCAGATAAATTACTACATTGTGGTTTAACAAGTCAGAAAACACAGAATCCATGAATCATTGGAAAACAGTAGTTGCATTGGTTAATCCTAAAGGCATAACACAATATTCATAGTGTCCGAATGGAATAGGGAAGGCTGTTTTCCATTCATCTTCTTCCTTGATACGCAAAAGATGATAGGCACCTCTTAAATCCAATTTAGTGAACATCTTGGCTCCTTGTATGGCATCCAGTATATCCAGAATTAAAGGTAAGGGATAACGATCTTTGATTGTTATTTTATTGAGTTTACGACAGTCGACACATGGACGCAGATCTTTCATCATCTTGGGAACGAAGAAAAGAGGAGCCCCAGCAGGAGATGAAGAAGGAGTAATTAACCCATTCTTTAAGTTGTCATCCAGGTATTCTTTGAGTACCTTTTTTTCTTGATCTGTCAAAGAATACATTCGACCAAATGGAACTATCTCATTTGGAACCAACGCAACAGCACAGTCATAGAAGCGATGAGGAGGTAAGATGGGATGACTAGGTTT
Source organism: Pleurodeles waltl (assembly GCF_031143425.1). NCBI lineage: Eukaryota > Metazoa > Chordata > Amphibia > Caudata > Salamandridae > Pleurodeles > Pleurodeles waltl. The sequence goes on along the minus strand of NC_090440.1, from coordinate 653,702,746 downwards.
CTGAAAGATGTCAAAATATTCCTGGTAACAATCTGGTACTCCTTGAATCATACTTATAGTGCTATCAGAATTCTGAGAGGACTGATAGAATCTTTTGGGAGACCAATATGAGCTGGTAGAGTAGCAAATTTGCTGACAAAACTGAGAGGTTAAGGATATTGTTCTCGTTTCACATTTGATAGAGGGATTGTGCTGGGTTAACCAAGGTATTCCTAAAATCGTGTGATTAGGCGAGGGTATAAGATCAAAAGCAACATGCTCTTGGTGCCTTCCAAAATTCAAACAAAGTGTAGGAGTAGAAGCAACCACAGGCCCAGAGTTTAAAGGGGAGCCATCTACTGTGTGTACTTGCTCTGGGGTTTCCTTAGGATTATGTGGAATCCCCTTATTCTTAGCCCAGGTCTCGTCTAAATAGATACCACTGGCTCCACAGTCTACAAGAGCAAAGATTTGTTCTTCCTGACCTTGTGAACATTGTAATGTGACCGAAAGAATAAACAAGGTGGACATACTTTCTCTGGAAGAACATATTGATGGTACCTCAGCTCCTCCTGTCTCCATCCTTCTTACAGGGGACTGGAGTTGGCGTTTCCCAAAGGTCTGGAAGGGTGAATAGGGCAACAATGAATCAGATGGGCAGCCTTGCCACAGTAAAGGCAAAGACCCTTTCCTCTCCATCCTCCTTTTCAGACTCAGATAAGGGACCACTGACGAGATCAATCTGCATGGGATCTTCTATAGAGGATGGAGAAACTTCAGAATGGACTTCATCAGTTCGCTGACTGATGGTATGGTTAACTCCAGGCTGATATTGTACCCACATTCTTCTTCTTTCCATCTTACGCTCTCGTAATCTATATTCAATGTTCATGGCTTGGTCCATTAATTCCTTTAAGGAACGGGTTGGAGTAGAATGTACTAATTCATCCTTGATTTCTTCACGCAGTCCTCGGCGGAACAAAGTTACAAAGGTGCGTTCCACCCGGGTGGTTTCGACTGCCAACTGTTTAAAGCTGTCCTGATTGCCCTGCTGTATATCACACAAGGCCTCCTCTGCTGCTGCTTCAAACCCAGGCCTTTCAAACATCTGCTTGAAAAGTTCAAAGAAGGCAGGATAGATATTCAGGACGGGATCTTCCGCTGAAACCAAGAGAGTTGCCCAGGCTAGAGCAGGGCCAGACAATGCACTGATCAGATAACCCACCTTAGCATTATCGGAAGAAAATTGTAGCGGATGGAAAGCAAAGGAGACCGTTAGGGCATCCAGAAACTCCTTTATCTTCTGAGGATCCCCGGAATATCAAGGTGTAGCAGCAGATACGGGTGGCACATCCATTGATCAGAAGGACAGAAATTGTCTTAGTGCAGTATTTTCACCCGCAATTGCTGTAACTCTTGAGCTCGTTGTTGGACGGTCTGCAGAATGGCATGTGCATTTTCTACTACGTCTCCCTTTGGTCCTTCCATGGTATCCCAACGCGGATTCTTTGGGCGTTGCAATCTGTCACGGTCTGCACGATGCTTCTCACCTTTGACTGAAGGGTTTGAAAGAGCACCCAGACTTCTGCTGGTTCTGGATAGACCAAGATAGGGGCAACCTTTTCTAGTAGCCACAATGCTGCTTGACAAGAAAATGCCAAAGCAGACCGTACCCTCCAGAAGGAGTCACAGAGGAAAGAAAAATGGAAAAAACCTCAAAAACAGAAACGCCTGAAAAAGAGGAAAAAACTGAAATGAAAACTGGAAAAAAGAGGAAAAATTCACAATCAGAGGAACAGGAACTAAAAAATAGACGACGAACAGGAGCAAAGATCATCACCAAGAGGAAGTGTTTGCAACACAAGGCAGATCTGGACTTAGTGACCTATATACTGGAAAACAGGAAGTGACAACCCAGGAAAAATAAACAAAACCATCTTGGATTGGGAAAAGGCCCATAGAAGAAAGTGGGAAAAAAGTAGCAGTATAAGAGAAAAAGGGCATGCTGGGAAAAAGGAACAGAAGAAGACAACATGGAAACTTGCAAGAAGGCAGCATGGAGACCAGAACGAAGAAAAAGACAAGAGCACAGAAAAACAGAAGAAAAGAAGAAAAAGAAAAAGGAAAGGAGTCCACCACCGACAGAAAATAAAAATATTACAAAGACAGGTAAGGACGAGGCAACCGGGAGCATAAAAAATGCTTCCTGGCACGTGTCACAAGAACTAGGCAAAAACGCGGAAGACGGCGCTCCGATAATCGGAGTCGCGGTCCGCCCGCAGTTGTACACAGAGACGGCGTCACAACCTGAGCCTCTTGTTGGCTGGGTCAGACTCCTGCAGAGTGTTTCTGTGGGCCCCCCTGTAAATGCGGGGAACTCCAGTGCTGGACCTGATGACTGAAGACACCCCTGAACCTGCACCCTACAACCTGAGGAGGAGTGGGCCAACAGTGTCCTCATGTTCCCAAGGACCTAAATGGTCAAGCCACTCTGTGGGTTCCCCTTGACTGTCCTTCAAGCCTATCCCTGCAGCGACTTTGTAACCATCTTGGATTGGGAAAAGGCCCATAGAAGAAAGTGGGAAAAAAGTAGCAGTATAAGAGAAAAAGGGCATGCTGGGAAAAAGGAACAGAAGAAGACAACATGGAAACTTGCAAGAAGGCAGCATGGAGACCAGAACGAAGAAAAAGACAAGAGCACAGAAAAACAGAAGAAAAGAAGAAAAAGAAAAAGGAAAGGAGTCCACCACCGACAGAAAATAAAAATATTACAAAGACAGGTAAGGACGAGGCAACCGGGAGCATAAAAAATGCTTCCTGGCACGTGTCACAAGAACTAGGCAAAAACGCGGAAGACGGCGCTCCGATAATCGGAGTCGCGGTCCGCCCGCGGTTGTACACAGAGACGGCGTCACAACCTGAGCCTCTTGTTGGCTGGGTCAGACTCCTGCAGAGTGTTTCTGTGGGCCCCCCTGTAAATGTGGGGAACTCCAGTGCTGGACCTGATGACTGAAGACACCCCTGAACCTGCACCCTACAACCTGAGGAGGAGTGGGCCAACAGTGTCCTCATGTTCCCAAGGACCTAAATGGTCAAGCCACTCTGTGGGTTCCCCTTGACTGTCCTTCAAGCCTATCCCTGCAGCGACTTTGTAACCAGACCCATAGACTTGAATGAATCACCTGACGCTGTAACACACCTCTTTACCCGGACGCACCTGAGACCCTTGAGGTGAACTGTTGGTGTGGTCTTCGACCTTGCCCCAAAACCCCCTTAGGTCTAGGAGATTGGTCCCGTAAGTCATTGTACTCTACCTGGATTGCCGTATTTGTTTTCCTCTATAGGATTGCATTGCAGCTTCCTAAAAATACACAGTCGACTTTTGAAAAATATAAAAATTAATAACTCAAAAAGTACTCACCTGATTCCAGTGATCTGGGTATCTAAACCCATACAAAATGCATGTTATGTTTATAAATTGGTGTCATATATCTTTATTGAGTGTGCCACACATACTCAGCACTACCCTCTGACATACCTACTTTCCCAAACACACTACCCACGAAAATAGCATTTGGGATGTCATTTGTGCCTCTGTGATGCCTTTGGGGATTGCTTGGACTCTTTGCACAGTGTACCTCATTTTGGTCCACTATATAAAGAGCCAGCTTCCTTCAGCCTCCTCCAGCCTCCTAGTGAGGCATGTAGATAATAAATAGGAATTCATTATAGTGTTTAGTGGGGAATGGAGGCTCTTCTCAAGGTCTTATAGTGAGAGTATTAACTAAAATTAAACTAAAGGCACATATTGAAAAGTAAATGGGATGCACAGAACGGTGTTTGGCCGAAATATTGAGCTGTAAATATTGGGACACAGAAATATTGGAAATAAAATATTGAGGTACAAAAATATTGTGATGAAAGAGAATATCATTTTCAGTAATACAGTTGTAATAAATAAAATGTTTACATTACTTTAATGTGTTTTATTTCGTATACTAATTTTAAGTTACTATTGTTTGTATTATTAGTTTTTTTAAATATACATTGTCATTTCAAGTGATTTAGATTTTTTTAGTTCATTGTTAATAGTAAATTAAAGTATTGTAGAGGGTTGTTGGGTTTGTACAGGGATAGAGTGGGATGTTAACCAAAGCAATAATTAGTTATTAATTAATTAATAATTCTGTTAATTATATGATTGATGCTAATAATGTAAATTATGTAATACTGATTTATTAAAGGTATATTTTAGGTGTGGTTGCTAGGTTTGTAGAGGGTGAAATTGGGGAGTTGATAAATAATTCATGAATCATTGTTAATTATTTAATTTATTATCAATTATGTACTTTATGCTATACTTATTTAATTTGGTTTTATTTTAGATATTGTCAGCAAGGCTTGTAGGAGTATAGGGTGGGAAGTTAATTAAGAAATAGCATTTGTATTGATAATTAATTCATTGATTATTATGCAAATTGTTTTTAATTTTTCCAATCAATAGATAGATGGATCGATCCAACACACTTTCTTTAGAACTCCACCAAGAGAGACACGTACTCCAACAATGCTGAATCAAGGCTGAATTTAATTCATTGTATGTGCGTCAAACATCATGCAAAACAAAAGCAACCCTATGCGTTCCGGCATTCCAGACGCCTTGGTCACAAAAACAATGTTTCCCAGAAACACCTATAAATACATCTGAATGTGGTTAATAACAAAAAGGGGCAAATGGACTCTCATACAATCACAAAGGTGTCTCCCATCTTGGAGTGTATCGGAATCTGACATCATTGGGTACTGATATGATCTCACAATGAAGCAACCGGGCACCACCACTCAAGTCCCGTTACTAAACAATAAAACATTGTAAGCATAGATTGTAAATGTAACACTCTCATCCATGGAAAACAACTTTCTCTGCATGACCCCATAAGGTAAAAAAAAAGGTCCAAATAGATTGTCCCGTGTGTTAACTGTCCTGGTATGTACCAGAATCTAAAATTAATCAAATCAGATAATCATTTGGTCTCAAAATCACGTCGTTGGGCCTAACAAAAACCCCATTTCTAAACATTAAAACATTGTACATCGTGATGTATCAATGTTACACTTCCGTGAATGGAGAACCACTCTCTGTATATCACCCCAGAGAGTGATATAGGACTAATATAGAGCATTCATGTATTGGCCATCTTAGAGTTTCAAAGCCAATACCACATGTCTTCTCAATTTTTCTACAGTATTCCACATGGTCATTTTGCAAGAAAATTAATACCAGTGATGAGCACACATCATCCTGCTTGGGCCACCCATAAGTAGAAAAATAAATAAGTATAGGAAAAGAAAATATGAGACATGTTGCAAATAAAATGAAGCCCCAGTGGGCATGGGCTACTGGCAATGTATCTTCTGTGTTTTCTAAATGAATAATGTTAGTCAAATATGTAACATGTTTGAAGTAAAATAATGTTGGTATACATTTCAGTATAAGTATCCCTTTGGGGGGGATCTTTCAGTTAAGAGTTAACTACTATCCTTGTGTAGATCTTACTATGTTCCTTGTGTCGGTTGCAGTGCACTACCTGCATGTGTTTCCTCATCCTAATGACTGCATACCTGTCCCAGTGTACATAGAACGCTTTCACTTAACCATGCTTATGTCTGCGGTCACATCTACTGTTGGAGGTAGTTTGTTTTGTATCTGTTCATGAAGCATAATCAGGCACCATTTCCGTTCATTCCCAAGTGTCAGTGGGGTTCCTCTTCTGTGTTCAAGAGTGGTCACTGTCCTGTGTAATTACTGTCTGGTCCCTGGCCAGTCTAAGAGTTGGTCCAGCCCTTTTTGGAACCTCTCTGTTCCAATAACAGTTTAGTCTGTGCGACTCTGAGATTAAGTTTTATCACATTGCCACTATCTTCCAATTCATCTGTTTTGCTGCTCCCTTGTTAGTGGATGGATCATGTGTACATCATTTTAGACCTTTGTTTTTTAGCTACTCTTTCACATCCAGTGGCTCCGTGTTCCTTTATTAATGTAGCCTTTCTAAAACAAAAAAAGCTCTGCCTCTCCGATGTTTTTTGGGTGGAACTGTTGTGGTGATGCCAGTGTGGATGCCAAGGAGCAAGGTATTCTCCTCAGTACTGGCTGCCAATGCAGATGACATTAAAGGGGGTTTAAGAAAGTGACTAAGCCAGTGGGGCATACCTTTTTGCCAGCGATGCCGATGATCATCGTACCTGGGTCCATGCTTTTCTCATATTTCTGTTGATGGAGGATGGTATTAGGCCTTGTTAGTTTCTAACAGAGGTGTGTGAGGGGAGGGTGAGAGAGAGAAAAAAGATGGAATGGATGTCAATCAGGGATTGGCAGGAGAAGCTCTAGTGCAAAGAAAGTGAGGTTTGAGCCAGAGGCGGCTCCTTCACTATGGCGAAGGAGCGTTGTCCCACTGGCTGTGCCTGAAGCAGTTATAGTTTATTTTTTTGCTTCTGGCACAGCTATCAGTGCAGTGAGGGGCAGGGCTGGGCCACGGGATGTGGGAGGGAGGAGGAGGGGAGAGTGCACCTAAGTGCGCATGTGTGTTTGGCCGGCCACCTGAGGCCTGCCAAACACACATGCGCACTTAGGTTTCTCCAGCCCGGCTGTGCTTAACAGTTAGGCTGGAGAAACTGTACAGATCTCAGGGCTGTGTCTGAGCGGCAGTCACTGATGCACATACCAATCCTGGTGCTGCTTTCATGCAAGGTTTTGCAAGACAGCAGCTCCAGGATTGCTGGGGAGCCTGTGCTGGTGTCCCAGCAGTGAGTGCTAGGACACCAGAAAAGGAGCACGAAGCGGCATGGGGTGGCAGGGATGGCGGCAAGGTAAGTGCTTTTTTATTTTTACCTCGTCTCCGTCCCAAATTCCCTCCCTTCACCCCTTGAGTTAAGCAGCAGCCGGTGCTGGTTTGAGCCCTCACAATTTCTGGATATCACATTGTCAGACATGGATCCCCAGATGTAAACACATTGGAATGTCAGGTTATGAGTAGGGGCTGTGTGATGTTCACACAGCCCTGGGCATACAGGAGCTTTCTTCTGGGCATACACTGAGGCTGAAAAGTCTCTGGAGAGGAGAACATGTGAGGACAACATGATCCCCCACAGCCTATTCCTGACTGAAAACATGTCCCTGGGGAGAAGGTTGGTTCTGGAGTTGGGGAAAAATGGCAGTCAGGATTGGTCAATTTATGTTTTTCACTTGGGCTGTGAAGGAAAGGTAATGGAAAGAGGGGAACGAGGGGGCGGAATTACCAACCAAGTCTGTCATGGTAGATGTCTTCAGCCTGTCACTGACCTGATACTCCTCAGGTTGAACTGGAATCTCTGACATTTCTAAGAATTGACTGCTATATGGTTATTCACTTGAAGTCTAGAAAAATAACCTGTACTAACATTCGGGCTGCCTTTTCATACTGCATGTGGGAATCATATCTTCTCGAGTATGAGTTCCTGCACCTTCCCTGGCCAGTACTGACGGCATGCAAAACCCATTCAATCTTGTCCCGAATCGCGCCTTGATGGATCAGGAGCAGTGCAGTCCCTAGACAGACTTTGATGCTCCCTGCTGGACTCATCTCAACTTTAAGAAGTCAAAGGTGGCAATTTCAAATAACGAAATGTAGAATGAATGTGGTCCAACAATAATGACAGAGGATGGAGGTTCAACCTTAAAGATTTTATTTAAGGATTTTAGGTGAGTTAATTCAAAATAGTCAGAATCAATTACTCAGTAAATCAGAGTGCAAAATGCAGTAAAAGTACAGAATCAATAAAGAACTCTGCACAGTTCAGATCAACAGAATACCAGGTGTGGCTCCTCTGCAATGGCAAAGGTGCGTAGCCCCACTGGCTCAAAGCCAGCAGCTGAAAAATAAAACAATATTTAATTATCGTTTTATTTTTCAGCTGCTGGCTGAGCCAGCATGTTCAGGGAGGGGCAGGGTTGGGCCATGGGAGGGAGGAGAAGGAGTGAAGTGAGTGAACTTAAAAGTGTGCATGTCAGTTTGACCGGCAGTCTTAGGCCGGCCAAACGGACATGTGAAATTAGGTTTTTCCAACCCGGCTGTGCAGTGCATTGTCTGAGTGGCAGACGAGGCTGCTCAGACCCATCCTGACGCTGCTCTCATGCTAGATATAGTATGAGAGTAGTGCCAGAATTTTCTGGGGAGCCTGTGCTTGTGTCCCAGGGACTGCTGGGACATCAAAACCATCAGGAGAGGAGCGAGGCGGTTGTCGTACGCGGACCGGTACTTTTAAAAAAATGTATTTAATATTCTCTCACCCTCCTGTGTTCCCCCCACCTTCCCTCCTTCAGATTTGTGGCACTAGCCACTGCAGAATACAGAGTCTAAGATGGGTAAGTTTCCAGCATAGATTTGCCTTTTAAGCAAGTGGAAAGGGGTTCAGGGCCACATCAAGAAGTCGCCCTCTTTTACAGGGTTCTAAACAAAGAATTTCATACATTCGCTGTAGTAATATATGGTTCACAAGGTCTAAACCGATAAAAAAAAAGCAGAAGAAAAACATTTACAACTAAATACATTTGTTATTATTCTCATAATTCTACTACATAGAACTTCTCACAATCGGTCATCTACAAATGAAACAGAAATGGTTACAAAATATGTGATTCCCACTGGAAGAGCAAGGATTAACCCTGAATGTGTATACTTTAATCATGAAAGTCTGTGAAAGTTTTTGTTATTGTCTGTAGGACACATTTAATTTTTATCCTAATGGGACATGAAAATGGAATTCTATTCATGTGGTACGATGAAACATCATTGAAAAAATGGCATCTATGGTCTAGAGTACGAATTTTAATTACTGCAAAGTATTAATTTCAACATAACAGCTATATCAGTATATAGCAGAATTACTGGCCAGACAAAGCAGATTTATGTTACTGCTACAAAAAGAGTTACACCCAGGAAGACACGCTTCAGTGGACAGAGCTGGTGAAACAGACAGAAGCAGAGAAATGATGTGTAGGTAATATGTTAAAAAATATGGACTAGAAGAGATATGGTAAGATCAGCTTTGTTCGAAACCCAGTACTAAGACTCACGTTAGGGACAAAATGACTACAGTAGTTTTTGTGAGCAATCTTTCTCAACTTATGTATTGAAAATGTGGAGAATTAAGTGCTCCTGACTATTCTTCTTGGTCTGAGTTCAACATTTGTTACCTTGTCCCAAGAGGTCCTTCTTCAATGGCTGGCCGACTGCGGCATTAGGGACTGTGCCTTACTCTTCGCTCCTTTTTATTCAGGAGTGAACCGTTCAAGTGATCTTGAAAACCTCTTCCTTATCTATTCGCCAGCTGCCTTACAGGGTCCCACGGGGCTCTTCCTTGAGCCCCACGCTTTTTACTGTATCCGTTTGTCCTCTTTCAGATCTTGTTGAGGCTTTTGGTATTTGCGTGTTTTCTTGTGCCAATGAATCCCAAGTAACTTTCTTTTTATCCTCTTCTTAGGACAAAAGTGGACTTGAACTGAGACCTTGCATAGGAGTGTGGCATGCTGGACGGAAAACAATTGCCTAAAATTGAATAAAAATAAAGTTTAGGTCCTGGTGGTGGGTAATCAGCCTCAGCTGTGGAATTGTTTTGAAAGGCCTGAAGCTTTAGTTCCCTCCCCTCCCAGGTGGTGAATGATCTCTGTGTCTATCGAGACTAAGGTATCTGGATGGATTTTCAAATTAACAGTGCTGCTGCCACATGTTCTGGGCTATTGAAAAGCCTGGAAAAATCATGGGGCTCCTGCCAGTCCCTGCAGAGAGAACTGTTATACAGGTCTTTAATTGCATCACGAATGGACTATGACAATGCACTTTACTTGGGAATCTCAAAGCCCACAATAAACAGATTGCAGATAATGCAAAATGAATCTGCTAGGCTACTTTGTCACATCCCTCGTTATATGTCAGTTTACGATCATTTGCGTGAGCTTCATTGATTACCTGTTGAAAAAGAGATTCAGTTTAAGGCAATGTGTATTATGTACAAAACTATGGCCAGGAAGGCTCCTGATTTTATCAACAAGTTAGTATCTCCCTAAGCATGTTTTAAGCTCATGTAAACCTGAGCCTTGCAGCTATTTCTCGGGTGAAGCTGGCCAGGGAAGGAGGCTAGTCTTTTAGATATCTTGACCCTAAGCCATGGAATCTGCTTCCCCTTCAAGTTCGAACTGTCACCTTGTAACGCTATGTGTATTTGACCACCAACTCCATCTTGACCTTGACTCCATTTTGTGCTCAGCTCCAATTTCTGTCACGGGGGGCACAGGATTTTTCCACACAGAGTTTGTTTTCCACACTGAACATGTTTTGCTTTTCTCACCAGAACAGGGTCATAGCATGTTGGAACATAAATTTGGGGGATGCAGACAAGATAAGAGGGTATCAGGCTGGGAATGTTTTCATCAGTGAAAAGTACAGTTCTGTCTCTGGAATGCGCATTGGGGCCCAGCCAGTTCTTTCGCTTGTTTTTGACAGACAGTACAGCCAACGTTTGATTTCGCAACCGAGTGTTCTAGAATGCTCTCCTAGCATGTTTTAAGGTGTAAAAGATGGGGGGACTTGGCACTAAGGTAGGAACTGACCTGTGGAGCAGACGTGCTGCCCAGGAATATTTTGATCCCATGTGTGGTCTCCTGCCTTGGCCGTCAGTGGGTTCCCCGGTCGTGGTGCTGACTAGGATGACAAATTTACCCCTCATGGTGATGCATTTTAACTTTTGATTTTTTAGCATATATATATATTTATATTTGCTGTTAATGCATTGCACATCTCTGTCTGTAATTGTTTAATTGCTATGATTCTTCTTATGTGTACACACGTTTTACTTCATTTGAGTTGAATGCTTATTTTCATATATTCGTGTGCTTCTATTTGATATCTGGGAAGTGCCTTAATAAGTTTGTTGCTCAGACTAAGAGTGCTGCATTATTTGGCATTGTTTATTCTTAGTTTAAGCCAGAGCAATACATACCTTTCTCAAGGTTTTCTGTGAGAAACTCAAGACCTAGCTCTTCTAGTTGTTGTGGGTGCCTCTGTCCTCTCTGTATCGGCACTATGAGGCCCAATGGGCAGCCACACGTGTTTCAAATTCAATAATAAATATAAATAATACTGTGTTTGCCTATGACCTCAGTGATATTCGCTAACAGGATTAAACTCTCAGCTAAGGCAGACGTCCAGCCACAGACTCCACAAGAGGATTTATTGAGGATGCATAAAACTTATGATGTAATATTTATCAACAATATGCAAATAGAGGTTTCTAAAGTAGTGCTTATTGCTCTTGGCTAAATGAGATCAACATATCACTGATGTTTCTGAGAGGCCACCAACCAAGTTAAATACTGCTGATCGCATCTCTCAAGTGGACTTACAATTGTTATAGCTGCCTCAGCTCTATGCCTGACCTATAGCTGCTTGGTATTAAAAAGTTTCAGGTGTCTCAATTTATAGTTCTTAGCATATTCAGTTAACTCTTTCTTCAACTAGTTGTTAAATGTTAATGCAATTTTACTTTTTTTTCCTTACAAATTACTTGAAAGGTGTTTTTTTGTCTTTATCTCCTCATAATCCCCTGTAACTCTTTGAGTTTTTTCAAGAAATCTCTGAATATTTTACAACAGCGTCTCAACCGTCAATACTCGGTCTCATGTGTAGAGCTTACAACATACAATTTGGCTTGACCTCATTTTCAAGGCCTTTTGATGGATCCAGCTCAATGGAGAATCCCCCTGCCATGACACATATTCTGTTTCTGGCATCTGCATGGAAACGTGCTTCAAAAAAAAATTACTGCCCTTCCTCACACACTGGAATTATCCAGTGTATTATCTGCGGTTTCCTCCTATGCTGGAGGAAACGCACTATGGGTCAGACGTATTAAAGTGTTTTGCGATCGCAAACGGCATCGCAAAAACTGTATTTTGGTATGTAACAAATCCAATTTGCGATTCAGTTACTTGTTACCGAATCACAAATTGGATTTGCGACTACATACCGATTCAGTATTAGGAAGGGGCGTGTCAAGGGCATCCCTTCCTAATACCAAATCTCAGAGGTATGTATGATTGTTTTGTGACCATGAATGCGGTCGCAAAACAATCGCAGTTACCACCAATTTCAAATTGGTGGTAACCCATGCGCAAAGGGAAAGGGCATGCAAAAACATTTTTTAAGAGCAGGCAGTGGTGCCACGGACCACTGCCTGCTCTTAAAAAATGAAAAGAAATCTTTTCATTGTTCATTTTTAAACACATCCCGTTTTCCTTTGAGGAAAACGGGCTGCATTTAAAAAATAAAAAAAGATTGCTTTATTGAAAAGCAATCACAGACATGGTGGTCTGCTGAGCCCAGCAGGCCACCATCCCTGTGATTGTAGCCATTCGCAATGGCTCGCAAATTGCGACCTACCCCATGAATATTAATGAGGTAGGTCAATTTGCGAGCCCTTGCGAATCGCAGTATGAAACTCCTGGAGTTTCAAACATTCCAATAGCGATTACTTAATTGCGATTCACAAAAAATCGCAATTAGGTAATCACTATTGGATAAAATGATACATCTGACCCTATTCTCTTCATGTCACCAAATAATCTCACCTTCTATTGGCCGCATGTGACCATGTTCTAAGCCATCTTTTTCCAACTTTCCGAAAAAACAATTTAAATACAGGATCTAATGTTAAAATGTACAAAGCTTGGGGAAAGTGAAACAACTATAAGATATGAAATAAGGAATCAATTATTTTAGGCAAACTTGCTAAGAGGCAACTGTTCTCTAGGGCACAGCTCTCCCTTTTGATAAGGCTCAATGTCCTCATTTTAGAGGTTCTTTGGCTAAGCTAAAAGTTAGGAACAAGTGATGCAATTTAAAAACGTAATGCCTTTCCATAAAGCATCAATGAAGGAGAACCCAATAGTTCTGCTCCCATCCCAAGAGCACTACATTGGCTACTGCTCAGAAACGCAGTCTAAGTGTCTATGTCTCACGCACAAATCTTTACCTTTGAGCGAGGCTTACCCAGTACTGTCCTAGTAGGAATCTAAAATCTAAGGATAACGCCTTGCTAAGTCCCTACCGTATCCACAGTGCTAGGTTTGGTTGTCAGTTATTTTCTTACCTGGCCCCAAAATTTAGATCAGTCTTCCTCACAACGTGCGTTCTTGTGCTGACTTTAGTTGGTTTAAAAAACTTCTGAAAACCTGGCTCTTTCGATTTGTTGCCTTATCTTTGTTCTGCGGAGCGCCGAGATACTCCTTTTGGAGTGAGTCCTCTGGGCTTTTAAGTATCTCTAACATAACATAACAATGATTAAGAGAGAAAATATTATTTAATCTAAAATCAGACAGGCCGAGTGGCAGATGCCTATGCGGCTGCAAAGGCCATGCAGCCAATTGTATCAAAGAGAGGTTACATTAACTTATAATGTTACAGTGCCACGGAGGTGATGAAAGATGTCCTCCAGTCGCTCTTTGAGTGGCTGTCCTAAAGAACTCACATTAATTTGCTCCCCTTGCCTTGTCCTTGAAATAAGGCCCTTACTGTCGTGGTCAGAATAAACCCTTCTGTATATAAAGGAAGCTGGACTCGAGCCCTGTAAAGTAGTATCTTTACTCTTTGTTACAGATAACAACAGGCACACGGAATGTCCCTTCCGGACCAGGACAACTTCCCTGTTCGGACCCTCTTTTTTGGCTCAACGGCTACTCGTCTCTTACAGTCACAGTCACAACACTCTTCCATAAATTGCACCAATTGCGCTGCGCAGAGTAGACACTATGAAACGCGGTGGGACATTTAAGCCATCTTTTTCCAAAGTTGAATTTTTTTTTTAATGCAGGAGGCAATAGAAACCACCCCAGGCAGGGAAACACGTATTAATACTAATACAGCACATCTTCCGCATGTGCGAACAGGTAAGCCAAACAGACAGAACATCAAGAATCTCCTACAGAGGTGAAAGAGAAAACACATGGAGCACACAGGACCTCCACTGGTAACCGAAAACACACGACAAGGCAAATCATAAGAAGTATAAAAGAAAACAGCGACTCAACTCAGAAACAACGAGGTAGTTGAATATCCAACATGGGCATCATTCAAAACATAAATAGGCACAAGCCAACTGAAAAACTTTCCATCCATATTAATGCATATGTGTTCCAAAATCCCAGACAAATACAAATACATTTCGCCTAAAATGGAGAAATGGGGAAATACCAAAACCATGCTTAACCCCCATCTCAAGCACTGTATCATACACACATACTGAGAAAACACATCACACCTCACGGTCTCATCCTCTCCTTACACAATGTCTTTCATTAAGAACTTCACATGGTTTCCTGCTCAGTCGGGTGTGGCTCGACGTCGATAGAGTGAAAGTCGATTCGCCGAGTTCCCGGGCAAGTGCTGACATCCGGCTACTTCCTGATGCCCATCCTGCCCCCTTTAACTCCGAGCTTCAGAGGACATGTGTGACCCACCCACACCTGCCTGAGAGTGAATATTAGTGGACTTAAGGATGATTAATACTGACAATGATGAGAAAAAACGAGATGCGGGCCCCTGTTGAAAGGCCAAATTGTGTTATTTGAGGATTGACAAGTCCCTCTTGGAAAACGTGAACCCAGGAACAGCTCCTCCGCTAAGGCAGAGGAGCGTCGCCTGATGGATTTCCCAAAAAGGAAAAATAAAATGATAATATCGTACACTACATTATTATCATTTTATGGGGCTGGGCTGGAGGAAGGGGGGGGGGGGCGGAGGAGGGCTATGTGCACACAAAATGTGAATGTCTGTTAGGCCATTTGTGTTGTGCCGGCCAAAATGACATGCTCCCTTTCCATGTTCTCTACCCGGCTGTGTAGGACAGCTGGGTAGAGAACATGCCCAGGATCCCATTCCCAGTCTGAGCGGTGAAAAAGGCAGCTCAGACCAATCATGACGCTGCTGTCAGCAGCATTGTGATTGGCTGGGAGCCTGTGCAGCCAGGAAGAGGAAAGAGGGGAGACGAATGCGTCTCATCTCGAAGGTGTTTTTTTTTAATGCCCCGCCACACACGCTGATATGGAGGAGAGAGCAACTTGCTCCTCTCAAATCACCAACAGCACACTGGTGGCAACATTAGACTCCTTTCTGATAGGATTAAAGACACCAGAGAGCAAAATGGACAGAGTGACTGCTGACCTTGGTATTTTACGTGACAACCAGTGCAAAATAGCAGACCAATTTGAAAACAATGAGCGGATCTTAGCTGAAATGACACCAGCCAAACTGGGCCTGAAAGGACAGATATCAATGACTAAGGAGAGGGTCTGGACATTGGAACATAGAGCTGAAGACGCATAACGTCCTCACCATGTCCAAACAGGTCAGCGCCGTCTCCTCCTCCTGTTTCAACACCCTCCGAATGCTCCGCAGAATCTTCAAGTGGATTCCAACAGAAACCAGAAAGACGGTGACCCAGGCCCTCGTCAGCAGCAGACTTGACTACGGCAACGGACTCTACACTGGCATCCCAACCAAAGACATCAAACGCCTCCAACGTATCCAAAATGCCTCCGCCCGACTGATCCTCAACATACCCCGCCGAAGTCACATCTCCCCTCACCTAAAGGAACTCCACTGGCTCCCGGTAGACAAGAGGATCACCTTCAAACTCCTGACCCACGCTCACAAGGCACTTCACAACACCGGACCCTCCTACCTCAACACCAGACTCCACTTCTACACCCCAACACGTCAACTCCGATCCGCCAACCTCGCCCTCGCCATCGTACACCGAATCCAGCGCAAGACATCCGGCGGCAGATCCTTCTCCTTCCTCGCCGCCAAGACCTGGAACTCTCTCCCCACATCCCTTCGCCAGACACAGGACCTCCTCGCATTCAGAAGGCTCCTCAAGACCTGGCTCTTCGACCGCTAAACCAGCAGCGCTCCCCCCCCCCCCCTCAGCGCCTCGAAACCCTGACGGGTACATAGCGCGCTTTATAAATACTATGATTGATTGATTGATTGATTGAACGTTGAGCATGCAGAAATAACAACTGTCTCATTGGCTTGCTTGAACGCACTAAAGGTACACATGACTGATCCAGGTTTCAAAGAAGGCAAAGACAGCCTCAGATGATACCAGTCAGACTAACTGCCCGGGGGGCCACCACCTCACCCTGTGGTGAGTAAATTGTTGCAATACCAAGACAGAGACCTTATGCTGCATAAAGCATGTGAGAAAGGAGATCTCCTTCTTGAAAATCAAACTGTACTTGTGTTCCTTGACTTTACTAGGGCAGTTCAAAAACAAAGGGCCTCCTTCTTGGAAGTTAAAAAGCACCTTTGATAAATGGAAGTCAAATATGCAATGCTCTTCTTGCTAAGCCCAGAGTTGTCACCAACACTGATGCTAAATTTTTCACCAATCTGAAGAAAGTGTCGGAATGGAGTGATACATAACAACAGGGCGGAGGGTCACCAAATAGCCATTGGCGGAACCGAACACCTTGCTAGCCAGGCTCAAAAACACACCTACTAAAGGGATTTTTGCCACTAAGAACAAATCCCAAAGAGACAAACAATGATCAGCTAACAAACTTGTCTGAAACCTATTGGTAAGTTTGGAAATGTTAAGGGGTATGGGACCCGGGATGCAGATGGGGACTGGAGTATGCGCCTTCAACAGGAGAAAGAGGAGGACAAACCCCTGTTGCCTACTAGTGGAGTCTGTACCGGATGGTACGTAGCAGGACCCGGGACTTGCCTCTAACGGTGCCCACTACCCAACACATGGGAACCGTGTGAATTGCACATGAGCTTTTTATTGTAACTCTTTGTTTGGATGGGGGAATGTTGCCTTTCTATCCTGGGGAGAGCGTTGCAGGGTTATTTGTTTTTTCACTGTCTCTCTGCTCTCTCACGCAGTGATGTACACATTAGCTAATTACTTGATGGAAAAATAAACATGCGCATATGCTTCACCTTCTAAAATCAACACATACATTGCCTCGAATTAGCAAGTGTTCCAGGAAAGGCATGACTCGTAGTCTTTCAAAACTATAAAAAATCAAATATCTGACAACAGTCACAAAGCCTGCTGCTCCAGGCTACAACGTGGAAGAATGCAGTACTTTGGTTGCTTCCCTGAATTCTCTGCCACATAAATCTACTGCCTCGCCTTCATGAAACAGCCACAGATGCCCTGGAAGATGGAGATAGAAAGGAACTCATTAGGATTATTTAGGAGATGCCCTGGAAGATGGAGTGAGGTATGTATAAAACAGTGTGGGGGGCTGTGGCGTGAGCAACATGAGGGAGGAGGGTGAGGAACAAGGAACAGACAGAAGGAGGAGGACGGGATGATGGTAAGAACTACTAGGACATTTAAAGCACTCACAAGACGCGAAGGGCTAAGATTCCCTGGCATTTGGAATCATTATAACTTTCTATAGCTTAGAATAGTTGAGGAAAGGTTGCAAAGACAGTCAAGCAAGCTTTGAGCACATATAGATTAAGCAGTAGCAGGCCAGACTCTGAGATGCGAGCTGGTTAGCCAAACCCAGTTGACTACGAAGATTATTCTTCAGCCAGATCAAAAGCCCTCTTCTGAACGCCTTTGGCTCTGTAGCATGTCATGTTTTCCCTCTTTACTCACACCTCTATTTCAACAAATACTTTATAATTGGAAGCAACAAGAACACCTTTAGATTACAGCAGGACTGTAGAATTTCGTGGACTGTAGATCTTTGGGAGATTTGTTTAAAGATGGCAGAAATAGGTCCTTTTGCCACCTACCAGCAGAAGAATATTCAGGCAGTACCAGCTGACATATTAAGCAGTATAGGGAAGCATTTAGGAAGGAGAAGACAGACTTTGGAAGGATGATACCCACATTTTAGGGAAGTAAGGGTCTAGGTCCATTCTGTATAGAATGTCAACTACTCCGCAGACAATGGTGAAATTACCATAAATTACCATGTGGGACAGGGAAATCTTAAGAATTTTGGGGGCCCTGGACCAAACATAATTTGGGGCCACCTATCAGAACAATTCTGAATTTACTATGCCTTATAGGCTCATTCACACCCTCAACAATTATGGGCAGATCATTGACAACCCTCTGGATTGGCCACCCTTGAACTGGTCCCAACCTTGGAGCAAACAATGTCTCTCAGGATAAAAGAAACAGAATGACTAGTGGCCTGAACAAGCCAGCTGCATGTGGTGAATGTTTCACTGGACTAGTGTTTCAAACCTTTGCATATGAAGGGTGATTTTCTTGTTTACTGCACCTTAATCCAAAAACTGTGAGGAACAACGACTCTGAGTCAGGTGGCACTAGGCTCCGATCACACTTGCCCAGTAGCTGATTCACATGGACAGTGCAGTCAGGGACGGAGCAAATAATGTCTCTCTGCACTGCACATTGCACATGCAGTAAAACGTATCATCCAACCAAGCCTTCTATCCACATGTGTTATAGCAAGTCTGTCGTCGCCATTTGGGCACACAGTGCTGATGGGTGCTTTTGTTTACTGAGCAGGCTGTGCTGGGCGTGTCAGGTATTCAGACTCAGAAGGCAACAGGGTTTGATTGTAACTGCTAACAGCAGTTCTACAACAACAATGCAGTCAGAGGGAGCGCACAATGCCTAGCTTTACTGAACATAAGTAGCAAATGCTGAATAAAGCTAACAGCCTGTGCAGTTAGGCTGGATCTCTGCACATAAAAAGGTTAGAGCACTTGCTGAATCTAGCCAGATCAAACATGTATTTTACTTTAACTCCTGTCTATTTGTCAGGGGTAAGCTGGCTGGACAGCCTATACTGTCTTAAAAAAAACAATGTATGCAAAAACTTCATTTTAAAACTCTACTAACTCTGGGACGGTCTCAAAAGCTTACATGAGGGGCCCCTTGAAAGGTTGCAGGTACACATACTAAGCCCCAAGAAGAAGCAGGGACTGACCAATAAGAAGCAAGAAAACAAGAGCGACATGGAAGCCAACCAATGGTAAGTAATGGTAAGTAATGGGTGGGCTCTAAGCCCATTTTAAGATTTTCGTTTGCTCACAAGAGATTTCGCAAGCGTTTTGAAGGCAAAACCTATAAATGACCTGTGTAGTTTTGACAGCTAACGTATGGCAACATTTTGTTGACTCTTTTTGTTGCTAAAATAAAAATGCATTTTTGTCTAGAAACATGAAAATTCCTATATGGACAATCACAATTCACAATGACAGGCAACCTATGTTGACAAGAATTGTATGCCTTCATGTGATGTATGGTATTTCCTGTAGCTGTTGTCCTGTTACCCATATTCTCCTTTGCAATCCTTTTTCTGTCTGTACTTCAATGGTCTTACTAGTTGACTTTCACGCTTTCCTCCTCTCTCTAGGGAATTGATATTGCTGGCTCTATGTCAACAGGCTAGCACTAAACCAGCAATGTTACACTTTGTGTTGTTAGTTCACATCATGACCTGATCTCTGATCATAAAATCAGTGAATTCTTCATCGTCACAACCATCAACTCAGCAAAGTAACTGAAAACTGGTTTGTTTCTCAGACATGCAGTGACAGTTATGGCTTGTCTTGGTCATTAAATACTGACAGAGCTACATTATCTCGATCGCCATACTCAACTAGTGAATCAGGTTTGGGCAGGTAATGACGCATCTTTTCCTCCTCGGGCCACAAACAGTACAAATATAGAATTCTTTTGTGAGTGTGAGGTTGCAGTGACATGCCTGTGTCAGTCAGTCCTAGTGTAGTCGTGGTTTCTACAATGTAGGAGAGATAACCTGTGATGTCAGTCAGATTACTGCTGACGGGGGAGGTAGTACATTCTGCTCTCTGGATTACCATACAAGGGTAAAGCTAAAATTGTGTCTATGTACTAGAGCAGCGTTATGTTATGGTACTAGACAATTAGGGCAGAAGTTGAGGGGAGACGTTAAGGAGGGTAGATGTTAAAGGATGATGTCCCTCCACTAGATTCAGAAAGGATGCAATTGCTTTTGCCAGTGGTTGAGAGGGAGGACGATAATGCCGTCCTTATTGTGGAACAAACTGTAGGGTCCCTTGGTGCACCACCAAGAAGGATGTTCACATGTGCAGTCACCGCTTATTGGTACATACACTTACTTGCAGGGGGTCATCTGAACTCCCCGGGTGAGATCCGTTCCATTTCAGAAAATGACCAAGAGATCTCCGAGGTTCTACCCACAACACGCCCATCGTTTACCCTGGCGTCATCGTATTCTGTATTATCAAGAGAAGAAAGACTCCAGTTCGTGAGGTGACCCCATTTCATGCTTCGACAAACGCACCAATATCAGACCATAAACCCAGTTTATTTTATTTAATCTGTGTAAACATCTATTTTTAAATGCAAAAAAAATAACAAGTGCAACGTTTGTCAAATGCAATTTCAGTCGTTTCCAAAGACAAGTACTATTTTGGAAAACATACGCCCAATTTATAGGAAGTGCAATTAGAATCTAAAATGTTCGTTCACATTTCTATGCATGATTAGATTTATTTTATTTTGTTTATTTGATTCACACTCATGGAACTAGGGGACCACTTTGAAGCTCTAATAACCATGTAATGATCGCGATTTGTTTTAATGGATCACAAATAATTTTACATGACTTCATATGGAAGACCTCATTGCATCATGGCAACTTGTAAATACGGAGAGTGGAGAGCTTTCAGGAATTCGCCATTTCTCAATTGTTTAATTGCATGACGGTACGCTCGTCTGCTACTGTTTCACACGATGCAAATCGTTAAATGTTTATGAATGCATGCAGTATTCTTTGGGTGTAGGTATATGCATCGACCCGTTTCATTCACACACGAGAAGACAAACATGAATGTGTGCAGTGGTGCGGGAACCATTTTTAGAGTGCGGGTGCTGGCCACAGTGGCACCTCACCAAATGAATGGGGAGTATGTGGAAGTCTTCGAAAACACAACAAATGCTGCCAGAAGAAACACAGTTGGTGGGTCCCTTCATAGTTTATTCTGCATCTAAACTTGTACGTGTTATGTGGCTGCTGCTGCGCCTCCCGCAGCCCTAGCCCCAGTGCCACTGAATGCGCGAGTTAGATGTGAATGCATATCTTGTACATGTAGCAAAGGCCGTACCTCGGCTTTGTCTGTCATTGAAGTCAATTCCCATGAGAGGATGGGTGACACGGGGTATGCCTACAGGAGCTAAGATTAGCGGAACACTAATAGACAAGTGTGCAGATCCCCTGGGGAACAAGATGTCGATCATTGCTAATCTACAGATAATAATATAAATCCAACTGTGAAGACCCGAATTAAAAGACAAATCAAATATTGGACTACAAATAGTCCAATGTATAGACTAAGTCATTATTGATGGAGGCAAACCCTATAATGGATACTACTCATAACGACGGCACTACCTGCAAATGAGCAATGTGTCTCCATACAGAGCGCACTGTTGTCACTCTGGCTGATTTGTTGATAAAAATTGGATAAAGTACATTTCAATAAGTGGAGGTTAGTATATCATTTCTCTGGGGAAATCTAGGACTGTTAGCATCTGGAACCGACGGGTGCTGATTGGTATTTAGTGGTAGTGAGTGGAGTGCTGGGGAATAGAGCAGAGTGACAAGTACTAGTGTTAACTTGCAATGTCTGGTGTTCACTGGTGACACCACTGAAGAGATTAGACATGTGGTGTTGTGTTGACTAGGGTAGGCTGATGATTACTGGTAGTGATTTCTGGTGGTGACTGGTGTTGAGTAATAGTGAAGGACAGACGCTGGCAATTTTACGTGTTGAAGCACGTTGACTGATGGCAACTCATGGTTGATGATGAGTAGTGGTATATGGTGGCATGTTTTGGTGATTGCTGTAACGTTTGGGGATGGTTGGTGGATAGGCACCACAAGTACAGGTGTAGGGGGTGCTGCAGTACTCCCCAAAATAACCACGCTGTTGTTCAGAGAGTAAATGAGAAATAATAATGCCTTTAAATTATGTGCTCGCATTTGCTGAGAGTTCAAAGAAAAACTCCAACGTCAGGGTATATCCTCTGACAAATTGCTGCTCATTCTTTTAACAATGAAATGGGGGTTTACTTTTCTTTCTCTGGCTGCAAACTGAGAGGGTTTGGGAAAAGTGACATAAGTGACAATCTTGCTGGGGTACAGGGATCTTTTTAAGGAAATGCTGTAGGATGTCAATTTCTTTTCAATTTAAATACCTGTAAATGAACTATACCCATATTCCAAAAGTATGTCAGCAATTAGGAGAACAAATATGAAACACACTCTGTGTGATGGAAATACAGATTTTAATAGGATCGAAAAAAATCAAAGATTTTTCTTGGTGATGCACAAATGGCAAATATTAGCTGAAACCCGAATTCCACACATTAAGTGGGTTATGCACTACATCGTTTTATCAGTAAAACTGCAAGTCTGTTTAAGTGTACTGGCCATTTCAAAGGAACATGTGCTGTCTATGAATGACACTGCGCTTCCGCGCTAGCGCCCAAAAATGCACCACCGTCTATACATCACACCCTTCCCAGTGTTTTCACAATCCCTGCAACTACAGTGACGTGGCTATGTCAGCACTGTAAAGTGTGCGAGCATCACTGCGTTGGTGAGACCTATGGTAACAGGTGGTATTGATAGACAGTGATGCCTAGCGGTGGTCGGTGGTAACTGGTGACCAGCGGTGAATGGTAGCAGCCTAAAGCAACTCAGTGGACGTTTATTATCTGACGGTGACGTGTAGTGAACGGTGGTGCGCGCAGTTTATCTGGAGTTGGATGGGATGTTGACGTCAGCCTGTGGCCACTGGAATGTTGGAAATGAGGTGGGACCGATGGTCGGTAGGGCAGAGCGGCAGGTGTTTGGGGGCTCCAGGACTCTGTTGCCCCTCACTCGCCCCTGTGGAAGAAGGCCTATGACTTACCTCCAAGTGAGGCCCTCGGGCGCCATTTGCCGTGACGATTGAACGCGCTGTGCCGCCGCGTACCAGTGCTGTGGGCAGGAGGGTGCAGAGTCGGGGGCGGAAGGCAGTCACTTCCTTTCCTCTGAATCCCTGCGTTCGAGGCAGCTGAGGGGAGTGGAGGGAGGATGTGTGAGGGAAGGGGGCGCAGGGTTTGTGAAGGAACTCGTTCTTTTTAGGGGCAACCCTCCATGGTAGTGGTCGAGGGCGGATAATGCTCGCAGGGAGGCCTACACACAGCTCAGCAGGCCTCTGCTGCTCCGGAACATAAATACACACACAGGTCTGCCATCACCCTCTCACCCTCGCAGTATTGGCACCCATACGCAGCTTTGAGATGTACCTCTTTCCTCCAGCAGTCACTACTATTCTAGTACTGAGAAACTCGGAGCTGGGGCCAGGACCTCTGCCTGATCTCTCCAGTTCTAAAACAGCCCCCTGCAGCTAAGTCCAGGAACGTGGTACACGGTTTACATATGTCAAATCAAGGTTAGCGTATTCGCCTCCTTCTCCAGCAAATCATTTTATTTCAGCAGTAAGACATAGCCAGGCCTGTGCCTCGCTATCCTAACCTTCAGACCCTGCTTTTCCAGTTCTGGGACCCACTCAGCCCTGCTAATGCCCAGCAAGCCTAACGTGCAGTACTCCCCGCTGCCCTAGTACTGAGACACTACAGAGCCCCCAGGCCACTACCTCCTTACGCCCGCTGACAGCCCCCTCGCTGAGCGCCTTTCCTGCTCTGTGCCTGCTTCCCTGCGAGCTGCCTCCTCTTCAGGCGGTTTAGCATTTGTTCAGCCGAGGCCCGTCCTCAAAAAAGGCTATTTATTCTTCCACTTGTCCTCAGAAGGCGCCGCAGTTCCGCCTCTACGTAAAGCTGCTCTTATTCACACTTTGTCATCCATCCTCTCGGGTGGACATTTCAACAAGGCCCCTGAGCATGTGCGCACAGACCTGCGCACCCCTCCAAGGTACACACGGATCCGGAGAGGTCAGTATCCGGGTTGGACACGTACAGGAGTACTGGCCTATTACCCTTGTAGAGGTTTGTCACGCCAAGGGCAGTGAGGGGGGAGGAGAGGGTGGGGTGGGGCGGGGGGGAGGAGGAGGGGAGGTTGAGAGCTTTCACGTGTAAGGATGCCACATAGTGAGATGGGAAAACTTTTAAGTTCCTGGTAAGCTAGCCTTCCTCCCAGGAGTTGCCAAATATTTGGGACTGCTGACATGGATGATTGGCAAACTTGCATGTTTGCCCACATGGCATGAGCGCATGTACTTTATTCTTCAGGGAATACATCTCTAAAGATTTATATTGTTGCAATTTGTATAGCCCACAAGCTGCCCTTAGTATGACCTCTTAGGGCTATCAGCTGTCTAGGGTTGTCACAGTACTTGGTTAAGGAGAGTCAAACATAGACCAGTGTCCGAATTATCCAGTGATATGTTCTGGGTCAGGCCCGGTTCTAGCGGTGGGCCAGGGTGGACCACCTATGGCCATTTAGAACTAAAAAACAAAAGCTTTTCACCTTATTGTTTCAAATGGACGTGCATCCCCATGGGCTCTCCCTTGTCGTTTATTTTAATTATTAACACCATTGACACTTGACATTTTCAGGCCTTGGGAGACGTGTGATGTCAGCATAGTAGCTGCTATGAAGCACAAATCACCAGCACGGATCTGGGTTTATTGCATCTATTTTTAAACTTCAATGATTGCAAAGTAAAAAGCTGGCAACGTTTTTTAAAAATATGAAAAGCTGTAAAGTGGCCCTTTATGGAAGCAGAAACAGTTCTGCTGCTGCACATGACCGGGAGAAGCATGCTGCAAAGTTCTGCATCTTGAAGATCTGACAAGCCACTCCCTTCCCCTTCTTCAAAGCACAGCAGAGAAAATGAGAAATGTAACTCCTTGGGTGCTGATTATTGTGTTAAAAATGTCAAAAGCGGACAGATGCCAATACCTAAAATATCAGATCATTAAATACATTTTTTGGGCCATTACCCATTCATATTCATGGCCCACCCATGCTTCTTTACGGCCTGCCAAAACAAAAATCCCAGGGCCTGGCCTGGTCTGGGTATGGAGCTTTGGTTACTCTGCTTCAGTGGCACTGGCTTTATTCGATGCGATGTGGGTGTTTCGTTTTTGATGTCCCACAGGACTGCTGCAGGACATTTATGGTCACTTCTCTTAGGATGGTCCACATTCTTTCCGCAGCAATTAGAGGCTGTCTAGGCCAGGTGTTACTGGCTGTGTGCATTCCATAAAATGATATTAATCCAACATGCACCAATGAGCTTGTAGCTTTGAAGTGTTACATACAATAAGCATACATTATATTGAACTTTCTATAGAGTACACCAAAGACTCAATGATGTAAGGACTGGTGCTATGATCGTCTAACTCCGTTTATTTTATGACGAGTAGCACCCTACTTCAGAACCCAGAATTAGTGGTTAATTTAGTGGGTTTTGATTAGTCAGTTTACACTTGTGTTGTCTGAATGAAAACCTTTCCGTGCACTGGCTCAGTATGCTTGTGGTGGAGTTAGATGTGATTGCTAATGAGGGTGAAGGCCGAGGTGGGTGCAGGAGATGTGAGTTCATGCAAGTGGGTGGAGAAGGGAGTTTTGAATGGGTGTACAATGTCCACTGGCAGAGGGAAGTTCAGAAAGCCAGAGGGCATTTGTTCTCTGACACAGGCTGAGTTGGGAACAAAGGGGTCTACTACTAGCATTCCACGGGCCCTAGACAGAACCCTGGCTGCAGGCATACATCATGCGCTAGACACTGCTGAAGGTGCTTGCGGATAGGCTGTTCTGTGGTTCAGATTCGTGGCTTCTCCAGGGCTCACAAGGACAGCAGAATCTTTCTCTTTTTGCAAGCTCAACTTTGCTGTCTATACAAACCAACCCGGCCACGCACTGTGGAGCGACCTGTTTCCACATTCGCCATTCCTCCAAGGTGATGCAAACGTCACCAGTCCTCCCTACTTAACCTTGTCACCCACTTGACAGGTAGTAGGACGAACTCACCAGGTCGTTAGCCTCAGGAGGCAAAGTCTGTGTCTCGCACTATGGGTCCTTGGCATCTGCAGCGCCAGTATCACTAAAATGCAAAATACCAGGCAAGCCAGTAAAAGTAGAACCAGGAAGGATGACTGGTTCCTAAGTGGTGGGCTCATTCGAGGCAAGATGAGGAAGGCTCGTGCAGAAGGTCAAAGGGGGATGGCTGGTGTCAAGCAAGCCTCTCTGAGGGAGTACAGCAGGGTCCCCAGCAAGGCAGGGTTAGTGCACAAATAGAACAAATGCAGCACAAGTAGCACACACTTTGTCACTAAAGAAACCGGCGCAGCACACAGGAACCCGAAGCACAAATATCCCAGGCACAAGCTACAGGACGCTCAGAAGCCCTGCAACGATTCCCTCCGCAGTCAGGTACATCAGGCACACGAGTAATGCTCCCTGACCCACACAACAGGCATGCAGCAGAAGCCAGATTCCTCTCATACAGCGGAGACATACAGCACTACAGGCAGCAGCAGCGCCTCCCCTCACACACAGAACATGTGCAGGACAGGCAGATGCATTGAGCGATTCCTTCACCCACAGACAGGTAGAGGGTGGGTGGCAGCAGTTAAAGTGTCCCTGTTGCAGTGGGCAGATACAGCTCTGGCACTGCCTGGCAAGCTCCCCTCACACAAAGAACAGGTAAAGCACAGACAGCAGCTGTGTAAGCTATACACATAGCCAGAACAAGGACTGCAGGTCCAGCAGCAGTACAGCCGCCCTGTTTACTCCTTCCATCCTACAGGCCTGGGCATACATAGAAGCAGTAACCTGTACCCACTGGCCTTGCCTGGCACGCTTCCTCTCGCAGACCAGTTGGTCTGGATTTACAGCTCGGGACTGCAGGCCTCTGGCGCTCTGCCACACTGCCTGTGCCTTTCTTTACCCAGATAATCCCTGTGCCAATGATACGGCTCTTGCATCTATGCGATGCCACTCTACTCCTCCGGCAGCAGTGCCAAGCACGCAGAACACACACTAAGCAGCTGACCGCATGCCTCGTCTCCCAGCTGGTTGAGGAGTAGGGTAAGGCAACCACAATGCCAAGGATACTGTTTACCCGCAGCAAAAAATGGAATAGGTACTATACGAACAAGCATTGGTAAAGCAAATAAGTCTCGCTTACGTGAAAGCTATTGACTTTGCCAATGTCTTTTAGCCATGTTGTTGAGCAGCGTGGCTGCTGTGCAGCATGGCTAAAAGTTAGACAAGAAAATTGCTCGACATGACCAGGGCTGGCCGTGTCATATATGTTTTTTATGGCAGTTGGTGGTGGGCATCACAGGTAAAAGTTGACAGAGAATAGATAACTGGACTGATGGTGGTAGCCAAAGGGACAGTTAAGAAAGCGCAATCACTCGTCCAGCACTGGTCGTGTTTTAGCACTTTTTGTTTCTTATGCAGGTGGATGGGGCAACAAAGACGGTGGAAAGAAAGAAGAAACACAGCCCAGAGGAGGGTAGGAGTGAAGACGCAGTACGGAAAACGGGAGGGAGGGGTAGAGAATGAAGAAGCAACACAGAGAGTGAACTCCATTGCAACAGCGACAAAGAGCCTGACTGCCAAAGCCAATTTTGAGTCAAACTCACAAGTTCTATGCTGTTGAAGTGAAATTTACCCTGACACATCTACAGAATAGGGACCATAAGAGATAAACCTTCCGATCGCCTGTCCTTTTTAGAGTGACCAGTCAGATGGATTTTTTTTTTTATTGCTACTCCTCACCACCAGGTATATCCTGGTGGTTAGGGAACAGTAGAAAAAGAAAAATGACCCCACACGATGGGGGAAAACTCCCATGTTATAGGTGTCATTAGTTTATTTTACTTTTCACAACCAAACTCCCGATTTGGGAGTTCTTTTTTTTAAAATTAAAAAGTTTAGAAAAGTTTGAAAGTCATCTTTGATGGAGCCATTCATCACACGTCTCCTACACTGATAGGAACCTGCCAGTGTATAGAGATATTTGCAGGGCTGATGATCGCGAAATTTGCCGGGCTAGGTGGCAGACGTAAAGTAATCCTCTATCCTGTCTGCCTTTACTCAATCTGCCAAATTCTTGAATCCGGCCCTCTATCTAGAGAGTCACAGTGGTTGAAAAACGATGGTTTGCAATGTCACCCTGAGTGATTGCCTGTGGTTAGACAATCACCATTTGGGTGTTTGATTACCAGTAGTATGCCTGGAAATCTGAGACTGGTACAGCCTTCCAAGCCTAATACTGCCACTGTTTGTAAATTCCAAAAAGTACTAAATTAGCATCGACTCAATGATTTGCAGATTTGTTACGTTTTGACAAACCAGTCACTATGTATATTTAAGTTTCCTGATCCAAAAACATGAACAAGTTAAAACCTCTTAGTGAAATCAGCATAACGAGAAAAAATCAACACAGACATAGAAGACCAGACTCAATTACCACGCCAAGATAGCATTTATTTAGGGGGGTGTCACACTCCAAACATTCTCCTTTACCCCCGATGTTGCCTTTTACTTCAATCCCCAGGACTTTATTTAGTTTTTGTTACTGGAACGGAAGACACCTCTCATCGAGTACTTCCAAGGTCCAAATACTCCAAGCCCTAATGTCCACCTCTCAGTGCCCATACTAAAGGCCTTGTTCTACAGCATGTGGTAAACTGCTCATGATTACCTCTACGAGTAACAGAAGCCTGTGATCCTCGCTGCTGGACACTGTGCTCTATGGGACCAATGTACTATTCCTATTCGCAGTCCAGGGATGTGCAGTTTGCACACCAATGGATTTCCATATGAAAATACAGTTTCTATGTGGTCTACGTACTAATAGGTTTCATCACAAGTTGTCTTGAAAAATATTTGCAAAACAACCTGCCTAATTAATATTGAGTAGGCAGGCGGCCGTAAGTTGTGACTCCTTGTGAACTGGGGTCAATGCAGGGATGAAGGCCTGCAAGGGATAGGGGACCTGTGTCCCTGCAGTGCTTTCCCAACAGAGTACATTTTTATTTTTAAAGCAGCCCATGTCCATTAAGGCTACAGATGCAGCTTTTTTTTTAAAAAGCCTCTTATTTGGGAAAACATTCTAGGGTGGGAGAGCAGGTAGTGGTCCTGTGCCCCACTGCCTGCTCTTCTCAATGATGTGAATTGCAAAAGGTGACGGTGTACCACATCTTCTCCTTTGTGATTTATTTTCCACCCACCATTGGGATCAGTGACTCATCCACTGTTTGCAACCGCAACTGCAGTAAAAAAACATTCATATATCCTTTACAAATAGTAAATAGGAGTACGCCTCTTTCATGCCACCTCTTATTTGCAATTCAGAAAGGATTGCAAACGCTCTTTTGTGAGTCAAAAATGATTTTCCAGCCCATAAAAGGGCTTTTGTACATTAGGAAAAGCCCGTTTGGAGTCCTAAACCCTATAATTCTGAGAGTCACATGGATTGGGACCAAAAACGGGCTATGTATCTCTTGCCCTAAATTCGGCCAACCAAGTGACATACCAGTCACATCACTTCATTCCTGCTAGCAAGGCTGGACTGGCCAAACCAGGCATCAGGCATTTCACCGGAAGGCTGGAAGGATGAGGGCCACTTTTGTTTCCGGGGGGTCTGTTTTGTAGCAGTGCAGCAGTTTTAAAAACACTGCAGAGTTCCTTGTATATCCAACTGTTGTCAGGCAATAATACATGTTTCAAGATAACTCTGATGATTAATGTAGCTGCTGGAGAGAGATGTGAGTTTTGTCTAGTGGCAGTTTTGACTCGGTATCGCAGAGGGTTAATATGCCTGCTGCAAAGAATGTGTACTATGCAGATAATAGAATAGTATATTATGTGCATAGGTCCGTGGGATACTGCTTTTGTCACGGGCATGGTGGCTTGTGCCTGTTGTCGTAGCTACTTAGGAGGCTGAAGCTGGTGGATTTCTTGAGCTCGGGTTCTGGGCTGCACTCAGTTGTGTTGATCAGGTGTCCATGTCAAGTTGGGCAAACGTCTGGATAACCTATTGAGTGCTTAGTGTGCTACACAAATCAATATAACATAACACATCTGGCCTCTTTCTTCTACCACCCTAAAATTCCCATTTAACTCAGTCTTGCAGATTCTTTTTCCATCAGTTTTCTCCTTTTGTTGCCGTTTTCCTATCCTTCTCTTCCTCCTTAAGCCTTGCCCTCTATTGCTCTGGTTGAAAGTTTGATGATAAAAAGTAAGTCCTGATCCACAAATATGCGTGCTGGTTGCCGCAACATGCAACCACCAGCCCAAATTGGACCTAGAGGTTTGATTATATTTGATGGCCCAGAACATTCTCTGAGTTGTTTTTTAGTGCAGGGTTCATCTCCAATCTGCCTAATATTGATGCAGCAGCAATGAGCTAAATCAATCTAAATCACAATCTAAAGAAACTGCATTTAGTGAGGACACCAAACTAGTTTCACCACAAAGGAGGCTTGGAGAAGCTAGGGAGTGCTGTGGCTAAGGTGTTTTAGTTGGCTTAGGAACTACTTAGACATTTGTGTGCTTGTTGTCTGGAGTGATGAAACAGTGGCCCACACATACTATGGCAGGCTTGACTAAAATGTGCTGCAAATTAAAGGCACGATATACAGCAACATACGGAAATTACGCAGAACACTGTACTAATAAACTCTCATTTTGTCACAAGTTCATTGGCACAGTCACCTGCTATTGTGACTTGGTAAAAAACCTTGGTAAAAAATGGAAAGCAATACTACTACAAATACAAAGGTTTTTTCTGGAAAAAATAAACAAAGTCAGCAGATACTGTTCAAAATTATATTTACTCACATGTAATGATTTGTTTTGCAAGGAAGCAGAGGACCATCATGTTAACTATGCTGACATTCCTACTTGCAGAGTAAAATACTGTGAGCACGACAGTTTTTACAATAAAAGACATGTTTGTTTTATTCTGTGCATCAGAGGTATGTTTTAAAGTTGTCTTCGCTTTTGTATTGCATTGTGTTCATTCATACTGGAGGGGCATCAGAGCTACTCTTTCCAGTAGCAGACGGTTCTGTACAACAATTCATATTTATCATATCCTCGTCTCACTAGGAGGCACTTTAGGATACAAGACATCAGGCCATAAAAAGAGATGCATTATGCTTGGGGTTCGTCTAGCCTCTCAGTGCCACCATAAACACTGAGTACACAGTTTGCAATGTAAATATGAAATTGCACGAAGAGCGAAAAGAAACATTGTCAAGGTAAAGGAGTAACCAATCTTCTCACCGTTTGATGCACATTTAAGGATGTAACGTTTTGTATGCTTCCTTAGAAAATAAAGTCTTCCCAAATGTAGTTTTTAGCCTCCACTTTTGCAAAACTATTTGCTTGTCATGCCTTAATTCAGCAGTTAATAGCTTGTAAGAGGACAAATTAGCTTTGCTAAGATTCCGGCATGGCACTGCACCGCGCCTGCAGCTTTATGTGGCCATTTAAGCTAGAAAAACTCATTTGTTGTTATAAACTGAAAATCAAGCAGCAGCTGGTAAAATATATAGCATGTGAAGGAAATCTATATCTACATTGAAAATGCAGTGGCCACGAAATCACACAATTCAGAGTAGAATTTGCACTTCTCCACATTCTCTAATTTGGAAATGTCATTGTGCCTGGAAGCCTGCTGAGCTGACTGCGGTGACACAGCAGAGGGCAAGACAATCTGATTCAGCACAGGATGTGTTAGTTACAGTCATTATATTTTGGTATTCAACCTTTATACATTTACACAAAATATACGTTTACTATCTTTACCATCCAAAACGCCAAAAACGGACAACTTTTTTAGACTTTCAAGCTCAGGGGCAAATCTTGGTCAGCAAGGCTGGGGTGGGTAAGTGAAGTAAGTAATACCGTTCCAAATGGGTTGCAGGGAAATTGAAGTTTATTGTGAGGTAGAATGCCGCTACATTGCACAGCTACTTGCGCCCTCGTCTCCTAACCTCCCACCAGCAACTGACACACCGGCCACGTTCCTATTGCCTTATACATTATAACATTCTACACATCATTTTACCACACCTTACCCCTTACAACAAACAATTGCAATCTTAGTACAATATATAGGGGGTCATTACAACATTGGCGGTAAAAGCCGCTTACCGCCGTGAAGGAGACCGCCAACACACCGCCACGGCATTCCGCCACAGCTATTATGACCCACATCTCGAAATCCGACAAAATTCAGACACCCACACAACTCTGCCACACCAAAGGTCAGTGATAAACTGGCGAAAACAAAACCGACACCGTCACGCCAACAGAAATACGCCCACACTATCAAGACCCACAAATCCACGAATTCAACTGCGGTATTCCATTGGCGGTAGACACCGCCGCGCTCAAAATACACACACTTCTACAAAACACCGCCACATTGGACAATTCGAAATACACACACCTGATACACATACACACACCACTCCCACACACCCAATACAATATAAAACACACACCCACATCACCCACAAACCCCTACGACCACAATTGAGAAAGAAGCACAGAGAGAGACACCACCATCCACAGGCACTCAACACCATCACCCACACAACTTCAACGCACAAAACACCACACACCACTACATATCACCACACTTATCACCACACACTCCACCCCACACATCACCTACACAACCCCATGGCATGGGAAAGACACCCCAGGTTCTTGGAGGAGGAGCTCAGGGTCATGGTGGAGGAAATCGTCCGGGTAGAGCCACAGCTATTTGGAGCACAGGTGCAGCACACCTCAATTGCAAGGAAGATGGAGCTATGGCGAAGAATAGTTGACAGGGTGAACGCAGTGGGACAACACCCAAGAAATCGGGATGACACCAGGAAGAGGTGGAACGACCTACGGGGAAGGTGCATTCCGTGGTCTCAAGACACCACCAGGCGGTTCAGCGGACTGGCGGCGGACCCCCACCTCCTCTCCCACAACTAACAACATGGGAGGAGCAGGTCTTGGAGATTCTGCATCCTGAGGGCCTCGCAGGAGTCGGTGGAGGAATGGACTCTGGTAAGACAAATCTTAACTATTACATCCCCCACCCTACCTGCATGCCAGCACATACCCCCACCCTCAACCCCAGCACTCCAAATCCTCACAAATGTACCAATATCACAAACCACCCATCCCAACACCAAGCCCTGCACGCAACACCAAAGCATGGACACCCATCACTAAAGCATGACCACTGCACATACCCATACACCCCCCTAAACCATCATCACACAAGCCCCCACACAGGAATGCCAGCACTGAGGTACACGGTCACCCACCCATTGCACACCATGACACACACAGATGCAATAATCATGCTTTTCCACCCCTGCAGGACCACTACCCAACGTCACCAGACAGGAGGGTCCAGACATCTCCACCCCACCCACAGAAGAGGCCCACAGTGATGACAGCAGCTCTGTCCACCTGGATGTAGATGACCAGCCCGGACCATCGTGGGCCTCGGGACAGTCGGTTCCCCTCACACAGGCAGAGGCCACCACAGACCTTCCACCCTCTGGTAACACCAGCACAGCACCCACCCAGCGGGCCCATACCTCTGTCCCCAGGACATGTCAATCAGCTGTGTGTCCACCACTACAGGGAACCCTGGATAACCCACCACCCCAACAACAGCAGGGACCTGGGGGCAGTGGTAGTGGGCACACGGTCCAGGGGACGGGGGCCCAGGAACACAGGGGAACTGGGAGGGCTGCTGTGCGACAGGGGGCGGACAGGCCCAGGGAACCCACTCTCCACAAGGCCCTCTCCTCCATCATGGGAGCATACCACCACTCCCAGGAGACGATGGCAACGGTCCTGGCCAAGTTTCAGGAGACCAGCACCCCACCCCCTGCAGATGGAGAACCACCCCGCAAGCGGTCCCTGATATCCAGGAACAAGACAGAGCACAATGCCAAGACCCCTTGCCAAGAAATGAGACCACCCTGATTGTCAACCCACTGTCCCACTTTGTCACCCAGTCTTTATTGGAACTGCCCCAGCTCCACTTCCTATGCCCATATGGGAAATGCACCTATGAGACACATAAACTGGACTCTGCCATGGACACTCCTCCGCCATCACCCCTCACCCCTCACCCCTCACCATTTAACTTCCCCCTCCAATATTATTTATGTAAATAAACACACCTAAAACACCAAAAGATCTGGAGTCTGTCTGTGATTTCGAAATAGTGTATTTGCAATTACAGTGACAAAATTTCCAGGAAATAGTAATGTCAACATACCGTTGTCACACAGCTCTAGTCCATGAGGAATCTAAGCAGATGACACACGTTGGGACCCACACCTGTGAAACCGTAAGGGAAAGTGACAACTCAGTGACCATACACTGGGTGAAATCGACAGACAGGAGAGAGGTAGAAGTGTAAAAGCACTTGTAGTAGGCAGGAATGTATTCTCACCTTTGTCTCACTGGAAATATTGCTGGATGACTGAGTCCCTGTTGTCAATGTCTTCTTACTCTGCTTCCTCCTCATCACTGTCCACAGGCTCCACAGCTGCCACAACACAGCCATCTGGACCATCCTCCTGCAGAAAAGGCACCTGTCGTCGCAAAGCAAAGTTATGAAGCATACAGCAGGCCACGATGATCTGGCACACCTTCTTTGGTGAGTAGAATAGGGATCCACCTGTCATATGGAGGCACCTAAACCTGGCCTTCAGGAGGCCGAAGGTGCATTCGATCACCCTCCTAGTCCGCCCATGGGCCTCATTGTAGCGTTCCTCTGCCCTGGTCCTGGGATTCCTCACTGGGGTCAGTAGCCATGACAGGTTGGGGTAACCAGAGTCACCTAATAGCCACACACGGTGCCTCTGTAGTTGACCCATCACATAAGGGGTGCTGCTATTCCGCATGATGTAGGCGTCATGCACTGAGCCAGGGAACATGGCATTCACATGTGAGATGTACTGGTCTGCCAAACACACCATCTGTACATTCATGGAATGATAACTCTTCCGGTTCCTGTACACCTGTTCACTCCTGTGGGGGGGGGGACCAAAGCCACATGGGTCCCATCAATGGCACCTATGATGTTGGGGATATGTCCAAGGGCATAGAAGTCACCTTTCACTGTAGGCAAGTCCTCCACCTGAGGAAAACGATGTAGCTCCGCATGTGTTCAGCAGGGCAGACAACACTCTGGACAACACGTTGGAAAACATAGGCTGGGACATCCCTGATGCCATGGCCACAGTTGTTTGAAGAGAACCACTTGCAAGGAAATGGAGCACTGATAGCACCTGCACTTGAGGGGGGATTCCTGTGGGATGGCGGATTGCTGACATCAGGTCTGGCTCCAACTGGGTACACAGTTCCTGGATTGTGGCACGGTCAAACCTGTAGGTGATGATCACATTTCCTTCCTCCATTGTCGACAGGTCCACCAGCGGTCGGTACACCGGAGGATTCCGCCATCTCCTCACATGTCCCAGCGGACGGTGCCTATGAAGGACAACAGCGATCACAGAGTCAAACAACTCAGAGGTATGTACCCACAGTCTAGACAGAACACGATTCATACACAAAATCTGGCCTGTATGTGTGTTGAGAGTAGGCCTAGGTATGTGTGACACAGTTGGTAATTAGGCCATGTGGGCCCCTGAAATGGCGGCTGCCTGACCTCTAAAGCGGGACACTGGGATGTGAGGTAACAGCGCTGGCGTTGTACACCGTCGCGGTAGGCGGTCGAAGACCGCGGCGCAATGCTGCATTGGTTAACATTGGACCCTATGGGTCCCAGGAGCCAATGACGATGTACGCCGGCGGTGATGGTATGCACCGCCGCAGATGTGACCGCCGCGGACGTGACCCCCATTTTCTAGCTGTTGAATCACTCGATACCTGATCTTCGACAGGAGAGGACCTACACTGCAAGTGCTGCTGTGACCTCGGTCTGGAAGAGACAATGGCTTGTGCGTCTGGGGAAAGGCCCCTGCCTTCACTGCAGAGGAGTTGGAGAAGCTCGTCGACGGGGTCCTCCCCCAGTACACGCTACTCTACGGTCCTCCAGACCAACAGGTAAGTACACAGGGAGCATGCTGTATGGGTTATGCCTGTGTGGAGAGGGCTGGTTGTAAGAAGGAAGGGGGCAGAGTTCTGCGTGCATGAAAGACGGTGGGTGCATATGACACATGGCAAGGGTAGGGATGGGGGTCACTCACTTTGACGGTGCAGTTGGTAATGACTTCTCTTCTTCCCCTGTACATTTCATGTAGGTCAGCGCCCACCAGAAGAAGGATATTTGGCGTGCCATCGCAAAGGACGTCCAGACCCTGGGGGTCCACCACAGACGGAGCACCCACTGCCGGAAGACATGGCGGGACATTCGCCGCTGGAGCAAGAAGACGGCGGAGGCTCAGAAGGGGATGGCCTCCCAACGTGGGAGGGGTGCCCATCGAACCATGACCCCCCTGATGTTCTGGATCCTGGCGGTGGCCTACCCTGAGTTGGATGGGCGCTTGAGGGCATCACAGCAGACACAAGGGGGTGAGTACACTCTCATTCTGCTGACTTTGCGCGCAGTGGAGGTGTCTGGGTGGGGGAGGAGGGCTGTGGGTTTCCCTAGGCCAGGGCGAGTTCCGTAGGCTAGGCCCCTTCATAAGGCATGGCCCTGTGGCCCCCACCCCACCTCTGTAGAGTGCCAAGTACAGGTATTCATGCCCCTGTGTCATCTATGTGTGCAGATGTCGTCCATAGCCTTGTAGGCCATTTCCCAGGAATTGCACTGTAGAGCCCAACAGCGCGACGTAGTGCAGGGGGCTGCTGTGTCTGTCTTGTCCGCCAACGGTAGTGGTAATGCAAGCACTCAACATGTCTTTCTTCTGTTTCCCCCCCTTTTTTTGCGGTCTCCCTGTTCTTGTGTGCATTAGCATCATCAGGTGGAGGTGCAGTGGCACCGGAGCACGAGGGAGCTGCATCCCACATGGGCATGGAGGCCCACACTACAGACTCTGAATACACCAGTGGGACGGAGGGTGAGGGGAGCACCACGGCGGTCACAGGATCTGCAACCAGCGACACAGACTCGTCCTCCGATGGGAGCTCCCTTGTGGTGGCGGCAACATCTGTGCCCCCCACTTCAACAGGTACAGCCGCCACCCCCCCTACCAGCACCGCCCTCCCAGGAGCCCCTCAGCCTTCGCCCTGTGCCCGCTCACCCAGGAGGGTGGGCATCACCTTCGCCCCAGGCACCTCAGCCCCTGCCCCTGTCACCTCTGCTGCCCTCAGTGAGGAGGCCATTGACCTCCTCAGGTCCCTCACTGTTGGGCAGTCTACCATTTTGAATGCCATCCAGGGTGTAGAAAGGGAGTTGCAACACACAAATGCATTCCTGGAGGGCATTCATTCTGGTCAGGCTGCCCTTCATCGAACCGTTCAGACTCTGGCCTCAGCACTGATGGCAGCCATTGTCCCTGTGTCTAGCCTCCCCCCTCCAACTTCCTCCACCCAGACCCAATCCCCTGTACCTCTGCCTATCCCAAGAACACCATCAGACCAGCCTGCACACACCTCAACACACAAGGGAAGCTCAGGCAAACATAAGCACCACACATCCCACAGGCACTCACGCATCACACACATACAGACACACCAACATCCACTGCCTCCACTGTGTCCCCCTCCTCCTTGTCTCCCTCCTCCCTCCCAGTCTCGTCTACACTCACACCTGCATGCACTACATCTACAGCCACTACGTCCCGCACCAGCACACCCAGCAGCACACCCCGCTCACGTGCAGTCACCACCCCCACTACCATACACACGTCCCCTGTGTCCTCTCCCAGTGTGTCTGTGACGCCCCCCCAAGATACACAAACGCAGGCACACACACACCCAACATACACCCACCTCACGACAGCCTCCAGCGCATGCACCTGCACCCAAAGCCACAAAAGTTACACCTCCTACAACCACCTCCTCTTCCTCCACTCCCAAACCCCCTCCAGCTACCCATCCCAGTGTCTCCAAACAACTGTTCCTGTCCACCCTTAACCTATTTCCCACCAGCCCCCCGTCCAACTCATAGGTCCCGTACTAGCACCTCAGCCACAAAATCACAGAGACCAGTGGTGCCTGTTGTCACAGGTATGTGGAGTGCACCGGTCACCAGGCCAGCCAGTGTATCACGGAGCAAGAGCACAGCCAGTCCCCCCCCTGTGAAGCACCAGAAGTTGGTCAGTGCCCGGCGGGAGAGGGGGAAGACTCCAGCCACTCAAGCCGATCACAGGTGTCCCGGGGGGAGTGTGGACTCTGCTGTGACTCCTCCCATGGTGGGGAAGGGGCAGAAGAAACCCACAAAGTCTGGGAGGAGCAGCACAGCGGAGAAGACCGCCATCATCCCCGCTGGGCAGGAGGGCCCCGCCAGCCCCATCGTCGCTGCCCAGGAGGGCCCCGCCAGCCCATCGTCGCTGCCCAGGAGGGCCCCGCCAGCCCCATCGTCGCTGCCCAGGAGGGCCCGCCAGCCCTATCGTCGCTGCCCAGGAGGGCCCGCCAGCCCCATTGTCGCTGCCCAGGAGGGCCCCGCCAGCCCCATCGTCGCTGCCCAGGAGGGCCCCGCCAGCCCCATCGTCGCTGCCCAGGAGGGCCCCAGCAGCCCCATCGTCGCTGCCCAGGAGGGCCCCAGCAGCCACAGCCCAGCTGGGCAATGAAGGACCGCCAGCCCCAGCCCAGCTGGGCAATGAAGGACCGCCAATGCAAGCACCGCTGAACAGGGCAAGCACAGCTGAACCGGGCAAGGACCGCCAAGGCAAGAACCGCTGAACAGGGCAAGGACCGCCAAGGCAAGCACCGCTGAAAAGGGCAAGCACCGCTGAACAGGGCAAGGACCGCCAAGGCAAGCACAGCTGAAAAGGGCAAGCACCGCTGAACAGGGCAAGGACCGCCAAGGCAAGCACCGCTGAACAGGGCAAGGACTGCCAAGGCAAGCACCGCTGAACAGGGCAAGCACCACTGAACAGGGCAGGGACCGCCAAGGCTTGCACCGCTGAACAGGGCAAGGACCGCCAAGGCAAGCACCGCTGAACAGGGCAAGCACCGCCAACTCAAGCACCGCTAGCCCATGAGCGGCAGGGGCAGTGGCGCAACAGGGACCGTCACGGGGTGAGTGATGCACTCTGGGCACCAGTCCCCCTCCAGAACCAGTGGAGACCTGCATCCACTCCATCTGTCCTACACAGGATGAAGTACTCTGGGCACCAGTCCCCCTCCAGAACCACTGGAGACTGTTATCCACTTGAGAGACTGTGGCTTTGCACTCTCCAGGATGGTACAGTGGGCAAACCACCCACTGGAGAGACTTGAGAGACTGTGGCTTTGCACTCCCCAGAATGGTACAGTGGGCAAACCACCCACTGTAGAGACTTGAGAGACTGTGGCTTTGCACTCCCCAGGATGGTACAGTGGGCAAACCACCCACTGGAGAGACTTGAGAGACTGTGGCTTTGCACTCCCCAGGATGGTACAGAGACTTGAGAGACTGTGGCTTTGCACTCCCCAGTATGGTACAGTGGGCAAACCACCCAATGTAGAGACTTGAGAGACTGTGGCTTTGCACTCCCCAGGATACATCAATGGGCATGGAGCCCCCTCGTGGATCTGGCGTTGTGCACTCATCTGGCTGAGGTGCCCCTCCTTCCCTTCCCCCTGAGGTGCCTGTTGTATTTCTATCTGATGCCCCTGCAGTGTTCTCTCCGTCATGTTCGGGTATCTTGTGTGGGCCTCGCCCATGCATTTTGGGCCCAGTGGTCCACGGACTATGAATAGTGCAATACCTGGACTACTATTCGTGGTGTATATTTTGTTAATAGTGTATATATGTATATATTTGCTTACTCTATTTTGATATATTACAATGGTTCCACTCATTTCCTTTTGTCTTTGCATTCTTCAGGGGTGTTACTGTAATGTTTGGATATGTTTGGTGTGTGTGTTGTAGTGGGTGAGGGTGGGGGTTGGGGTGTTGCGTGTGTGTGTCCCTGTTTTTTGCCTCCCCCCTTCCCTATGTCGTAGGTGCAGTAGTCACCGTGGCCTTCACTGCTGGTGTTGGTGCTCCTGGTACAGGAGCAGGAAGACTAGTGCAGGAAGAATATGGAGTTCCGGCTCCATGGTGTCGTCGTTCCTCGTGGAGTGTGTAGAGGTGAGCGCTTTCCCTTTGAAATGGCTGTTTTCGCTGTGTTTTTATCGGCGGTGAATCCGCCCCGGAAAGGTGGCGGATTGGCCTGTCATAATAGTGTGGGCGGTACATTGTCTCCCGCCTGTCTGTTGGCGGTGACCGCTGCGCTGTTTGTTTGTACCGCTGTGGCGGTCGGAGTGTTAAAGTGGCTGTCTTTCCGCCACGGTTGTAATTGCAAAATATTTACTGCCGGCCTGTTGGCGGTCTTACCGCCGCTTTAACACCGTCCGCCAGGGTTGTAATGACCACCATAATCTCTAAATTTACTTGGTACTTTTAACTCACGTGGACGAGAAGAAATGATCCTACTAGAGGTTGCATATGACCACCCTGACTATCAATCTCATGACTATTCACCATTTCCTGTGGTTGAAGACTAGTTTGCCAGTCAGATTCTTTCTCTGTTTGCCTCCTATTTTTGATTATGTTAGCTTGTTCAGGAGAAATTTTGACCAGCTGCCTTCTATTCCACCACCCTTTTCCCTCTAGTAAAATAGATCCTCAGGTGACTTTTACAATTTGGACTGGTAAAGAAAATATAGAATTGCCTTTGTTGACATATCTGAGATTTTTAATTAAAATCCAATCTCCTACATTGAATATCTTCTCATATGAATGATGGTTCTGCTCAAAATGCATTTTAATTTCAGCTTCTAACCGTGAATTACTTTCACTAGACTGTAACTTTTGTTCAAAGCCTGTTTTGTCTTTTAACCAACTCAGAAATAAACTTCCGTGAGCTTTGTGTCCTCTCAATAAGGTAAAATGTGTTTTCCCAGTGGTGCTGTGAGGAGTAATTTTATAATTTCATACCTTGTTATTCAAGAATTTACTCACATTCTGGCCTGTAGTGAGTGATGTCTATATTCCCTCTTTCAGAATTCTATTACCTCTCTCTACTAATCCATTTGAACTAGGAGGATACAAAGCAACTGTGCGATATTGAACGTAGTAATATTTAAAAAATGTTTTTATGTGTTCACATATAAACTTAGTCCCGTTATCAGTGACAACTTCTTTTAATGACCCCTCCAACTTAAACAGATATTCTAAACATGTGATGACAGTATTGGTTCAGGGCAATTCAATAAAAGAATGATAAATCCACTTTGAATGATAGTCTAGTAAAATGAGATATTTCATGCTATAAGGCAACAAAGTGAATGGACCTGAGAAGTCCAGACCAATTTTGTCTCATGTACCTGAGGGAAAAGGAACCGGTTGCAGTGGATTCCCCTTTGTTTTCCAATGTTAGTCAGAGATCAATCAGGACATTTGTCAACTACACACTTCACATTACTTTCTAAAGATCGCCAACAATAGAATTTTTAAATTCTTTTACGTTTTTAAAATTCCTGTATGACCTTGATGAGCTAATGATAATTCATCTGAAATTTTATAAAATGTTTTCAGCTCAGTAGGTAAACATCTTAATTCAGGCCACCCTTGTACAATATATTGTACCACCTTGGCTAAATGTGCATCAACCCGTGTTGCTTCCGTCCATTTCTCTTCCCATATTTTGCCACCAGTTTCACTAAGTGCATTCAATACTGCAACTACACCTTCTGTGTCCTCAAGAATTTCACTTTCGTTATCATCCAACATACCTGATAAACAACTGGAAGTTCTTACTACCTGAAAGATGTTTGATTTAAAATTGTATTCTGTAAGTTTTGATACTAATCTTATCAACCTCACAGAGGTGTTATTGAATCCTTTGCCACTGATAATGTGCACTAAATGCTTATGGTCTGTAAATAAATCAGATTTGGTCCCCAGATGTACTCTTTACATTTTGGTACTGCCCATATGACAGCTAATGCCTCTCTTTCTAGGGTACTATAATTAGTGGTGGGCGACGAGCTCTTCTCCGCTGGTGGAGTTCACTTAGTTTTGGGCACTCCACGCTCCAAGCGGAGCACAGTTTGGCAAAAAAAAACTCCACCAGCTGGCGGCGGAGCAAAGCTCACCGTGCACCACTCACCCACTCTAGGTGCTGAGCTGGTATGCGGCTAGTGCTGGACCCTAAAGAAAGGGCGGTCTGAGGCAGTACGAGAGTGCAAAAGAAGCAAGTGCAAAGCTGGTGCAAGACAGGTGGTGTGCTTGGCCATCCATAGCAAGTTTGTGAAGGAGGGCAAAAAGGCAGAAGCAAAACTCTGAGTATATCTATGTAAAATCGCTCTGCAAGCACTATAGAAAGTTAATAACCAAGTAAACAGTAGGAAACATACTGTGCTGGCTATCCTTTCCAGGTTAAAGATTAAACACTGATGTGACTGTTACAGAGCAGGTAGCTTAAGTTATGTCTTGAGACTACCTGCCTACAAGTCTAGTGGCCAGAGTAATGTAAAAGCTGTTCATTAAAGTTATCCTTAACCTGTCTGTCTGCACATGCGCAGTTCACACTGTTTGAGAGCCCCACTAGAGAGACGATTCAAAAAGGACATTTATCTTTTTGATAGGGGTGTGCATAGCAGTAGAGACACTTTAAAACGTAAGCTCTGGTGGAAAACAGCACCTACTCTAGGGAAGTCTAAGTTACAACAGCAGAAATGATTTGTGTTTTACTTCTGGGGAGCTGGGAAAGACCCTATTTTATTGCACAAGATCAGTGTGGTTGTTCTAAGCATGATGATGAGGCCAGTGCTTAATTTGTAAATGAAAAGGTGCCGGTGCCCAAAGCCCTCCTCCTAAACACGCGGCTGCTGCAATTAAATGTGCCAACACTGGATACTGAGGCAGTGTAATCCTGAAGCCATCTCGGGCCTCTTCAATCCATTTATAGCCACTCCCTGCCCCATTCAGTGCACTCTTGCAGCTTTCTACTTTCTCCCTCTGTGACACTTGTTCGTTTTTCTCTTCCTCCGCCTTTCCCATATGTGTCTTTTGCTCACAGTAAATGCCTGATTCAAAAGAATAAGCGTCAGCCCTGAAAAATAAGTGCGGGTGCTCAGCACCCGAAACAGCAAGCACAAATTAAGCACTGGATGAGGCTGAGTAAAGCTCGCTTCATGAGCATGCACCGGTAATCGGCGACTGGCGCACAACCAAAGCTTGAATATTGCAACTCTGCACCAAAAGGTAAATGTAATTGTAATTACAATTAAACACTTTTTAATTCTTCTTCC
Source organism: Pleurodeles waltl (assembly GCF_031143425.1). Taxonomy (NCBI): domain Eukaryota; kingdom Metazoa; phylum Chordata; class Amphibia; order Caudata; family Salamandridae; genus Pleurodeles; species Pleurodeles waltl. Next base: position 653,659,305 of record NC_090440.1, on the reverse strand, counting down.
TTTGACTTTGGACAAATTGGAGGAAGCATTGGCCCAGAAAGGAGAGGTTGTGAATTAATTCTCGTGAATTTTGGACTGAGTGAGAAAGAGTAAAGGAGAATGGTAGGAGCAGGGCGTTCGGGGGGGTTAGGGGCAACTGATAATATGTATTTTTTGCACTCCCTTATACCCTTCTTCTCCAACCCACCTATCAATGGCTGGGGCAGACATTTGTTTGAACTGGCAATAATTAGAGGGTGAGGGGCTTGGAGAATGTCAAAAGACAGGGCAGCCAAGTTTTCTTTTGCTTAAGTGGCATTCTTTTGTTTGGAGTACCTCTATGTGTGCGTGACATTTCTATGCCATATGTATGACACGTTTACAGTATCCAGTCATCTCATTAGTTGGTCCCGGAGGGGGCGGTGCCCCCTGACAGGCCACTGTTGTTGTTTTGGTCCTTGGTCTGCACTAGGCTCTGGCCCATGCTTCAGTTTGTTCCAATAATACTTTGGTTGTGCTCATGTGTGCAGCACAATGAGGTGGTGTTGTGGCTTCCATGTTGTTAGAAGTAAACTCAGTGTCCTGGGAAGTCCCGCCCACCTTTTCATCACATGACAATTTCACGCCTTTTTAGACGCCATAAGCAAACAAACACAGATGATGGACGGAATGCAGAACACATCAAACATTCACCCCCAGTCACAGATCTGGGTTTAATCCATCATTTGTTTTTGGACCCAGCAATATGCAAATCAGTTATGACCCTGTCCCCAAGGGAACAGTCCAGCCAGAACTGCCAGGCCAGGTCTTCCCTGGACCAGAAACAAGCATCCTGGGACCGGTTTCAGGGTATCAAATGGTGAGCAAAAGAATTGATGGATTAAACCCAGATCTGTGACTGGGTGTGAATGTTTTTTGCATTTGTCGCCCCAAGTGGAAAGGGTATGCCCAGACGTGGGTCCCTTGCTTGCTATGCCACCAGATTCAAGCTAGCCTGGCTGATGAATGGTGATACTGTTGTTTTTGCTTTTTCGACTCCATTGCAATGCACAGGCACACGTTCTTCATGTTTACATGCAACATGACACCTCTCTTTTGCACAGTCTGTACAGGCTCACAATGAAGGTGGCCTTCTTCAAACTATAACTCTTACTCATTTTATGGTGTAGAACTTAATATTTACTAATATGTTGAAAGGCGTTCCGTGCGACCGGATGGCATTCCGCCGTAAGCGGAACTCTGCAGAATTTCACAGACTTTTTTGATAACTCTGCGGAATTCCGCAGAGTAAAACTCCGCAAGCTCCTCCCACAATTAACTATAATACCATTTTAATTGTTTCGATGTCATGGATGCACGTTTGATTGTTTGCTCATTTCCCATTAACCCATTGACTCAGAACTGCTTTAAGATCACTTAAACTAGCATCTACAGTAATTATGCATTTACATTCTGGTTTATATGGTTTCAATGCAGGAGCCTCGATTATGATTCTTTTTATCTCAGTAAACACCTCCTCCAATTCTTTAGTCCATTCAAACTTTACTTCTTTCCTCAGGAGCATTCTTAAAGGTTCCACCTTACAAGAGTAACCTTGCACAAATCTGGCAAAATACACAGCCAGGTCAAGAAATTATCTAAGATTATCCCTGTCTTTTGGTGCACTAACCTCTTGTAAGGCTTTTATAAGTGAAAACTTGGGTGTTATTCCTGATGGTGATATTTTATGACTCAGATATTCTAATCTTTCCACCCCAAATAGGCATTTAGTTAGTCTAATTGGCATGCCAGTTTCTGATAATGTTTTTAGGACTTTGTTCTAAATACAGTAATGGGTTTGAGTATCTTTCGCAAATATCAGGATATCATCCTGAAAGGCTTGTACAACCTGCATATCACCAAATAATTTGTCCATTAGTTTTTGGAAAACACTTGCCGCTGACGCCAACCCAAAAGGAAGTCTACAATACTTGAAGGCTCCAAATGGTGTGATGAATGTTGTGAATTATATTGAAGCTGGAGTCAGGGCAATTTGGTGATATGCAGAATGCAAGACTATCCGGGTAAAAATTCTGGACTCACCTAAATTTGCTAATAAGTCCTGAAGTTTAGGCACTGGATGGCAATCAATCATGATATTTTTGTTTAATGTACGTAAATCAGTACATAGTCCCAGCTCCCCTGATTTGTTTTTGGTGACAATTATGGGAGAAACCTACCTGGATGAATCAGTTGATCTAATAATGCCTTGTGAACACAGCTCCTAAAGAGCTTTCTTCAAATCCTTCCACATGTTAATGGGTTCATTATGTACCTTATGGACTACTGGATGAGCATCTGGTTTAAGCTTAATTTGATGCTCAATCCAACGTTTTCCTGGAAAACATCCTTATATTTTTCCCAAATTAATTTAGTACCTTGCTGCATTATCTCATCGCTAGGTACTTGCTCATTAATATGGTCAGTCCACATACGCTCACCTACTCTCACAGGATTTTCAGATCCGGGAACTAAATCAAAGCCCACCCTGCCTAAATCTTTCGACCCAATGTTATTTTTTCCTTTAATGACAACATACACTTTGGTGAAATTAACTGTAACTAAGCATTCTAGTTTTGTATGCAAGTAACCAATCATGTCAAAGTCTTTCTCACTGAAATCTTTAGGGTTGATATCAGTGGGATTAAATTTAATATTATCACCCCAAACCTCCAGAAATGTAGAATCTGTCAAAATAGTTATTGGGGAACCTGAACCCTCCATAATCTATATAGTAAAATCAGCCATCTTGACTTGTACTAAAGATCCTTCCAAAACATCAGAATCTGTTACTGAATTACATTCAACTGTTAAAAGTGCCTTATTTGTTTTTCTGAAGCTGTATCTTCTACAAGTTCTGTACTATTCAATTTGATACATGTTTTGTTGCTTCTGCACACCGCCTGGAAATGACCAACGCTTTTGCAGGACATACATCATTTCCCAAGTGCAGGGCAATTAGGGTTGTTACCAATACTGCTTTTCGATCCACATCCATAACAATAAGACATTTGTTTCCTTATGATTTTTTTCTCCTTTCCCATGTGCACTAACTGCACAAATAGCCTCAGCACATTCCTCAATATCTTCATTTCTAGTGCTTTACTGGCCTCACTGAAACCACTTCATATAAAGCTTTAGAGGAAATCATACAGCGTTCAATACCTTTTGCTAAATCTATGACTTTTAAAAGAGTTGGATTTCTGCACACCAATCTCTCCTGAATCTTGCATGAATAACAATTAAAAACATATTGATCCTGAATATATATGTCGATATTTGACCCAAATTCACATGTTGCTGCCAATATTCTTAAAACAGATATCTCGTCTATGTTCTTTTTTCGATTAACAAATTTGTGTCTCTCAAATAAAATAATAGGTTCTTCACAATAATGTTCATGTAATCTCTTAACTGCTTCTTCATATTGATCAATCTCTCCAACATTATCGTCTGCTTGGGATCATATTGGTGTTGCTGCTGGCAAATTATTGAACACTTCTTGGGTAGCGTGTCCAAGACTACCATATAAGAAAGCTAATTTTCTGGCTGAAGTGTGCTAACGTAAATGTCTTAATTAGAAATTACTAATGAAATGTCTGTGTATTTTTGAATAATGAATTTTGTAGAAAATAATATAACATAGAAAAATAATGTGCACATTTGAATTGTGACCTCGGAGAATGGCCACCATTGTTCAAGAAATGTACTAAATTAATGATTAACACATAAGAAATATTTTAAAATGTATTAGATTAATGTAGTAATATGTCATATTGAGAGTTATAATCTATGTTCCTGCTTATTAATTGTAGGCCTTAACTTAGCGAGTGTCTTCGCCTAGTTTTGCTAGGCCTCATGCAGAAGCTGTGTTTCTTAGCGTTTAATGAAAAATGCTGACAAGAGTGAACTAACTGTGAAATGCTCATTGTTTAATAAAATGCTTAGCAGAAGGTTTCCATGAGAACAGACGGACAGGAGATGAGGTTTCTTGCAAAATAGCGATTTGTGTATAATGTGCCGTAGATGTACTTTCCCAGGACGTGAACAATGAAGGCACTGACTGCAGAAGAAGATGCAACAATTTTGATACCTGACGAGCTGGATGATGAGAACATTGTAAAGCGGACCAATCAACAAAGTGTGAAGTGTGAAATATTAGAATTCATAGATTTGGTACATAGACACTATTGGATAGAGTAATAAAGCATGATTAATTGACCAATTGGAAACTGGGGGATAGTTTAGGTGACTTTGATATAACAACGTAACAGAGGGAAAAGATTCAGAATAGATTCTAGGCAGACCGCTGTCGAGAAGAAGAGATTCGAGATTCTGTCAGTGGGCTCGTACTCTCTGACTGAGAGCCTGATGTGTTGCTGATCGACTGATGACGTGGAGACAAAGACTGATTCTGTTTGCTGACCCATACCGAGAATAGGTTGATATCACAATATGACTGAAATTTATTCTTGTGCCTTTTCTTTCTAGGTACCAACTGCGCTGTCTTAGTTAGTTTTCTTAGCTAGGTGTTTTCTAAATTCTTGTTTCTAAATCATTTTGCATGAAGCCCCACATGCTGATGCTAATCTGGGTTAGATGGGGTTTTTCTACCTGGCAATTGACAGATACAGGGACAATTGTTTGACGAGCTATTTTGCTGAACTTTATGGACAGAGCTGATATCTTGATGCCGATCCAGTTACTGATTTGTGCTGATGCTCTAGAATGTATTGTGATACAAGGCTTTATTAGATTGTTATGGCGTCTTTTGACTAATTAATATTGTTCTTATATGCATTTGAAATTGAGTTTGAGTATTAATCCGTATGATTTAGTATTATAACCCAAAGGGAAATAAAATTACTAAACTTCACTAAAGGTGTGGTTATTCATGGCTGAGAAGTCATGGTGTGTGAGAATTACTGACTCAATTGCTTGTTGATTATTGATTTGACTAATGATTATTGCTTTTTGGGTAATGATTGTTGTGGACTATGCTGCAACTCTGGCAGGATTATTCTAAGCGGGTCAAAAGGTTCATCGACCTATACGCGTCTCTCCTTGTAAGTTTTCTTCTGAAGAACCGACGCGCTAACAAGTGTACCAAGTAGCATTCACCACAACTAAGTAATTTTGAAATCATTTGAACCACTGTTTCCACTTAAGTGGTGGTTTGCCAGGATGCTGTAGAAAAGGTGGAGGTTGACAAATTGATGAGGCAACTCTTGTGAAGTCATTCGTTTGACTTAGTAATAAACACAACTACTAAATGAAATTTACAATAAAGGAATCAATATAATAACTGTAAACACATAAATACATTTCACTCTTAAATTATCTCAGGTGTGCCAATCACTGTATTGGAGATTAGCACTGTGTTGAAACAAATCTTACTTTCAATCATATACATGCTCAAGTAAGGAGAACGCTTGAACATGAACTAAATTCTTCCAATATATTTCAAAGTGTGACTGTCACGGACGGTTAAGAGAAGACAATCGTATTTTCTCTCTCTTTTTCTTTTCATTTAAGCATGCCAATCGCTGTATAAAATCAGCATGTAAATTGCAAGAAAAGCATGACGATCGCCGAAGCTTAAGCTCAAGAACAACTTGCTCCCAAAATATGGCCGCTGTGTGTGTTCGAAGTAGGTTTTTGTATGAAATAGGGCTTGCAGTCAGAAGAAAGCAGAAGAGGGATCATGAAATAAAGCGTCTTGGGCCTACTACGAGGCCCAAAGCAAGATGGCTGCCATGCATGATGTGAATAGATGTTGGAGCGTTGCTCCGGTTACAAGTTGCTAAGCAACGTGGCCATGCAACTTGTTGAAGTCACAAGGGCTGCTCGCGAGGACACATGTTGCTCACAAGAGGTCAGAACAATCTGCCTCGGGTCACGAGCCAATCAGAACGCATCAATGATCACAGGTCAGTACGCTGACAAATAATGGGCCCAATCCTAAAACAGCAAGGCAAGTTTACTCAGGAACGGCACTAACACCAGTGCCAGAGAAGCTCATCCACAAACTCCGGATCGGAGCAATAACAGCGGGTTCCTCAATGTTGTGATGAGCTTGCAGGGTCGGCGGGCGTGATGGCTACAAGCAGCTACCAATTCATGTTGTCACCAATCTGAAATAAGTAATCACACTCCAAATGGGTTACAGGGAAATTGAAGTTTGTTGTAAAGTTGAATGCCCATGACACAGCACAGCTACTTGTATCCTCGTCTCCTTACGTCCTGGCAGCAACTAACACACGGGTCACTGACAGAACCTTAGCAACGTTTCTATTGCCTTCTACATTCTCACAATAACATTCTACACACCATCTTATCTACACATCATCTTACCACAGTAAGCTTAAGCTTTTCCAAGTACCATGCTGGCATATCATGTTAATCATTACATGAAAAGAAGAGCGTAGGGGAGTTTTAAGGCCAGTGGAAACAGATGTGTAGCTCCAGGTGGTGTGTTTGGGGTGTTACACCCTCCTAAAAATGTATTCTGTTGTAAATAGTTGGGTACAAGTGCTTTATGGTAATGTGGAGTGTCTTTTGGATTTCAACTGGGATTTTTACATGCCCACACTGACAAAAACCCCCACGCTCTCTCTATCATCTATGTTTTGATGACCTTAAAAAATGTTTATTAGTTTGAAAAATATTGCATTTTAAGTACCCCTAACAATCCCCACTCCTGTCTCTTTCCACAGCACCTTAAGCCCCCTCACGGCCTGCTTCTCATATAATGTGTCTTAACAAGCTGTCCCAGCGTGATTGTTGGGAAATCTGAGACCAAACTACGCCCCTGAGGGGAAAGGGAAAGGCCTGTGGATTTGTAGAGGTGTTTTAAACACAGTATTCTATAAAAGGTTTTAAGACCTTCAAAACAGAGACAAGAGTATGTGTTTGTGTGTTTTTGTCTGAGTGAATTAATTACAAATTCCAGGTGAAATCCGAAAGACACCTTACCATACCCAACTGAAAGCTCCTGTACTCAACTATTTATTAAATAATACATTTATTAGGGGAGTGTAACACCCCAAACATCCCTTTTGAAGCTATGCCCCTGTTTGAGCCAATGCAGGAGCATGATTGAAGGAAAATTCAGAGAGCCATAAAGAGAGAGAGAGACAGAGACTGAGAAAGTGAGATAGAGAGGGGGAAGGAGCCCTTTCAATCATCTCCTCCAGCCTTGGGGCGGTAGGGAACATTGGGCAGTATCCATGTTGGGCATCATAATTTCTCCTTGCAGCCCTTGGGGCTTGGATATTGTTGCTAGTACACAATACCAATTACCCCCTTAGTTTCCTTGGCTTACCAGTGAAAGCTGTGGTTAAACAGTTAAATCTTAAGTCTGTTATATAATTTACAAATAATGAAGATGAACGACCAGCCAGATCTATGTCTTTGATAAAGAGTACTTCTGTAATGTCACAGTATAGAAACTAATGCACATCACAAGAACCTTTGATGGACCTAACCCTTTCATTTGAGAATATATGACCCTAAAAGTATGTTTTTCTATAGGGCCAAACACAGTTCATTCTGAGATGACTAGTGTTGGTTTTCCGAGCCCTCTGTCACCGGGTGTGGTACTTTAACATTGAAGAGATGCTTGTTGTGTACAGATCAAATGCCTTGGTGTACTTTTGGTCAAGGCAAATCAGCAGGGCGAAGGTTACTGCTGTCACACAATGGCAAAAATGCCAATCAGGTCCCAAACCAGTAAAAGCTGGAGGGCTGGTGCTTCTTGGTAAGGAGTCACTGGAATCAATATTTTAGAGCTCCAAGGGTGGTTACGGTAGCGTCCTCCCTTGCCTGGTACCCACTAAATGACTAAGCCACACATGGAACTGTAAATCACACGTCTTTATTCCTCTGAGTGTATCTGTGAACGCCAACATTCTAAACCAATCTTTCAGACACTACAGTTACGCAACAAACAGTTAATAGTAAGGGTTTTAGATACCGGATGACTTCAAAAAACCAAACTATGAAAATGGTTTCTCTGAGATGCTTTTTTTCCTGGTATGCTAAATTACTGTTTTTTCACAGGTCTGTGTCTTAAACACGAAGAGAATGGTAAGAAATATGTCAGTAATCCAGATGTCCCAGTAGGTCAGTTGGGAATGATTAGGTCTACACTGAAAACTTAAAAAACTCCAGGGTGCACTAGGTCTGATAAAATACCATATTTTGTTGTGAGTTCCTTTATGCTTGAGGTTCTTTTTGGACATGATTGCAGGCTGCAGAAGCAAAGCAACATATAACCCTTATGGAGGCCAAGAAACAAAAACTTGAGTCAAGGAACTCATCCGTGTTTCTGCATTCCTTCACGGTCCCTAGTGTTGGCGTTGACTTTGAGTTAACTTCCAGTGTGAAGAATAAGAGATAAATGTTGCAACTGTGACAAAAGATCTAGGCTCCAATAGGGAGTAATTCATGTAGAGTAGCTATAGAGAGGCTGCTCACATATGTATTTTTGTGTTATCTTCTATGTCTCTTCATCGTCTATTGTAATTGTTCCTTCACTAACCTGTCCCTCGCTTAGGCAGTGTCCACAAAATCTGCGCCAGAAAAGGCAGTCAGACCTAGACTATTGCTATTTCTCATGGTGGTAATGTTTCTCTCCCGAGACTGTTCTTCAGCAGACAGGCTGCCTGTTGGGCAGAGCTGTGCACAGCTTGGTTCTAGGCCAGATGATCAGCCATAGGTCCCACATTCTGAAAAACACCAGCATGTAAGTCTCAAAGAACAAGCAGAGCTCAAAAGCTTCCCTTCTTACTGAGTCCAAGTGTCTAATGCATATTTGGTTTCTAAAGACAATGGTGGCTGCCAGTTTTACTGTGCCTGGGGACTGTTTGGCACCCCAGGTATCAAACTTTCAATAGAAACCATATTTAGATTAACTATGTGCACCATTTACTGTAGTCATAAATGTCAGTAGTATACCATGATAAAGGGTTGAGGTTCTAGCTCCATTCAACTCTAACAAGAAGGTGAAGGATATGCGTAAGTTAAAGATGAGCAGTGCCCCAAGTTCAAATGTAATCCCTAATGTCATATATTAAAAGGACCTGGCACTGTGGGTTTTTTTTTGTGCTTGTATTTTGATGATATAATAAAGACTAGAATGATTCCAAAACCTGAAAGGGTTCTTGACATGGTTATTTTATACACCTGTCCCGCTGCAAAGGAAGCTGAAGGTGTGGTGCGATTGACGGTACTACGTTTCAAACTAGGCCTTTGATCCTTGTTTCTTTTCAAAGAGGCAGCTAGTATAAATATTTTGTAAGCACTATCGAGGTAAGCGAATCATTCATTGACAATAGGCTGCTCATTGAATTGAGACAAGTTTAACCCACAGGTCAAGGAAAAACCTAGCAGCTCACTGGCCAGAATAGGGCTTGTATTTAAATTTAGAGCCAATTTTAGAGGGTCTGGCTTAATTCATATGAAGAAATAGCTCAAGAAGAAGTTGATTGAGACGCCAGTACGTTTAGGCAGGTTATACTAAAAATAAAAACACACTATTACAGTTTCAGAAAGTTAAGGATGCCCTATCAGTAGCAATCCCAGGCATGCACCGCAAACTGATAATATTGAGGGAAGCGGTACAACATAACCAACATGCTCTGGTGTGGCTACATTTTATCTACATGTAATTGTACCGTTCTTTTTAGACCTGACAAATTAGATCACTTCATGCTCCTCTGCCCAGCATACAAGTCACACAGGACAAAATGTCTGAAACCTATTTTTATCGAAAATAGGCAACGTCCTTTCCATTGCATCAGCTCTAAATGTTCTTCTGTAACTTACTTCAGTTACGTTTGCCATGCTGTACAGAGCACCTAGTTCTGTTTTGTATTTTTAACATTGAGTGCAATCAATGGTTTTGTAGGCTCAAAAGTCCTGAAGTGACCCAGTGAACACAAAAGCGGGATTCTTTGGGTTTTCTCTGATTTTCTGCTGGGGATTGCTGAGCTGACCACATGATGTGGAATGGGCTCTGAATGCCAGATTGTTACAAAATACACTTGTATGATTGCAGTCAGGCCATGTGGATCCTAACCAGCTCGTCCTGAGCCCTGGATGAATGTTAGCAACCTGAGCCAGAACACACGGAAACGCTGGTGAGGTGTGGCCCTGCAGAGAGGGAAAGCAGATCCACACTTCTGTGGGGCCAAGCCAGTATTTCGAAGCATACACTAACTCCATTTTGTACCCACACACTTACTCACGGTGTAGGGGGAAAACCTGAATATAGAGGTGAGGAAGCAAAAATTACGCGGCAGAGTAAGTAGGTTCTATCAATGGGGTACAGGAAAAGTAATATATCCCAACTACTTCCAATCACTTTTACATAAAAAAAACAATGGGACCCCTATTACTCACCAGCGGGGGGTGGTGTCCCTTGCGGAGAAGTGAAAACGGAGAATCACTTTTAGTGGCACATTAGAACCGACACAAAGGTTGTCACTGACCAGAGAACATCATTTAAAACTGTTACTTACAGGGATTGGTGGAATCGCAAATGACAAAGGGCATAACATGTAGGGTGGTAGGGCTGTGGCAGGAGCACTTGCCTTTTGTCATTATGAATGAGTCATCAGCTTGCAAAGGTGAGTCATGGAAGGTACTTTTCCATTCCAGGAACCTATTCTCCCCTCGTTTCAGATATACATTACATGGCATTTGTTTCCACTCTACTTAATCTTTTAGAAAAAAGCAGTTCATATTTTCTAATTCATTTGTCATATTTTAGCACAGTGAGCACTACTAGGGGAAACTCATTAAGTGCTATAAACAAAAAATGGACTAGAGACAGGAAATAATGTATGCATCACATTGCTTTGCCAAAGGGGGGCTTTTTATTGCTGTGTATGCTCAGTGAAGAGCATACACTCTTCAGAAATGGCGTAGGGATTTCACCTGTAGAAACTGGTGCTTTCCATCTTTGAGTTAGAATTACTCAATGCCATTTGTGTTAAGAAGCAATAGCTGAAACACTTGTCCCAGGGTAGCCCTTTTATGTCATGGACTCTGGGTTGTGGACGAAATTGGTATCCCTTTGCCAGAGTAGCCTGAAGGAGAGATCAGTGAGGTAAGCAGAACTAGAATGTTATGCTTGAAACACCCATCACTGTTCTACACATAGTAGTAACATGCGCTGGGGGCTTTGCCACTGGACCATCTGTGCTCCTTCCTTAGAAATAGATAGTGTGTACCTGGAATAAGACGTTCTCTATTGACAATTTTTCAATTAGATGATCCACTTTGGTGCCAGGATTCATTACAGATATTTTCAATGCAGTAGATTGATTTAATGTACAGCCTTTAGCTGTTTCAGCCACCACAGCTTTTGTGAAGTAACGTATGGTGATCTTGAACAGTGTGTTACAGACAGGTCTCATAAACAGGTTCCTAATCCATTGAACCCTCTTCCGCTGTCGGGAGAATGGGACAAACCACTGTGAAGGGAAAAATACTCGTATGTTGTCCTAACAATACCTTGCAAACCACGCAAAACAAGACGGAAGTTATTGTTCACAGCCCAATGCCTTTATTTGAGCGTTTGCAAGAAATAACAATGGGTGTTAAAGGTTTCAACCTCAAATTCTACAGTTTTTCCGTTCCATATTCTACTGACAGTTTGGAGCGTTTCAACACCCAAAGGACTAGCATTCTGCAAGAGTTCTAGTGAATTAAAAGGATCACAATGAAGGCAATGGTGGGTATTTGATTTGAATTTAAACAATTGCACTTTGGAGACAAATCACTGATGAACAAGCCAGGTAAACCCATATGAACAGTTCACCTATAATTCACAAGTAAACATATGATTAGTGCTATACTGTCAAAGAATCCTTGTGCTACCTTGAAATAATATTGGCAAAAGCACTTTTGTATTTTGCGGAAGGGCTAAAGGTCTCCCTTTTGATAGTGTCCCCTACCTCTAAACTCTGTGCTGTAACAAGAACATTTTGGCATGGTTGCCTACAGCCCAGGTGGCCGAAGGCTTTCACCCCAAGGCTCCATTTCTTCATTCATCTACATGTATTTACCTCTGCTGCAGTAGGTTTTTTCTTTAGTATTTGCTTTTATGCATGTCATTGAACAAAAGTGGGTCGTTTGACCCTAATGTGAGATAGGAATGCTTTTTGGAATATTTAACATTGCTGTTAGCCGTAGACGTTTGCATTGTAGTTGTAGGTTCGGATAGTGAGAGACAAACTGTCACCAAAACCCATTTAAGAGATTAGACAATTAAGATACACTCCTCCCCAATGCATGCTCCCAGAGTTGTTTCTCTGCATATTAGCAGAAGGGGTGTATCATGTGTTCTAGAAGATGCACTTCTTGTCAATCCATGCTCACATTGTAATTTTGATGCATTTGACCTAGAAGAAGCACTTCTCAGTACATTGTATTTTGCAGTTTTTTTCTAGATATTAGAAGAAGAGGTATATTATTTGATCTAGATGGTGCACCTCTGCATGCATGGTCTCATTGATGTTTTCTAGATCTTAGAACATCGGTGTATGTACCGTGTCATCTATAAATGCACTTCTCCTCAATATACATCCTCATGGGTATTTTCCTAAATCTTAATGATGGGATGTATCTACATTCCAAATGGAGCTTGAAAAGGCATGCAGGTGTCATGATCACTGGTCTGCGCTCACCTATTTATGCTGGGAGGGCATGGAAATACACTCCTCCGAAATTCAAAAGTGCTCAATGCTAGGGCTTCAGAGAGGGTCAGGAGTGCATGCAGATTATAGGCACTGCCACCTGTGAGGCTTTGCTGCTGTGACCCTTAACACTTCACGAAGCATGCAAGAGCAAAGAATCAAGACAGACTACATTTCTCAGAGCACCACACAAAGCGCTGAAGAACTAAAGTGGAGGCAGCCATCTTGGATTTATTGAGTATAAGTTCCTCATGTTTCAGAGTTTTCCTTGCTAATCAGTCGATATACTTAGCTTCTACAGCTACAATCTTGTTCCCAAGAGTTTGGATTGGATCATGGTTTCGTATAGAGCTATCAAGGACCTTGTTCTTAGATAATTATTCTAGATAGACTTTGAAGATTAAGGATACCGACTTGGATATACATTTAAGCATATGAGCCATCCTATCAAGGATTACAAACTATAACTGGAGTAATTCATTCTAGGATTACAATCTCTATTTATACAGACTTTGTTTTATATCACTCAAATTACATATGGTATTGCAGGTATTGCGTGTGGTGAACAAGTGAGTGCATATTGCCAAAGGTGAAAGCCGAAGACTAATGAGTATTCATTATGTTATTTATGGCTCTCACTGAGAGTCACTAACATCAACATTGAATTCTAAATCTGTTTATTCATTGTTATGATGAAGCAACTGCGCGTAACAGAAGTTGTTAGCTGCTGTTGCTATGTCATATAGGAATTCCATTATGCTCTGACAGACCTCTCTGCGAGCTTGTCAGTGCAGCGCAGGCTCAGTGTGTTAATGAACGGCACAGGACACAGCTTTGAGAGGGAAAGGGGTGAGATTGCACAGATGGTAGTCAGTCAAGTGATTGGAGGCCAGTTATTTCTTTTTACTTTTGGGAAAAAGAAGAGAAGCAATGTTATGTATGCATCCCCATTACTTCTCTCGTTGTCTGTTTGATGTCACTCAGAGTGCCTCACCAAAAAACATTCCTGGTATTCACTGTCACCCATCTGTAATTGTGTATGTTTCAGCTGATGATGTATATGTGCTATGGTACGAAGATTTTTATAGCGTTTAATCATTCATAAGGGTATGCTGGTAGTTAGCAGGTTTGTGGAATTGGACTCAAGTCGCCTTACACAAAGAGCCAGGTCTTCAGCTTCTTGCGGAGTTCATGAAGTGATGGAGAGGCTCTAATGTGGTGGCAGAGGTAATTCCACATGCGATGTATGAGAAAGAATGACCTTCTTCTCTTCTTTTCCATATGCGTGGTACGTGTGCAAGTGAAAATCCAGCTAAGTGGAGGTGCCTGGTGTGTTGGCAGAACTGCATGCGGCTGTTGAGGTAGGCAGGAGTTGTGTTGTGTTGCTTTTTGTATGTGTGGATAATGAGCTTCAACTGTGTGCTCTTATGTATAGAGATCCAGAGTAATTCCCTTAAGTGTGGGGTAATGTGGGCCCAGCATGGGAGGTTTAGGATCTGTCCGACTGCTGCATTATGGAAAGTCTGAAGTCTTTTTGTGAGCTAGTTGGTGATTCCCATGAAGATGGTGTTCCAATAGTCCAGCCTGCTGGTGTTTCCTGCTGTTGTTAGGTAGTGACTTGAAAATCTTTTTCAGCATCCTCAGGGTGTGGAACCAGGCTGTGGTGATGGCATAAACCTGGATGGACATGTCCAGCTTGCTGTCGATGCTGATCTGAGGTTTCTTGCTTGTATGCTAGGTTGGGGGTTGGTCCGAAGTCCTTAGGCCACCAGGCATAGTCACTTGGCCAGGCATCTTTTCAGAAGATCACCACTTTAATATTGTTTGTGTTGAGTTTGTGGTAGCTGAACTTCATGCAGGTGGCCACTCTGATCATGCACGAGGTGAAGTTGATTCTAGTGCTGTGTGTTCTGTCCAAGAGAGGCAATATCAGTTGCGTCTCCTCAGCATAGGTGAGTATGTTGATGCTGTGTGCATGGACAATGTCTGACAGTGTTGTCATGTATATGTTGAAGACGGTGGGGCTGAACGGGGAGCCCTACGGGGTACTACTAAGGAGTTTCCAGGCTATTGAGGAGTATGATGGCATGTTGACTGTTTGTGTTCTTCTGATAAGAAAGGTGCAGAACCATTTGAGGGCAGGTCCTTGGGTGCCAGCCGCGTGATGTCGCCTGAACAGGGTTTGGATGGAAGACTGTGTTGAAGGTTACAAAGAGGTCGAGAAGGATAAGAGTTGTGGTTCCCTTTTGTTGAGGGTCCTCCGGATGTCGTCTGTCACTGAGGGCTGTCTCTCTACTTTGGCTTGTCTTAATACCTGACTGCTTGGTGTCCAGAAGCTGGTGGTTGGAGAGGCATCTATTGATCTCTTTTTTCGGCTCTTGGTCGGGTATGTTAGGAGGGAGATCGATCAGTAGTCACAAGTTTGGTTGGATCTGTTGAGGGCTTCTTTAGGAGCGCATTGAGGGATGCGTGTTTCTAGACTTCTGTGAAAGTGGCTGTGTCGATGGATGTGTTGAGGATGGGGGTGAGGGCTTTGTTGATGGGGTGAGCCTTTATTAAAGGCGTGGTTGGAGCTAGGGTCAGACAGGGCCCTACAGTGAATGGTATTTATGATTGCTGTGATTTCCTCTGTGGTAACAGGATTCCATGTTGTCAGGGTGTTGTCTTTGTTCGATACTGGCAGACTTATTGCGAGAATGATGGGGTCTGGTTGAGAGTCGAAATTGGTGTAGATGGCTGTAATTTTCTTCCAGAAGAAATCTGAGAGGTCCTTGCACAGTTCCTGGGTTGGAGTGGTGCTGCTGATTGTTGTTGCTGGTATAGTGAAGTCCTTGATGATGGCAAAAATGTTCTTTCTGCTGTTGGAGTTGTTGTTGATACACTTGGAGTGGATTTTACAGAAATTACTACGAGATATATCAGTCCACATAGTAGAAATAGTGAAAGTTAATATAATTGACCAAAATATGTGCATCACTTCGATTGAATCTGGATTGCCACTTTAGTGCAACCTTGACAATGGGAACCTGCAGCAACAAAGTAGCCACTTTGGCAGAATATTCCTGCTTGCTATACTATCACACTGTAATTTATTCAGGTTGTTATGCAAAGTTCCCTAGCTAATCTATGTTTTTTTTTTTGCAGTTTCTGATTTCTTAAGAGGCTAGTTCACTGTGTTGGTTCCAATCGGTGGGAAAACATATACTGGTTTATAATTGTTCTTTTTACAAGTTGTCAAAGATGAAGTGGCGCTCAGATAGCAATTTTGTATCTTTATTCATTAACTGCAGTCAAGGAGGACTTGCTGTTACCATCAACACATTTCCACCATCTAGGTCTTGCTCACAGCACAAAAACTCGGCGTAATATTTATAATACTTGCATACCTTAAAAGTCAGTTTTCTATGTTAACAACCCAGAAAGCTCATGTTCCTTGAATTTTTGCCAGATGCATACACAAAACGAAACTGAAAACACTTCCATACAAAACAATGGTATTTATTAAATCCGCCTGAGTCTCCAAGGGACAGCATGAGATGTTGTATGCAGATCTTTTCAAAACCAGACGCTAAGGGGAACTAAAAAGCAGTGCAAGAGGATCATTTTCTATTCCATTGCCTCTACTCCAGGTCCTCATGCATTTCTTCGTCCTCTTTATTTCTGAGGGAGGATATTGTTTTGTATTTTGTCCTTTAACATGACCCCAGTTGGTTTAGTTTCCTCACTTGATCCCTGCCACATTTGGATCAATGCCCCAGAAACGTAAAGTCCTTGGATCCTTTTGGTGCACTGTATGATAAGAAACTTAAAGCCCTTGGATCTTTATAGTGCACTGTGTGACAGTGACAAGCCACTTACTAATTTGAATCATTCTTACTTGCTTGAATGGGCTCAAGATTCGTTTTTGGCACTTGCATGTAGGCCTTCAATGTATCTCATATTATGAGGCACCCAAGTGTTTATACCACAAATACATTTTTGGATGGGACTAACTTTTCATTTTTGTAGGGTTTTTTGTCAGGTATTCTTGAAATGTTTTTGGCCTTATTTACATGCATTAGAAATAGTGCGTATCTGAAATCCATTTTCCATTCAGCCAAGTTTTGCTTCTACCTAGAAAATGACTGTAACAAGATCAATAATGGAAGGTGCTGTATAATATATGATTGCAGGAGGTTCTCTAAGTTTTCATCAATATGCAGATCTTCTTCAAGAATATTACAGTGTTTCTAAAATACAGCTTTTATATTAGACGCCTCCTTGTCCTACAGTGTGATGTGTGTTTTTTTGTTCAGCCTCCTTTCAACATGTCTTGTGTTATCCACAATTGCTCTTTTTAATACTTAAGTCTAAGGCTTTTTTATTACATGATCTAGATATCCTCTGGTCATTAGGAACTTTTATGGCTATATTTAAATGTTTCTCAATTTTTTCTCTTGTTGAACAGTTTGTTTATCAACATTTCACAATACATGAAGCTCTTTTTCAATCGCTACTGATGAAGAGTACGATCATGCAAAATGCTATTTGTCACACTGCTTATGTTCTCAATAGTGTTGTCTCAGCTTTTTCAACTTTTACATAAATTAGCATATTAAAGAATTCCACTTGCTGGTACTTAGAAATTGGGTCTCTGGTTGGCAGAGATGTGCATCTTGTGAAAGTAGGGACCACAATGCTAGTCAGGGTAAGTCAGTTATACACCATACCTTAACCTGTGCTCACTCTCTGTTAGCTTGGCACAGAGCAGGCAGGCCTAACCTAAAAGGCACTGTGTAAATTATGTGTGCAACAGTTAATACAGCAAAACAATAAAAACACCACAGAGAAATACACCACCCCTGGTTAGAAAAATAGAGCTTATTATAATTACCACAACAAGATCAAACATTTTAAAATCCAATAAGTAGAAGTTAAGATATGATTTTTTAAAGAATATCTGCAAATATAGTGCTTAAAAGCATAAAGCGCTAAACAGGGCTGTCTGGTCTTATTAGACCGAGGGAAATCTGAAAACCCAGGCCAGCCGCAATGGAGTGTGAGTTGGATACAGGGCCTGCTGAAATCAGTACCCTGGTTCGGGGTTGCATTGGTTTTGAGGGAGGATGCAAGGTGTGTGTTATCATTGATCCTGGCAAGGTAGGCATTATGTCAGTTTCGAACTGCGCAATCAAGGATGATTCGCTGCTGAATCTCTTAGATGTAGGCAATATGCTGTCGTCAAGCCGTGCAGCTGGCTATGCAATGTCTCCTGAAGTGGCAATTCATTGGCATTGAAGTTGATACTTCTGTTTCAACCGCCGAAATGATGCAATGTGTGGATTTTACAGTTGCAGCACTTTATAACCACTTCCAAGGGCCAAGAACTGGATTGGCACCACTTGGCAGGACAAGACTTGCAGCAAGCAAAGTCCAGATACTGTTGCAAAATTGAGTGAAGTCTTTGATGTCTCAGAGACTTCATAACAGGAGGCAAGTCAGCAAGCCCTTGGAGTCACTTTGGTTCTGGGGATGTAGAGGTGCAGATCCAGTCCTTCTCACTTCCAGGCAAGGAGGGCAGCAGGCAGAAGGGCAGGCATAGAAGAACAGGAGTCCAGCAAAAACCAGCAGAGTCCAGCAGTGGGACAGTCCCTTCAGCAGCACAGCAGCCCTTCTTCCTGGTAGAATGCCCTCAGGTCCAGAAATGTACTAGTGTGTTGGTGTCTGAGTTCTAGTTTTTATACCAAGTTATGCCTTTGAAGTGGGGAAGACTTCAAGGCGAGGACTTTTTAGTGCACACAGTCCCTCTCCTTCCTGAACTGGCTCCATACTCACTACAGTGGGGATGCAGCTATGGAAAAAGTCCTCAGCCACCTGTTGTAAACCACGCAGACATTTCCCACGCAAGTGTAACCACGCTTGCCTAAAGAAAGCATGGCTGGTTCTGTGCCTTAATCACGCATGTGCTGAACTACGCATATGCGTGGTTAAGGCACAGAAACAGCCATGCTTTGTTCAGAAGACAATGTGAGGTAAGTGGGGCTGGGACAGGGGGTGGATTAAGGGATTTGGGTGGGTGGGTTATTTTTTTTTAAGGGGTGGGGTTTGGCTATTTTTTTAAAGGAATTAGGGTCAGGGTTGAGCTATGGGCAGCAGTGACGAGGTGAGGTAAGTGGGGCCTGGCGGGGGTGGATTAAGGGATTGCGGTGTGTGGGGGTGGGCTATTTTTTTTTAAGGGGTGTGGGTGGGGCATTTTGGGTATTTATGTAAGGGCTTGGGGTGGGGGTTGTTTATTTTTAAATGGGGGTGGAAGGTTTAAGGAAGGGAGGGAGGAGGAAGGATAGGAAGGGAGGGAGGAGGAAGGATTGAAGAGGAGGAAGGATCGGGAGAGGATGTGGTGAGGTAAGTTGGGTTGGGGCAGGGTTGGTGGGTAGTTTTTGCGATGGGGCCGATTTAGGCTTAGGGTGGGTAGAAGGTGTCAGGGTACTTTAGCTTTAGTTTTTTTTAGGTGGGGGGTCGGCGTATTTTTTGTTTTATGGCTCAGGGTGGATGAGATGATTTTGGGAGAATTTCGTTCTTAGGGGCTGGGGTGGGGGGTCGGGATAGTTTATTAGTTTATTTATTTTAGGGCTTAGGGTGGGTGGGGGGCCCAGGGTAGTTTACTTTTTATGAGGCAAGGTTTTAGGGCGCGGGTGGGGGGTGTGGTGGTAGTTTATTTTTTAGCGTGGGTGTGAGGGTATGTTTTTTTTTAGGGCTCTGGAGGTGGCAGTAGTTTGTTTTTAGGGGTGGGGGAGTTCGGATAGTTTTTTTTTTTTAGGGCTCAGGGTGGGGTCGGGGTAGTTTATTTTTAGGGGTAGGGGAGTCGGGATCATTCTTTTTTAGGGCTCACGGCAGGCGGGGGTATCGAGATAGTTTACTTTTATAGGGTTGGGGATCAGAATAGTTATTTTTAGGTTTAGGGCCGGTGGGGGGTACTTTATTTTATAGGGGTGAGTGTGGGGTTGTTGGGATAGTTTTTTTGTTAGGGCGGGTGGGGAGTCGGCATAGTTTAGGTATTAGGGGTGGGGGTAGTTTTGGGCCTCAGGGCGGTTGGGGGTGTGGTATTATACAACCATGCATGCCGTTTTGCATGCCGTTGCCATACATGCCTTTACAAGGCATGCTTTTACAAGGAAAATTTGTTGTAAAGGCATTTGTGGTAAAGGCATGTGTGGAAACAATGCAGTCGTTGTTCCAACTGCGTTTTTAAGGCATGCATGGTTCCATCATGAGTGGGTCCATCATACAACCATGCAGCTGTTCGTGTGGGCACAGCCCATTCAGGTGCAAGTGTCAGGTCCTCCTTCCCAATCAGCTCTGGATGACCCATCAGGATGCTAATGGCCCATAAGGATGTGGGTGGCCCATCAAGCACACCTAAGTTCTCCTTGTGTATGGCTCTCTAGAGGGAATACACAAAGCCCAACTGTCACTAACCCAGACATCTATTCAGAGACAGAGTCCGATGCCGGCACACAATACATGCACTAACCTGGAATCCTTGGGCAGCAGGGGCGAAGTGTGATGACAGTCCGTCCACTCCCCTCAGTGAACTACTGGGAATAGTTTTACTGTTCACCGAGGAGTGCACCCAAGGGAATGGGGGTTTGGGAGAAAATAATAAAGACAGCCTTGGTTCCCTGCAATCTGCACTGGTTTTGGAGATGTGCCTGATGTTGTCTCAGAGGTGATGTATGGAGGGAGACAACAAAGGGGTAACTAGTGACCTTCTCTTTCACGCTGGTGCATGCACTCCATGCATTAAGTACACTCATGCCACACTAGTCACTCACATGTATACTTAGGCTTTATAGCTGTTTGATCGCGGAAACAAGGAGTTAGTGTCACTCCTCTGTTAAGTTCAATGAGGTCCACAGTTTGTTTGTTGTTTTATACAATGCAAATGAGTATCTGTGTTAAAATAACAAAGTTCATAATATAAGACTCTTAGGACCCGATTTAGATATTGGCGGATGCGTTACTCCGCCACAACAGTGACGGACACCCATCCACCTAAATCTAAATCCCATAGGCTATAATGGAATTTTGATTTTGATGGATGGGATATCCGTCACCATTGTGACGGATTAACTTGTCCGTCATTACCTCTAAATCAGGCCCTTAGTCTCTTTCTGTGATCAAGCACTTTGAAGGAGTTAACAATGATTAGTACCTTCGCGCAAGTATCATCTCTCACTGGCTCAATCACCTTCTGAAGTGTGTTAGCAGTGATTAGTACCTTTGCACAAGTATGATCTCTCACTGGCTCAATCCCCTTTTGGAGTGTATATGCGATGTTAGTAAGAAGGAGCCAAGGGAGTCTTAGTTGTGCCAAAAGCCACCTTGCTATGACTAGATTGCTGTGCTCACACCATAAGCCACTTTGATTATGACAGAGTTGTTGTACTCACACCATACGCTGCTTTCTGTGCTTGGGCACATACAAAGGCACTAAGCTTGTCTGACGGGCGGTGCCTGGGACCTCCTGAAGCTGGAGATGCCTCGCACCTAGAGGCTAACAGAAGAGTTGGCATCCGGATACTTTCCTCCTAGTCTGGAAGAACAGGCGTGGAGAACCGTCCGAAACAAAACCAGATTGTTACGCAATGACGTGGAAGGAGGGTGTGGCTTTTATGTCCCTGCCCCAAAGTTAGCCGTCGGGCCCTCGAACACCCGAGGACTTTGCTGGTGCTGCTGGAACTTGGAGTCCTTATGGGCTGTCAGGGGATTTACGCAATATAGTGAATAGTTGGGACCTCGCTATGGATAACAGCAGGCGCCCAGAATATAGAGTCATGCCACATTCATATACTAAGAAGATGTAGCGCTGTTGGGTGATCAATAGTGCCTGTCTGGGGTAATAGGAGGTTCCCAGCATACAGAATCATGCCACAGTCATATACTGCTGAGATCTTGTTCTTATTGATGCTAGTGTTTGATTGTTGAGGATGGTACTGAGGTAAATCATGAAGCTAGGAATCTGTGCGCGGTGGCATGTTTGCGCTGCTTGTTTAGTCACTGAGCGGCTTAAACAGTGTTTCTGGGGCACCCATGACAGATAGGCAGAAGGAACTAGAAGATTCAAGGTAAAAAAATGGCAGCTTTCTAAAAGAGGCATTTTCAGAATTAAAATCTGACTACACAATCAGTTGTTATTTTACATTGTGATTCCAGAGACACCAAACTTGGGGGTTCCATCTTTTCTGAATTAGAAATTGCTCTTATAAAATGTAATAAGGTAATTCTAATGTTATCCTATGGGAGAGATAGGCCTTGCATTAGTGAAAAAATGAATTTAAGAGTTTTTCACTACTAGGACATGTAAAACTTAAAAGTGGATGTCCAACTTTTTAAATACACTTCACCCTGCATTTGGGCTGCCTCGGGCCATCCTTAGGGGTGACATATGTTTTAAAAAGGAAGTTGTGAGCCTAGCATGATGGCTAACTGGCCAAGTTGATATGGCAGTTTAGAACTACACACACACTCTGCAATGGCTGACCTAAGTCATGTTCAAAGGGCACTGAAGTGGGTGGCACAATCAGGGCGGCAGACCCACAAGAAGACATTTATTTACAGGCTCTGGACATAAATGTGCCAGTTGTGCATAAGTCAATGTTACCATGCTTTAGGGAAAGAGCAATTGCACTTTAGCACTGGTCAGTAGTGGTAAAGGGCCCAGAGTCCTAAAGCCAGCAAAAACGAGGTCGGCAAAACAGGAGGTCAGAATGCCAAATCGTTAGGGGAAACCCCACCAAGGATGCCAAGTCTAACATGGGTTGTCTGTGGAAGGCAGATAGTATAACCATTCTTATTCAGACTAGTGAAATACGACATGTTCTTTCTTGCCTCCATCCCACATGAATACAAGAGCAACATCACATCTGTGGCGTATTACAATCTTTCCAACTCTCTTTCATTTTGGCAAAAAAAGTTGAACTGCTTCTATCACTTGCCAGCCACTATATTCATATAGCTTGGGGTGAAGAAGTTTCCTATAGTCGTTCTACAGCTTTGCTGAAAAAAATCTGTTCTAAATAAAAGTTGTTTCAGTCATTCCCAGTAGCATTGCTGTGTTTTCCCTATGAGTGATCCTCAGGGAATAGAGGAAATATTTGTATGCATTTAGGCCAAACGTCTGTTCAATACACATAAAAAGTGACATCAAATCCACTAGATTTAGAAAATAATTCTGACCCCATAGAGTTTGTTGAAGATGACATAATAGTTCTGTGGCATTCCTCTAGTGGACGCTTAGGGCCTGGCTTTGGCAGAGTGGGCCAGCGGACATCTCTAAATATGGTGGGTGGAATACCCTCGACAGGGAAGGAGTAAATACTCTGCCAAGATGATAGTACTAAACCTGTCCCTCAAACTCTAAATGAGGCCCTAAATGTATTTTCAATTAGTGGAGCAAATCAGTCAACATTTAAGAGGCATTTTTACATAAGGAGCTAATTGATCTGGTGTTGGCTTCCAGCCTTTTGGCTTTGCCAGTGCCGGTTTTGTTTCCTGATGTCTTCATATCTTTATTGTTGTGGGAGCTGCTAGCCCTTGAAATACAAAAAAGTTTCGAAAAGTAAAAATATTTTTGGTCTCAAAAAGCGAACCCTCCAATGCCAGCCTCTAGCATTAAACGAACGAATTTGCTCATAGACGAAAAGGAAGATGTCGTCACTCACAGTGAAGTTAGCCGGAGATGGCCCCACAATGTATGCCACAGTGGCCGGAAGAACAATGTAAATGACAAAACAAAGGCTGAATGAATTAAGAGGGCTGGCTGGAAGATCCTAAAAGTAAGTATTTTATATAGATAAATGTAACAAAAGGAAAAGGTCTTGGCGAAAGCCAGGCCTAAAAAGAGAGTGAAAGCGGAAGCGAGGCATGCACGGATTTCCCCCCGATAAAAGCAACGCTTGTGATTTTTTCCAGAGTTCGCATAAATGCACTGCATTCCTCAGTCAGGCCCTCCCTGCGCGGATAACAGATTACTGCCAGCTCATGGTTTCCAGCCCTGTGACTCCTTGTACTGGGTAAAGGGTGAGAACCTCATCGCTCTCACGCAGGAGGGTAGGGCGGAAGGGCAGAGGCTCGCTCAATGCAGCAACAATACCTTCACCAAGAGCGGAATTGAACTCAACCCAGAAGACAACCCAAGCTTATGGGTAACACACCACTAACGCTAATATAAACACATCACACAGACGACACACACTAGCAGATACACCTGCATAGGCATCAACACACCTACACACCCACACAAAGTCCAGATGCTGAACCACACACACACAGCACAGCGTACACAGAAAGCCAAACACTCACCGCACACACTGACACATACAGCCCCACCTCTTCTCAGCCGCACAAACAAAAGACATCGACGTGTAGACTCGCACACAAACACACCTCCCCACCCTTCTCCGATGAAGTATGAGCTATACAAAACTTCTCTGGATCACACAGAGGAAACCACAATTGTAGAGAAATTGAAATCTATATGCCCTCGACTAGATCTCATAAACATCAAACACACATCAGGGTCTGGACTGGCCAGCCGGGCAATCTGGCATTCTCCCTGAGGTACGGAAGGCTAGGAGGTTTCTCTCAGAGGTGCGTGGACTGTCCATCCACTCTTAACAGAGTACCTTCAGCTACATACCTTGTCCATACCAGAGAGATAAGCGCCCAATCACTCGGGTTAATACAAAAGAACACAGTTTGAAATGTGCTTGTCTGTTGTAGTACATTTGCACATTTGAACGTGTGCAGTATTAGAGCGGGAGTACAAACCCTCGAAGTTTCATACAGGGATGGTAGACCTACAAGTTAAACTCAGATCCAGTGTTTTAAGTAGGGTGAAAAGGGTGAGGTGGTCTGTTAAAGAGACATGGCCAAAGAAGTGTAACCAAGCATCTTTCCAAAAGTAATTAAGAAGGGTGCTTAAAACATGTGAACTAAAATCCCGTGCATCCCATAGTATGCCACTTGACTAGTATTTCAGTGAGTCTCTGTGAGCTATTTGTTATTGCAGCCAAATGCATCACACAATAAAGGACACATGCCTAAAACAAGCACGGCCTACTGGCATTACCAATGCCTCTTAGCACTTTCAAGTAATGTGTAACACAATAACTAGAATTGAAAATGTTTCAATTTTTAAAATATAAGACTCTGAATTAATCACTGCTCTGATCTATGAAATGGATAGTGGTTTTCTGAGTGTCATAATCTCTGATGTTTTTTCCTTAACACAACTTCCTTTTGAACCTCTCTGCAGACACTTACAACCATTGTCTCCCCATATCCTTCCAGAATTGGTCGTCTTCATGCTTCACACCTCATATCTTTCCCATCTGCACTCTCTCTTCACTCTCTCCTTCTGCACATACTATCTTGCATCTCCTCCACTTTATCATCCCCAAAGACACATTCACCTGTAAGTGCTTCATTTTCATTAGCTATCAATAGTTCAAAAGGTTTGTACCTCCATCACACACTCACAAGGGGCACGTGTCACCATTGCTGTGTGTGCTCTACAGAGGGGCCATGGTTTGGACAAGCATGTATTCTGAACACCTGTATGTCCCACTGGCAGCCATTGTAAGCTTAGCTTTAAATAGGGGAACACAGTGGTGGGTCTCCAAAAGGGGAGCTCCTAAAGAAGCATAACTAGGAATCCTTTCCAAGAAGTGTGGCCTATGCAATTAAAGGTGTGACTTGAAACATATAAAGTAAAATCCTGTGTTTTACACTTTATGACACCTTATCAGTATTTAGGTGCCTCTCTGGGAATTTTCTGTTATTATTGCATGCAGCCAGCCAGAACATATACTTAAAACAGGCCAGACCTATTGCCTTTGCCAATGCTTGTTAGATACATCAACAAATGAATAACAATAATGATTTTGTTGTGAGTAATTAGAATTGGAAATGTTTAAATTATGAAAATATGAGACCTTGAATTAAACACTAGTAAGGTTTGTAGAAGGAGCAGTGGCCTTCTGAGTGCCTAAGACACTTCTTTTCACTTTTCACAGTATTTTCTCCTGCAGTTTCTTACTCTTTTCACCACTTATCCCCTTCTTCTACCACATCAATCTAAAATCCTCCCTCTGCATATCTCACTCTTTCCCAGTCCTACAAATGGCACATATGTCACCATCGCTCTGCAGAGACCACAATTGAGGTGAGCATGTAGACTGCATATATTTATGATCCACTAACAAGCACTATGAAAAAGTTTCACCTCCTTCTGCCTCAGCTTTTTGTTTTAAATAGTGAACAGTCATAAACACCCACCTGCAACCTGAGCTCATTCAAATACATGGATGATCATTTCAAAGTATTCAATATATAAGTCTTACATGTCCCGTGAACAAAAAGATGAAGAAACACAACATCTTGAAAAAAGAAAATACTCTTAGAGATGCAAGTTGAAGTAAAACGTGAAATGTAACCATGGACTGCATCAATGACATGGAATAACTTAAGGGTTTTTACAGTTATAGTTGAAAAATTAATCAGTGTTTGGCAGTGAAGTTAAAGACATGGCTGTTAAGCCCCATAGTGACCCGTTTTAAAGTCGGTGGAACCTGTCCTACTTAAAGCCCTGACTGTAAGTACTTTCCACTGCCTGAGCCTGAGCTCAGGAGTTGTCAATCCTGGCCTACTATCAACACCCACTCACAACCTGAACTCACAGACAAATACAGGCGACCCAGTTCACAGTAAGCACAATAAAAGATTGATACACTGCATGAAGAAAATATTAAAAAACAAGATCCTGGAAAACGCAAATACTTTTATAGAAGTAAATTAAGTAAAAATGTGAAATATAAACAGGAACCATAATTTTGATGCAGATACCTTAATTGTAACTACAGTTACTGCTGATATATCCATGTTGAGAAATCGATCTGTGTTTTACCTATAAAGTAATGGAAGTGACTATAGGGCCCGATAGTGACCCGTTTGAAAGTATTTAATTACAATCATGCCTGGGGCCCGGATGGACCCATCACAATTAAAGTTCTGCTGATATCAGTCTGCTAGATAATCGACCACATCAGCTGTCGTTTGGTGAGTGGGACCTATAATGTGCGCCCTAAGTTCAACCCACTGATTCATTGCTTGTTGTCATGGTCTTTTCATGCAGGGCACAGAGGCCTTAATGCTTGGATATTGCTGATGGTCTACTTTTTGCCCCATTCTGCGGGGAATTTAAAATGTATGCACCTATGATGTAGATGAAAAAGACAGCACTTGTATGATACATTTAAAATGAATCACACTGGCACACCAAAGAGCAAGCGAGGTTCCAGGACGCACTGCAAGTCAGAACAAAGGAACAAGTTGTGGCTGTGACTGTGTCAGTACTGGGACAGGGCTGCATGTTGCAAATCAGGATAGAGGTGTGATGTTTGAGCTCTGATGCAGAGTATTTGAAAAAACAATTTGGCTGCAAGACCTGAGTGCAGTGCACATCAGTGTGCTGGTGCATTCTGAGAGCTCTGCAGATGCCCAATTACTGATTATTAGTGTGCAATGCAAACCTGAATTGAAGCGCATTGTGGGAGCTCTATGGCTGTCTCAGTTGATAACTGACATGTTCTCCTTTATGTCAGAGATAGTGGAATGTGAGAGGTGCAAATATGTAATTTTGGTAGGCGATTTCAATTTTAAAGTATCAAACCATGCCTTAAGGCAGGGGTCTCCAACCTTTTCAGTAGCAAGAGCTTCTTCAGTGAAAACCATCATGAGCTACCGAAGGCTAAACAACTTGCACATGATTACCAGAGAACCCACAGCAAACTTCCTTGACTTTAAGCCTAATGTTCATAGATCCAGATGCTACGGTTTGAAAAAAATACTTTGACTAGGGGCACTATGACAGGGCTGCCACATGTCAGTGAGAGCGTGGTATTTGGGGATGTATGAACACGTGTGCATATGAATGGAATATGTGTGTATGGGTAACTGAGAACTGGTGTTGCATGTACTTGTGGCACAGAGCATACCTTTCGCCATATGTGACACCGTTACAAGTATACCACAAACACACAACCATGCTTTTAAATGGGAGGAATTTAAAGTACAAAAATGTTCATAATGTGGAACATTTTTCTGCACTTTAAATTTCTCCCATTTAAAAAATGTTTGTATTTTTCTGTTATAAATATTCCCCAGAGTTCTAATGGCTACTGCAGGCTAGAGGCCTACTGTTTGCAAATGCAACGCTTTGAAAAACAATTTGAGAACATTAAAATGAAAAGTTAACTTAAATATAAGGCAACTTTCATTTTCATTTTCTCTGATTTAAACACATTGAGAAACATTATTTTGCTCTCATTTCCAATTCTGAGCTGATAAGGACTTTTAGTTGAGAGTTAAATGCCTTTGTACTTCAGTTCTTCACCTCTGTGAACTAGGTCATAAATCTGACTCCAGCACTGCTCCTTATCAGGCCCTGCTAGCTGCAACCTGGTGATATTAATGTAAAATAAACACAGCCTCTCTTAACTTTGAAAGGAAAAATGTGACCTTGTGTTTATTTAAAAATGAACTCCAGGCTGTGAGCTACTCTGAAGGGGGGCTGAGAGCTACTGGGAGCTCTTGATCCACTGGTTAGAGGCACCTGCCTTAAAGGTATCTGCAAATCTTGATAATGAGTAAAGCTAAACATTGCCTCTACTCTTTTTCCTACAAAATTAAAGAAGATAAAAGAGGTAAAGAAGATAAAAGAGGTCTTCTTCTTTTGGAAGCATTAAGAAATATGCCATACCTAATAATCAAAGGTCGAATTGAGAATGATACTCCAGCTCACTTTACTCACAAATCTAACTCCGGTTGCACAATCATTGACTACCTGATTGTCCCTTATTAAGCTTTTGATTTGATTTCCGAAATTAAAGTAATCGATAATTTCTTTAGAGACCATAAAGTTCTTTCCTTTTAAATTAATTTTGTCCCAAAGGAGAGAGGGTCCTGGAAGCTCATAGAAGCTACAGTGTGGTTTGAAAAATCTAACAGCAGAATCCACTGGAATACTATGAAAGGTATTTGAAGCACTTTGTGGTTAAAGATATATAAACATCAAGGCTCCATTAAGTAGACCAGCATTTCAATCATTTGCACATCTAAACAGGGAGATAAACAGATTAGTGTGAAATCGATTTACATCCTGCTCTGTAGAAAGAGGCAACTTTACCAGTCTCCTGAAACAGATAAAACAGGAATTAAAAACTGTCCTAATCTGACCTCCGGAATTTATCCGTCTTGAGGAGGACCGGACTGCAGAAGACAACACCTGGTAAATCCAAGAGGGGGGGGGGGGCGTGTATGGAGAGGGTCACTGGAGAGAGGTTGAGGGGGCGCAATGCTGTAAAGGGTGTATATCAGGGGTATCACGATACACCTAACACGTTTTTGTTGATTTACCATTATTGTGCAATGTAGGCAATGTAACTTTTCTATTACAGATGCATCAGGGTGGTGTGGGGGGAAAAGAGGAACAAACTTTAAATAAAATAAAATTGTTTAAAAAATTGCCCTAATAAAGAATGAATTGTGTTGAAGAAGCTGCTTACCGTAATGATGTAAACAGATTTGGAGAGATTACTTCTAATTTTTGTGGAAACAAACTTAGGTCTCTCCCAATTAAGGAAGAGGAATATAGTAATTATGGGCCAGATGTACAAAATTTGTTTTGCGACTTGCAATTTGCGATATTTTGCAAATCACAAATTGCGAATTCAAAAACAAAATGAACAACAGTGTCAACCCCGATTCGCAAATGGGTCGCAAGGGTCCTCCCTCATTAATATTTATGAGGTATGTCACAATTTGCTACCCATTTGGAAATGGCCGCACTCACAAGGTTGGTGGCTTGTTGGGGCCAGCAGACCACAATTTCTGTGGCTCCTTTTGAAATATATCAGTTTTTTAAAAATGTAGCCAGCTTTTCTTAAAGGAAAACCGGATTCATTTCAGAAATAAAAATGAACTATTTCAGTTTTATTTTGTCAGAGTAGGTATTGGGCCCTGGGACCACTGCCTGCTCTGAAAAAATGTTGGCACCCAATTCACAAAGGGGCAGAGGTCCCTTAGGGATCTCTTCCCGTTTGCAAATGGGTTTCCACCAATTTGAAATTGGTGGTAACTGTGATTGTTTTGCGACCGCATTCATGGTCGCAAAACAATCATAAATGGTCCTGCAAATCACAATTAGGAAGGGATGCCCTTGGAATGCCTCTTCCTAATTGCGAGTCGCAATCCCTATTTTGCCAGTTGGTAACTAGATACCGACTGGCAAATGAAGGATAGTACATCCTACAAGGCCATTTTGCAGTCGCAAAAGGCGATTTTTGCTTTTTGAAAACGCAAAATGGCATCATTCATCTAATCCAGTCCATCCTACAAGGTCATTTTGCGGTCGTAAAAGGTGATTTTCGCATTTTGCGACCGCAAAATCACATTGTACATCTAGCCCTATATTGCTGACTTATATGTGACTAATGATGTAGCACAGTTGCCTGTAGAACATTCTGTTCCTACCACACAACCCATACCATTAAGTGGTCCTCCATCTATGAACCAGATTGAGGGTTATATAAGGGGAAGGAACCCTCTGAGACAATGGGTCCGTATGAAATTCCCATTTTTGTTATTAAGGGAGAAGCTGTCGCGCCACGGGCGTCCGCGGTGTCTCCTGCTCGGGCCACAGTGGGGTCGGCGGTCTGTTTTTCAGGCTGCTGGGCCTGCCGTGGCCTTTCTCCTTGGTCGCGGTGCAAATTATTGCCCGCGGTGACGTCGGAGGCCCAGGGTTGGGCATCGGCCCTCACCGCATTCAACGCATATCATGAATGGTCGTCACAGGAAGTCTGCGCACCCCCCCGGCACTTTACTTACCTGGTGCCCTAATCTGAGGGTTCTTCTTTTCTTCCTCTTCTTTTTCTGCTGTGAAGCCATATTTTCTGCTTCCCAGAGTTCAGTTCTTTTTCCCTGCATGCATCAGTTTCCTTTTTTCTTCCTTTTCCATGATGGTGCTTTTTCCTGCTTTTGCCTATGGCGTTTTCCCAATCAAAGATGGCGTTCTTCTTCTTTCTGCATGTCACTTCCTGTTTAGAGGTATATAAGGAGCCAGATTCTTGTTCTCCTTGTGTTACAACATTTCCCTTTGGGGGTGATCCTTGCTCCGGCTTGCTATCTTGCTGAGTCCAGTCCTGTTCCTGTTTCCTTCAGCTACAGCCTGTTTCCTGTATTCTGGCCTTGAAGTCCTGGTATCCTGGTGTGTTCTTTTTTCTGTTCCAGGGAGTTCCTGTCAAAGAGGTTTTTTCCCTTTGGGTTTTTCCTCTGGGACTCCTTCTGGAGGGCACGGACTGCAGTGGCGTTCTTTTGTCAGCAGCACCGTGACTACCGGAAGGGGTTGCCCCTACCTCGGCCAGAGCAGAACGTACAAGAACCAAGGTCGCATTCCAGCTTCATCTGACCAGGACAGTAAGCGGAAGTCAGACCGTGACAGAAGCTACATTACGGGTGAAGTTTCTTACCCCAGTGTTTGAATATATTGCTACCAACATGGCATCATTCCCCTGTCCTAGTCTGGAAGCATTCTAGTGCCTTTACACATAAAAGGCCCACAAACCAAACTCTGCCCTCTAATTACCATCTAATTGCCTTTTTAATGCTGTAGGCAAAACCTTTGCTAAAAGCAGTCTTGATCGCTTTCTTTTGTGGGTTGAAGAGGAAAAGATTCTACCTATTGAACAAGCAGGCTCTAGGGAACAAAATGCACATTTGATAACATCATTAAGTTGTAATAAATCATGGAAAATAATATTTCTATTCATGGCCTCTAGGTATGTGCTCCCTGTGTAGACTTCTCCACAGCGTTCAATAGATTGGATCGTCTGACTCTTTAGAAAAAGTTGCATAGTTTAGGTATGCCTAATAATTTACTCCAATGTATTATTGTGTTACTTCCTCTGTCAAGTGGTGATCAGTGTTTGTCTTCTCTCATTCCTAAGAAAAATGGTCCTAAACAAGGCTGTCTGTTGGCCTCTATACTGTTCTGCATATATATTTTGGACTTACCTCAACATCTGGGCAACAGTAATAGAGACTGTACAAGAATCAGGGTCCATTTTTCACATGTCTGTTAAATGCAGAGGACATTGTAATTTTTGAACTAACACCTGTGATGCTGTTGCTGGGTCCCACATGCACAGGCCTCAGGCAAGCAGGTTGGTCACGACCGCAAAGAACGATGCAGACACCTTTCACAGTTTGCAGCTGGATGTGACTGCCATAGTCACGTCCCACACTCCTTTTATTAGAACTCCAGTGCATGCTGGGGTGACCTGCCAGGTATTACCTTGGCGGGGGTGTCTCACGAGACCACCCCACAATAATACAGCAGTGGGATAGTACAACACCCATGGGTCTGAGTAATTGGTTGCCTTCCTTACAGCAGTTTGTTGATCCTCATGTTTTGAAAATTAATGTGTCTAAAAGTCTTGATTTTTAAGGGGAATAAACTTAGGAAGATTTACAATTATTGCTGGTTCCTTGGTAAGGAGAGACTGGAGGTAGTGAAATCATATACCTAGCTGGCAAAAACTATGTTCAGCAGTCTGAATAAGAAAGATCACATATGCCACAGTTCCACTAAAGCCATGGCACACGCTAATGGTCTAAGAGCATTCTATTAAGCAGTGGGTTATAGGCATTTTATACATTTATCTGTATACCAGGCAAAAAATCCTCTGACTCTATTATATGCTATAGAGACAACTGACACTGGAAAGTGGGATTTTTTTGAGAAACTAGAAAGCCAATTTTTGCTGAAGTTGTGCAACTTCATCTACCTGGAAGCCACACACCTAAATATTAGAGTTTGGATTAGTAAGTATTTATGTGAAAGGTTTGCCAGTTTGGTCTGATGGGGATTCCAGCTGTTTAAGCGCGAGAAGTACTATTTAAGAGGTTTTATGCACACTGAAATTTATTAAATCAAAAATGGAAAATCATTGTTTTTTAGAAGTTGTATTCATGCAATACGTTTGTTTGAATTGATGCCAGAATCCCTTAAATCTCATTTCTATGCTCATATTAATGTATTTTAAAGCATTCTTCCACTAGTGTTGGTCAAAGCCGACACAGATGGGTTTCAGGCCACGACGTGGCACTGAAACTGCATTAATAGCAATTACTAAAGAAGCCAAATTGCAACTTGACAGAGGGATCAAAACTGTAATTGTTCTGTTAGATCTCAGAGCCGCGTTTGACACGGTAGACCTGGATGTTCTAATGGAAAGGCTACAAGAGGCGGGAATAACTGGTACCGCTCTTGATTGGCTTAATGCCTTTATTATGGAAAGATCCTATCAGGTACTAGAAAGTTCTTGCTATTCCAAACGTATTTCAAGTTGCTGTGGATTTCCGCAAGGTTCATCCCTAAGCCCATTGTTATTTAATATTTACATGCTTCCACTCGCTGAGATTGTCCAATCACTTGGCTTGAAACTGATTTCCTACGCTGACGACACACAACTTCTCATCTCCTTGTCCAATAAGCAACCGGACTTCAGGACAGCGCTTGGACCCTGCTTACAGGCAGTGGCTGAATGGTTGGCATCCAGTAAACTAAAATTCAATGATGGCAAAACTGAGGTGATGTTCTTTTGACATCCCAAGAACCTCTTAGTAGGGTCCACAATAATAGAGGGGCTAGGTGCTATTCCACCGCCCAAGGACCTTGGAAAAAGTTTGTGAGTCTGGTTGGACCCCCTCCTGACAGTGGCCCAACATGCTAATAGAACAGCTGGAACTTCCTTCGCACTCCTGAGGATGCTCAGGAAGATACTAGCAATTCTGCCCTTTAGAGCTAAGAGATTAGTTATCCAGGCCACTATAGGCACCCAGCTTGATTACGGGAATGCCTTATTTACAAGATCTCCCCAATATGTGATAGACAGACTACAGAGGGTCCAGAATGCTGCAGCACGAGCACTTTTGAACATTCCTAAACATCAGTCTGTACGCAAGGGAATATCTTTGCTACATTGGCTTCCTGTCGCCAAAAGAATTCAATTTAAAACCCTATGTTAGATGTACAGAGCCCTACATAATCTTGGTCCTGAGATGACCAGACCATTAGCCACCTTCTATATACCAGGCAGACAATTGAGATCCTCCTCGGCTAGTCTTGCTAAGGTTCCGAGAGCAAGAAAGGCAAGATGGGGAGAAAGAACCTTGTCCTTTCAAGGAGCAAAATTATGGAATGGTATGCCGATGAATATTCGAGCATGCTCACAGGAAGTGACATTCCGTCAAATTTTGAAAACATGGCTATTTAGAGTTTGAAGTATCTGATGTTATGTTTCTTGCGATCAAGTTGTCAGCATAAAGCGATACGAGGCCTTCGGGCAGATAATGTGCTATATTAAATCTTATAACATAACATAACACATAACATGTCGTATTTTGTTGTTGTCTATTGTGGTTACTGTCTGTGCTTTGGTAACTTGACCGGTGTCATCCTCCTACCTTTAAAAGAGTTGTTCAATGTACTAACAGTATACTCTGCAAAAGTAGTGTGTGATGGTGAATGTGGAATTAGTAGAACAACAAACACACGCTTAGCCAGGGCCGCTTGATGGCATTTTCTCAAAACATGATTTGAGTTCAGATGCTCAAATACTTTTAAAAAGTGTATTAAGTCCTCTTGTGGTGAGAGACATGCAACTGCCCCACTGTGTTTTCCACCTTTGCTGTTGCTTTTCCTTCTCCCAGAAAATACAACCAGAAATGCTACCTCCTTCATTGTCTACTGGTCAATAGGTATTATAATACAGCATTTGTAATTCGTTCTGCTAGAATTGTTTTGAGGAAGAACCATAAAACCAATGAAAAAGCTGTTTAATCTTGTTGTGCTGAGACTAATGCTACTAGCCCACCATGTTCTAAAATGCACTATTTCCCATATATCTTATCAGATCAGTGAAGGGAGCCCCCACAAGTAATTTTGGCATGGGTTCTAAGGATGGTACCCTCCAACCCCAATGTCCGCATATTAGCACCGCCATTCCTCCCTCACCCAAAGTTGTTTTTTTAGTTGTTTCTGCATTCAGATACATACAAATATTGCACTTGCTCAGTTACTTGATGAAAAGAAATGAACATTCCATGATTACTTGCTGATAATCTTCAGTACTTCAAGTCCCAGTCTTTCTCATTCCCATCCTTGTGTATGTGAGAGGAGTTCTTAACTGAGAAAGATAACCCTTTATTTCATAACTTGGAAGACTATTTTTTTGTTTGCACCCTAGTGAGTGAAGTCCTTCTTCCCTTCCCTGTAACCATGGCTGTGCCCTCATTAGCTACAACTCCCTACCTCCTGAAGGCTGACCTTGTCAGGCAGCAAGCACCACAAGACCCCACAGCACAGCTAGGATATTTCCCTGTTTTCCTTGCCTCGGTACTTACTGTGTAGTATTAAGCAAACAACCCTTCCTTTGAGTTAGTGCTATTTTAGTTTGAATAATATTTGCTTAGTAACACGAATACTTTGCAAATGAAACAATAATTCTGTGATGTACAGGAATGTGTTTTCTTATTATAGGCTCAACTAGGCCTCAGTTAGGCCTCGACTTCTTTTTGGATTCAGGATTAAATCATGTTTTCACTTCTCATTCCCACCGCATGCAGTAAAATGTGCACTGGCACTTTGTGTTGACATGTTGTTCCTGAAGATCGTGTGAGGATATTCTTTAGTTATACTGTTGCTTTCTAAGATCTCTTTCTTGTTATTCGCTGTAGGCTTATTTACCCATAAGGTTGCTATTGTTTATGTAACTAGATTTGTGCTTACACATCCAATAACATTAGGTCAGAGGGAGATTCATTATTACTCATTTTGGGAGAGAGCTTTAGGGTGGCGGTGTTGTACAATGTTTTATAATGCTATACCATGATTTGATAATGCGTTGTTACATTTGCTCACCACATGGTGACTGTGTGTTGTCCATTGCTTTCTATGGTGAAGTTTGTTATACAGTGAGGTATTTTGGGGAATGAACCAGAGACTTGTGCCTTTCATCTAGGCTGCTGTCCAATTTTATATTGATTTGCTTTATATACTGAACTTAGAATATTTTTCAGATTTAGCTCATACGGCATCCATTCTAATTGATTTCTGAGATCCATGCTTATGATTGAAAAATTATAAATCTTGGTTGACTTTAATATACTATTTGCCTTCTGTACTGCACTTTAATATTTTAATAAACCTTCATGGTTTCAAAATTACTTATCTCATTCCCCTTGTGAGTTATGGCTAATTCTTATGATAATTTCCATCTGAAAAGCTGTTTTAAATCTTATCTCTAGTGACACATTTCCTCATCTGTTCTTGAGGACAACATCATACTGTCCCAGCATTAGACACATTATTTCTAACATGACAGACTATCAGAAATACTGCCAACAGTTTGCACCCAACCAACAGGAGACAGAAATGCTAAAACAACGAATGAATGAATGAATGAAGAAACAGATAAGGAATTTTTAAAAGCGCACTGTCACTCATAATTGAGCATCCTGGCACTATGCTATGGAGAACCATGAATGTAACATAGGACTAGATTAATTGATTTAAATAAGGGCATGACAGAGTGCATATGGGACCACGAAAAGCAAGGTCGTAAAAATGTTTTTTAAAATATTTCCTCAGTATCAATGAACCAGAGATGGTTAGGCAGTTGGTTCCAGGCTTTGGTGCCTAGAACCATGAAAGCTTCCACCACAGGTTTTTAGTCAGGAGGGAGGAGGCCTCAACAAATTGCATTTGAAGAGCTATGTGCTCTCTGGGTTTTATAAAGACACAACCTGGCCATAAGATATTTGTTGTCAGTGGACTTGAAGGCTTTGAAGACTAACAGCAAACTTTTAAAATAATTATTTTGTGCATTGGCAACCAATGAAGTGTTTTCAGAGCGGCTGATGCGGAGCGCCTCTTAGGAAGTTGTAGCACTATTCTGGCTGCCGCATGTTGAACTATTTGGAGCCTATGAATTCGTTTGGAGCAGCCAGCATAGACACTGTTAGAATAGTCAAAGATTACAAAATGTCAGATAAAGTAGAACAACCCCAAAGAGTAGACTGTAAGCCTGTAACAACATGTCTTGTGGAGCCTATGGACCCTCAGTCAAGAAAGAGAAACAGAGAGATGGCAAATCCATAGCAGAAGGTGAAAAAACAGAAAGTAAATGCTGACCTCAGCGGGAAGGCATTACCATCTCTGGAGGGAGCAATTAGAGTGTGCCATTGCAAGGTTGGGTTGTTATAAATTTTGCAGGTGTGACTAATGTTATAGAAAGGCAAAAAAGGAACATCCACCAAGTCTTCTTAGCTAGGAAAGAAAGGGTAATCTGTTGCAGGGTAAACACTCTGGAATTGGGGCAAGAAATTCAGATGAAGGTGTAACCCTCACACGACACAACATACCATCCACTGGCTGTCTCCGATGTTGATATGGTGATGCAGGTTTCTACCACATGGCATGGGAAAGCAGCATACTACAACACACGTGGCTGACAATGCTAGAACTTACCTCCGAAACAATAGACCACTCAGTCCGCTGGAGCTATGCCTCTTAGGCCTTATGCTAAGACCCAAAAAAAGTTGTGAAAATGCATAAACTCCGCTCTGGTACCATCTTTGCTATGTTCTGGATGGGAGGTTCTACTATTGGTTACGTGAATCTACTGACATTGGCTAGAGCGGAAGCAGCTGCAATTCCATGTCACAGACTACATACCAGACAACGCCCTATGGCTTTGATATGGGATGTATACATAATGGAAATGTAAGCCCTCCTTAGCTGAGCAGACACACGGCAGACGAATAAATGGGACACACCCAGAAAGAGTGCACAACACTCAGAATGTAAGCAGCAGAACCGGGATTAATGGGAACACAGGATGAACTGAGCTGGGCCTAGACTGAGACGCCCCAGCAAGGGAGGAGGTATACAAAAAGGACAGTCCTTAATGTAGGCACTGAAGAGCAAATCAGGCCAAGGGACAGAAATTGCATAGCACTGGAGCAATGACAACTAAATTCAAAGAGGGACAACGGTGCCTTAATAGTGGGCCCTGAACGGCCCCCCAAACCGGATTAAAATAAGGTACTCGTAGCCACTGTGGACTTCCCCTCCTACCGCAGATTTATATTAAGTGGCAAAATCTTCAAAGGACCGTGTATATCCTGGTAATGAATGACTGCCTGATGGCATGTGAGTGATGGGGAGTGGAGGGCAGGTTATTGTTCAGAGCCACGCAAAAACCGTGGCACATTTTGTCTGATTGCCCACATCATCTATTATCAAAACTCAATAGAGAACTCATATTAAAAGAAACAAATGAAGGGTAAGAGTCGCCAAAAAAATGCTTTCCAGTCGTTATGCTCCATTTCCACCTACATTGGCAAACAGATAAATTGCAAAAAACCCACGTTACTTCACTTCTTCATAAACATTTTTCTGAATTTTACGTTTACAAGATGTCTTTTGCCGTCAATAGCAAGTCACAGAATTGTTCATGAAGTGTATGCTGTACTGCAATTACCAAACATTTCTCCTGTTTCCTCAGATTCTTGTCAAGTGGTCGCACGCTGTAATGTGTCACAACTATGTGGCCAGCAGCCTTGCATGCTCCTTTTCTAGCCCAGTGTTATAATTTTCAGAGTACAAAAAGTAGTTCCAGAAGGCAAGATGCTTGTGGCTTTAAGGTATAGAATTGAAAAAGGTGTCACACATGACTCGGTAGCTGAATTGTAAATGATAATAATATTTATTAAATGGGTGCAGGGTTCGAAAAAGAATGTTAGGCGTACTCTCTCTGCTGGCACAGATGAACAGTGGGATTGCAGAATACCAAGGTGACTTGGGTTTTGATTCTACCTCGTGCTTCTTTCTTCCAACACTCTACACTTCTTATGTCTTAATCTCACTATTGCAGGCTCTCTTTCTTCTCTGATTTCTCTCTTTGTAACTGTTTTCCTCATTTTTTCCTGTTCATTCTTTGCTGCCCCCTCTCTCTCGCTCTGGGTCAAATCGGATGAAAATCCCGTCCCAGCAATGAGTACTGGAACACAGTGACCTAACAAAGGCTGGCTTGGGTGAGGGGGGATTGGTGAGGGGCAATCTCCAGGGCCCCCCGCAGCACAGCACCGTGACCTGAGAGCTCCTGAGTGAGTCTGGAAGGGCTTATCTATACTCTTGGCGGGGGGGGGGCTCAAGTTTCGTTACGCCACTGCTGGAGCACAGCACCTGCAACCACGGCCACAAAGCAAGCAGCAATCACAGTTCTCCGGACAAGCGTAACCATTGTGTCCGTTGTAAGCGTTTTGAGAATTGCAATGAGGAAGAACAGTATTTAAAAAATCAGTAATTCCTGAGAGAACGTGAAGCGATGAGCTCTTTCTATACGGCCACGCAGATACAGAACCAGGAGGCTAGGAAATGTATGTAAGAAAGAGCTCCCCTCTGCACTCACCTGCTGCGACTCTGTCCCTCACGGGGCTGCCTCTATGCCCCCTTCCACAGTGCACGCTCCGCACGTCACCCAGAAACTCCTTCCCGTGACATTCCTGGCGAGGACCCCATTCAGCATTTCCAGGCGGTAAAGATCTACCCGACCCGGCCGGTGCCGTCGACGCTGCTGGGGAACTGGAAAGGCGACTTTCGGCGGACGAAACGGGGCACCTGTGGCGGCCACGCCTCGGGTAGAAACTGCACACCTGCAGACACACAGGCACTCAGAGAGGCAAGGAACTCCCACAGGAATGTGGGCGACGTCTTCAGGTTATGAAAAGCAAACAGGCGATGGCAAACCTGAACCCCGGGCGGTGCGAAGGCAGCAGACCTGAGACGAGAGTACCGAGCCCTGTGGAAGCCAAGGCACGTTAAAATTTGATTGGTGCTGTATGCGTGGTGGGTGCCGCCTGTGCAGTGATGGGATTACCTTACCATGTGTGGGATATGTGGTATATCACGCTACGTAAACGGAATAGGTTAACATGCGCTCATCGGATGCGTTTGTGTAATAAATAATAATAAAGCACGTTGGTTATTACATTAGTTCAGTTGATGCAGGCGCTGTCAGGTCTAATCTAGACTTTTGAGTTCGTAATTGGGAAGTAACGTGATAATTACTTTATCCGCAATTTTAATGCATTTTTGGACTACACCACAAATTGTGTGGTAAACCTGAATTAATGTTATCGGTAAATTTCATTACACTATGTTTAGCAGGGTGCATGAAAGGGGCCTAAGGGGTAATTGAAAGGGAGAGGAGTGCGGGTTGGTAGAGGTACTAACTAAGTGAGAAAAAACACAATATTTTGAAAACTAACAGAATTTTTGGAGACTTTCGAAACAACCTGTGTATGTGTGTGCGCGATTTTGTCTCTCTGTGTGTAAAAACGTCTGGTGAAATTCGACAGACCTCACAATACCCAACCGAAAGCACCTATACCTAAGTATTAACCAGAAGAAAAAAAATATTTGGGTGGGGGGGTAACACTCCAAAACCCCTCCTGAAGCTACGCCCTTGGCGGTCAGGCAGTGCCTAATGGGCTGGTCTGGGATGTCAGTGTGCAGGCTGTTTTTTTTTTGCTGTTTGTGCGCCTACTTTATGCATTGGTGTGCCGGTTTTTCCTGCTGAATTCCCTGACATTGCCACAAACATTGCCTGCAACAAGCACTAATGCATGCAGTCTATACTGATTTGCAAAGCACCTATACAGCATCCCATTACAAGTTCAATCCTGCTCTGATTTGCAAATGTGGACCACTTTTTTAAGCTATGTGACTCACTAAAGGGGACCACTTTTATTTTGGTGCCCGGGCCTATTTTATGCCCCAGTCTGGCCCTGCCACTCAGGCATCAATAATATTTCCTAGATTTATTCAGATAATCTTTTAAATTCAAAACAGGTTGCATACATTTATTTTGTGGCAGCTTTCAACATCCCTAGCAAAGGTCAAAGAATAATTATTCGATGATTATATATAGCATGCTACGAAACTATTAGTAGTGGACCAAGTAGCTGCGCTGAATATTTCCTGTAGAGACACCCTAGCTGTCACTCGTGTCCTGGTAAAGCAGCATTGCAAATTCTCTGGAACCACAGAACCAGCTGAAACATACACCTGATTGATGGCTTGGTTAATCCATCATGCAAAGTTGCAGGCACCATTTTTTCCCTTTATTAGCCACCCTACAAGCTACAAATAAGGCTTTCGAAGACTGAAATTCGTTGTTCCTGGACAAATAAAGCAACAAAGCTCTCATGACAGCAACAACGCTCACATTACATCTTAGGACTTAGGATCCCCTGCAACTGAAATATCACCCACAGCTGGGAGAGCAATCTCCTGTGAATGAAAATGCTTCTGGACCTTAGGCCTAAATTTAGGATCAGGCCTCAGGCCCATTCTGTTTGGTAACAACTTAAAATAAGGGTAGGGTATTGAAAATACACCTAGTTCCCCCAATCTCTTTGTAGATGTTATAGGTAACAAATCAAGGCACTGTTTTTGAGACCCCTGCCATGTCTGCCGTATCCAAAGGCTCTTGTAAATCCTTAAGAATGACAGACAAGTCCCAGGAAGCTGCTGAAGCATGAACTACTGGTCTGTTCAAATAAAAATTCTCTATTAACTTAAAAACCAAAGGGATAATATTGGAAACATTTCCAGAGAGTTCACGGAAAAACCTAAACCACTGCCCATTGGGATGAAAGTGATGACAGGGACAGGCTTAACACAAAGCCATGTCTTAAGAAATCTAAGACCAGGAACTGATCACATAAGTCCTTGCATCCACACCGTTATCTTGGCACCACTTCTCAAAATTCCTCCCTTGTCTTAAATATACTGCCAGCTTTGAAGTCTTCCTGCAAGCCTGGATATCAACTGCTTCCTCCTTCACTTGTTGGACAGGAAGTCTAGTGCATGGATCTGGAGAGGGTGTTTCTCCGTCCTGTGTTGATCTCCTGGCAAGTCACTGGAGAGTTGCCGCAGTTGATTTCTACCTCAGGTTCTATGACAATCATGCATGTCCATTGAGGGTCTCCCTGTTTTACATTGATTGAGAGCCTAGAGCGTGGGTCTGAAGTTGAGGGGGCACGGATAGTGCACCCCTCCTTGACAGAGAGTGGGTTCTGCCCTCTCAACCAGGGCTTTGGTAGTCTGACAATGGGGGCATCATTAATCTATACTCGGGGTACCTGTGCCTCTTAGTAGGGTTTGCCTAACAGCTCTCACCAGGTAAAGTATGTGCAGTTTCCTTACTGAGTTTGTTTTGCCTCTGTCATATCTGGGATGTGTGGGTTCACTGGGTGAGGATGGTGAGCTATTGTGTTTAACCGCTCTGGTGCCCGGGACGAGGTGGTTATGTCCCGGCCGCAGTGCTCAGGCGGCAGGGACCTCGTCATGCATTGCTCATGGGGGGAGCGCTCCCCCCAGGATCCTCCCACCCACACCCCCAGGGCAGGGATGGAAGGGGAATCGCTTCCCCTTCCACTCCAGATACACCTCGCCCCCCCAGTGATGTCTGATGACATCAGTGCGCGATCACGCGCTGACCTCATCAGAGGCTGCCCCATCGCGATTGGAAGAGAAATGAGAGCATT
This sequence comes from Pleurodeles waltl, assembly GCF_031143425.1. Taxonomy (NCBI): domain Eukaryota; kingdom Metazoa; phylum Chordata; class Amphibia; order Caudata; family Salamandridae; genus Pleurodeles; species Pleurodeles waltl. Next base: position 653,616,868 of record NC_090440.1, on the reverse strand, counting down.
TCTCTTCTGATCGAGGGGTGGGTGCAGGCAGAGAGGCCTTTCTGAGAGGCCTTGATGTCTTTCTGAGCATTTCTGGAGCCTGATCGTGAAGCGATCGGGCTGCAGAAATGCCCACTAGACACCAGGGATTTTTCTTTGGTTTGTGTTTACTTATAAGGGAAGCGACCCCTTGAGCAAGGGTCGCTCCCGAAGGGGGCAATTTATTATTAGGCCTTTTCTGTCCCCATTGGCCTATTTTAATTAGGCCAATCTGCCCCCGGGGAGGCAGAAAGCCTACTAGATGGCTGGGAAAAACAATTGTGTGGTGGTGGCTACCAACCAGTATGGGCATGGTTATGCCCTCACCCCAACTAAAGGGGGCAAGAATCTTTCAGCTCTCCCCCGCACTGTGAAAGATCTTATCCCAATGGCAAGCAAGAGGACATTTGAATATTTTGGGTTTTGGTTTTACATTTGGGCCATGAGAGCTTGTCTAACTCTCAAAATCATCCCACTTGGAATGGTGAGGGCTGCACTTTTTGGACTTTGGGACGCTGCCATGTAGAAAAATCTACGAGACCTAGACACATCTGAAAACTAAACATCTGGGTGAGTTCAGGGTGGTGTGATTCTCATGCACCTTGCACAATTTGCCTACCCGCAATGCCCTGCAAACCTCCAACTTTGCTGGAAATCACACATTTTCCCCATATTTTTGTGATGGAACCTTCCGGAATCTGCAGGAATCCACAACATTCCTACCACCCAGCATTGTGGCATCTACGTCAATAAAAATTCAGCCCCACTTGGCAGCCAAATTTTTTTTTTTTTTTAAATGGCCCTTTTGGACCCACTTTGGTTCCTCCTCAATTTCGACATCTTTTTAGCTCTTCCCTGTCACAGGCACTTGGCCCACCTAAACAAGTGAGGTATCATTTTTATCGGAAGACTGAGGAGAACATTGGGAGGTAGGAAATTTGTGCCAGTGCGGTGATCCCACACAGAAATGTGGGAAAAATGATGATTTTTTAGCTAAGTTTGAGGTTTACTAAGGATTCTGGGTGAGAAAACGCTGGGGAATCCACATAAGTCACACCTTTCTGGACTCCCTTGAGTGTCTAGTTTTCAGAAATGTCTGGGATTGGTAGGTTTCCCTAGATGGCTGCTGAGCCCAGGACCAAAAATGCAGGTGCCCCGCGCAAAAACAGGTACTTTTGTATTTTGTATACACACCCACTCATGTCAGGTACCATTTTTATCGGGAGACCTGGGGGAACACTGGGCAGAAGGAAGTTTGGCGCTTCCCTCAGATTCCAGAACTTTGTAGCACCAAAATGGGCGGAAAAAGTGTTTTTTTGTAAAATTTTGAGGTTTGCTAAGGATTCTGGGTAACAGAACCCAGTGAGAGCACCACAAGTTACCCCATCCCGGGTTCCCCCAGGTGTATAGTTTTCAGAAATGCCCAGGTTTGCTAGGTTTTCCTAGGTGCCGGCTGAGCTAGAGACCAAAATCCACAGCTAGGCACTTTCCAAAAAACACGTCAGCTGTCAATGTAAAAATGTGATGTGAACATGTTGAGTTTTGGGGCGTTTCCTATCGCGGGCTCCATGCCTACCCACACAAGTGAGGTACCATTTTTATCGGTAGACGTGGGGGAATGCTGGGTGGAAGGAAATTTGTGGCCTCTCCGATTCCAGAACTTTCTATTGCCGAAATATGGGGTAAAAGTTTTGTTTTTGCCAAATTGTGAGGTTCGCAAAGGATTATGGGTTACAGAACCTGGTGAGAGCCCCACAAGTCACCCCATTCTGAATTCCCCTAGGTGTCTAGTGTTAAAAAATGTATAGATTTGCTAGGTATCCCTAGGTTCCCGGCTAAGCTAGAATCCAAAATCCACAGTTCGGCACTTTGCAAAAAATAGGCCAGTTTTCTTTGGGAAAATGTGATGTGTTCACGTTGTGTTTTGGGATATTTCCTGTCATGGCCACTAGGCCTACACAAAAAAGTGAGGTACCATTTTCATCAGGAGACTTGGGGCAATGCTGGATGGAAGGAAATTTGTGGCTCCTCTCAGACTCCAGAACTTTCTATCACCAGTATGTGGGGAAAAATTGTTTTTTGCCAAATTTTGAGGTTTGCAAAGGATTCTGGGTTACAGAACCTGGTGAGAGCCCCACAAGTCACCCCCTCCTGGATTCCCCTAGGTGTCTAGTTTTTAAAAATGCACAGGTTTGGTACGTTTCCCTGGGTGCCGGCTGAGCTAGAGGCCAAAATCCACAGCAAAATCTACACATATGACCCCTTGCTGAATTTAGTATTTTGTCTAGTTTTCAGAAATGTTTAGATGTCCAGGTTCCAGCATTTGGTTTCACACCCATCTCTGGTACTGACTGAAAGGAGGCTGAAAGCACAAAAAATAGTAAAAATAGGGTATGTTCCAGTAAAATGCCAAAATTGTGTTGAAAAATGTGGTTTTCTGATTCAAGTCTGCCTGTTCCTGAAGGCTGAAGGCTGGGAAGATGGTGATTTTAGCACCACAAACCCTTTGTTGATGCCATTTTCAGGGGAAAAAACACAAGCTTTCTTCTGCAGCCCCTTTTTCCCATTAAAAAAAAAAAAACTACATTTAAGCTGTATTTTGGCTAATTTCTTAGTCTCCTCCAGGGGAACCCACAAACTCTGGGTACCTCTAGAATCCCTAAGATGTTGGAAAGAAAGGACGCAAATTTCGCGTGTGTAGCTTATCTGAACAAAAAACGAAGCGCAAACTGCCCCAGATACCAAAAAAGGCCTGGCACTTGAGGGGGAAAAGGCCTGACAGCGAAGGGGTTAATGTGAGCCGAGCTAGTATCTGTCCTGCTGGACACTCCATCTCTCCTGTTATTCCCCCTATTGAATGTAGAAGCTGTGTGGTTGGGGGTAATATTGGGGGCGGCACACTCTGGTTGGCTACGTTTAGGCCCCAGCCAGGCAGCATCGCACCACTTCCATCAGGGGATTACACTCAATGTATAACCTGTGCTCCCTCTTCTGCAGCTTGGCACAGACAAGTCAGGCTTATCACAGAGGCAATGTGTGAAGCAGTGGCACAGTACTTTCCCACCAGAACCACGCTGTGTGGCACAAATGAGACTTCACACACAGTGTAGGTGTTTAAAGATTCTATTCAATATACACATTGTCAACAAAGCATGAGTATCATGGAAATATGGGCATAAATCACATTTAACAACAGCATTCACAATGTTCAGCCCAACTGTGAGTAACACCAACAACAGTATGTATAAGTGAGAAAACTATACGTTCCCTCCTCGCTCCCTCATGCGGTGCCAAGTGTTGTCAGCACAAGACCCACCCTGTAGTTTACCAACTTTGATGTAACCATTCAACTCAGGGTGTATCCCTGTTCCTAGCGCTAGCAGCAATATGTAAATACAAGGGTTGTACACTTTCACATAGCACTGCAGCCTAGGCCGCACCAGTAAATCATAATTGCCACCCTCAGGATTTTCCTGGCAGATGAACGTGACCAGCATTCGCCCGCACTCACTCCTGCACATGCACTCTGCACCACAGGGTGGTGCCACAGATATCAGTCGGCTTGTGGATACACACCAACCTGTACACATGTACTTCCTGCTCCCTAATGGAGTGCCCTGATATCAGGCTAGTAGATGCCACTGTGTTTGCAGGCACCCCAGATCACCAAACGTACCTCCACCCACCAACCAGCTTCGGCTGTCCCGCCCAACTTCAAATCATAGAGTGCATCAACCTCCCCCCTGGATACTAGGCTGCTTTCAGTCCTAGCCACTCTACGCAGGATCCCGGGGACAAGATGGGAGAGGGAAAGGAAATACAACAGTCTGGCAACAATTAGCAAGGAGACGGTTGGGCTCCCAGTAGGAGGTTCACTCAGAGGTCTGCAACACATAAGAGGAGAGTTCCTGAGGCCGCCAGTTAGGCAACATGGCGCCCAGCCCTGCCAGGCAGTAAGCATCACCAAATAGTTACCAGTTTCAGCAGCTCTGGACAGAGGTGCACCGTTGGGGCAAATTGACTTGAAATTGACTTGACAATTCTGGTTGCGGACAATGAGTTACTAGGTCTACGTCCCCTTTACAAGGAGGCGCTGCGTCCAGTGCCCAAAGACTTGAGTTGCACCAGACAGTAACACTCCCACATGCTCAATGCTGTACCTCTACAAAAATGAGGCACAATGTCCTGAATCGGCCTGACCATACAATCACTCCAAAGACAATTTTCAAAGTGGTACCTCCTCAGGAGGAGGCACTAGTCTGGTGCATGATGACTTGCACCACACCAGACACTCCTGGACACTCCCACAAAGAACGTAAATTCTACACCCTTCTGGAGTGAGGCACAACATCTAGCACTCAGTGACTTGAGTTGGTCTAGAATCTTTGGTCACACAAGTAAGTTTGATTCCTTACCTCCCTAGACTGATGCACAACGTCTGGTGCACAATGACTTTAGTCGCACCAGACTTCCCGGTCACACACTTCCATGCAAGTTCAGCCATACCATACGCAGTAGTGCATAGCACAACTCGAGTTGCACCCCCACCTCCAAGGATCGCAACCTATAAAATGGGACTTAGCACGCAATGCACATGCAGCCAAGGAGCATAAGTGAGAATGCGGCTCACTTAACAGCGTGCCACGTGGGGTCCCCAATGGGTGATCCCACTTACACTACAAGACGCCTCGGCATGCAGTGGTCCCCACGATGAAGGGCCACTCACCTGAAGTGCAGGCAGTACTTGCAGGCTCCACACCAGGTAACTGTAGTGTCCAGACAAAATATTTTGTCCACGCTCACAATGCTGCTGCCTGGTGAAGTCCAGCATCCGGGGTAGGTGCAGAAAAGGGCACCGCTCTCCAGATGGTACTGGCACATGATGTAAATCCTTTGCAGGAGGTCTTTGATGTTCCCCTGACCTCCGCAGCGAACAGGGGGCAGCCAGCCTGCCCTCAGAGAGCACACCTCAGGTTACGACACAACAGCAGGGAGTCAGCTAAGGCCAGCCACAATACATGAAGGGTGCGCGTATCCTCTCCTCGAACCGTTATCTTCTTGTGCACAACAGATTCCTCTGGCAGTGTGCACCACGTGGTCCAGCAGCATCGGTCCTGCGTCGCCATAAATGCAACTCTCCTTTGCTGATGGATAGTACCCATAGTTATACTGAAGTGTGCCTTTGAAGTTAGGGGTGATTCAAAGGGTTCTCCTTTAAACCAAAGATGTCTCCCCTAAATTTCCTCCCCATCTGCCATGAGGATGTTGAATGTAGATCCTTATCTTTAGTGGGGTCATGCGCTGGCTCCAAGAGGCCAAATGTCAGAAACCTCTCCCTCCAATCGATCTATCCAAGGTCTGAATGACAAGGGTCTGTCATTCTAGATACCCACGTTTTATAGCTTTCTTCTGGGGAATGCACAGATGTGCTCTTTCCCCGCATCCAGTAGAATGGAGTCGAATTTATAAGAAACACAAAGCATTTTAGAATCTAGAAATGCCCAGATTTCCTAGAAGTGACACCTCTAGTGCATTACTAATAAAACCACCTTTACTATTAGAGGGGGTTTGTCACTCTGAGTTCAGTGATACCAAACATCATGAGGCTGCTACTCTGCAATTCACTACTGCTGCCAGACCTAACAGTACTCTTGTCTCCCATGTTACCTTATGGGCAGAACAGCTCTCATGGGCAGTACGAACATGCATGGGTGTTCCGCACTCCCTGGGCACATGTGTGCTGGCGCACATAGGAGCCTGCAGAGGCAGGCTAAACACTTTGGCTACAGCCATCAAATGGGGGCAGTGCACCTATGCTGGCTTGTGCTACCAGGCTGAGCTACTACTTTAGATACTCCAGTGCACATGTGCACACCATGGCAGGTGATGCCAGAAGCCATATCTACGTAGCAAATGATCGTGCCAGTATGGCCACATGAGTTAGGACCCCTTCCAGGTGGATGGAAGGATTGCACCAGCACCTTCACACTGTATTTACAGAGGGAAAGTGCCCGGAGCTGGTGGTCCCCTTGCAAGAACTAGCAAAACCTTCTAGAGAAAAGCAAAAAACTACTGGCGAGTGTCAGGTCTAACAGATAGGTAATGGATCTTATCTGGATTTAGCTCAGACTCCCTCTGCTGGGATGACCCCTCCTTTTCTGCTGGGATTATGGCCAGGGCCTTCTGGACTGGAGTCAATTATATCTCCTTTCTGGGGCACAGGCTGGATAGGTACCAAGTGACTAGGAAGGAGGGCAGCAGGCTCTCCTCCTGCACTGCTCACACAGTGAATATCCAAGAAATGTGCCCCAGGTGCACTCAGGATTGAAAAGTAGCAGACCCCCGATTGGATTGGGCTGTCATCAGAGAATGATAAGCCTGACCTCATTGGCCAGTTGTTTATTCAAGGTTGTTCTTCTTTTCTGGCCAGGCACCCTACCAGGTTCATAGAGGAAACTAAGTTCAAGTAATGGCATCCAGGGGAGTTGGATTGCCATTCTCATTTCCAGACACGGCAACAGGGATTGGACTTCAGACAGTGTCTCTGACGGATTACCTGTTGTAGGGAACTGGGCTTTTTGTTGTTGTACCCACCCATTTTGCCTGGTATTCAATGCTACTTTGACTGAAGTGCATTGGGTCTCTGCCAACCAGGTCCCTAGTGCCAGTGATCTTTCTCCCTAAACTGTACAATTTTTCCCCCAATTGGCAAATCCTTTAAAACCCTCTGTAAGTCCCTAGTAAATGGTACCTCTGGTACCTAGGGCCTGAGGTACTAAAGAGGGTCCCTAAGGGCTGCAGCACGAACTGTGCCACAGCAAGAGACTCCTCACCAAGCACATAGCAGGCTGCGTGTTCTGGTGCAGGCCAAAATGAAAACACAACATGTCACACATACCTGTGTGAAATGTCTTCTAACACTGCATGCAATATTTGTACGTCACACCTACAGCAAGCCTTTCAGCTGTAAGGCAGGGTGCGTTATATTACACGTGAGGGCATATCTGCATGAGCTGATTTGCCCGTGCTATGTCTTTGTCAATTCGCAGACATAGGAAATGGCCGGGGAAGCTTCACTGAAGATAGGGATGTTAGGTATCAAACATCTTGTATTGATAAGACAACACTGATTCCAGTGATGGATTTATCAATACATGTACCCAGAAGGGACTTTAGATGTGCCCCCTGAAATCCTACCAGCCCCTGGTGTGCTCACTGACTGGTTTCTACCAGCCTGCCACCCGAGACACGGTTCTAGCCCCCTAGAGTGAGGGCCTTCTGCTCTCAGGAGGCCCAGAACAAAATCCTGTCTAGGATGAGGCTGTAACACCCCCTCCCACAGGATGACCTGCTAATTAGCCTTCCCAAGGCAGCAAGCCTCAGAGGGCTGCTGGATTTGAAATACGAATCTGTCTCCCCTCACAGGAGAGGAAGCCACTCCCCCTGTCCACAGCACATTTGGCACTTGGATAGGCAGGAAAATTAGCTAGCGTGGTATGCGTGCCACCTCCAGACTAGTACCACCCTATGGTGGTCTACTGCAAGGTGGACATGATCTTTCAGAAATTGCTATCTTTTTGATGGCATACTTAGGAATTCTGGGACAGGGTTATGCCCACTTCTCACAGAAAGTGGTCATATAGGGGACGTAGTGACCCCAAGGGTCAGTAGCTCATTGGCTACTACCTCACACACCCCTAACGCTCCTAAATTCAGTATTCGGTGAGCCCCTTGCACCAGAGAGGCAGATCCTGATGACTTAAGAAGGCGAAGGACACAGAAGAGCCGCAAAAGCAGAAGAGGAGAAAAGGAGCAGCTGACCCCGTACCAGCCCGCCGACCTGTCTGCATCCTTCATTGAAATCTGCACCAGAGTCGACACGGCCTGCAGCTGTGAATCCAGAAACCCGGGAAGACTTCCTGTGAACAGAAAACCTGCTCTACAGTAAACTAAAAAAGATGGTACTCTGAAGTCTTTGGAACCACCAAAACCCAACACATGAAGTCAACACTCCACTCACCGTTTCTGAACCAAGCCAACAAGGTTCCGCAACCCTCCAGAGTCTGAGTCCATTGTGGTGTCACTCCTTCTGGACTCCCTGATGATGCCTGCAGCCTCTGCACGCAGCCTTCCTCTACCGACCGCGACTGCTCTGGTAAAGAAAACCTGACACTTAAGGACACCTCAGCACTCGTCACCCCTGAGCCATGGAGAACAGGACCAAAGGGTGTTTTGCACCCTGCACCCAGCCACCCCCTTGCTGATGAGGGTGTACTGCTGGTGGTGTCTTGAACCTTGCCCACTACTCACCTTATCTCCTGGAGATTGGTCTAGCAAATCACTGCCCTCCCATAGGATAACATTGCAGAAATCAGAATTCAAGGACAATATTAATGATGTTAGAATTTTCTTTAATAAACCACCACTTATATCAACAGACCATTCCACAATCTTTCCAATTCCCTTCCCAGTCTTCCTAAACCATCTAACTGCTTCTCACTCACCAGTCTCTCCCAAGGTTTTAGCTTCACTCAGTTACATTCCTGTTTTCAGGCACAAACGCACAAGACTGCTGGACCTTAATTACATTCTATCCTTATTAGCTAACAATATATCCGAAGCTTGTCTATTATGTATTACTATCACATGAGTAACAATCATTTCCTCATTAATTTTAGTTAATGCACCTGCACAATTAGGGTTTAGCGTCCCACCAAAGTAGACAGTTTTCTAATCTTCACATCATTCAACACCACACCAATAGGAGACATTGACACATCAAACACATCCATAAGCACTTGACCAAATCCATGGTTCTCTCTCTTAAAACTCACTTCACTCATTCCATTCAACTCAATAGTATGATATATTTTGGGGAACACTAATGTTAGATAAAAAGGACCTACCCAATTACTTAGAATACAAAAAAGTAATTATAACACATGCACCATATATGTGATAAATACCTCTTCATATAGGATCACCAAGAACATAAAATCTGTGTCAACTATATAATTATACCTACACTAACTAATTCCAGTCATAACTGAAGCATTTGGTCTGTCATGTTTCTCTTGCATGATATGCACAAGTCCTTTCTTCTGTGAAAAACTAAATCTAAGATGCACCTGTGAATTTCTAAAATTAGCCCCAGCTTCCCAGGGCTTAATTTGTAAATAAAAACGTGCCGGTGCCCAATGCCCTCCTCTTAAAGATGGGCTGCTGGACTGTACTACGAAACAACGACTGCAAAAACAACTACTGCCTTAACAACGAGGTCGGTTCACCGACCTCGTTGCTACTACTAATGATTTTACCACGAATGCCTTAACAACGATATTTCGTTGTAAAGGCATTCCTGATAAAATCATTAGCAATAGGCACCATTCACCCTACATCACTCACACCACCCCCCCAACCCCACCCCAATACCTAAAACCCCCTGACCCCCCCACCCACTCCCCAAAACCAAAAACGCCCCACCCCCCCAAACCCACCCCAAAACCTAAAACCCCCTGACCCCCCACCCACTCCCCAAAACCAAAAACGCCCCACCCCCGAACCCCACCCCAAAACCTAAAACCCCCTGACCCCCCACCCACTCCCCAAAACCAAAAACGCCCCACCCCCCCAACCCCACCCCAAAACCTAAAACCCCCTGACCCCCCACCCCCTCCCCAAAACCTTAACCCACACTTACCTTCGCCAAGTCCCTTCTTTGTACCTTAACCATGCATGTTCGTTGTTCAGAACATACGTAGTTAAGGCACAAAAAAACGAAGTCGTGGTTAAAAAAAGTGTTGTTGCGCTTTCGTTAACCACGACCTTCGGAAGAAAAAAGTCGTAAAAAAGGATGTTTCCCGGGCTGCTGCAATTAAATGTGTGAACACGGAATACTGAGGCAGCGTAATCCTGAACCCATCTTGGGCTTCTTTAATCCATTTACAGTCACTCTCTGCCCCTTCAGCTCACTCTTGCAGCTTTCGGCTTTCTCCCATTGTGACGCTTTTTTCGTTTTTTCCTTCCTCCGTCTTTCCCTTATGTGCCTTTTGCTTGCATTAAATGCTTGAGGCAGAAAAAATGTGCCAGACCTCAAAAATAAGTGCTGGTGTCCTGCACCGGAAACAACAAGCACAAATTAAACACTGCAGCTTCCTCTTTTAAATGTATCTCTATTGCTTCAGCAGCATTTGTACCAATGCTCACTCTCTTCTCATTATACTCTCTAATAAAGTTATGCTCTATATCAGTTAATTTACACACATTCTTCTCATCTCTTCTATTAGTTTTAGAACCACAGAACATAAAGGGTTTATTGTGTAAAACGGAAGTGGAATCGGGAATAAAGGATAGGTAACTCATTCCCCCCCAGGCCGCCAGCTTGGGCATGGAGGCCAGACTGCTGCAGCTGGCTTGGCGGTAAGGCACCTCCAAATCTGCAGACAGGAAGAGTGGCTAGAGTCCCTTCACAATCAGAGAGTTACATGGACTTCCTAGCTCTTCTTTTAAAATGCCTTTTTTTATCATGTCAGTGACAGGTGAAATTCGGTTCTTTGCTTCACGAGTAAGCCTGTATTGAGGAGTAACAGGATACACTGCATTTGGTTTTACATTGATCTGCATTGGCCCTACACTTTTAATCAACCCATTTTCCTTTCCTGTAAAATCCCAAACATCCTAACTCGCAATGTGTCTTAAACCTGGTGGTAGGTCCTCTAAGAGAACACATTTGCGTGTTGTGATTTTATTTTGAAATGTAAATGTTCATCTTGTGTTTGAATGCCAACATCATTCGGTATTCAAAAGATTACACAGTTCAGTCTACACAAGGGATCACGATTCAACAAATTAACTGAATTTGTCTCACTAATTATAAATTGATGATTATTTATAGTTCAACCGTTTTTTACTGGGATATGAGCTGACAACTTAGTAGTTAACAGTTTATTTCAAATGCCTAACTTGGATTTCTTTTCCTGAGAGGGGTAGGTTGGGACCCTTCACCGAAATAGCTATGGAGCTTGTAGGACTTGTATTGATTTAAAATGATACTGGATGGCCATTTACTTCTGCCTCCACAAAAGTGCCACTGTGGTCTACATCTAGTCCTCCTCCCCTTTCAGACACCATCATTGTCCATGACTCAGTCCTGTAAAAATTCCAGATGTAGCTACAAACTGTGGAAAGTTGTAATTAATCACTGAAAGTTTTTGCTGTAATCTAAAATGTGTATTAAAAAATCCCTGCCAGTTGTTTCATACAGGCTATTGTTTAATGGGGCAGAAGGCATGTTCTTACGTAACTGCATGTTCTTCATCATCCTGTTCTGCGCCATCTAATTCATATTCTGCTGCATTTGGGGAAAAACTTTGCAACACAATTTGAAATATATTTGGATTAAATCTACATCACAGTTTCTAGTGACCAATTTCCCCACAGATGTGACACAGATTATATCTCATTTGTTCATTGTTAATACCATTTCTCACATCAGCATTATTAAATCCTCCACTTCTACCACAAGGAACATCATTACCAACTTGGACAAATTGCACACCATTGCATTGTGCATTAACACCTTGTATATCAACACCAGCTCCAAACTAAGGCTCTCATTATGAATTTGGCGGGCGTCCTCCTCAAACTGCTGAGAGACCACCTGTACGGTCCAAACCCTGCCGGCGCTATTTGGAGTTTACCGCAGGGCCGGCGGGCAGAAACAGTTGTTCCCCCCACCAGCCCTGTGGGGAACAGGGCCTTAACATTGCAGCCGGCTCGTAAGAGAGCCGGCGGGAATGTGGCGGTGCGGCAGGTGCAGCAGCAGCTGTCACGCATTCCATTGCCCGTAATTCGGGCAGTGGAATGTGTGATGGGGCTGTGCATGGGAACCCCTGCACTGCCCATGCCAAATGCATGGGCAGTGCAGGGGCCCCCAAGGGCCCCAGACACCCCCATTCCACCAGCCTTTCCATGGCAGTGGAACTGCCATGAAAAGCCTGGCGGTATGGGGACCCTTAAAGCCCTGGCGGATTACAACCGTCGGGACTGCCAGGATGCTGACTGGTGGCAACCTGGCAGTGTCAGTGGTCCGACTGTGGTGACTCTGCCATGGTCATAATTTGCCAGTCCAACCGCCACCGTGAGTCTGGCAGTCTCAAGACTGCCAGACTCATAATGAGGGCCTATGTACCTGAAAACCACCTTGACCATTGTTGTGAAAAAATTAAGTTTGAGCCACCATCAACTTCTCATTCTTCATTTTTATTTTAGCATCACAACAGTCACTACAATATTTTGCATAGACAAGGATTTCGTCTAATGAGTTTACTTTCCAACAGATCACACTTTGATGGTTATGAGCACTAATATCTGGACACAAATGCAGACACAAATTCTGAAATGTATTCTTTTGCAGAATGATAAACTCTACTGTACTGTCAATAAATCTTCATCAACCTCTCATAATATGAATGTACTGGCTCATTTGGATTTTGTATTGCTCATGATTTTTGACCTATTGACTTGTTCATGGGGAAGACTTGTTTTCAAGTGCTTCATAACCCGATTATATTTCTGTATAACGCTTGTGGAAGGCTAATTGAGTGAGGCTTTCCTCTGTGGTTCTTCTTCTGGCCACTGTACACTCAGCCCACGAATTTCGAGGCACAACAATTGAAAATAAAGCATCCAAATCTGCCCTAAGTACCTTTGAAATAGATGGAATTCTTTCTACCTCTGTATACCATTTATTGGCCTCCTCGGGCCTTTGGGAAATTCTTTATGAATGTAAAAAGATCACTCCTTGACTAAGGTATATGCTCATATGCTCCTCTCTGCAATTCTCTCAAGAGGTCATCCTGCTTTTTTCAATGCCTCAGGTTTATAAGGAGCTTCTTTCCATTCTTCTTTGTACCTTGTCACTTCCCAATCTTTGTTCTTGTCCAATAACCCTCTAAGAATTTCTCACAAGCTTTTAAGTTTCTGTTTTTCTATTCACTTTCTGTCATTTTCATTCTGAAGGTTTCATACAGTCTCTTTTTGTTCAAATCCACATTTAATGAATGCTCACTTTCTGCTTTTGCACCCAAAAATGGAAATTCATATTTATTATATGTTGAAATTTTGTCGCTGTAAATTTCCATTTCTGCCATCATTTCTAAATCCCCATTAAGTTCGAAAGTATTAATCACCACCACTTGCATGTCACTTTGCAAGTGGTGTTGTGAAGACGAGCTAGCCTCCTCCTTGTCTCTCTCAAGATCAGTTCTTCTGCTCCTACCTCTTCCACCTGCATTGACACATGAGTTTAATTTTACAGAGGTGGTATCACTTCAGTCAACAATCTGTCCATAAACTCATTTTCTCCCTCACAACCACTTTCATTTTCTTCCATTTCATTCTTTTTCTCATTTTTGTTTTTATTGTTGTCACTATTTGTTTTTTTCTTGTTTGACTTGTCAGTAATTGCGGGCAAAACACCCACAATTTCCAACACTTCATGGAGACATGCCTTCTTCCGTAAATGGAAACTTACATCCAGTATATTATTGACAACTCTACCAATTTGTCCTTTAAACATTGTATTGTGTGTTTTCTCATTTGTCATGTAGTTCCAGTCATTCAAGGCTTCAAACTGCAATTTTAGGCTGCAGCTTCATCTCAAACACGACACACCTCAAATTCTCTATCTTTTTCACTTCAAATGTACCATTCATTTTGATCATCAGTAGTAATTCTGTTTAATTATTTTTCTTAATAATACTTTTGAATGGATTTTAAGACGTATTCAATATCATCTGTGCAAACAAGTAAATATTGCTGCACAGTTATCAGGTATACCTCTTTCAACAAGTAAGTAGAACATAGGTTCACAGTAAGCTGGTTAATCCTATAGAGTAAGCCCATTTGTATAGGATGACCAATCCCCCCAGATTTCTGATGCTTCTCATGGCAGCCAAAAGATTTATATACAGGTTTTTCTGCTGTGGCACAATGTTTCAATCAATGTATTCATTCAGTCATTGGTGGTGCCTGTGAAGGGCGCAAATTCTGTGATATGTACCTCGTAGCGATAATGAAGCTTGTGGCAACAAAGAGCCATTTACAAGGCAACGCTAAGCCACTTTTTGTGGCTTAATGCCACCTTGTGAATATGGGCCTGTCCGACGCAGTTTTCTGCATCAAAGGGGTGTGCAATGGGTGTTGCTATGGGTGTTTCACCACAACAACCATTGCTTTTGACGTTGCCCCAGATTTACAAGAAGGCGTAAATATGTGGCAGTGCCAAAAACTAATGCTACCCCATAGGCGGTGTTAGCATGGCACAATGAGGAGGAATACTTTTATTCCTCCTCGTTTTTGCTTTTTCCATGTGTACTGCAGTCTGTAGCACACATAGAAAGAGCAAAGGCCATGAATGGATGTTCATGTGCAGGAAGAGTTCCCTTTCTGCACATAAGCAATCATTCAAAAATGCCAAATTGCTACTTCTATTTGTGCTGCATTTTGCCAAATCTCCATTGTAGATTGTTTCTGTACAGGAAGGGACACCTTCCTGCACATAAACAATCATTCCCCTCAATGCAACATTGTCTAATGTCTTCTCTTTAATTCATCCTTCATTATCACTGGACTTTTGTTTAGGTAATTGCTAGTACAATATCTCAGAGTTTAGGTGGTACTGCCACATCACCCAAAATGTACATTATTGGCCGCTATGTGCAGTAATCAAGGCACCTTTACCTTCTCAGGAAATCTCCTTTCCCGAGAGGCAGTCTTTCTGTTTTTTTTTATTAGGATTCTCTGTGTGTGTATTTCTGTGTGCTGCAGGGTTGCATGACTTTGTAGGATGGAGAGGGCACAAATTATGACCCAAAGTGTGACCCGAAGAAGGAGACAAGAAGGTCTCACCCAATACTGATGCTGCTGTGCGTCTTTATAGTTCTTGTGGACTCATTCCAAGGTGAAGGACTCATTCATGAGGTAAAGTTATCACACAGTGCATTTTCTATGTATAGTATTGTCTTCCCATTAAGAGTTCTTCAGGTCAGAATGGAAGATAAGGTAATTGCAACCATTTCCCCCATTCCAAGATGCAAAACTCAAAACTGAGTGGATTAAAAAAAGTATGTAGGGAGATTTGTGAGGTGAAATATCGCCAACTCAGTGCAAAATTGTAATTTACCTAAACTCAGAAAGAGGACCCTAGCGTTTGACCACATATTTTGTGACCTTTGGCGACTAACAATAGCATTCTTTTCAGAAGACCTAACTGATTGCATAGACATGATGTTTGGTGAGTGTGATGTTTGTAGGGATTTGTGAAGTAAAGGCTCACCTGCTTCGAGGCCCCGTGTAAAGAATACTGTGACTCACAGCTGGCGACACCCTCCTTTCGCCCAACTAGCTACCTACCTAGACCGAGCTTCACTAGTGTGGGCCTTTCCTCACATCAGGCTTTCTTCCATGTCCTGCTTCTGATACTGGCCACCATTTCACGGTCTATGAGTCACCTTCTACTGCGAAGATACAATTGTGAGCAGGCAAGTTGTGTCTTTAGCAAGCCTGTCTGTCTTGGTGACCTCGTGGAGTCGGTTCAAGTGTCTACAGGGAAAAAGGGGAGGGAAGCCTCAACCAGATGCTTATAATCTTACAAGACCCTCTAATGCTGTTGAGTATAATTAGGCTAGGAGTCATGAAATGGTCCCATGTGTTCGTGAAGCTAGAGGAGCTGGAGTGGGAGAGGGTCTGCTGATGACCCAAGTACACTCCTGCGATCCATCAGCACTAGACATGCAATACTGCAGATGCATCTTGGCTCTTGCAACCCCTTGATAAGTTAAGCTTGAAGTGGTAAGACAATCATTGTATTGTGTTGTAGTTTGTGGTGTTCTGTATGTTCTGAAAGCCATATAGCATGGGCTGTTTTGGGACCACTTTTCAGGGTGCTATGCATAAATAATTATTGTGTAGATTAGCACTGCAGGGCCAGCGTCAAAACATTTTTAAGTATTAAGTATTTCGTATGCATGGACATTCAGGAGAATATCACACATAAGAGTAAGTCACAACTTTCACGTCTTTCGTAATGGTAGGAAATTTTATGGGCTAAAAAAACTCTAGCCGTCGAGAAGTCAGAGGTGCAAACTAACCAGTCGAGGACTGGGGTGCCACAGCAAACAAGGCTTAAAATCAGACTATTGAGAGGAAGCAGAAAGTCTGAAGGAGGTGTGATGCCAAGAGACAACGCCAGCATAGGGAGACATTTGCAAGCACCATGAACACATCAGCAGACACCTTCGGGGCTCAGCCACAAGCTCCCCTCTAAACCATCGGCGATGGGGTGGCAATGAAGAGTGGAGAATGTCTTTCATAGTGGCAAGTATAGGCCTGACACCTTGGACACCCTGCAGGAAGCTCTTGGATGCACTGTGCTGTGAGTGTGGACCAATAGAGGACTGACAAGTTTGGTCTTAAAAGGATTGCTTTGAGAAATGGCATACGAGAAATTGTATTATTAACCTGGTAAAGAGCAAGGCCACAAAATAATCCAGTGTGTTGTTAAAAAAAAGTAGGTTTCACTTTGTAATCCAGGGATTACTCCTGATAACTGGGACTGAAGCAACATGCTTCCATAAGAAAAATGAGTGTAAAATATTTTAGCAACACAAAAACATTAAAATTAAGAAATCTATCACCTAATATCCCCATACCAAATTAGGAAACAGATGCAAAATGTAGTGATTAAAACACCATAAAATCTACAACAATCTGTTCAGGGTCAATAGGATTTAAAAAAAATAAAAGGTCCACTTCCAAAAATTGAAACGTACATAGCAGAGCAGTCTGACTAGCTCACCCTCCCAGAGGCCATCACCGTCAGGCTACCCAAAAGCAGCACAGCACGTCTATTCCTCACTGGTCCTGGAGGAGAATCATGGAACTGTAGCAACTAATTCTGGGAAGAAAGTCCAGTGCAAGCTGCGACATACAGGCCAGTTGCACAGAATTCCGCTGCTCTTGCTGGCAGACGTAAACGGTAGACCTGGTATGTCTTTGTGCTTCCAAAGGTTCATAATGGGTCTTCTGACTCATTTGACAAACTTGAAGCAGTGTTCTGATTTGCAGGAGGTTGGAAACCCCGTTACAGGGCAAACACTGCCACAGACGGTGATGCTTCTAAAGCCGATCACATAAATTCCCTCACTATGTGTCAACATCAGGGCAATGCAGCGCTCTACGGGCGACTAAAATGCAAAAACCTAGCAATTTCAAGCTAACATAATTTATGCATTGTGCTGATATGATGTTGTTTAACCTTTTGCATTGCAGAGTTTAATCTTGAAGACTTATGTTCAGCATGCATATAAATACTGTTCACATGTGATGTACTGCTGCAGGCTTTCAGACTGTGTCAGGGTGTGGTCCCCTTCCAGGGCCTTCTAGAAGTTTTCCCTGCAGCATGCCTGGGTGTGGTTTGTTGGCTGGGCCAAGACTCTATATAAGGGAGCCAGCCCAGCTCCACGTGCTCACTATTCAGAGGTCCCGGTGCAGAGCAGCAGCAACTTCCTGAGCTCCTGTTCCGGTGGCCTACTTTGATCTTCCAGGCCTCTGCCCTTCATTCTACATTGGTGATCCTTAATCAGGGCGGTAAGACGGAGGTTGGGCTGGGACCCTGACCCCGTTATCGAGGACGCTCGAATTCTTGGGCCTAATTCTTGCATGATAAACAAATTACTCTTGCGCGTGTGAATGTGCGCTTGGGCGTTTCGTGGCATTTGCATGCTGTTACTAGAATCGGCAAGACGCACGATTCTTTCTCCGTTATGTTATTCATTGTGCGCTACCATTCCTTGACAGTTACATGGTGGCCTCCGAATCGGCAAGACGAGCGATTCGTTTTCTTGTGATTTAACCCTCGATATTCATTGTAGGCTACCATTCCATGGCAGTTACATGGTGGCATTCGAATCGGCAAGACGCGTGATTCATTTTCTAGTGATTTAACCCTTGATATTCATTGTGCGCTACCATTCCTTGGCAGTTACATGGTGGCATTCGAATCGGCAAGACGCGCGATTCTTTCCTCGTGCTTAATTCATGTTATTCATTGTGCGCTACCATTTCTTGGCATTTACATGGCGGCATTCGAATCGGCAAGACGCGCGATTCTTTCCTCGTGCTTAATTCATGTTATTAATTGTGCGCTACCATTCCTTGGCAGTTACATAGTGGCATTCGAATTGGCAAGACGTGCAATACTTTCCTCGTGCTTAATTCATGTTATTCATTGTGCACTACCATTCCTTGGCCGTTACATGGTGGCATTCGAATCGGCAAGACGCGCGATTCTTTCCTTGTGCTTAATTCATGTTATTCATTGTGCGCTACCATTCTAAGGTATTTACTTGGTAGTACTCGAGTTGACAGGTCGCGTGATTTATTCCTTGAATCTATGCAAGATGCCCAGGTGTCTAAAGTGAACTATTGGAGTAAATCAAGAACCTAGGAGCCAGCTCGCTTGGGTTCCATGAAGGTGAAATACCAGTCCTGGGCCATAACTTGAATGCGTCCCTAAGTTTCTTGTTCATAAAGTACACACAGTTACAGAAAGAGTCCTTGCACATAAGTTATATCAACCCGAAAGACACACTTGATTGTGCACCGCTGGATAGGACATAGCAAGTGAGTGGAGATACTGAAAACGCTTTGCCTGGATGGAAAAGAGGAAGAGTTGGGAGGTGACTCGATGATTGTAGTGAGCGATGCATATTAGGGTGAGTGCTGGTGTCTACAATGGTTACATATGAACAATTAGCCAGCTTAACTCCATGCTATCGGACAGTCCTATTTTACATGTTAGCGGATGATGCAGCTTGGTTTCAAAAACTCTACTGATGCTGAAGCGAGTTTTGGAAAGGCTCCTTTTGTGTTGAAAGGTGTCTAGTGAGAAATACTTGGACACTCAAATACTTAATCTGCAATGCACATACATTGTCAGTTACCTTGGTGCAAGATTGGTTGAAGACCATGAGTGGTCCTCAGGAGAGGCGAGAGGTGTAGTGACAGCTTTACATCGCAGAACCGGGTCTCCGATTTAGTTTGAGTTGCAAAGGCAAAGCTATGTCACCTGCTAGAAAGGCACGTAAAGCGGAAGCTGTAGCAGCCGGTATTTATGAGGTGGAGGTGTCGGTACATAGAATCCGTTTCAGAGCGAATGCAAGGAAGGATCACTTGCAAGCCAAACAGATGAATAAACCTGTGGCCTCTACTCTCCTAAACATATGTAGTCTCAATTACTGGGCTCCGGATAGGCGACCGCCTTGAGTCAGCGATGTGCCTTCTACCTGCAACTGCTGAGTCTGTCAAAGGATATCCCACTATTCTTTGCTGCTGAAGTTCAGTTGCTAAAAATATGGTGTACAAGGCCCAGCTCAAACCAGCAATGCCTTGGATCAGGACCTGTCTTTTGAGGCACTTGGAGGCTCTCGGAGTCTCTTTTTGATGTGCAGGCTTCGTGCATATGCACTCAGGTCTCTGTACTAAGCATATGTTGTCTCTCCTGAACTATTCACGAAAGAGGAGACCCCCGTTGTTGAAGAAAATACTGCCACGGGGGACTGAAAACAGAATTATTCCAACAAAGCCAAGAATCACCCAATAGCACAAGCATACCTATTTCTAGGCTGTCCTCAGGTGCTGTCAGTGTCTGGATTGTATCATTCCTTTTCCTACAGAAGTTCTGAGAATCATTTCACCTATGAATTTTGCTGTTGGTTTCACAGACCAAGCACCGGGAACAATAAATGTAAATTGAGATAAATGTGTGTAGTTGCTTAGATAAGCAAGGAACCATTTTACTCACTAAAGAGACACTCCTATTCTCATTATATAAAACATACATAGAACAACTTGGCACCATGCTGACACACCTGACTAATTGAACGTTGCCTGATACAATGTATTTATTTTAAATAACTTTAACTCCGGGCAGTGATGTTTGCACTTTCTAAATATATATCCTGGGTGTGGGACAGAAACTCGAGTTATAGTATGTTAGCGCACTAGCCAAGTTCTTAGTCATTGCATGACTTGCTTTGTATTTTTGTCAGTCTCTTTCTGTCAATGTATATTATAATTTACACTTACTCTCATTTTTTACTTCTTTTGCAAGGGTCAGAGTATTTAATTAAAAGAATGTGATGTGCTTTTTTGATCAAATTAATGTAAAGATTCGTTATATATAGAAACGATGCGTATGAAAGCATATGGCAAGCATTCTCTTATTGAGTTTGTATTTTAGGTAAGGGCTTACAACAAAGACTTGTGGACTCTGTGAAGGACAATAATATGGCAGAGGCCTAGAATTGGCTGAACACGGTGGCCTGGGCAGCGAGTTACAACAGTTACGTGACACACAATATATGTGTGTGTGTATATATGTGTACATATATATATATATATATATATATACTTACATAGAGTATGTATAATATACTTATATAGGCTTTCAGCCACCACTCTTCATTCACTGGTCTGGTATTGGATGGTTGACACTTTACTTCTGCCCACCACAGTCGACAGCAGGAGGCAATGAGTCCGCACACTTAAGCCACTAGGTAACATCGTGTTGAGTGACGGCATTCTTCCCTTTCACAAGGAGCCCATCTTCACAAAAACTAGTCTCTTTAAGCACCAAGGATTACTATGGGAATATGTGCGTTTTGAGACCAAACATTTATTTTTTCTTTCATACACTGCTGAAAGGTATTTTGTTTCCAACCGAACCGAAAGTTAGCCCCTCTACCTGTGCTGGCTAATGTGCGTGTGGTTGGCATCAAGCCACATTGTAAGAGTGCTATGGGCTTTATGATATTAAAGTGCAGCTATAGCCAAGTTTTAGTAGAACCTCAGGTCTTTGTGCCTCAGCACCACTGCACCTGCTAATCCATTGGCAGCTACTCCTCTGCAGAGATTCCCTAGCTGAGCTGGCAGGCTATCTCAGTACCCATTGGGTTCTTCGAGGCTTCCACTCAGGAAGGCATTAAAAGGCCCACACCTGATTTGGGGAATGGGACTTATTAGGGATTTCATTGGTAGGAGACGTGTGGAAAGGGGAGACACTAAAATCCTTCCAGGGACTACAGTCAGAGTTCCAACTATCCCAAACACAGTTCTTCAAGTATCTCCAACTTAGGCATGCCATAGGGACACAGCTCTCCAAAAATCTACTGCCGGAATCCAATCCCCTCGAAGCTAAACTACTAATGGGGAACATGGGAGGAAAAGGGGTTTCACAGATTTACAAAACACTAGTTAACAACACACCAGAGGGCACTGATCTGACAAGAGCGGGATGGGAGACATGGCTGGGCGCCCTAGATGACACGGAATGGTCGGAGGCATTGGAGTTCCCCAGAACCCTAGCCATATCAGCAAAACTACGTACTATAGAGTTCTACTACTTGCATAAAGCACACCTAACACCAGCCAGACACCATCGAGCTGGACTATGGTCCAATAGCCATTGCCCTCGGTGTAGCAGGGACCAAGCAGATTTCTTCCATATGGTCTGGTCATGTCTGCCCTTGCAGACCTACTGGGGAAAGGTACTAAATGACTTAAACAAGACATTCGGGACAGAGCTGCAGCTCTCTGCCAGCATGGTGCTCTTGGGGGTCCTGGAAGGGGTAGTGAGATCACGGGCCAACCGCTCTTTCCTAGGAACGGCCCTGCTTGTGGCAAAACGAGACGTCGCCGCGGCGTGGACCTCACCCTCTGGTCCTTCCCTACAAAAATGGAGAACAGGGATGGATTGGTGTGCAAATCAAGAAAAACGAGTATATGAATCAAGAGGATGCCCCCGGAAATACGAAAAGATATGGGGCCCATGGCTGGGGACATTGTCATAGACCAGCCGGAGACAATCCCCTCTCCACTTTACTGGGTTACTGGGGTTAAAGGAACATCTACACTCCCGAGAAGCTACACATATGAGTGACACTAATGCGTAAAAGTGTATTGCCTTGCTCTGTCTGTACTAAATGTTTGGAAACGTATATTTTGGAAAACAATAAAAATGTGTTTATAATTTTTTTTTAAAAAGGCCCACACCTGGGACGTCACCTGTCCCGTACTTAAAGATTTATTTAACTACTTCGTCTTGAAGTTCTTCGTCCCCAGGTAACTGCAGATCAATTGAAAGTTTGACTTTCACCTTTAGGTACACCCCGGGAAATGATTTTCTTGACCGCAACTATTCACTCTCAAAATTAATCAGACTCTCAGGATCTCTAGATCCAAGGAAAAGTGAAATATTTGACAGCAGCTAGGCTATCTTGAGATCTGGGCAAATGAAGATCCAGGTTACTCCAGGAGCACTTAAAAAGTCATCCACAACTAAGCATTTCCAAACTACTGGCTTCTTGTATCTCACTCGCACCTCAAGCTTCAACTGAGTGCCCAGAAAAGCTCTGTGAAACCAAAAGACATTGAAAACCATTGACTGTGCACCTAGACTCACCCTAATTCCCCCAACAATTTGCTGTTTCCTGTCAGTAGGCTCTAAAGGGCTTTTTGGGACAGACATTCCACAAGAGAAAAACCTGCTATGATACTCTGAGCTTACTATACTGTTGTGATTTATTTAGTTGCCATCAGAGATGTTTAATCATCTCTCGGTTGTGCCTCCGTAAACAGAGTGGTAATGCAACCAGAGCCCTTCCAAAGTGTTTCAGAATAGGCCACATAGACATGTAGTAGCCCTGGTTCGACCCATAAGACTAACTTACCCGGGGCATGTATCAGACACTGTAAGTGGCAGGTACGTCAAACAGGCTGGTGCATAAATGTTGTGATATGCATACATTTTCTGCCGGAGACTGTTGACTCGAATGGGACATTTTCGCCTTGGGACAGTCCCCTTGCCATTATCTTGCAAAACCTTTGACCACGTTTCATCCCACATCTTTAATTTTCATTCAAGATATGCAAAGTGGATTTTGTAAAGTCTACTATAATTTTACACAATAGGCTCAAATGTTTGCAAAACTTCACAAAACAAAAGCTTGCAATTTCTAAGAATATGGAACAACAGATTTATTAACATTGTTGGTTATTTTGGAGTTGTACAGAAGTCAAGCAGAAATCATTATTCATCTTCCATAACAGAGTGTATAGAAACGAAGCTTAAAGTAATAATTCACACAATTGGGGAAAATGCTATTGTGTATACACATTGTAGACATTTAGGGCCTCATTTTGACTTTTGGCAGATGGGAAGGCCCGTCCACCAAACTCCCACACGGTGGCCGCCATCGCAGTGGTAACCACTCCACCGGATCTATTAGGTGTTTCCCACTAGGCTGACGGGCGGAAACCTTGGTTTCTGCCCATCAGCCTAGCGGGAAACAGGCGGCAGCATTGTCTCTTGCTCGTAATTGAGCCGGCGGCAATGCTGCCACCGCAGGGTGCACCAGCACCTTCGCAATGTTTACTGTCTGCCCAGCAGATAGTGAACATTGTGATGGTGCTGGGCAGGAGAACCCCTGCACTGCCCATGACAAGTGCATAGGCAGTGCAGGGCCCCCCTGCACCTGCTCTCCCCGCCAGCCTTTGCATGGAGGTAAAACCGTCATGACAAGGCTGGCGGAGAACGAGGTCGTAATCAGAAGGGTGGCACTGCATGCAGCGCCGCCCTGGCTGATTGCGGTCGCCACCACTGCCAGGCCACTGGGATCATAGATCCCGGCAGTGATGACGGTACCCTGGTGGTCTAACTGCCAGGGTCTTAATGTGGCTGACCGCCACCGCAAGGCTAATGAGGACCTTATTCTTGGTATGTTTTAGTTTTAAGGCAGTACCAGTTTCTATCAAAGTAAAGAGAGTTGGTTATACAAGGATTTTGCCAAGTTGTATCTGTGTATTCTTACTGTTAAACATAGAACTCTTAATTATAAGTTACTCCAGACATCCTTGACAAACAGAAGTGACAGAGTGGTGGGGACCTGTGTCTCTATTTTCTCTTATTCCATTCTCCATTTACCCACTTCTACAACTGACTTTCATATTCCTGTGTATGTGGTCTATTGTGGGGGTTGCGAGAGACAGAAAAGTGCATATCTCCCTTTAGGTCTGAGCACTAACACCATCCTGTCTGTTAAGAGTTTTAGAAGGTTTTCATTTGGTTTAAACATTCTTTTTAGTAAGGATGTCACAGCATGCTGATAATTCAACAGTATTGATACATCAAACAAGCAAAATTACAATTATGCCAATGTACAAATAGTCAGATATAAACGTATACTTGATAAGGTAGAAACAAATAGACACAGTATTTGATGCAAACACAGAGGTGGTCATTACAACCCTGGCGGACGGTGTTAAAGCGGCGGTAAGACCGCCAACAGGCCGGCGATACAAATTTTGCAATTACGACTGTGGCGGAAACCGCCAACAAAGACAGCCACTTTAACACTCCGTCCGCCACCGCGGTACAAACAAACACCGCAGCGGTCACCGCCAACAGAGAGGCGGGAGACAGTGTACCGCCCACACTATTATGACAGGCCAACCCGCCACCTTTTCCGGGGCGGATTCACCGCTGATAAAAACACGGCAGAAACAGCCATTTCGAAGGGAAAACGCTCACCTCTACACACTCCACGAGGAAGGAGGGCACCATGGAGCCGGAACTCCATATTCTTCCTGCGCTAGTCTTCCTGCTCTTCTACGAGGAGCATCAACGCCGGCGGCGAAGACCACGGTGAGTACTGTACCTGCGACATAGGGGAGGGGGGAGGCAAAAACACAGGGACACATACACGCAACACCCCAACCCCCACCCCGACCCTCACCCACTACAACACACACACCAATGCTTATCCATACATGACAGAAACACCCCCCAACACCCCCGGAAGAATGCAAAGACAAAAGGAAATGAGTGTAACCATTGTAATATATCAAAATACAGTAAGCAAATATATACATATATATATATACACAATAAACAAAATATACACCACGATTAGTAGTGCAGGTTTTGCACCATTCATAGTCCGTGGAGCACTGGGCCCAAAATGCATGGGCGAGGCACACACAAGATACCCGAACATGACGGAGAGAACACTGCAGGGGCATCAGATAGAAATACAACAGGCACCTCAGGGGGAAGGGAAGAGGGGGCACCTCAGCCGGATGAGTGCACCTTGCTAGATCCACGAGTGGCCTCCATGCCCATTGATGTATCCTGGGGAGTGCAAAGCCACAGCCTCACAAATCTCTAAAGTGGGTGGTTTGCCCACTGTACCATCCTGGGGAGTGCAAAGCCACAGCCTCACAAGTCTCTACAGTGGGTGGGTTGCCCACTGTTCCATCCTGGGGAGTGCAAAGCCACAGTCTCACAAGTCTCTACAGTGGGTGGTTTGCCCACGGCACCATCCTGGGGAGTGCAAAGCCACAGTCTCACAAGTCTCTACAGTGGGTGGTTTGCCCACTGTACCATCGTGGGGAGTGCAAAGCCACAGTCTCTCAAGTCTCTACAGTGGGTGGTTTGCCCACTGTACCATCCTGGGGAATGCAAAGCCACAGTCTCAAAAGTCTCTACAGTGGGTGGGTTGCCCTCTGTTCCATCCTGGGGAGTGTAAAGCCACAGTCTCACAAGTCTCTACAGTGGGTGGGTTGCCCACTGTTCCATCCTGGGGAGTGCAAAGCCACAGTCTCACAAGTGGATGCATGTCTCTACTGGTTCTGGAGGGGGACTGGTGCCCAGAGTGCTTCATCCTGTGCAGGACAGACGGAGTGGATGCATGTCTCCACTGGTTCTGGAGGGGGACTGGTGCCCAGAGTGCTTCATCCTGTGCAGGACAGACGGAGTGGATGCATGTCTCCACTGGTTCTGGAGGGGGACTGGTGCCCAGAGTGCTTCATCCTGTGCAGGACAGACGGAGTGGATGCAGGTCTCCACTGGTTCTGGAGGGGGACTGGTGACCAGAGTGCAGCACTCACCCGTTACGGTCCCAGTTGCGTCACTGCCCCTGCCGCAAATGGGCTGGTGGTGCTTTCCATGGCGGTCTTTGCCCTGTTCAGCGGTGCTTGCCATGGCGGTCTTTGCCCTGTTCAGCGGTCCTTGGCCTGTTCAGCGGTGCTTGAGTTGCCAGCGTCTGACCTGTTCAACGGTCCTTGCCATGGCGGTCTTTGCCCTGTTCAACGGTCCTTGGCCTGTTCAGCGGTGCTTGAGTTGCCAGTTTCTGACCTGTTCAGTGGTGCTTGCCATGGCGGTCTTTGCCCTGTTCAGCGGTCCTTGGCCTGTTCAGCGGTGCTTGAGTTGCCAGCGTCTGACCTGTTCAGCGATCCTTGCCATGGCGGTCTTTGCCCTGTTCAGCGGTGCTTGAGTTGCCCGTTTCTGATCTGTTCATCGGTCCTTGCCATGGCGGTCTTTGCCTTGTTCAGCGGTCCTTGGCCTGTTCAACGGTGCTTGAGTTGCCAGTGTCTGACCTGTTCAGCGGTCCGTCATTGCCCAGCTGGGCTGTGGCTGGCGGTCCTTCATGGGTCAGCTGGGCTGTGGCTTGCGGGGCCCTCCTGGGCAGTGACGATGGGGCTGGCGGTGGCCTTCTGGGCAGTGACGATGGGGCTGTCGGTGGCCTCTGACGATGGGGCTGGTGGTGGCCTCCTGGGCAGTGACGATGGGGCTGGCGGTGGTCTCCTGGACACTGACAATGGGCTGGCGGTGGCCTCCTGGGCAGTGACGATGGGGCTGTCGTTGGCCTCCTGGGCAGTGACGATGGGGCTGTCGGTGGCCTCCTGGGGAGTGACGAATGGGATGGCGGTGGCATCCTGGGCAGTGACGATGGGGCTGTCGGTGGCCTCCTGGGCAGTGACGATGGGGCTGGCGGTGGCCTCCTGGGCAGCGGGGATGATGGCGGTCTTCTCCACCGTGCTGCTCCTTCTAGACTTTGGAGATTTCTTCTGCCCCTTCCCCACCTTGGGAGGAGTCACAGCTGAGTCCACACTCCCCCCGGGACCCCTGTGAGCGGCTTAGCTGGCTGGAGTCTTCCCCCTCTCCCGCCGGGCACTGTCCAACTTCTGGTGCTTCACAGGGGGGGACTGGCTGTGCTATGGCTCCGTGCCACACTGGCTGCC
Source organism: Pleurodeles waltl (assembly GCF_031143425.1). Lineage (NCBI taxonomy): Eukaryota > Metazoa > Chordata > Amphibia > Caudata > Salamandridae > Pleurodeles > Pleurodeles waltl. Next base: position 653,589,709 of record NC_090440.1, on the reverse strand, counting down.
CTGGTGGCCGGTGCACTCCACATACCTGTAACAACAGGCACCACTGGTCCCAGAGATTTTTGGTCTGAGGTGCTAGTATGGGACCTATGAGTTGGACGTGGGGGGGGTGGTGGGAAATAGGTTAAGGGTGGACAGGAAAAGTTGTTTGGACACACTGGGACGGGTAGCTGGAGGGGGTTTGGGAGTGGAGGAAGAGGTGGTGGTTGTAGGAGGTGTAACTTTTGTGGATTTGGGTGCAGGTGCATGGGCTGGAGGCTGTCGTGAGGTGGATGGCTATTGGGTGGGTGTGTGCCTGTGTTTGTGTATCTTCGGAGGGGGCATCACAGACACACTGGGAGAGGACACAGGGGACGTGTAAATCGTAGTGGGGGTGGTGAGTGCACATGAGCGGGGTGTGGTTCTGGGTGTGCTGGTGCAGGATGTAGTGGCTGTAGTGGTAGTGCATGCAGGTGTGAGTGTAGACGAGACTGTGATGGAGGAGGGAGACGAGGAGGAGGGGGACACAGTGGAGGCAGTGGATGTTGGTGTGTCTGTATGTGTGTGATGCTTGCGTGAGTGCCTGTGGGATGTGTGGTGCTTATGTTTGCCTGACCTTCCCTTGTGTGGTGAGGTGTGTGCAGGCTGGTCTGATGGTGTGCTTGGGATAGGCAGAGGTACAGGGGATTGGGTCTGGGTGGAGGAAGTTGGAGGGGGGAGGCTAGACACAGGGACAATGGCTGCCATTAGTGCTGAGGCCAGAGTCTGAACGGTTCGATGAAGGGCAGCCTGACCAGAATGAATGCCCTCCAGGAATGCATTTGTGTGTTGCAAATCCCTTTCTACACCCTGGATGGCATTCAAAATGGTAGACTGCCCAACAGTGAGGGACCTGAGGAGGTCAATGGCCTCCTCACTGAGGGCAGCAGAGGTGACAGGGGCAGGGGCTGAGGTGCCTGGGGCGAAGGTGATGCCCACCCTCCTGGGTGAGCGGGCACAGGGCAAAGGCAGAGGGGCTGCTGGGAGGGCGGTGCTGGTAGGGGAGGTGGCGGCTGTACCTGTAGAAGTGGGGGGGCACAGATGTTGTCACCACCACAAGGGAGCTCCCATCGGAGGATGAGTCCGTGTCGCTGGTTGCAGATCCTGTGACCACCGTGGTGCTCCCCTCGCCCTCAGTCCCACTGGTGTATTCTGAGTCCATAGTGTGGGCCTCCATGCCCATGTGGGATGCAGCGCCCTTGTGCTCCGGTGCTACTGTACCTCCGCCTGATGAGGCTAAAGCACACAAGAACAGGGAGACCACAAAAAGGGGGGGGGCGACAGAAGAAAGACAGGTTGAGTGCATGGCTTACCGCTACCGTTGGTGGACAATACAGACAAAGCAGCCCCCTGCACTACGTTGCGCTGTTGGGATCTACAGTGCAATTTCTGGGAAATGGCCTACAAGGCTATGGACGACATCTGCACACATAGATGACACAGGGGCATGACTAGCTGTACTTGGCACTCTACAGAGGCGGGGTGGGGGGCCACAGGGCCATGCCTTATGAATGGGCTTAGCCTACAGAACTCACCCTGGCCTAGGGGAACCCACAGCCCTCCTCCCCCACCCAGACACCTTCACTGCGTGCTTAATGATAGTGTACTCACCCCCTTGGGTCTGCTGTGATGCCCTCAAGCACCCATCCAACTCTGGTTAGGCCACCGCCAGGATCCGGAACATCAGGGGGGTCATGGTTCGACGGACACCCCTCCCACGTTGGTAGGCCATCCCCAGCTGAGCCTCCGCCGTCTTCTTGCTCCAGCGGCGAATGTTCTCCCATCTTTTCCGGCACTGGGTGCTCCGTCTGTGGTGGACCCCCAGGGTCCGGACTTCCTTGGCTATGGCACGCCAAATATCCTTCTTCTGGTGGGCGCTGACCTACATGAAATGTACAGGGGAAGAAGAGAAGTCATTACCAACTGCACAGTCAAAGTGAGTGGCCCACATCCCTACCCTTGCCATGTGGCACATGCATTCACAGTCTTTCATGCATGCAGAACTGTGCCCCCTTCCTTCTTACAACCAGCCCTCTCCACACAGGCATAGCCCATACATCATGCTCCCTGTGTACTTACCTGTTGGTCTGGAGGACCGTAGAGTAGCGTGTACTGGGGGAGGACCCCATCGACGAGCTTCTCCAACTCCTCTGCATTGAAGGCAGGGGCCCTTTCCCCAGACGCACGAGCCATTGTCACTTCCAGACCGAGGTCACAGCAGCACTTGCAGTGTAGGTCCTCTCCTGTCGAAGATCAGGTATCAAGTGATAAAACAGGTAGAAAATGGTGGTCACGTCCGCGGCGGTCACGTCCGTGGCGGTGCGTACCATCAACGCCGGCGTACATCGTCATTGGCTCCTTGGACCCATAGGGTCCAATGTTAACCAATGCAGCTTTGCGCCCCGGTCTTCGACCGCCTACCGCGACGGTGTACAACGCCAGCGCAGTTACCTCACATCCCATTGTTCCACTTTACAGGTCAGGCAGCCGCCATTTCAGGGGCCCACATGGCCTAATTACCAACTGCGTCACACATACCTAGGCCTAGTCTCACAACACACATACAGGCCAGATTTTGTGTATGAATGGTTTTCTGTGTAGACAGTGGGTACATACCTCTGAGTTGTTTGACTCTGTGCTCGCTGTTGTCCTTCCTAGGCACCGTCCGCTGGGACATGTGAGGAGATGGTGGAATCCTCCGGTGTACCGCCCACTGGTGGACCTGTCGACAATGGAGGAAAGACATTTGATAATCACCTACAGGTTTGACCGTGCCACAATCCAGGAACTGTGTACACAGTTGGAGCCTGACCTGATGTCAGCAATCCGCAATGCCACTGGAATCCCCCCTCAAGTGCAGGTGCTATCAGTGCTCCATTTCCTAGCAAGTGGGTCATTTCAAACAACTGTGGCCATGGCATCAGGGATGTCTCAGCCTATGTTTTCCAACTTGTTGTCCAGAGTGTTGTCTGCCCTGCTGAAACACATGCGGAGCTACATCGTTTTCCCTCAGGTGGAGGACTTGGCTACAGTGAAAGGTGACTTCTATGCCCAGGGACATATCCCCAACATCATAGGTGCCATTTATGGGACCCATGTAGCTTTGGTCCCCCCCCACAGGAGTGAACAGGTGTACAGGAACCGGAAAAGTTATCATGCTATGAATGTACAGATGGTATGTTTGGCAGACCAGTACATCTCCCATGTGAATGCCATGTTCCCTGGCTCAGTGCATGACGCCTACATCCTGCGGAATAGCAGCATCCTTTATGTGATGGGTCAACTCCAGAGGCACCGGGTGTGGCTATTAGGGGACTCTGGTTACCCCAACCTGTCATGGCTACTGACGCCAGTGAGGAATCCCAGGACCAGGGCAGAGGAACGTTACAGTGAGGCCCATGGACGGACTAGGAGGGTGATCGAACACACCTTCGGCCTCCTGAAGGCCAGGTTTAGGTGCCTCTCTATGACAGGTGGATCCCTATTCTACTCACCAAAGAAGGTGTATCAGATAATCGTGGCCTGCTGTATGCTTCACAACTTGGCTTTGCGACGACAGGTGCCTTTTCTGCAGGAGGATGGTCCAGATGGCGGTGTTGTGGCAGCTGTGGAGCCTGTGGACAGTGATGAGGAGGAAGCAGAGGAAGAAGACATTGACAACAGGGACTCAGTCATCCAGCAATATTTCCAGTGAGACACAGGTGAGAATACATTCCTGCCTACTACAAGTACTTTTACACTTCTACCTCTATCCTGTCTGTCGATTTCACCCAGTGTATGGTCACTGAGTTGTCACTTTCCCTTACGGTTTCACAGGTGTGGTTTCCAACGTGTGTCATCTGCTTAGATTCCTCATGGACTACAGCTGTGTGACAATGGTATGTTGACATTACTATTTCCTGGAAATTTTGTCACTGTAATTGCAAATAAACTATTTCTAAATCACAGACAGACTCCAGATCATTTTGTGCTTTAGGTGTGTTTATTTACATACAAAATATTGGTGGGGGGAGTTAAATGGTGAGGGGTGATGGCGGAGGAGTGTCCATGGCAGAGTTCAGTCTATTTGTCTCATAGGTGCATTGCCCATATGGGCATAGGAAGTGGAGCTGGGGCAGTTCCAATATGGACAGGGTGACAAAGTGGGACAGTGGGTTGACAATCAGGGTGGTCTCATTTCTTGGCTGGGGTCTTGGCATCGTGCTCTGTCTTGTTCCTGGATCTCAGGGACCGCTTGTGGGGTGGTTCTCCATCTGCAGGGGGTGGGGTGCTGGTGTGGTGGTCCGGTGGTGGTGCCTCCTGTCCACTAGCAGAGGTGGTGGGCAGTTCATCGTCCATGCTAGTGTCAGGGGCCACTTGGAGTGCCACAGTGTCCCTCCTGGTGTTGAGCATTTCCTTCAGCACCCCTACGATGGTGCCCAGGGCGGAGCTGATGGTTCTGAGTTCCTCCCTGAACCCCAAATACTGTTCCTCCTGCATGCGCTGGGTCTCCTGAAACTTGGACAGGACAGTTGCCATCGTCTCCTGGGAGTAGTGGTATGCTCCCATGTTGGAGGAGAGGGCCTCGTGGAGAGTGGGTTCCCTTGGCCTGTCCGCCTCCTGTTGCACAGCAGCCCTCCCAGTTCCCCTGTGTTCCTGTGCCTCCGTCCCCTGGACCATGTGCCCACTGCCACTGCTCCCAGGTCCCTGTTGTTGTTGGGGTGGTGGGTTATCCAGGGTTCCCTGTAGTGGTGGACACACAGCTGATTGACGTGTCCTGGGGACGGAGGTATGGGCCCGCTGGGTGGGTGCTGTGCTGGTGTTACCAGAGGGTGGAAGGTCTGTGGTGGCCTGTGCCTGTATGAGGGGAACCGACTGTCCCGAGGTCCACTATGGTCTGGGCTGGTCATGTGGATCCAGTTGGACAGAGCTGCTGTCACCACTGTGGGCCTCTTCTGTGGGTGGGGTGGAGATGTCTGGACCCTCCTGTCTGGTGACATTGGGTAGTGGTCCTGCAGGGGTGGAAAAGCATGATTATTGCATCTGTGTGTGTCATGGTGTGTATGTGGTGGGTGAGTGTGTACCCCAGTGCTGGCATTCCTGTGTGGGGGCTTGTGTGATAATGGTTTAGAGGGGTGTATGGGTATGTGCAGTGTGAATGCTTTAGTGATGGGTGTCCATGCATTGGTGTTGCATGCAGGGGTTGGTGTTGGGATGTGTGGTTTGTGATATTAGTACATTTGTGAGGAGTTGGAGTAATAGGGGAGGGGGCGAGGGTGGGGGCCTGTGATAGCATGCAGGTAGGGTGGGGGATATGGTAGTTGGAGGTTTGACTTACCAGAGTCCATTCCTCCACCGACTCCTGCGAGGCCCTCAGGATGCAGAATCGCCAAGACCTGGTCCTCCCATGTTGTTAGTTGTGGGGGAGGAGGTGGGGGTCCGCCGCCAGTCCGCTGTACTGCCAGATGGTGTCTTGAGACCACGGAACGCACCTTCCCCCATAGGTCGTTCCACCTCTTCCTGATGTTGTCCCGATTTCTTGGATGCTGTCCCACTGCGTTGACCCTGTCGACTATTCTTCGCTATAGCTCCATCTTCCTTGCAATCGAGGTGTGCTGCACCTGTGCTCCAAATAGCTGTGGCTCTACCCGGACGATTTCCTCCACCATGACCCTGAGCTCCTCCTCCGAGAACCTGGGGTGTGTTTGCCGTGCCATGGGGTGGTGTAGGTGATGTGTGGGGTGGGGTGTGTGGTGATAAGTGTGGTGATATGTAGTGGTGTGTGGTGTTTTGTGCGTGGAAGTTGTGTGGGTGATGGTGTTGAGTGCCTGTGGATGGTAGTTTGTGGATGCTGGTGTCTCTCTCTGGCCTTCTCTCAGTAATTGTGGTCGTAGGGGTTTGTGGGTGATGTGGTGTGTGTTTTATATTGTATTGGGTGTGTGGGAGTGGTGTGTGTATGTGTATCAGGTGTGTGTATTTCGAATTGTCCAGTGTGGCTGTGTTTTGTAAGTGTGTGTGTATTTTGAGCGTGGCGGTGTGTACCGCCAATGGAATACCGCAGTTGAAAGACTGCCGCGTGGATTCGTGTGTCGTGATAGTGTGGGCGTATTTTTGTTGGTGTGACGGTGGAGGATTTGTTTTTGCCAGTCTATCACTGACCTTTGGTGTGGCGGACTTGTGTGGGTGTCTGGATTTTGTCGGATTCCGAGATGTGGGTCATAAAAGCTGTGGCGGAATTCCGCGGCCGCGGCGGTGTGTTGGCGGTCTTCTGCACAGCGGTAAGCGGCTTTTACCGCCAATGTTGTAATGACCCCCAGAGTGTCCTTAAATTTCAGTAATCAAGCCCCAAACGTCCCACGTTTGATTGCATTTCTTTCCATGCTTTCGGCAAATATTGTTTCACAATTGCAGACTTGATCATTTTAGTTTCCATTCTTCAAATGCTGGGGTTTAGTTAAGAATTCTTGGTTATACCCATCTGGCTACCAACATTGGTACAAAGACTTGGCTGTCTGAGACTTAGATAGATTAGCTGACTTGACAGAACAATACATTGTTATGCTGAATGCTGGTATCATAATATGATGGTTACATCTCAAATAAACTAGCAACAATGATGAACAGTAATCATATATGTAATGGTACAAGCATAGTTCAATTACTAATTATTTCAGCATTCCTGTAATGTATCATTTTTAATGTCAGTGAGAAATGAAAGTCTTGCATTGCTCTACGTTTAATCAATGTTCACTTTATCTTGGACTTCCAGGCCATTGCAAATTCTCATTTGATGAGCAGAAGGGATAGACCAATGAATCTTTAACTCGCTTTTGTATGCTTACATCAGGTAAATAAGCCAAGTAGGCTTTCTTCTGGTGTGAACAGTCTGTACTCCCTGGCTTTAGGAGTATGTCAGTGGCATCCTCCCTAAACGTCCTATCACTGGGCAGTCTCATACCATGGGATGGGACCCAGCTCCTGTGCACTTAGGACACTCAGAGGAAGCAGTTTTGTAATTCTTACTACTCGCTTGGGGGATTAAGTATGTTCTGTGAGTGTAATTAAACTAGAGGTCTTTAAAACTTATGTTTGTGGACACCTTATGGGCATATTCAATGACCTTTCACCATTCTTATTCCCCCAGTTCACAACCTATGTCTATATCCCATTTAATTTTCAACTGCTTTAGAGATTATTTACCTTACTTAAGTAATGCCTTGTAAAACTAGGAGAGGTGTTGCCTTTCATCACCTATCATGTGTATGAGGTGTGACTCTCTGCCCAAAATGCCCAATACCCTATGAAAGTTGTGTTTCAGTATTCCATATCTTAGGAATTATCCTGCCAGGAGTCCATCACCGTCCAAGAGAATATGAAAAGTATTTACGATTTCAGTGGGACAGCAGTCTTATGCTGTGTTTGTACCCATCAAGGTGCTCTCATTTAGTTGACTAGGATTGGAAGAGCCCAGTGGCACTGACGGCCCCCCCACACACCCACAGTAGTGCAAGTGCATAGGCCATGCTTCGTGTCGGGTGTCGGTTTCCACAGAGCTGTATCCCAACATTTTAGGACTGGGTTAAGAGTCATGCTTTTCCTCGATCCCCTATCTTATCCTTTAGTAGATATTCAGTGTGGCTTTGGTTAGTTTTCATTTAGAAAGACCTGTCTCAGATAGGGAAACCCCAACAAACCATTGTGCTATCCACTGTATTTGGGCAGCTGGACAATACAATTCAAACTCTGGAGCACCTAAACCTCCCTCTGCAGCATGGAGCTTACATTTATCTAGGGATAATTGGTGTCTAAGTTTACCCCACATTAAATCAGCCACTGTGTCAAGTTCAGTGAAAAAGACAAAGCCACTCCTACTTGGAGAAAGGTAAAATGATACAGTAATTGGGAGAGGATAATAATTTTTTCAATTTGGCTAGAAACTGACAAATGGATGTTCTCTTCCAGAACTCTGTGCATCTCTTGAGGAATGATTTAGGTTTACCAAGATAGCCTTCCAACAGATCTGCATCCATTTGGTAGATTTGGACCCCTACACTGTGAAACGTGTGGGGCTCCCACCTAATGCATGTAAACATGTGAGCTCAAAGGTGCTGCAGATTTTTATCCGTGGGAGCAGAGGAGCGTCACCCCCCCACCACCACCACACTGCTATGCAGAGAGCGTAAAAAATAAAACAGTAGTAAAATTATTTTATTACCATTTTATTTTTTACGCTTTCTGTCAGCAAACAGAGTGCGAGGGCAGAGTGGGGCCAGTGCATCACTGTTAGCAATGATTGGTAGCAGTGAGCAGTGGACACTTAAGGTTAAAGTGCACATTTTGATTTGGCCGACTACCTTGCTATGGTCAAACCAACATGCGCAATTCAAATCTATCCAACCCGGCTGTCTTGGACACCTGGGTTGGAGAGCAGGCACAGCCCTACAGTGCCTCTTGGAGCATGGAGCAGGCCCACTCCAGCCACTCAAGAGGCTTTACTCATGCTGCTTAATAGTATGAAAACAGCTTCTTGATTGGATGAGGGAGTTGGATGTGGGCTTCACGCTCAGAGGATGTGCTGCAGAGAAACGGAGACTTGCTGCAGAACATCGAGTAAGGTAAGTGATTTTTTAATATATTTATATTAGTGTGCATGTTATGTGTAGTTTTTTGTGTTTGTGTTTTGTGCCCCTCCAACGTAATTTGCCACCAACCTCCCCCTGAGTGTTCAAGTTAACTGAAAAGGTTCAGGTCTTGACTCAATTGACACGTAACCCAGCAATTCACCCAAAAGATGAAAGAATCAGCAGTCCAGCCCCATCTGTCTTTCCCTTTGGAATAATAGTAGGTCATCTGCATCAAGAAAGGTGACAATTATGATTCTTTGATGAAACATTCATGTTTATTTCCCTCACTTCTGATCACTGTGGCTCAATCACTCTATTGCCAAGGTAAAAATAAAAATCATAGGCAATAGTATCCCCTTCTGTGCCCAGGACGTAATGGTTACGTCCTGAGGCACAGTGCTGCTGTGCCCAGGACGTAACCATTACATCCTGGGCACAGAGCCCAGAGGGAGCGCTAGCGCTCCCTCTGTGGGGTTCCCACCCCACCCCCTCAAGGCAGGGATGGAAGCGGAAGCCCTTCCCCTTCAACCCCTGACCCCCCCTGTGACATCAGCGCGCGATTGCGCGCTGATTGTCACAGGGCCTCCTCCCATCGGAAGAGAAATGCAAAGCATTTCTCTTCCGATCACGTGGGGGAGGCCGAGAGAGGCTTCAAAGGGAAGGAAAGGAATTTCCTTCCCTTTGAAGTCTCTCTCTGCGTTTCAAAAGCCGGATTGCAAAGCAATCCGGCTTTTGAAACGCCCACTAGACACCAGGGATTTATTTAAAAATATGAAACTGGCATGAGGGAGCGACCCCTTAGGCAAGGGTCGCTCCCATAGGGGGCAAATTATATTTAGGCCATTTCTGCCCCCCTTGCGGGCAGATTGGCCTATTTTTATGAGGCCAATCTGCCCCCAAGGGGGACAGAAACCACAAGACACCAGGGAGTTTTTTTTTTCCCCCTGAATTTCAGGTATGGGGAGCTACCCCTTAGGCATGGGTCATTCCCCTGGGGGGCAAATTTATTTTAGGACATTTCTGCCCTCTAGGGGGGCAGATCAGCCTATTTTAATTAGGCCGATCTGCCCCCAAGGGGGGCAGAAACCACTAGGCACTGGGGATTTTTGTTGTTTTTGTTGTTTTACAGATGGGGAGCGACCCCTTAGGCAAGGGTCGCTCCCCTGGGGGGCAAATTGTATTTAGACCATTTCTGCCCCCCTTGGGGGCAGATCGGCGGATTTTAGGTCAATCTGCCCCCAAGGGGGCCAGAAACAACTAGGCACCGGGGATTTAGTTTTTTGCGCCAATGTCACGCAAGGGGAGCGACGCCGTAGGCAAGGGTCGCTCCCCGGGGAGGGTTGGGGGGCAAATTTATTTTAGGCCATTTCTGCCCCCCCGGGGGCAGATCGGCCTATTGTTATTAGGCCGATCAGCCCCCAGGGGGGACAGAAACCTCTAGGCGCCAGGGCAATGTTCTTTTTTTGTGTTTTCTTTTTTTGTTTGTTTGTTTTTTTAGAGATGGGGAGCGACCCATTAGGCAAGAGTCCCTCCCCTGGAGGGCAAAGTGTATTTAGACCATTTCTGCCCCCCTTTGGGGCAAACCGGACTATTTTAGGTTAATCTGCCCCCAAGGGGGGCAGAAACAACTAGGCACCGGGGATCTTTTTTTTTTGCGCCAATGTCACGCAGGGTCGTTCCCCAGGGGGGCTATGGAGGGGCAAATTAATTTTAGGCCATTTCTGCCCCCCCTGGGGCCGGCTGAGCTAGAGGCCAAAATCCACAGGTAGGCACTTTGCAAAAAACACCTCTGTTTTCTGTGAAAAAATGTGATGTGTCCACGTTGTGTTTTGGCCATTTCCTTTCGTGGGTGCTAGGCCTACCCACACAAGTGAGGTACCATTTTTATCGGGAGACTTGGGGGAACGCTGGGTGGAAGGACATTTGTGGCTCCTCTCAGATTCCAGAACTTTCTGTCACCGAAATGAGAAGAAAATGTGTTTCTTTAGCCAAATTTTGAGGTTTGCAAAGGATTCTGGGTAACAGAACCTGGTCAGAGTCCCACAAGTAACCCCATCTTGGATTCCCCTAGGTCTCTAGTTTTAAAAAATGCACAGGTTTGGTAGGTTTCTCTAGGTGCCGACTGAGCTAGAGGCCAAAATCTACATGTAGGCACTTTGCAAAAAACACCTCTGTTTTCTGTCAAAAAATGGGATGTGTCCACGTTGTGTTTTGGGGCATTTCCTTTTGCGGGCCCTAGGCCTACCCACACAAGTGAGGTACAATTTTTATCGGGACACTTGGGGGAACATAGAAAACAAGTGTTATTGCCCCTTGTCTTTCTCTACATTTTTTCCTTCCAAATATAAGAGAGTGTGTAAAAAAGACGTCTATTTGAGAAATGCCCTGTAATTCACATGCTAGTATGGGCACCCCGGAATTCAAAGATGTGCAAATAACCACTGCTCCTCAACACCTTATCTTGTGCCCATTTTGGAAATACAAAGGTTTTCTTGATAGCTATTTTTCACTCTTTATATTTCAGCAAATGAATTGCTGTATACCCGGTATAGAATGAAAACCCACTGCAGGGTGCAGGTCATTTATTGGCTCTGGGTACCTAGCGTTCTTGATGAACCTACAAGCCCCATATATCCCCAACACCAGAAGAGTCCAGCAGACGTAACGGTATATTGCTTTAAAAAATCTGACATTGCAGGAAAAAGTTACAGAGTAAAACATAGAGAAAAATTGCAGTTTTTTTTACCTCAATGTCAATATTTGTTTTTTCAGTTGTTATTTTCTGTAGGAAACCCTTGTAGGATCTACACAAATTACCCCTTGCTGAATTCAGGATTCTGTCTACTTTTCAGAAATGTTTCGGTGTCTGGGATCCAGCATTGGTTTCACGCCCATTTCTGTCACTGACTGGAAGGAGGCTGAAAGCACAAAAAAATCGTAAAAATGGGGTATGCCCCAGTTAAATGCAAAAATTGTATTGAAAAATTGGGTTTTATGATTCAAGTCTGCCTGTTCCTGAAAGCTGGGAAGCTGGTAATGTTAGCACCACAAACCATTTGTTGATGCCATTTTCAGGGAAAAAAACACAAGCCTTCTTCTGCAGCCCCTTTTTCCAATTTTTTGGAAAAAAACTAATTTTTCACTGTATTTTGGCTAATTTCTTGGCCTCCTTCTGGGGAACCCACAAAGTCTGGGTACCTCTAGAATCCCTAGGATGTTGGAAAAAAAGGATGCAAATTTGGCGTGGGTAGCTTATGTGAACAAAAAGTTATGAGGGCCTAAGCGCGAACTGCCCCAAGTAGCCAAAAAAAGGCTCGGCACAGGAGGGGGAAAAGGCCTGGCAGCGAAGGGGGTATACATCCGTATCTGGTTCGTCTGCATATCTGATTTCGGGCAGAGAATGTACCATTTGTATGAACTCGAGCATGGAGACCAATTGGAAACAATGATATCCAGCAGGGTATTATCCAACCCCCAAATCATTGGAGGACTCTTAATAAAAATTTCCTGTTCAGCGGACTTGAGATGTCTTTTCAAGATCCACAGATAGTATGAGTGATCACTGCAGTGTTGTTCCAAAAGTCTATACAAGTGTTTCCTATTCATGGACATATAGGACTTGGGTATAGACCTGTTTTGATATTAATTCAGCAAAGAAAGCAGCAAAGGTGGAAGCCTTGTGGCTAACAGTTTGCTCAGGATTTTATATAGTCTGAATTGAGCATTCAGAGAGGATTATGAAATACTCTACTCACTAGGTCATGACCAGGTGACCAGGCTTAGGGAGTGAAAAGAACTATATATATATATATATATATATATATATATATATATATATATATATAACCTACTGGCTGTCACCAGTAGGTAGTTATAGTTAGGACCTAGTTTCCATAGGTAGAGCATTTTTTGCTTTGCCAAAAACTTTAGTGCCGATTGACGAATCTTCACGAAATTTTCAAAACATATAACCCAGTGGGTTCAGCTGCTGTCTTTCAGGGTGATCCATCAAGCAGGGGTCGAGAAAAAGGGGGGTCCCAAGATGCACATTTCCCATGCATTTTCCCATATGGATTTTGAACATACTACAGCCCAAATTGCTGGACGGAATTACACCAAACTTGGCAGAGAGCTAGTTCTTGGTACAAAAAGCATGCTTTTTGTGATGAGGTGTAGATGTATTTTTGAGGTATTAGAGATTAAAAAATACAGATATGTAGGGGCGCAGCCCCTCTGTGGATCCAACTGTTCCCGGTGCTGATATCTGTTTGGCTGCCAACACTTCAACAAGGGACTGCCAGCAGTCATCTTGAGACTCGCTTTCAGCGGCGTCTCAAAGAAAAGGGCCAGGGTAGGGTTATCTTGAACCTCTAGCGTTGATCTAGGGGTCGCTCAAGGACCCCACCAGGGCTTAAAAGCATTTTTTTGAAAAATTGCAAAATAATCAGCAGATCTGCAGATTTTTCTGAGATTTAAAAAAAAATGGGCGGTCTCCCATCCTTTTAGTTTATTTGGTTCCTGAGTGAGCCAGGTGGCGGGGCATTGGGGGATTGAAAAAGGAGGGTGGTGCACCAGGCCCCCATCTTAGAGCTTCTGTTAGCCCCAGGGACCACCACTACTCTGGCGCAAAATCTTTATTTAAAATGGGGGAGGCCCTTACAGCCTCCCCCACAGCCCTGGGGACCACCACCTCCCCAGGGCTAAATATAAAATGTATGCAATGGGCCCATGTGCTCTCCCTGCATCCCTGGACACCACCACCGCCTACACGGGACATTGCAATTAATGGGGGGCCGCTACCTCCAAAGGGCTGAAATAAAATGATGAAGGGAGTCCGCTCTGGACCCCTGTCCCAGGGGACCACCACCTCCCTGGCGCTAAATTAAATGTTAGAGGGGGCCTGCTCCCACCCCCAACCCTAGGGCCAGCTCCTGCTATGTCCTGGGGCATCTACCCCGGGACCTAACTGTTTGCTCTGACTTGGCGGGAGCTGTGGCAGGTCCCGCCAAGTCACAGCAAACACGCTGTTTCCAGCGAACAAGAGCAGTCAAAGTGCTCTCACCTGCTAGAAGCAGAGGTTTCATCTCTTCTCTGCCCACAGATATATATATATATATATATATATATACCATGTCACTCTGACAACACAGCTCAGTTTAATAATGTGAAAGCATATTATTAATGTCAGCAGGAGCAGCACGGCAGGGGTGCCCTTTAACTCTGATTTCAATAGCCAGGTTAAAAACGTTATCACACTTATTGTAAGGCTTAGCTATATGTTCTCGATAATCCATACCATGGATCCTCTCAGGTTCCTTCTCAGTCTGGAGCTGTGTGCTGCCACTTGGGGCCATCAACTACCTGCAACTCCAAGGCATAGCTTGAGTAATCTAGTTTAGCTGGATCTGCTTCTAACATCTTCCAGATCCCAGTCACCGAAGTGATCCAGTGGCTCTATACCCATCACTTTAAATGCTTCCCTGTCCACCAATGCATGTCTTCATTTTCCCTAAATGTTGTGCAGCTTTGGGGGGAAACAAACAGGCCAGCCGCAATTAGTCCTACTCCAGTGCTACCCTCCTTGGGGACATTCTTGCATTGATCAGGAAATGCTCTCTTAAGCCAGTTGTCTCCCTACAATCAAGGGTGGCCCAAATACTGACATAATTTACAAAAAGACAGAAGGCTGCATTTCAAAGAAAGAAGTATTGAAAATGGCTAAGAGGGGTTTATAATGTGTGCAAACTTGTTCTGAAGCCTTGCTTTAACCTTCCTTACAAAATGTTCAGAGAACCTTCTTTAAATTTCCAATCCAAGATAGTACACCTTCTTTTGGGAACTTCCTGTTTCTTATTCTAGCTCCATATGAAGAGCTTCAGAGATGCTTCTCCTCACATCACAAAGCAGTCGAAGTCCTTGTAACCGGGTCACGACGCTCCCGGTCACAGAATGGAACCCCGCGCCGCAGGGGCTGTACCCCGGGGGCACGAACAGGCGTAACGGCGTCCAGGAAGCTGTGCGTAACCCGGATATCCGGATTGAGAGCCCATCAAAGGAGGAGCCAATAGAGAAGACGGAGGCAAACAGGAAGGAGGAGGAGAGCGAGAGGAGCAAGCCACCTGAGGACCAGAGCGAGGCAACTGGCAAGGAGGAACGAAGTATACTACGACCGCCTCACGAACGACCCGGCCACGTCACAGGAGGGGCGTGGCTAGCTCAGGTACGGTCGTGCTTTCGAGTGCGATATAGCACACTCTTGGGAAAGGATGGGAGTGGAACGGGGAAAGCAGTGGGGGGGGGAAGGAACCTGGTGAGGGCGGAGAGGGAAGTGCATGAGACTGTGACTATTCATGTCTACAAAAACTAGACACCCCCTCAGGGAAGGGGATAGTACCACCCACATCGTTTACCACAATAGCACAGACTTGCATGGGTGTTTTGGGCACTTTTGCCTGGAGCGTTTCTTTTGCTTGGGGGGGAACGAAACACAGACCCCGATTACCACCCACCACCTGCACCAAAACCCCTAAAACTCCGCTCCCCATTACTAACCCATCAAAAGAGAGAACTCTAGAAACCCCACTTACCTACTTCTCTGTTTTCCCTAGGTCTCTGGACGCCATCTTGGCTGGAGCACGCCAATACGTCCCCTGGAGTGCGAGTCGATCTGTGACGCCCAAGGAGGAAGAACCTGAAGTGGAAAAGAAAACACCATTAAGAACAAAGGAAGACAAGTGAAAAGAAGAGACCTCGAGAAACACAAACTTAAAGGGAAGAGAGGGGAAGAACAAGAACTGAAACCACAGAAACTTTATCAAATAAAGAGCACTTAAGCAGCACACCGTGTCTCGCGAATCCTTCTATCATACAACTAGGACAGGGGCTCTAACCCAGCCCGCTACAGTCCTGTACTCAGTAGTTTTGTTGTCTTGTGGCAGAGTTCCAGTGCTATGCTAGGAATCACATTCCCCAGTTCGCTGTTTTCTTCAGTCAATACTAAACTAACTTCCTGCCAAACCAATAATAGTGATTGACTGCATCCATTCAAGCTTTATCTGTCTAGTCCTTGGGTGATTTTGACCTGTGGCTTTTCCCCCTTTTTGGGATTCATTCTAGCAGGCTCTGCACTCCTCCTGCTTCCAGATTCTGTGAAGCAAAGGTGGCTACTGTAAGGCATTACCCTTCTGTCGCATAGGCCAAGGCCAGCATGAATAAAGAAGACTCAGCAGCGTCCAACAACTGACAGGTTGCAACGCCAAAGATGAAATCCGGGTGAAGTAACTATGGATCCCAAACTTGATATGGCTTTAATATTACATCCCCAAAAACTTGGATCAAAGGAATTTTTCACTCTGTTGTATGCTGCTGACTTGGTGTTAATGTCTCTCACTGCAACTGGTTTGCAGAAACAACTCAACATCCTACTCTTGTTTACACCTGCTCATAATCTCTCAGTGAATGAGAGAAAAAAAAAAAATTATGCTAATGGATGTAAGTGGTTTCAATTCTCCCAGGTCATGGTCTTTAAATGGAGGCAAATTAGAGGTGGTAAAAGAGTATACATGTCTGGGAGTGAGTATTTCAAACTGTTTGTCATGGGCTCAACAAGATAAAATATATCTCTCTAAAACAAAGACTAAAGGCATCAGCCTTCCGCATGTATAGGGTAAGAGAGATGTGCAATCACTTCTAAAGTTCTTCATAGAAAAGATAACCCCATAGCTTTGTATAGTATTGAGACAAGATCAATGACCTCTCAATAATGTACCTTGCATCAAATATGTTCTGTGGAAGAGATACCTTGGTATTAGTACCTTTAGCTCAATTGAAATGATTAATCTCAAGCTGGGTTTGACTGGGATACATTTTAGAGCCTATTCCCAAGTATTTCTCATTACTTTCAATTGTTTTGTACACTGAAAAACATGTTGAAAAGGATCACACATTTGTTGTTCCCCCAAAGAGTTCTTGGTGCACAGAAAATTGTGAGCAAAGAGGAGCTGGAAAAATCCTCAGCCAGAAACCCTTGGTATGTCATCAGAATTTATATTTTCATCAACAAATCTTGTTTATACTCCTTCAAGACTTACAAATAGAAGTTTTAAGAATGTGACATTATTTAGCAATTTCTGACCATTGAGGAAGGAAGTCCAATTTAAATCTTGTTCTTCGGTCTTCTTGATGGCCCTCAGTGTCTCAAAATGTTGCAAATTATGTGAATGTCTATCAAGTATGTGCCAAAGAAAAGGCTATTTGTGACAAGTCATTTGGATATCTACAACCTCTTCAGTCCCTCCACAGCCATTGGTACCATATATATAGACATTTTCACTGATCTACTCCCATCCAAAGGATACCTTCAATGTTTTTTTGAAGATGGTTCACATCTGACCATACCATTTCTTTCTGTTGTCAATCCAAATGGCCAAACAATTTATCAAGGATATTTGTCTTTATTTTGGCGTCTCCACCACTATAATCTCAGACAGAGGGTTACTATACATATCTTGTTTTTAGAAAAGTCTATGTTTAGTACTTGGGATTCCACAATCAATAGCATCTGGGTTTCATCAGCAAATCAACAATCAGACTGAAAGGATGAAGTTATGCCTACAGCAGTATCGTTGATGCTACAGTGATGTCATACAGAATGACTCATCTGAATTTCTATTCCAGCTGAAATTGCCCTTGTATAACACCTCTCACTCAGGTACCAGAAATCCCCCTTATTCTGTCTTTAAAGTCCATCTTCAGTTTTTTGTTCTCTTCCACTAATAAATCCCTTGGTCCCAGCAGCTTCTGAACTTTTAAGACAACTTAAAGAACAGAGAAATCTAATTTCCAAGAACATAACTGAAGCTAAACTGACAATGAAGAGTCAAGCAGATCGAAACGAAGGCCTGCAACTCATTTCAAACCTGGTGATAAAGTATGGTTATCCTCTAGCTTTTTGCCTTCTAGCCATGTTCCTTACCATCTGAGACTTTGTTTCTTTGGTCCATTTTCTATTAAACGAAAGACAAATCCAGTCACTTACCATTTGAAAGGAGCATCTTACTGGAAAGTCCATCAACTTTTCATGTTTCCCATTTAAAACCTTACTCACCAAATCCAACCAAAAGATCTATTCCTCCTACTCCTCTGATTCTGGTGATGACCATAAGAAATATGATTCTGACGAGATTTGTAACTCCTGAATATTTTGAGGTCACAGTTTCTAATTCATTGGAAAATATATCCACCTAGTAAAATATCTTGGATTCCGACTTCTCCAGTTAAAGCCCCGTTTGTGGAAGAAGGATAACTTGCAATAGAAGAAAAAAAGTACGGAAGAAGTTAAGAAAATAGGAAGACAAAGAATAAGAGAGACAGAGGATAAAAAGAGACACACTCCCTTCCATATTCATGGATGTTTCAGACCAGAAGAGGAGAAAAGACTCAGAAGTACAAGGAAGGGATTGAAAGACAGAGGAGGGGATGATGTGCCAACCAAGACTGGCAACAGACCGGCGGTGGGAGGAGCTCTGATCAGTGACAGAAGCAGATGGCCAGAATTGCAGGGAAGGTTGAAGCTGTTCCCAACCAGACAGATTGCAGGTATGCGAGCCCTTGAAGCTGAGTGTCTCCCAGTCCAAAAGGGAGCAGGACCGGGCTTCTGACACATTTCTGTAAGTATGTGGCTCACGCAGGTGAGTGCCTGTGTGCGAAGCTGAGGGCACCAACCCACAAGGGGTGGGGGGGCAGTAGGGCCGCTAGTTAAAAAAGGGGGAGGAAAGGCCAACCCTTGTGCAGCTGATTAAAGAAAGCAGTAAACCAGTGAAAGGAGACAGTACCTATGAGGGTCACAAAGAGTATAACAACCATAAAGGTTGATAACTTATGAAAAGAGGGTAAAAGGAAAAGATTTCTAAGCTTCCAAAATTCTCAGCAGGGACCCAGGGGACTAAAAGAAGGGACACAAAAGAGAATGAGTGACCACTTAAGAAGAGTTATTCAGACTGGGGAAAAAGACAGAGAAAGCAGAACTTCAAAAAATCTATGAGATAGTCACTTACTGACGATTGGTCTGTTTGTTTCCTCTGAGGACGGGAGTACCCTCAGTCGGGT
The DNA here is from genome assembly GCF_031143425.1 of Pleurodeles waltl. Lineage (NCBI taxonomy): Eukaryota > Metazoa > Chordata > Amphibia > Caudata > Salamandridae > Pleurodeles > Pleurodeles waltl. The sequence continues at coordinate 653,570,984 of NC_090440.1, read as the reverse complement.
CCCAAGGCGGATAAACCCTAGAGAGAAGAAGAGAGGAAACTTTGAACAAACAAATCACCAGAGGACAGTGAGAACAGTAAAAGAGGAATAAATAGACATTAGTAATGGAAGTTTTTATTTCAAACTTATGGGACTTATATTTCTGTTAATGTACCAGCATCATGACTCTAACAGGTAGTTTTCTGAGGTACTCATCTGAAACCTTAACAGACTTGGGGCCACATGTACTAATGTTTTGCGACTCGCAAATGGTTGCAAACCTATTTGCAACCAGAAAAGTGGTGTTTCTGTATGTACGTATGCCATTCCGTTGCCACAAATTGCGATGCGACTAAATTGCATGTCGGTAACAATAGTGATCGTTTTTTGTGACTTGCAAATATCGAATCGTTATTTCTGAGTCGCAAACCGCATGTTAGAGGCTGTCGCAAATTTCGACTAGTCGCAAAACACCTGTTTGCACATGCAATTTTACACTGATTCCAATAAGGTGGTAAATGTGTGCAAAGTATAAAAGGAGGTCCAGAATGCATCAGGGGTTTCCACAATGGCTGTACTTTATGGAGTTGCTATAAGGAGGCCATACCTTACTGCCCATGAGAAAAGGAGGAGACATGAGTCCATTTTCAGAGTCAGGCTTGCCATATTCCAGCAGAGAGAGGAGGAAATATATGAGAAATGCAGGCTGAGTAGTACTGTAATCCTAGATCTGATAGCTATGTCAAAGACCCATAGGGAAAGCAGTACACCTGTGCAGAACATCCATCCCCACGCATGCGCAGATGTTGTGCTCACTGCACCTTTTGGCCTCGGGTAGCTACCAGGGGGTAATTGCAGTTGCTTGTGGGTGTCCCAAAGTGCACTGTCACATTTGTTTGACCGGCTTCTAGATGCCATGCTCATCCACAAGAGCAATTACATATACCTCCCGAGGAATACAGCAGAAATACACAGCACAAAAATCAACTTTTACCAGACTGTCAACTTCCCCCATGTATTAGGGTGTATAAATGGGACACATGTTCCTATTTGTCCTCCATCACATCTCGAATACCTGTACAGAAACAGGAAAAATACCCATTCCCTCAACACTCAGGGGGTATGTGATGTCCATAATTTCATCACAGATATAGTGGCCAAATACCCAGGGAGCACACATGATGCATACATCTTCAGGCATAGTGGACTACACCAACGCCTGGAACTTGGGGAGGTTGAAGATGGATATTTACTAGGTGATGCCTTAACACCAATCTCATATGTGTGTCTGTCTAACATCAGGTACTGCCATGCTCACAATTACCTTTGTGCCCCAGGAGACAGCGCTTATGTGTAACGACCTTGGATCCTGACCCCATGCCTAGCCCCTGCAGAACACAATGAGAGGCGATACAACAGTGCCCATCCCTGCACCAGAGCTGTAATTGAGTGCCTTTTCAAAATTGGAGGTGCACTCCAGGATGCCCCAGAAGTTTCTTGCAAAATTGTGGCAACCTGTGCCATCCTACACAACACAGCGACCAGGTGCGGGCTACACCTCATTTTGGAAGACACAGACTTGGAAGGTGATGAACCAGAAGCACCACTACTACAACCTGGGGACTGGAGCATAGCAGTGGAGGGGAGACGCTGATGGGGTCACATAGCAATATATTACTTTGCAAGGTAAGATTGGGTAACTCTGCGTTCACAGAAATGATGCAAGTAGACACAATTTTTGTAACTAAAGCAACCTTTAATTCCAGGCTACTCATTGCCATGTCATTCTGAACCTTATGATTCACAAGTGGTAAGTGAAATACAAAATAATGTTTGTTACATCACCACCAGTGCTTAATTTGGAAATAAAAATGTGCTGGTGCCGACAGCCCTCCTCTTAAATATACAGCAGCTGCAATTAAATGTCCGAACACAGAATACTGAGGCAGCGTAATCCTGAACTCATCTCTGGCCTCTTCAATCCATTTACAGCCATCCCTGCCCCTTCAGCTCACTCCAGCAGTTTTCTACTTACTCTCATTGTGACGCTTTTTCGTTTTTCTCTTCCTCCGTCTTTCCCATATGTGTCTTTTGCTCGCAATAAATGCTTGAGGCAGAAAAATAAGTGCTGGTGCTCCGCTCCGTAAACAACAAGCACAAATTAAGCACTGATCACCACACAAATAATAGCCATGTGTAACTGCCAAGCTACAGATAAGTGTGTAATACTTCGTTTTGCGGCTACGTCCAACATGCAATTTCTCTGCATGTTGACCAACAGAGAAATGGCTGCTTCTGCAGCGCAAGGCCTGGGCGTCAGTACGCTGCACCCTCTGGAATTCTCTTCACTTTCCGGAGGGGCATCTCCTCTACCTCTTGCAATCTGCTGTCTGTAGCAGTTCAACAGCAGCAGTGATCTGTCCTAGGCCCCTGGAAATGTCACCGCTTAAGTGTCCCATTTCCACCTGCAATGTGGCAGTTCTCGTGGAGAGGCTGGTAGTAGACGTGGTCAATCTACAAGTGGAATGACTTAGCCGGTCCATTCTAGCCACAGCACTGTGTCCCAATGCCTCTGATGAGCACGGTCAGCCCTCATTTGCTGGCACAATTCCTGAGTGGCAGTGGTCAGGCTCACTACATTGGTGCTCAGTGTTGCAAATTGTGTCCCAATGTTATTGAAGCATACAGACATGTTCTGCCGCATGCTCTGCATTTTCCTGCTGATTATTTTTAAATGCTTGTTTTTCAGGCATTGACTTTAGAGCAGGAATGCCTCTAAACCAGCAAACACCTGTGTGTTGCCATCATCTTCAATTCAACAGCATGTCATGCCTCACTATGCCTTCTGCACCTACACACTAGAAGACGCTGGTTTTGGCTTGCAGTTGACTATGGGATTGGACTTGGTGGCAGAGGGACATCATTGTCCTCCATCACTGCAGGCTCTGTCTGGTGGCATTAACATCATGCTACAGTGTGGTGGAGTGGTGGAGTCTATAGGGATGTGTTCCTCTGCAGCCATGTTGTCATTATCCACTCCCCACATCCTCACTCTGTACCTCAGGGGGATCTGTAGGACAAATGTGATACATTTTATTTACCTTTCTGATGTCTGCCGCAATAATTGTGCCTGTGACTCCTAAACTGACTATAATGCACTGTGATGCTTACATACTTTTGTATTTGGGAAACAAATGTCTAATGCATGCTGCTGGACCATTAGAATTTGGACAATGCTGTGGGGTCTGAGTTGTGACAAAAGTAAATATTGTACACTTACTTTGTGATGTTCTTGGTGCAGAACTATCGATGTTTCCAATGCCAACGACAGCCTCCAGCTCCAATGTGGTCTCCACCATGGTCTCAAGTGCAGTGGGTGGTGGTATTTGGGGGGGCCGCCTCCAGTTCCCTGGGATTCAGTGAGTTGCTCAGCCACCTTTTCTTTTGTATGTGACATGAGGTCATACCACCTTTTGTGGATTTCATCACTGGAGAGCTGTGTGACTCCAATGGCATTTATTTTGGCTTGAATTTCCTGCCAGATCTTCTATTTCTGTGACTCGGAAACTATCATTGATGCCCTCCCAAATAAAACATCATGATTCTCACAGCACTTTTCTGCCTCTGTGAGTATCTCCAATTCCTATCAGAGAACTTTAGTTTTCTTTTTCTTCCCCCAGTAGTTTTTTCCTGCTGTTTGGCAGGTCATTGCTGCTGCTTGGGCACCTTTGGGGTTGTTTGACCTGTGCTGTGAATGGTAGCTGCACTCCTCCTTCACTCAGGCTGGTGTCCAGGCAACTTCTGTGAGGCAGTTCCTGGTTCAGAGGTGATTACCCATGACCAGAAAGGGTTTTTTCCTATTTTGCGGTGGCGTTTGTAATTTGCGACACAAATCTCAATTTGCCACGCCATTCCCAAATTTAGGTAATCGCTTTTTGCAAATCCTCTAATTGTGACAAATTTTACTACCAACTCGCAATTTGAGGCCTCACATAGGGCCAGATGTAGCAAGCAGTTTTGCCCATTCTGTTTCTATGGGAAAATGTGTTTGTACATATGGCCCATAGTACGTACATGGGTATTTGTGAGTTCCTATTTGCGATTTGCAGTGATTCGCAAATAGGAACTCACAAATTTTACCGTTTGTACATGTGGCCCTTGGTGTCAGAAGTGTGATCCAGGGGTTTAAAGGACTTGGAAAATGGATGCTGTAGTACACCATTTAGTGGAGAGACAGAAAAGAAAACTAGGATGAGCTTTGGAATGATATACATGATCTGCTGATCAAGACTGATCAACGTGGCAGACCCTGAGGCCTTTTTTAATAAATGTTGACAAAGCAGCTCTGACTAGTAATAGACCCCCTGAATGTTGGAGTCATTGTCTGGCTTCACTTTTAGTAGTAGAAGCTGAGGCTGCCTTTCTGTCAGCTAACCCTGCAGGTACTAATCCATAAAGAGAAGTCAAACAGGCTATATCAGAAAGACTGGGAGTCGATGAAGAAATATACTGATCAAAGTTTAGGCAATGGTTGTGTGGTATTCCACATACCCATAGAAGTCTACTTTTTGGGCTCAAAATCATGACCAGCTGATGGCTCATATCCCATGATTCCATCAAAAAAGAGATGATGAACAAAAGTTGTCTAGAACAATTTTGAATACTTTACCTATGAAAACCCAGCAATGGTTAAAGCAACACCCTCATCTCACAATTAACCAGGCCATCCAGTTGGTGATGACTTTTTCCAGAGCTCAGCCCAGAAAGGGATCCCAGGACAAGGGAAAATTATAAAATGGCCTTCATAGCAAACAAACAAATATTTTAGATGAGTTCAACCATTGCGTTTAGAAGTTCAGACGGTACCACGACCATCAACAAACAGGTGGACCTATTCCACGACCCCAATGTTTTGAGTGTGGAGAATGAAGCCATATTGCCCAGTTCTGCCATTTGTGCATTAGACCTGACAACCTAAAGATAGCTTCTATTTTCCATTCCAGATGAAAGATCAGGTAGTCACCACTTTCTTAGATTCTGGTAGTAAACAGCTGGTAGTGAGAAGTAGTTTAGTCCTATCTCATCAGGTCAACTGTAAAAAAAACAAGAGGTGTTCACTGGATCAAAAGTATATCCAATAGGTCAAGGTGTGCTACCTTAAATATGAAGTCGATGATGCTGAGGGTTACTCATGTTGCAACTGTATCAGAGTAGTGGGAGTACCCAAGAGTAGTGAAGGCCTGAGCATAGAACTCTCCTTCGAAGACTGGCTGTAGATATTGTACTGGATGGTTAACAGTATACATTTTTCTCCCACAAATGTTCCCATGGGGTCCCCAGCAAGATGCCACCTCCAAGACCCGTACTGGCAAGACTGTTTAAGTACTATTAAACTACTGCGACAGGGACCATACTCACCAGGTCAGACAAAAGACCTATTGTATATAGAAAACAACACTGTTAATATATTCCATGATTATGCAGTGGAAGTCCAGCAGAAGAGGGTGTAATTTCTTGAGGTAAAGTCCCATCTGATGAAACTTAATATCCATTATGTGTTATATCCCCCCTAAGCTTAAAATTATGTTGAAAGGTAACAAAGTGTTTTGCGCTACACCTGAGGATGCCTGGCAATTGCTGGAATCAAGAGGAGAAACCAGCCCAGTGGATCATTGACAGCACAATGATGAAGGTTGGTTGATGTATCTGTGCAGGCAGTGCCCTAACAGGAGGTTAAGAGGCAAGCCACTGAAGAAGCAGGCAGCTTACGAAAGACACAGGTGGTGTTGGCAATTGGACAGCACACTGCAACAAACTCGATGTCCAGTGAGATCTGAGACCAGGCTGTCGGAGATCGCAGGCGTCTCAGATACCGGCGATCTAGAATGTAGAATTCAACATGGTCCAGCTCTGACTCCAGTGACTGCTGACCTACTTATTTGACAGTGGTTAAGACAATGGTGGTCATTACAACCCTGGTGGACGGTGTTAAAGCGGCGGTAAGACCGCCAACAGGCCGGCGGTCAAAAAATTGGAATTACGACGGTGGCGGAAACCGCCAACAAAGATAGCCACTTTAACACTCCGACCTCCACGGCGGTACAAACAAACAGCGCGGCGGTCCCCGCCAACAGACAGGCGGAAGACAAAGTACCACCCACAGTATCACAACCTACCAATCCGCCACCTTTTCTGGGGCGGATTCACCGCAGACAAAAACACGGCAGAAACAGGACTTCGAAGGGAAAACGTTCACCTCTACACACCCCACGAGGAATCCGGACGCCATGGAACCAGAGCTGCAGATCCTGCCAGCCCTTATCTTCTTGCTCCTCTACCAGGAGCACAAACGCCGGCGGCAAAGACAACGGTGAGTACTGCACCTACGACACAGGGCAGGGGGAGGGAAAAAACAGGGACACACACGCAACACCCCCACCCTCACCTACTACAACACACACACCAATACAGCATGATACATTACAGTTACACCCCCCAATCCCCTGGAAGAATGCAAAGACAAAAGAAAATGAGTGTAACCATTGTAATATATTAAAATCAAGTACGCAAAAATATATATATACACTATAAACAAAATATACACCAAGCTTAGTAGTCCGGGTAGTGCTCCAGTGAAGTCCGTGGAACACTGGGCCCACACGGTATGGGCGAGGCCCACACAAGATCCCGACCATGACAGAGAGAACACTGCAGGGGCATCAGAGAGCAAGAAAACAGGCACCTCAGGGGGAGGGAAATGAGGGGCACCTCAGCCGGTTGAGTGCACAACGCCAAATCCACGAGAGGGCCACATGCCCACTGTTCCATCCTGGGGAGTGCAAAGCCACAGTCTCTCAAGTCTCTACAGTGGGTGGGCTGCCCACTGTTCCATCCTGGGGAGTGCAAAGCTACAGTCTCTCAAGTCTCTCCAGTGGGTGGGTTGCCCACTGTACCATCCTAGGGAGTGTAAAGCCACAGTCTCTCAAGTCTCTACAGTGGTTGGGTTGGCCACTGTTCCATCCTGGGGAGTGCAAAGCCACAGTCTCTCAAGTCTCTCCAGTGGGTGGGTTGCCCACTGTTCCATCCTGGGGAGTGCAAAGCCACAGTCTCTCAAGTCTCTCCAGTGGGTGGGTTGCCCACTGTACCATCCTGGGGAGTGCAAAGCCACAGTCTCTCAAGTGGATAACAGTCTCCACTGGTTCTGGAGGGGGCATTGTGCCCAGAGTGCTTCATCCTGCTAAGGACAGAGGCAGTGGATGACAGTCTCCACTGGTTCTGGAGGGGGCATTGTGCCCAGAGTGCTTCATCCTGCTAAGGACAGAGGTAGTGGATGACAGTCTCCACTGGTTCTGGAGGGGGCATTGTGCCCAGAGTGCTTCATCCTGCTAAGGACAGAGGTAGTGGATGATAGTCTCCACTGGTTCTGGAGGGGGCATGGTGCCCAGAGTGTTTCATCCTGCTCGTGACGGACTCAGTAGCGTCAGTGCCCTTGGAGCTCATGGGCCAGCGGTGCTTGTGGCGGCGGTGCCCTGTTCAGCGGTGCTTGAGGCGGCGGTGCCCTGTTCAGCGGTGCTTGAGGCAGTGGTGCCGCGGCGGTGCCCTGTACAGCGGTGCTTGAGGCAGCGGTGCCCTGTTCAGCGGTGCTTTAGGCGGCGGTGCCCTGTTCAGCGGTGCTTGTAGCGGCGGTGCCCTGTTCAGCGGTGCTTGAGGCGGCGGTGCCCTGTTCAGCGGTGCTTGTAGCGGAGGTGCCCTGTTCAGTGGTGCTTGAGGTGGCGGGTTCCTCTGCAATGACTCATATGCTGGCGGTCCTCTCTAGCCCAGCAGGGCTTGTGCTGGCGGTCCTCTCTAGCCCAGCGGGGCTTGTGCTGGCGGTCCCCTCAAGCCCAGCGGGGCTTGTGCTGGCGGTCCTCTCTAGCCCAGCGGGGCTTGTGCTGGCGGTCCTTTCTATCCCAGCGGGGCTTGTGCTAGCAGTCCTCTCTAGCCCAGCGGGATGATGGCGGTGGCTCCTGGGCAGCGGGGCAGGTGCTGGCGGTGGCCTCCTGGGCAGCGGGGATGATGGCGGTGGCCTCCTGGGCAGCAGGGCAGGTGCTGGCGGTGGCCTCCTGGGCAGCGGGGATGATGGCGGTGGCCTCCTGGGCAGCAGGGATGATAGCGTTGGCCTCTTGCACAGCGGGGATGATGGCGGTGGCCTCCTGTGCAGCGGGGATGATGGCGGTGGCCTCCTGGGCAGCGAGGATGATGGCGGTGGCCTCCTGGGCAGCGGGGATGATGGCGGTCTTCTCCGCCATGCTGCTCTTCCCAGCCTTGCCGGGTTTCTTGTGGCCCTTCCCCACCTTGGAAGGTGTAGCAGCTGACGCCACACTCCCACCGGGACCCCTGCGAGCGGCTTTGGTGGCTGGAGTCTTCCCCCTCTCCTGCCGGGCACTGGCCAACTTTTGATGCTTGACAGGTGGGGGACTGTCCGTGCTGTGGCTCCGTGCCACACTGGCTGCCCTGGTGGCTGGTGTACTCCAGGTTCCGGTGACTACAGGCACCACTGGTCCCGGAGATGTTGTGGCTGAGGTGCTAGGTTGGGACCTGGAGAGTCGGGACCTAAAAACGGACCGGATGGGGGAGGTGTGGGAAAGAGGTCAAGGTTGGACAGGAAAAGTTTTTTGGAGACACTGGGATGGGTAGCTGGAGGGGGTTTGGGAGTGGAGGAAGAGGTTGTGGTTGTAGGAGGTGTTCGTTTGGTGACTTTGGGTGAAAGTGCATGGGCTGGAGGCTGTCGTGAGGTGGATGGCTGTTGGGTGGGTGTGTGCCTGCGTTTGTGTATCTTGGGAGGTGGTGTCACAGACACACTGGGAGAGGACACAGGGGATGTGTGAATGGTAGTGGGGGTGGTGACTGCACGTGAGCGGGGTGTGTGTGCTGGTGATGGCAGTAGTGGCTGTAGATGTAGTGCATGCAGGTGTGAGTCTAGACGAGACTGGGAGGGAGGAGGGAGATGAGGAGGAGGGGGACACAGTGGGGCAGTGGATGTTGGTGTGTCTGCATGTGTGTGATGCTTGCCTGAGTGCCTGTGGGATGTGTGGTGCTTCTGTTTGCCTGAGCTTCCCTTGTGTGTTGACGTGTGTGCATGCTGGTCTGAAGGTGTGCTTGGGATAGGCTGGGGTACAGGGGATTGGGTCTGAGTGGAGGAAGTTGGAGGGGGGAGGGTGGAGACGGGGACAATGGCTGCCATCAGTGCTGAGGCCAGAGTCTGAAAAGCTTGCCGAAGGGCCGCCTGACCAGAATGAATTCCCTCCAGGAATGCATTTGTTTGTTGCAACTGCCTTTCTACACCCTGGATGGCATTCAAAATGGTAGACTGCCCAACACTGAGGGACCTGAGGAGGTCAATGGCCTCCTCACTGAGGGCAGCAGGGGTGACTGGGGCAGGGCCTGAGGTGCCTGGGGCGAAGGTGATGCCCACCCTCCTGAGTGAGCGGGCACGGGGCAAAGGCTGAGGGGCTGCTGGGAGGGTGGTGCTGGTAGTGGGGGTGGCGGCTGTACCTGTAGATGCGGGGGGTACAGATGTTGCCGCCACCACAAGGGAGCGGCAACATCAGAGGACGAGTCCGTGTCACTGGTGTCAGCTCCTGTCCCCGCCGTGGAGCTTCCCTCGCCCTCCGTCCCACTGGTGAACTCCGAGTCCGTAGTGTCGCCCTCCAGGGCCATGGGGGATGCTGCTCCCTCCTGCTCCGGTGCCACTGCTCCTCCGCCTGATGATGCTAATGCACACAAGAACAGGGAGACCACAAAAAGGGGGGGGGACGACAGAAGACATGTTGAGTGCATGCATTACCGCTACCGTTGGCGGACACGACAGACACAGAAGCCCCCTGCACTATGCTGCGCTTTTGGGCTCCACTGTTCAATCCCTGGGACATGGCCTACAAGGCTATGGACGACATCTGCACACATGGATGACACAGGGGCATGACTAGGTGTACTTGGCACTCTACAGAGGTGGGGTGGGGTACCACATGGCCTGCCTTACGGAGGGACCTTGCCTACTAAACTCGCCCTGGCCTAGGGAAACCCACAGCCCACCTTCCCCACCCAGACACCTCCACTGCACGCAAAATCAGCAGGATGAGAGTGTACTCACCCCCTTGTGGCTGCTGTGATGCCTTCAAGCGTCCATCCAACTCCAGGTACGCCACCGCCAGGATCCTGAACATCAGGGGGGTCATGGTGCGACGGGCACCGCTCCCACGTTGGGAGGCCATCCCCAGCTGAGCCTCCGCCGTCTTCTTGCTCCAGCGGCGAATGTCCTCCCATCTTTTCCGGCAGTGGGTGCTCCGTCGGTGGTAGACCCCCAGGGTCCGGACGTCCTTGGCGATGGCACGCCAAATATCTTTTTTCTGGTGGGCACTGACCTACATGAATTGTACAGGGGGAAGATACATTTTATTACCAACTGCACCGTCACAGTCATTGGTCCCCATCCCTACCCTTACCATGTGGCACATGCATTCATCGTCGTTTCATGCACGCCTCAATTCCCCCCCCCCATCATTCATCCACCCCACTCCACACAGGCATAGCCCATACAGCATGCTCCCAGTGTACTTACCTGTTTGTCTGGAGGACCATAGAGTAGCGTGTACTGGGGGAGGACCAAATCCACGAGTTTCTCCAACTCCTCCGATGTGAAGGCAGGGGCCCTTTTCCCAGACACTCGAGCCATTGTCTCTTTCAGACCGAGGTCACAGCAGCACTTGCAGTGTAGGTCCTCTCCTGTCGAAGATCAGGTATCGAGTGATTGAACAGATAGAAAATGCCAGTCATGTCCGCGGCGGTGCGTACATCGTCGTTGGCTCCTGGAATCCATAGGGTCCAATGTTAACCAATGCAGCATTGCGCTGCGGTCTTCGACCGCCTACTGCGACGGTGTACAACGTCAGCGCAGTTACCTCACATCCCATTGTCCCACTTTAGAGGTCAGGCAGCCGCCATTTCAGGGGCCCACATGGCTTAAATTTCAACTGCGTCACACATACCTAGGCCTAGCCTCAACACACATACAGGCCACTTTTCAGATTATGATCTGTGTTCTGTGTAAGCTGTGGGTACGTACCTCTGAGTTGGTTGACTCTGTGCTCGCTGTTGTCCTTCATAGGCACCGTCCGCTGGGACATGTGAGGAGATGGTGGCATCCTCCGGTGTACAGACCGCTGGTGGACCTGTCGACAATGGAGGAAAGACATGTGATCATCACCTACAGGATTCTCCGTGCCACAATCCAGGAACTGTGTACCCAGCTGGAGCCAGACCTGATGTCAGCTATCCGCCATCCCACAGGAATCCCCCCTCAAGTACAGGTGCTGTCAGTACTCCATTTCCTTGCAAGTGGGTCATTTCAAACAACAGTGGCCATAGCATCAGGGATGTCCCAGCCTATGTTTTCCAACGTGTTGTCCAGAGTGCTGTCTGCCCTGCTGAAACACATGCGGAGCTACATCGTTTTCCCTCAGGTGGAGGATTTGCCTACAGTGAAAGGTGATTTCTATGCCCTGGGACATATCCCCAACATCATAGGTGCCATTGATGGGACACATGTGGCTTTGGTCCCCCCCGCAGGAGTGAACAGGTGTACAGAAACCGGAAGAGTTATAATTCGATGAATGTGCAGATGGTGTGTTTGGCAGACCAGTACATCTCCCATGTGAATGCCAAGTTCCCTGGCTCAGTGCATGACGCCTACATCCTGCCGAATAGCAGCATCCCCTATTTGATGGGTCAACTCCAGAGGCACCGTGTGTGGCTATTAGTTGAGCACATGGAAGCAAGACAGTGGGAATGGTTGTCTGGGTCTGGGGATATCCCTACAGGTTAGTGTGTGTCTAACAGTTGTCCATCGCCATTTGCAGGTGACTCTGGTTACCCCAACCTGTCATGGATACTGACCCCAGTGAGGAATCCCAGGACAAGGGCAGAGGAACGCTACAATGAGGCCCATGGGCGAACTCGGCAGATTATAGAACGGACCTTCGGCCTCCTGAAGGCCAGGTTCCGGTGCCTCTATATGACAGGTGGATCCCTATTCTACTCACCAAAGAAGATGTGCCAGATCATCGTGGCCTGCTGTATGCTTCACAACTTAGCTTTGCGACGACAGGTGCCTTTTCTGCAGGAGGATGGTCCAGATGGCGGTGTTGTTGCAGCTGTGGAGCCTGTGGACAGTGAAGACGAGGAAGCAGAAGAAGAGGCCATGGACAACAGGAACTCCGTGATCCTGCAATATTTCCAGTGAGACACAGGTAAGATTACAGACCTGCCTACTACATGTACTTTAACACTACTACCTCTCTACTGTCTGTCCTTTTCACCCAGTGTATGGTCACTGAGTTGTCACTTTCCCTTACGATTTCACAGATGTGGGTCCCACTGTGTGACATCTGCTTTGTTTCCTCATGGACTAGAGCTGTGTGACATAGGTGTGTTGACATTACTATTGAAAGAGCATTTTGTCACTGTAATTGCTAATACACAATTTCGAAATCACAGACTGACTCCAGATTGTTTTGTGCTTCAAGGGTGTTTATTTAAGTGCTCAATATTGGAGGGGGTTGTAAAATGGTGAGGCACCGTTCTCTGTCTTTGTCCAGGATCTCAGGGAACTTTTGCGGGGTGGTTCTCCCTCTGCAGGGGGTGGGGTGCTGGTGTGGTGGTCCTGTGGCGGGGCGTCCTGTCCACTAGCGCCGGCAGAGGTGGTGGGCAGTTCATCGTCCATGCTAGTGTCAGGGGCCCCTTGTTGTGCCACAGTGTCCCTCCTGGTGTTGAGTACTTCCTTCAGCACCCCTACAATGGTGCCCAGGGTGGAACTGATGGTACTGAGTACCTCCCTGAAGCCCAAATAATGTGCCTCCTGCAGCTTCTGGGTCTCCTGAAACTTGGCCAGTACCGTTGCCATCGTCTCCTGGGAGTGGTGGTAGGCTCCCATGATGGAGGAGAGGGCCTCGTGGAGAGTGGGTTCCCTTGGCCTGTCCTCCCCCTGTCACACAGCAGCCCTCCCAGTTCCCCTGTGTTCCTGGGTCTCCGTCCTCTGGACCGTGTGCCCACTACCACTGCCCCCAGGTCCCTGTTGTTGTTGGGGTAGTGGGTTAGCCTGTGTTCCCTGTAGTGGTAGACACAATGCTGCTTGACGTGTCCCGGGGACAGAGATATGGGCCCGCTGGGTGGGTGCTGTGCTGGTGTTTCCAGAGGGAGGAAGCTCTGTAGTGGCCTGTGACTGTGTGAGGGGAACCGACTGTCCAGATGTCCCCGATGGGCCGGGGTGGTCATCTAGATCCAGTTGGACAGAGGTGTGGGCCTCTTCTGTTGGTGGTGTGGACATGTGTGGACCCTCCTGTCCGGTGACGTTGGGTAGGGGTCCTGCAGGGGTATAAAAGGATGTTTATTACATCTGAGTGAGGCATGGTGTGCAATGGGTGGGTGACCGTGTACCCCAGTGCTTGCATTCCTGTGTGGGACCTTGTGTGATGATGGTTTAGGGGGGTGTATGGGTATGTGCAGTGGCCATGCTTTGGTGATGGGTGTCCATGCTTTGTTGTTGCATGCAGGGCTTGGTGTTGGGATGGGTGGTTTGTGATATTGGGACATTTGTGAGGAGTTGGAGTGATGGGGGTGAGGGTGAGGGGGGGGTATGTGATGGCATGCAGGTAGGGTGGGGGATGTAATAGTAAAGCTTTGACTTACCAGAGTCCATTTCTCCATCTACTCCTGCGAGGCCCTCAGGATGCAGAATCGCCAAGACCTGCTCCTCCCATATTGTTAGTTGTTGGGGAGGAGGTGGGGGTCCGCCGCCAGTCCGCTGAACCGCAAGGTGGTGTCTTGAGACCACGGAACGCACCTTCCCCTGTATGTCGTTCCACCTCTTCCTGATGTCATCCCTATTTCTTGGGTGCTGTCCCACTGCTTTGACCCTGTCCACTATTCTTCGCCATAGCTCCATCTTCCTAGATATGGAGGTGTGCTGCACCTGTGCTCCGAATAGCTGTGGCTCTACCCGGACGATTTCCTCCACCATGACCCTGAGCTCCTCCTCAGCGAACCTGGGGTGTCTTTGCCGTGCCATGGGGTGGTGTGGGTGATGTGTGGGGTGGTGTGTGTGTGGTGATAAGTGTGCTGATATGCAGTGGTGTGTTGTGTGAGGTGCGTGGAAGTTCTGTTGGTGATGGTATTTTGTGCCTGTGGATGCTTGGCTGTGGATTGTAGTGTCTCTCTCTGGCCTTCTCTCGGTAATGTTGTCGTAAGGGTTTGTGGGTGATGTGGGTGTGTGTTTTATATTGTATTGGGTGTGTGGGAGTGGTGTGTGTATGTGTATCAGGTGTGTGTATTTGGAATTGTCCAATGTGGCTGTGTTTTGTAAGAGTGTGTGTATTTTGAGCGCGGCGGTGTGTACCGCCAATGGAATACCGGGGTTGAAAGATCGCCGCGTGGATTCGTGTGTCGTGATAGTGTGGCCATATTTCTGTTGGCGTGACGGTGGAGGATTTTTTTTGCCAGTTTATCACTGACCTTTGGTGTGGCGGACTTGTGTGGATGTCTGAATTATGGCGGATTCCGTGCTGTGGGTCATAATAGCTGTGGCGGATTTCCACGGCGGTGTGTTGGCGGTCTTCTGCATGTCAGTAAGCGGCTTTTACCGCCAATGTTGTAATGACCGCCAATATCCTTTTTCTCCTTTTTATGGACTACTTCATGTAGTGGGAACCCTGCTACTTATGACTGACTAGGTTGGTATGTGGGATGTGCATCAGTGGTACAAATTCACCCCAGGAAGGGAAACACATATATGGCATGCAATCATCATATCAGGAGCCGTTTACTTCAGGGCACTTCAGTTGCCACGATGGAGCTGCTCTACCTCCTAGTGCCCCATTGCCTGCGGTACGGAGAAGCTGCATGTATGTGCATTGAACTTTAATTAGCGAGTTGCATGTTGGTATATTGGCCTGGGAGAGGCAGTTGGATTTTTGGTTGTTTGTAAACGGTCCTATTTTGTGTTGGTTTGCTATTAGTATGGTGAAGAAATGCCTGGACTGCTTGGGTGGGAGAGAAATCGAGTTGCGGGTGAATTCACTGCTATTGCCAGATGGCAGGAGGCAGAGGTACGGTACTGTCTACATATAAGATCCTCCCTTGGAATGTTCAAGGGCTGGTCAATCACACCAAGATGTGCCATATTTACTTTAAACTCTCCCCGGCTCTCCCTCGCCGCTGCGTCTCCGCCCCCCTCCCTCCACCTTGGCTCTCCGGCCCGTTTCTTCCTTTTTTCCCCGCCTCTAAGCCCCGCTCCCCTGCCCCCCCTGCTCTCCCATTGGTCTAACCCCCTTCCTCCCAGCTGCCACACCCTCCCTCTCCTTCCTCCCCTCTTATGCCGGCGCAAGCGAGAAGGTAGCGTGCTTTGACCCTGCTCCTGCAGGCAGGTCGCTTCCCTCCTCACCTCCGCTAATTCGATTTTCCATTTTGATAGCTGGTATTTCTGGGTTTTTACTTTAAACTCTCCCCGGCTCTCCCTCTCCGCTGCGTCCCCGCAGCCCCGCCCCCCTCCCTCCACCTTGACTCTCCGACCCGTTTCTTCCTTTTTTCCCGCCTCTAAACCCCGCCCCCCTGCTCTCCCATTGGTCTAACCCCCCTCCTCCCAGCTGCCACACCCTCCCTCCTCCCCTCTTATGCCGGCTGCAGCGCCAGAAGGTAGCGGCCTTTGACCCTGCTCCTGCAGGCAGGTCGCTTCCCTCCTCACCGCCGCTAATTCGATTTGCTATCCTGATAGCTGGTATTTCTGGGATTTTACTTTAAACTCTCCCCGGCTCTCCCTCGCCGCTGCATCCCCGCGTCCCCGCCCCCCTCCCTCCACCTTGACTCTCCGGCCCGTTTCTTCCTTTTTTCCTGCCTCTAATCCCCGCCCCCCCTTCTCTCCCATTTGTCTAACGCCCCTCCTCCCAGCTGCCTCACCCTCCCTCCTCCCCTCTTATGCTGGCCGCAGCACGAGAAGGTAGTGACCTTTGACCTTGTTCCTGCAGGCAGGTTGCTTCCCTCCTCACCGCCACTAATTCGATTTGCCATCCTGATAGCTGGTATTTCTGGGATTTTACTTTAAACTCTCCCCGGCTCTCCCTCGCCGCTGCGTCCCCGCAGCCCCGCCCCCCTCTCTCCACCTTGACTCTCTGGACCATTTTTTCCTTTTTTCCCGCCTCTAAGCCCCGTCCCCCCTGCTCTCCCATTGGTCTAACCCCCCTCCTCCCAGCTGCCACACCCTCTCTCCTCCACTCTTATGCCGGCCGCAGCGCGGACGTACCGCTGGCGCGTCCGCGCCAAGAATGCGCCCAGCGCAGACCCCCTGGCCAACACGCCCCCGTACCACCAATCACCACTACACTGCCTACGACCTCCACGCCCTCAATCTGGGACGATCCTCCACCTGCTTCCACTCCACCCCGACGCGCACCAAAGGACCCTTCACCTGCAAAGCCTGCAAATTCACCTGCAACCTAACCTCCAAGCTCCAACTCAAGGCCTCAGACTGCCGCCTAAGATGCATCCTACTCAACACCCTCTCCGTCCACAAGCATGCAATCAAACTCTGGGACCTATTGACCACATCCTCGCCCGACGTCGCATTCATTACCGAAACCTGGATGAATTCGGCCTCGGAACCAGACATAGCCATACCAGAAAACTACGAGACCACCAGAAGAGACCGCAGCAACAAACCAGGAGGAGGAATCGCCATAGTCCACAAAAACACCATCAGAGTCTCCACCAGCTCCCACGACACCATCAAATCCGCTGAGCACCTCCATTTCAAAATCCACATCAACGCCAACACCACCCTCAGAGGAACTCTGGTCTATAGACCCCCAGGCCCCAGACCGCAGTTCCTGTGCCCACAAACCCTCGCCATAACAGTAACTCTGCAAATCCCTCGCCACTCACTTCAGTCGAAAGATCGAAGACATCCACAACAGATTCGAACCCCAGACCCATCAGCCAACCACAGACAACCAAGAACCCGATGCATCAATCAACACCAACCCGCTATGCTCCTGGACCCACGTCAACAATGAAGACACCATCAACACCATGGCCTCCATCCACTCCGGCTCCCCCTCGGACCCCTGCCCGCACCAGATCTTCAACAAAGCCAGCAACATCATCGCACCCCACCTCTGCGCAATCATCAACAGCTCCTTCGAGACAGCCACCTTCCCGGAGAAATGGAAACACGCCGACATCAACGCCCTGTTGAAGAAACCCAAAGCAGATCAGATAACCCCATTAACTACCGACCTATCTCCCTCCTCCCCTTCCCAGCAAAGGTCATCGAAAAAATCGTGAACAGCCAACTTTCCCGATACCTGGAAGACAGCAAAGCGCTAGATGCCTCCCAATACGGATTTCGCAAAAACCACAGCACGGAGACCGCGCTCATTGCTGCCACAGATGACATCAGGACCATGCTCGACAAAGGCGAAACCACAGCTCTCATCCTCCTAGACCTTTCCGCAGCTTTCGACACCGTCACCACACCCTTCGAACACGCCTCCACAACACTGGGATCCATGGCAAGGCCCTCGACTGGATCTCCTCTTTCCTCTCCGGCAGAACCCAGAGAGTCCGCCTTCCGCCCTACCTATCCGAATCCTTCGACATCGTCTGTGGCGTTCCGCAAGGATCCTCCTTCAGGCCAACTCTTTTCAATGTTTACATGGCTCCCCTCGCCAACATCGCACGATCCCACAACATCAACATAGTATACTACGCAGACGACACCCAGCTGATCATCTCCCTCACGAAAGACCCCGCAACAGCAAGAAACAACCTACACAAGGGACTTCACGCTATCGCCAGCTGGATAGCTTCAAGCCGCCTCAAGCTAAACACAGACAAAACAGAGGTTCTCATCCTCTGCAGCAACCTCTCCTCCTGGAACGACTCCTGGTGGCCTACATCCCTCGGAGCCGCCCCCACCCCCACCACCACCACCCAAGTATGGAACCTGGGCATCATCCTTGACTCAGCACTCAGCATGACTCAACAGGTCAACGCAGTCTCCTCTTCCTGCTACAACACCCTCCGCATGCTCCGCAAGATTTTCAAGTGGATTCCTGTCGAAACCAGAAAAACAGTCACCCACGCCCTAGTCAGCAGCCAACTGGACTTCGGAAACACGCTCTATGCAGGAACCACAGCCAAACTACAAAAGAAATTTAAACGCATCCAAAACGCCTCCTCCCGACTCATCCTTGACGTCCCACGCCGCAACCACATCTCAGCCTATCTCAGAGAACTACACTGGCTCCCCATATCGAAGAGGATCACCTTCAAACTACTCACCCACACACACAAAGCCCTCCTCAACACAGGCCCGGCCCATCTCAATGACAGACTCACCTTCCTCAACCCCGCCTGCCAGCTCCGCTCCGCCAGCCTTGCCCTCGCCTCCGTCCCCCGCATTCACCGCTCCACCGCCAGAGGAAGATCCTTCTCCTACTTCACCGCAAAGACCTGGAACTCTCTACCGCTCAAACTACGCCAGACCCAAGACCTTCTGGCCTTCAGAAAACGCCTCAAGACATGGCTTTTCGACCATTAGCCCCCCCGCGCCTTGAGACCCTAACGGGTGAGTAGCGCGCTTTATAAATTGTTTGATTGATTGATTGATTGATATTCACGCATATTTCAAGCGATGAAATATATTTTTTGCCTGTTTACAGGAGACTCACCTCACTCACACGGAACTGCTGAGGCTTTGCAGATGTCAGAGACTCTGGGTTGCTCCTGGGGTCCCCTTTATCCTTACTTATACTAAGATGGCCACAGACGGCAGACTTGCGATTGTGGGTGTAGGGGGATCTAAACCACTGACGGCTGCTATTTATGCCCTGAATGCCAGTCAGACCGAGTTTATGGCTACTCGTACACTAGCTCTTTTTTGGAACACACAGGCATCTTGTACCTGGGGCGCTGACTTCTACTGTGTTCCCAATGTGACCATGGATAGATCCACGCCACCAATTTGGGAGCATCGTTGGTCATGGCATGTAACTATCTCAAACTATGGGCCTTGGACAACCAAGTGACTGGCATGTGATAAACCCATGATTGGAATACTCCTTTTACTCTGGATTACATGCAGTGCATGACGCACTAGAATCAATCTCATTTACTGTATTTATTATGCAGCCACATTGGTCAATGATATTGAATATTTTGGGCACACATTATCTGACCATAAACCTCTCAGAATGTCCCTGTATTAGGAGGAGTGGAGGGCCATGGTGCCTACCTGACGTCTCCAGCTGGAGACCCTACATCAGTTATTCAGGGTGACCATAGGGGAACACATAGACCAGTACTTTGCTGAGAATGAGGGCACTACATCTGAGAGCATCATTCAGTGAGATGCATTCAAAGCAGTGATGCAGGGATACTCCATAAAGACTGCATATGGGGTCACACACACACTTTTACATCACCTAGAAATGAAAGGAGCGACCATTAGAAATCTGGAGGTTAATCCTGATCTGGACAAAAGGGTGGAGAAGCAACTGGTGCACAAACACAGACAGCAAGACAGCTCTCTATAAACTGGGAAGCAAATACAGCGCCCTACTGCACTTCATGGGAAATAGAATTGAAGCTTTGAAGGGATGATGGGAGTAACACTTTAGTAGGGAGCTAACCCCGAAGGCATGGCCTTAGTGCTTGGCTCACATTAAGGGGGTGTAAGGAAATGCCTCCTTGGCATGGTTACCCCCTGACTTTTTGCCTTTGCTGATGCTATGTTTTGAATTGAAAGTGTGCTGAGGCCTGCTAACCAGGCCCCAGCACCAGTGTTCTTTCCCTAACCTGTACTTTTGTATCCACAATTGGCACACCCTGGCATCCAGATAAGTCCCTTGTAAATGGCCCTGATGCCAAGGAAGGTCTCTAAGGGCTGCAGCATGTCTTATGCCACCCTGGAGACCCCTCACTCTGCACAGACACACTGCTTGCCAGCTTGTGTGTGCTGGTGAGAACAAAACGAGTAAGTCGACATGGCACTCCCCTCAGGGTGCCATGCCAGCCTCTCACTGCCTATGCAAGTATAGATAAGTCACCCTTCTAGCAGGCCTTACAGCCCTAAGGCAGGGTGCACTATACCATAGGTGAGGGCACCAGTGCATGAGCACTGTGCCCCTACAGTGTCTAAGCAAAACCTTAGACATTGTAAGTGCAGGGTAGCCATAAGAGTATATGGTCTGGGAGTCTGTTTTACATGAACTCCACAGCACCATAATGGCTACACTGAAAACTGGTTAGTTTGGTATCAAACTTCTCAGCACAATAAACGCACACTGATGCCAGTGTACATTTTATTGTAAAATACACCCCAGAGGGCACCTTAGAGGTGCCCCCTGAAACCTTAACCGACTATCTGTGTAGGCTGACTGGTTCCAGCAGCCTACCACAACCGAGCCATGTTGCTGGCCCCATGGGGAAAGTGCCTTTGTCACTCTGAGGCCAGTAACAAAGCCTGCACTGGGTGGAGATGCTAACACCTCCCCCAGGCAGGAGCTGTAACACCTGGCGGTGAGCCTCAAAGGCTCACCCCCTTTGTTCCAGCACCACAGGGCACTCCAGCTAGTGGAGTTGCCCGCCCCCTCCGGCCACGGCCCCACTTTTGGCGGCAAGGCCGGGGGAAATAATGAGAATAACAAAGAGGAGTCACTGGCCAGTCAGGACAGCCCCTAAGGTGTCCTGAGCTGAAGTGACTCTAACTTTTAGAAATCCTCCATCTTGCAGATGGAGGATTCCCCAATAGGATTAGGGATGTGACCCCCTCCCCTTGGGAGGAGGCACAAAGAGGGTGTAACCACCCTCAGGGCTAGTAGCCATTGGCTAAACACGCCCTTAAATTTAGTATTTAAGGGCTTCCCTGAACCTAAAACTTTAGATTCCTGAAACTACAAGAAGAAGAAGACTGCTGAGCTGAAAAACCCCCGCAGAGGAAGAACAGAAGACACCAACTGCTTTGGCCCCAGACTTACCGGCCTGTCTCCTACCTTCCAAAGAAACCTGCTCCAGCGACGCTTTCCAAGGAACCAGCGACCTCTGAATCCTCTGAGGACTGCCCTGCTTCAAGAAAGACAAGAAACTCCTGAGGACAGCGGCACTGCTCCAAAAGAACTGCAACTTTGTTTCAAAGGAGCAGATTTAAAGACCCCTGCAACTCCCCGCAAGAAGCGTGAGACTTGCAACACTGCACCCGGCGACCCCGACTCGACTGGTGGAGAACCAACACCTCAGGGAGGACCCTCCGGCGACTCCGAGTCCGTGAGTAACCAAAGTTGTCCCCCCTGAGCCCCCACAGCGACGCCTGCAGAGGGAATCCCGAGGCTCCCCCTGACCGCGACTGCCTGAACCTAAAGTCCCGACGGCTGGAAAAGACCCTGCACCCGCAGCCCCCAGCACCTGAAGGAACGGAACTTCTGTGCAGGAGTGACCCCCAGGAGGCCCTCTCCCTTGCCCAGGTGGTGGCTACCCCGAGGAGCCCCCCCTTGCCTGCCTGCCTGCACCGCTGAAGAGACCCCTTGGTCTCTCATTGAAAACCATTGAAAACCCGACGCGTGTTTGCACACTGCACCCGCCGCCCCCGCGCTGCTGAGGGTGTACTCTTTGTGCTGACTTGTGTCCCCCCCGGTGCCCTACAAAAACCCCCTGGTCTGCCCTCCGAAGACGCGGGTACTTACCTGCTGGCAGACTGGAACCGGGGCACCCCCTTCTCTCCATTGAAGCCTATGTGTTTTGGGCACCTCTTTGACCTCTGCACCTGACCGGCCCTGAGCTGCTGGTGTGGTAACTTTGGGGTTGCTCTGAACCCCCAACGGTGGGCTACCTTGGACCAAAAACTGAAACCTGTAAGTGACTTACTTACCTGTGAAACCTAACAATACTTTACCTCCCCCAGGAACTGTGAAAATTGCACTGTGTCCACTTTTAAAACAGCTTATTGTGTTTTATGTAAAAAGTATATATGCTACTGTGATTATTCAAAGTTCCTAAAGTACTTACCTGCAATACCTTTCAAATGAGATATTACATGTAGAATTTGAACCTGTGGTTCTTAAAATAAACTAAGAAAATATATTTTTCTATAACAAAACCTATTGGCTGGATTTGTCTCTGAGTGTGTGTTCCTCATTTATTGCCTGTGTGTATGTACAACAAATGCTTAACACTACTCCTTTGATAAGCCTACTGCTCGACCACACTACCACAAAATAGAGCATTTGTATTATCTCTTTTTGCCACTATCTTACCTCTAAGGAGAACCCTTGGACTCTGTGCATACTATTCCTTACTTTGAAATAGTGCATACAGAGCCAACTTCCTACAGGGGGTATCCAGAAAAGCTTGATTAAAATTTACCCACTTCAACTTCCTACATCATACCTACCTGTCCCCTAAACGGAGAGGGCGCATGTACCCAGAAAACACCAACACTAGCCCAAGAGGTGCAAAGCAGGCAGCAGGCTTCTACAGATGGTACAGCAGTGCCCCTGGTGGGGAGGTTTCGGGGGAGGAGGTGTGTTGTAGAGCCCAAGTGGTAGGGAAGGCAATTGTGAGCGATATTGCCAGTTGTCTGCTGGGTGTGGCCCTGCACTCCAAGAAGGCCAAATGCAGCAGGCGATCTCTCGGCCTGCTCTTATGCTTGCGAAACAAAGCATGACCATGGCTTGCAAGTCCCCTGCTACACCATGGATCGGAGATTGGTTGCCGGATCTGACTTAATGGGTACACGCGGAAATGGACATGTTTTTATGGGGATCAGAGATACCCACTCTGGGATGGATGTTTAGAAGCCCTTGAAGCAAAATCCGACAAAAACACTGTGAAGACACAGTTAGTACAGTCAACTTACCGGTGCCAACGTGCCATAGTGACTGGCATGTTGGATAATATGTCTGGGAAGTGATTATATTGTAGTTCTAATGCACCCTATTGCCTCTCATCCTTTGTCCTCCTACCGACTAACACTCTTATAACTGCAGGTTGCCCTTATAACCTGAAGCTAAAATCAAAGTGTATTCGCAGCGCTTTCCAGGCACAACATCTGAACATGATTGACAGCTTTATTATAAGTTCGAAATGCTGCAATAGTTGTTTCTTGTTTCAATTGACTTGTAAGGTAGCATGACCTTCCTATACACAAACAGGGAGTTGTGAGACGCTGGCATGAACGATATGCACACAATTTTACAATACGTTGCTCATCTAAGAACTCGCCTAGGAAAGTTATGGGAGATTGCCAAGCTAAGTCTAAAGAAAGCAAAGAAGAACAATAAATGTACTATAATAAGAAGGCACAGTGGAGGAAGTTTTTTCTAGGCGATTGGCTTTTGAACATGGCACTTTGGGGTACAGAGAAAACTACCTAGGAAATGGGGGAACAAATGACGGAGTCACAAACAGTGGAATGGTTGGAAACCTTGCACATTGGTACCTAAACCAGATAAATCTATAGGGGTTTGTATTGATTTTAGAGCAGTCAATCGATTTTCTAAATTTAACAGTTATTCTTTGCCATGTATGAATGAGTTGATTGTTCAGTGAGGGAAATCCAACTATATAGTCACTAGTGATTTAACAAAAATATACTGGCAGATCTCATTGAGACAAGAAGACAAAAAACTGCATTTGCCACTCTCGAGTTAATATACTGCCCTTTTTTGCATGGGGTTCCTCCTATTTTTCAGTGCTTAATAATTCCCCATAGGCTATTTAGTGCTAAGCATACATGTGAAACCCCTGGGCACCACAAGACAAGACAGAACAAGGAACAGACCTGCTGTTGAGACCTGTGAAGAGACCTGAGAGACTGTAGCAGGCACCTCACCAGACCTGAGGTTCTGTGTGTACTATAGGGAACTCAATTCTGTCACCAAGACTGATGTTCATTCCATCCCCTGAGCTTATTAAGCGGCTGGGGGCTGTAAAGGACTCAACGCCCAGGTGTAGTGTGGTAGTAGACTTTGGCTATCTTGAAAATGCCTAAAGTAGATAGGGAAGGCCACGGAGATCTTTACCCCATTGGGTAGGGTATCCCCAGAGGTCATTCCCACCCCTTCAGAACACCCCTGGGTCTGTGGAACATCAGAAGAGTACTGAACCTGCTCTCTGAGAAGAGCCCAGAAAACTTGACCTGCTATCCCCCTCGCAAATAACTGGATTCCAAGGGTTGTAAGGATGACCTCCTGTTAAAACTGCAGAGACACAACAAGCCACAAGTGATCTTTTCCTGCAATTGCCCAGCTGAGCAGTGGCAACTTGACTCAGAATAGACCCTCCTTTTGATCTCAGCATGCGACCCTTTGAGTCTTTAAATGCCATCCCTCAGGTCCTTGGGAGCTTTAGAAGTGTACTTCTGTGGTGGATCAGGACTTAAAGGACTAAAGTCAGAAGGAAAAATCTTTGAACAGGACAAATCTGATTAGTGTATCTAAGTTGCACTTCATCGCAGAAAGCTTCAAATTGGGTCTTGCTCTACCATAATCATTAACTCTTATTTGCACTTTATGTTTCTTGGTGCTATTTTTACTTGGAATTTTAAAGATTAATATCTTCAGTTCCCTTTATCATATGTTTGTCATTTTGGTGTCATTTTGTTTATTCAATTTTACGCAATTTTTCTAATGCATTTTGGGATTGCTATTGTTTTGTATTTCAACTTTAATACTGTTTTAGTACTGCATAAACACTTTACACATTGCCTCTAAGTTAAGCCTGTCTACTCTGTGCCATAGGTACCAGGGAGCTGCGCTCAGGTTTATTTAATGACTTTAGTGGTTCACCCCAACAAGAACTGTGAATATTGAGTTGGGCTCTCACTCCCGTCAAATAATAACCTAATTTCTTACGCCTGCTCTCTTTTCTTCTGTTTCTGTCTTCATAAACAGTACTACTGTGAAAAATCATTTGGAATCTTTGTATGATAATGTTTCTACAAACTATCCCTATGTTGTTTTCTGTGTCTGTTGTCTGTATAATTAGAACAAGGTGCATCTTTCCTTACCTATATACACTAAGCTTCACAATATTTTGATGGTACTCAGTGTTCTGTCTACAATGTGTCTGTAGCCCAATATCTTTTGTTCCATAGTCTACCATAAGAGACCACCAGTCATCTCAAGCACAGACTATGGAAGCACAGTTTTAACTGGCCTTCCCAGCTTTTACTTGGCTTCCCTTAAATCAGTCTTTCGCACAACGGCCTCTTTGATATCGAAAAGATCTGAACGCTCACATCACTCTTTATATACCTAAGCTGGCTTCCCATAGAATGTTGTCTGACATATCAGACTACATGAATAAAATATAAGGAGATCCAAATTAACCCTTTGGAACATCCTTCTAAAAAACTTCAGATTTTGGGTGGAAAATGTGTTCTAAGAAGCCAAGCTCTGGTAAAGCTGCGTGCATAACGTTTTGGGAAAACCTGCACTTTCAACTGTTCCTTTACTGGAAATGGAACTTGGATATGGAATTTTCTTTTTGGCCATTATTTAAACGTTTTTATTAGCGTACAAGTGTATATTGTTTACATTGAAGAAAACATGACTTAGACAGTAGGCGTACATATATAAAGATCTTTCCCCATTGACAATGACCATTGTGGTCTCAGACTTGGAACATATACTTTTTAGTATTTAGCACCAGGCGTCCCCAGCATAAACCTCTTCCCTTCCCCCATCTCCCTGGTGCTAGACATAACAAAAGCAATGTATTACTCCCGACCACCAAACATGTATAAAGTGTTAGAGAAACCACCAAGTACTTTCCTATCATCTACTAGAGGAAACCTTATCTCTGCGCCAGCCATCGCAAATTGCAAGGGTAGGGTGGGGGTGTTGCGGGGAGTTGGGGATATGGAGGAGGGGGACGGGGAGAAATAAATAATAATAATAAATATTTTAAAAAGGTACCTTTTCCTGCCGCCCCCGGCCTCCTCCCTCCTCTTTTGATGGTGTTAGTGTCCCAGCAGTTCCTGGGACACTAGCACAGGCATTCCACACAAGCCTGGTACTGCTTTTATGCTATACCTAGCATGAGAGCAGCACCAGGATTGATATGAGCAGTTTGTTCTGCTGCTTAGACACTGCATGGGAGTCTGTGCAGTTTCTCCACCCCGGGTTGGAGAAATCTAAGTGCGCATGTCAGTTTGGCCATCCTGAGACGGCCAGCCAAAGTGACATCTCACAAAACGATCACAAAACATAATTTTATTTTTCAGCTGCTGGCTCTTAGCCAGAGGGGTGATGCTCCTTTGCCATTGCGAAGAAGCCGCTCCTGCCTTACCTACTAAATAATTACACACAGTAAGGGCCAGTGAGGGTGGCTTAGCGATCAAGTACTAGAGAGAAGGACAGCAAATTATATCTTCTACAGGGGCACGTCAAGGTGGGTGAGTGTTGTCTTTAGTGATGCCTTTAAATTGCTCAAGGAGCATGTCCCATGCCTGGGATTTGAAATATTTTTGTAAGTCTGCTTGTTCTCCCCTGTGTAGTAATGTCCTCTCAGCTTGGCCCCATGTGATTAGCGTATATGACCAGGTAGCTATGGGAGGGGTACTTTTATGTTTCCACTGCATAGTGATGGCACATTTCGCTAACATTGGGGCCAAGTGCAGGAATTTAACTGCGGGTCTCTCCAGGACTGGGCAAGGGAAACGGCCAAGGCGCACTCCTGCCGGCATGTTTTGTATAAAGAGGCCCGTCATGCTCGTGAGTATTTGCTAAATCCTGATCCAATAATGCTATAGAATTGACAGACTCAAAGCATGTGTAAAAGATCAGGTTTGGTAGGGAACAACAAGGACAACCCGAGGCTGCACCAAGAAAAATCGTATTTACCCTGGCTGGTGTAAAAGCTGCTTTATTAAGGAAGCTAAATTGAATATATCTGAATTAAGCTCCTCGGGACACTCTGTGGGGGTAGTCCAGTATCTTCAGCTAGTCTGAGCCATGTATGGCTTAGGCTAACTCCGTCTCCCATGCCATGCACAAAGTGTTACAGGATTGATCTATCTGCTGTAAAAAGGCTCTATAGAGCCACCTTGCCCCATGTGCCCCCCATGTGGAGGGTTTGATAGACTTCATGTGTAGGTGGTAATCCATGGTGTATTCTGTATAGCTCATAGAGAGATTATTTGATGCATTCATATGTTAGGAATTGCTTGGGCGGAATGACATGCTCTGCCGTTAGGGTGGGGAAGTCCATTAACTCCCTGTTGAGGAATAAATAACCCAGTGTGGAGAGGCCAGTAGCATGCCAGACTCGCAGATGCCCCAATATCACTTGACCTGTGAAGGTCGATAGGCCTACCAAGAGAATGGCTGGGGCGAAAGAAATCTGCTTTGCCATTATCGGTTTATTCTAGATAGGTAAGACACAGCAATGCAGAAGAGAACCATGGGTGGAGAAGTTAAGCATGCATACGGAAACAGAGGGTAATGTAACAGTTTGCCCCTAAATTTGTTCTTAGACAGCGCCGTTTCATGAAGAGAGCAGCCAGAAAGCCAGTGAGTCACCCACTTTAACTGAGCTGCCAAGTAATAATGTTCAGAATCTAGGGGAGCCAGTCCTCCCATCTCCCCCGGGAGCTTCAGTGTAGCCAGGGTTACTCATCAGAGTCCAATACCCCAGAGGAAAACCATCAAATAAGAGTCAAGTTGTTAGAAGAAACAGAGGATGAAAAGGGAAAGCGGACAAAGAAATAAAGGAGACGCGGGAAGGCCACCATCTTACCAAGGCCACCTTACTAATCACGGAGAAAGGTATAGATGCCTAGAAGGTCATCTGTGGGCACAGAGCTCTTAAGACTTTGCTAAATACCGTCAAGAAGATCCACAGGAGAATTATATATGTTGATCCTGAGGTACTGGAATATGGTTGTTTCTGTCGGCAGTCAGGGGCCAAGCCATGTCTGAAGAAGACATAGGCAAGTTTGATGCAAAGATGCCAGTTCACCAGGAGACCTGAGAGGGATCAAAATTCTGAAAATTCAGAGTTATAGAAGATAGGTCCATTGTTGCATCACAGACATATAGCAGAATATCATCCACATATAAGGAGATTATGTGGGCCTGATTTTTGTATCAGTATCCCCAATGTGGTTCCATGGAAGCACATGCGTGTGGCCAGTGGTTCCATTGCCATGGCAAACAAAGGCAGGCAAAAGAGGCAGTCCTGCCTGGTGCCCCAACGTATTGGCCATTAAGCAGGGATAAACTTACCCTTTTTTTCCTGGGCTGTAGGGACTGAGTGCATTATTTGAAAACATTTTCACCAACGAGGCCCTGTTCCAAACCATTGCAGCACTATGTGCATGTAGTCCTAGTGGAGAGAGTCAAACGCTTTCTGCAGGTCGAGAGCAATGCACAACACATTATAGTACTGAGTGGCAGAAAAATCTTTCACATGCCACAAGTGGCAAAGATTCAGAAATCTGTTGTGACTAGGTATGAAAACCATCTGATTATCTTGAATTATGTCAGGCAGTATAAGGAGTAACTGAGTAGCCAGGATCTTGGTGAGAATGATATAATCCGTATTTAAAATAGAGATTGGACAATATGACCCTAGACCCTTTGGGTCTTTATGGGTTTTCAACAAACTGGTGATAAGTCTGGTGTTGAAGGATGGAGGAAGAGAACCAGATGTGTAGAGGGCCTGATAAAGTGATTAAAATTTGGGCACCAGAGTTTCAGTAAAATGGGTGGAGAACTGGGATGGCAAACCATCAGCTCCTGGAACCTTCCAGTGAGACAGTATCTGAGATCTACAGTTTGACACAGAACAGCAGTACATATTTAAGACCAACCTCTCGCAGCCTCCTTTTGTCCTGGAGAAAGGATGCTCGCTGGCGCTGGACAGTCAGCGTGTAATCTGGAAATAACATCACCCTGGTGTTCTCATAACAAACAGGCCTCCACCAGGACCACATCTTGGTCATGATAATTCAAGAGCCTCACTCCCAGGCGTCTAGTTGGTGCCCTAGAAGGGGGGTGTTGGGTAGGCACTCTGAGCACATTCAATCACAAAGTACGGTGAGAGCATTGTAGGAGCAGTGTCTTGTTTTATACAATGCTCTAGGAATGCTACAGGGTTTGTTCCATTCGTATTTTTCAGTAGGCCAATGATAGGAATATTGTTGCAGCAGAAACACCCCTTCACATCATCAAGTTTGCTTACGGCTATGCGCACCCTATCCATGATAGCTCAAGTTTGTTCAGTGTCTGCACGCGGAGTGGGCTGAAGCTCCGCTATAGCTTTTTGTGCATTCATGGTGACCTTTTCAGACAACATATGTTGATTTTTAAGACGTATCGCCAGTTTCTTCTTAAAGGCATCAAATTTAGCCTCAAGGGCCTTCGGTAACTAAGTAACGGCCACCAGGATGCTGTCTAATTGATAAAATGGGGCAGGTGCATGTGAATCTGATACCTAAGGGTAATGCAGCTTGAAAGCCATCTGGGAGTATTGCTCCTCACCAGATTGGGTCAAGGGATGGTTGTCCAATAGAACCAACCCAGTTGCAAGTCGTTTGAGCTGCCTGTGTGCACTCCTCCATTCTCCCATATGCTTGAAGAAGTCCATATCGGGCTACTAGGCCACAATGCTGGAAAAGAGGGCCCATTCTATGGGAGAACGAGAGAGCTGGCAGCTCAGGAGACCTGCCTTACATATGTCTGGTGTGGGCTATGCACAAAGGGGTATGAGCAGTCTTAGTGGATCACAGCACACATCCAATCATACAGTTCACCAGCCACTGAGATTGAGGGCAAAAGGCAATCTCCAAACAAGTTGTGATGAGGATGACAGTATTGCTGGGGTTTTACCCTGGGCCTTCCCTTCTCTTTCCGGACCCTGAGATCCACCTGAGTTTTTTTTGCAGATTTCCTGGGATGCCTATTCCTTTAAAGCCTCTTCAGGGATACAGGAGGTGGAGGGATGTGATATCGTGTGTGACGCTGATAAGCCCCCTGATCAGGGGTGACCTGAAATAGGAGGCAGGACTAACCCCGAAGCGAGGAATACCAACAAGCACGGGAGAGAGAAGCAACAGAGGAAGACCCAGAAGAACGCCAACCGGGGCAGGATGACTCGAGAAGCTTCAGCCTTCTGTCTGAGATCTCCAGGGACCTGGACGCGAGTCGACAGAGTAAGCTGGGAGGCCACTGTTTCTTTGTATCGCCCTGCCATGCTCCTGGAGGAGCTGGCTAGCTCAAGTACATGGGCATTTACTGGGACTAACTGGTGGGTGAGAAACGGGTAGCTGTGGTGACGGGAACATATCGACCGGAGAGGGGTCACCTGTCTAAGCGGTGGCTTCCCCGTCTTGTTTAGGAGACAAGAATGAGCGTCGCATGCCCCACTTGTAACCAATAGAAAGAAAAGAAAGGAATGCACAATAACATAGTGACAGGATAGGGCAAGTCAGTGATTATATCCCTCACACCCACCCACATACTATAGCTAACATTAAGGAACATCCACTTACCTGTGGTTCTTTCCTCTTCTATCTGAGGGACACGCCAAGGATGGTGGTCTGGTCCAGTCGACCCTAGAGGGAAGAAGAAAATGAATACGATTGTGACGAAACAAAAGTCAATGGAGAAAAATACAAGAAGTAAAAAGAATAATAAAGAGACCAATAAGCAAATATCTAAGGCGTGCAGTACTTTTGGTTATCCGTCTACCAAGCTGTTTGCCAGACCATGTGATACAAGTCAATCCACATCCACAAGGTAGGATGCATTTCTTTGGGGGTCCCAGAGTTCCAGGTGATCCTGCTCAATCAAGTCCATCTTTGGTGTCTATGAGTGAAGCGGAGAACCATAAATAGGAGCCACCAAGGTGGGATATCCCCAGTATCTCCAGTTCAATGCCTCTAACCACTCAGGGGGTACCCAGGGTAAGCCAATAATGGGGGAAAGGACAGCTG
Organism: Pleurodeles waltl; assembly: GCF_031143425.1. Classification (NCBI taxonomy): domain Eukaryota; kingdom Metazoa; phylum Chordata; class Amphibia; order Caudata; family Salamandridae; genus Pleurodeles; species Pleurodeles waltl. The sequence continues at coordinate 653,539,984 of NC_090440.1, read as the reverse complement.
TGTTTCAGTAGTGCCCAAAGTGGCGGATCTTTGGTCCAGGTGGACACCCTGCTCACTTTCAAAGATGCTTGCAGAAATGTATTTTCCTGTGGAGTACCCATGGCTAGCTCAGGCTGCAGCTCCGTTCCAGCCACCAGCCCTACAGGGGCTCCTCCAGGTGACCGCTCTGCTCCTGGCAGGTTGCAGTCCTCCACACCACCAGGAAGGCAGGGCTGATGCAACACCAAAGCAGGCCCATGGTCCTGGCCTAATGCTACAGGCCACAGGAATGTAAAGTTACATGTTCCCACTCCCACCTGATGTCCACCGTCCCCTCACCTCAGCTACAGTCCGGGTGGCGGGCACGGGCTGCAGCGTGGGTGAAAGCAGGCTGGGGCCCTGCCAGCAGCACCTTGTCTACAAGCAGCACGGCCATGTGGCTTGATTCCGGGCACCACTCCGTGAAAAATTTTGCCGCACCAGCCCTTGGCTCATGCCTGCGGTTGTCTTGGTCTCTTTCCCCAGGGCCAGTCCTGTAGTCCCTTGAGTGGCCCTGCCAAGTACCACACATCAGGTGTTAGACTAATGCATTTTAGTATGGTGGTCTGCATCATGGCTATAGATGGAAAGTAATGCATTTATAGCGCCTCCTGAAGCTGTCAAGCCAGAGCGCTATAATTAGCACTGAGAAAAGCAGCCCACAGCCGGGCTGCTCTGGCAGTGTGATTGACAGACTCTGGGTCTGGCTAAGCTGCGCTCGCTGGCTCCATTCGGCATTCACATGACAAGATGATGTCATGGAGACTGCAACAATGTGTCCCACATTTGCCAATGGGTCAAAGTGTTTATAATATAGGGCGGGCGAGGCAAGCGGGCGGCAGTTATCAGATAGAAAGTTTCTTAAAGTTTAGCCCCACTCTCCTCGCACCACGATTGTGCCGACGGCCAGTGTGGCGCATGCTGGTGCCTCTCATAATGAGGCCGCACGAGTCTGGACCGAGGCTGCCGGAGTCAAGACTAGTTTGGGGTCTGCAGCCTCTCCTGAGGTGGCCCGCGGTACCGTGGCTCGCTCTACCAGACTCTCACTGACTGTCTAGTCTCAGGTAATGTAAATCCTAATTATATGTCATTTTAGAGTGTCTTGATCACACCTGCTAAGAGCCTGTTACAGCTCTGATAATTGGCAGTACACGGTGTGCTAGCCAGCCTAGAAAGGGTCAGTGCCACTGACTGGCACCAGGGTGTTTTTAATTTTAATTCAAAATCTGCCGGCCCGGCCCCCAGGAAATTATCGCTGCCACCCGATCAGGCCTGCCGGAATTAAGTTAAAAAAACAGCTACTTGAGTCTTGTTGAAATGTGTTTCCCTCAAGTAGATTTTAATTTCACAAAATTCTGCCAACTAAGACCCCCTGTGTGGTGACAGAGAAGTCTGCAAGCAACCAGGCAAGTGAGCCCGAGAGTCAGTGTGAGATCTGTTGGAGTGTGACCTTTAAAATTAATATTAACATGAAAAGCTTTCAATATAATGTGTAGTGAAACTGCATAGAAATGTGTTAATGTAGAAATAATGTACGCGTTTGGAATGTGCCCACGGGGAGTGGCCACCAATATATACGATGATTAATGAAACTGACTAATGATGAAATAACAATGTACTAATGTATGACTTTGTATTAGCATTAAGGGTTGTATTAGGGTTTTGCAAAATTACTCATTAGGCCTTAGTTTAGCGAGGGTCTGGGCCTAGCTGCCTGGTCTCATATAAATTATGTTTTTCTAACATGCAATGTGCTGCTTTCGTGAAGGACATGTGTAGGAAAGTACCATCTTGCCTGGCATGTTACCCCCATTTTTCACTGTATATATGTTGTTTTAGTTGTATGTGTCACTGGGACCCTGGTAACCCAGGGCCCCAGTGCTCATAAGTGTGCCTGAATGTGTTACCTGTGTAGTGACTAACTGTCTCACTGAGGCTCTGCTAATCAGAACCTCAGTGGTTATGCTCTCTCATTTCTTTCCAAATTGTCACTAACAGGCTAGTGACCAATTTTACCAATTTACATTGGCTTACTGGAACACCCTTATAATTCCCTAGTATATGGTACGGAGGTACCCAGGGTATTGGGGTTCCAGGAGATCCCTATGGGCTGCAGCATTTCTTTTGCCACCCATAGGGAGCTCTGACAATTCTTATACAGGCCTGCCACTGCAGCCTGAGTGAAATAACGTCCACGTTATTTCACAGCCATTTTACACTGCACTTAAGTAACTTATAAGTCACCTATATGTCTAACCTTTACCTGGTAAAGGTTAGGTGCAAAGTTACTTAGTGTGAGGGCACCCTGGCACTAGCCAAGGTGCCCCCACATTGTTCAGGGCCAATTCCCCGGACTTTGTGAGTGCGGGGACACCATTACACGCGTGCACTACATATAGGTCACTACCTATATGTAGCTTCACAATGGTAACTCCGAATATGGCCATGTAACATGTCTATGATCATGGAATTGCCCCCTCTATGCCATCCTGGCATAGTTGGCACAATCCCATGATCCCAGTGGTCTGTAGCACAGACCCTGGTACTGCCAAACTGCCCTTCCTGGGGTTTCACTGCAGCTGCTGCTGCTGCCAACCCCTCAGACAGGCATCTGCCCTCCTGGGGTCCAGCCAGGCCTGGCCCAGGATGGCAGAACAAAGAACTTCCTCTGAGAGAGGGTGTTACACCCTCTCCCTTTGGAAAATGGTGTGAAGGCAGGGGAGGAGTAGCCTCCCCCAGCCTCTGGAAATGCTTTCTTGGGCGCAGATGTGCCCAATTCTGCATAAGCCAGTCTACACCGGTTCAGGGGACCCCTTAGCCCTGCTCTGGCGCGAAACTGGACAAAGGAAAGGGGAGTGACCACTCCCCTGACCTGCACCTCCCCTGGGAGGTGTCCAGAGCTCCTCCAGTGTGCTCCAGACCTCTGCCATCTTGGAAACAGAGGTGCTGCTGGCACACTGGACTGCTCTGAGTGGCCAGTGCCACCAGGTGACGTCAGAGACTCCTTGTGATAGGCTCCTTCAGGTGTTGCTAGCCTATCCTCTCTCCTAAGTAGCCAAACCCTCTTTTCTGGCTTTTTAGGGTCTCTGTCTCTGGGGAAACTTTAGATAACGAATGCAAGAGCTCATCCGAGTTCCTCTGCATCTCTCTCTTCACCTTCTGCCAAGGAATCGACTTCTGACCGCGCTGGAAGCCTGCAACACTGCAACAAAGTAGCAAAGACGACTACTGCAACTCTGTAACGCTGATCCTGCCGCCTTCTCGACTGTTTTCCTGGTGGTGCATGCTGTGGGGGTAGTCTGCCTCCTCTCTGCACTAGAAGCTCCGAAGAAATCTCCCGTGGGTCGACGGAATCTTCCCCCTGCAACCGCAGGCACCAAAAAGCTGCATTACCGGTCCCTTGGGTCTCCTCTCAGCACGACGAGCGAGGTCCCTCAAATCCAGCAACTCTGTCCAAGTGACTCCCACAGTCCAGTGACTCTTCAGTCCAAGTTTGGTGGAGGTAAGTCCTTGCCTCACCTCGCTAGACTGCATTGCTGGGAACCGCGACTTTTGCAGCTACTCCGGCCTCCGTGCACTTCCGGCGGAAATCCTTTGTGCACAGTCCAGCCTGGGTCCACGACACTCTAACCTGCATTGCACGACTTTCTAAGTTGGTTTCCGGCGACGTGGGACTCCTTTGTGTAACTTCGGGTTAGCACCGTTTCACGCATCCTTGTAGTGCCTGTTTCTGGCACTTCTCCGGGTGCTACCTGCTGCTAAGAGAGCTCCTTGTCTTGCCCGACGTCCCCTCTACCTCCTGGTCCAATTTGCGACCTCCTGGTCCCTCCTGGGCCACAGCAGCGTCCAAAAACACTAACCGCACGATTTGCAGCTAGCAAGGCTTGTTGGCGTTCTTTCGGCGGGAAAACACTTCTGCACGACTCTACAAGGCGAGAGGGATCCGTCCTCCAAAGGGGAAGTCTCTAGCCCTTTGCGTTCCTGCAGAAACCGCAGCTTCTTCTGTCCAGTAGAAGCTTCTTTGCACCCGCAGCTGGCATTTCCTGGGCATCTGCCCATCTCCGACTTGCTTGTGACTTTTGGACTTGGTCCCCTTGTTCCACAGGTACCCCAGATTGGAAATCCAGCGTTGTTGCATTGTTGGTTTGTGTCTTTCCTGCATTATTCCTCTAACACAACTTCTTTGTCATTAGGGGAACTTTAGTGCACTTTGCACTCACTTTTCAGGGTCTTGGGGAGGGTTATTTTTCTAACTCTCACTATTTTCTAATAGTCCCAGCGACCCTCTACAAGGTCACATAGGTTTGGGGTCCATTCGTGGTTCGCATTCCACTTTTGGAGTATATGGTTTGTGTTGCCCCTATCCCTAGGTGTCCCCATTGCATCCTATTGTAACTATACATTGTTTGCACTGTTTTCTAAGACTATACTGCATATTTTTGCTATTGTGTATATATATCTTGTGTATATTTCCTATCCTCTCACTGAGGGTACACTCTAAGATACTTTGGCATATTGTCATAAAAATAAAGTACCTTTATTTTTAGTATAACTGTGTATTGTGTTTTCTTATGATATTGTGCATATGACACTAAGTGGTACTGTAGTAGCTTCACACGTCTCCTAGTTCAGCCTAAGCTGCTCTGCTAAGCTACCATTATCTATCAGCCTAAGCTGCTAGACACCCTATACACTAATAAGGGATAACTGGGCCTGGTGCAAGGTGCAAGTACCCCTTGGTACTCACTACAAGCCAGTCCAGCCTCCTACAACATGAAGCTGTACTTTTCCAGAAGCTAGAGATATGTGTGTGTAGCTGTAGTAAATTCTTTCTCATGGGACCCAACTTGCTCTAGGAGACATTCTTGCCGAATGCAACAGTGTAATTCGCAACAGGTGCAAGGTCGCCTGGGCTAGGAGAAAACAATGGAACTACTGACTGGAGCGTAAAGTGTAACTTTTCTTACCTGACATTCCACCCGATTAAGACGTCAGTCACAGGAGCCAATCGACTGCATGAGAACTGTGTTAGGTGAAAATTCTAGTAAGGTGTGTGGAGAATTATTGGACAGAGATAATGATGCACCAAATATTGCCCAATGGGAAATTAGAGACTTGTTAGACTGTTTTAATATAACCGCATGACTCAAGGAGAAGCCAGCCACTTTTGAAGCCACTTTTGAGACCACTCTTCACCATTCTTCATCACCTCTTGCCATTCTGAGAGACTTTGGGGGTCATTCTAACCCTGGCGGTCCAAGACCGCCAGGGCTAAAATGACGGGGGCACCGCCAACAGGCTGGCGGTGCCCCGCTGGGCATTCTGACCGCGGCGGTTTGACCGCGGTCAGAAGTGGAAAACCGGCGGTCTCCCGCCGGTTTTCCGCTGCCCACATACCGCCATCCTGTTCCTGGCGGTTCGCCCGCCAGGAACAGGATGGCGGTATGGGTTGTCGTGGGGCCCCTGGGGGCCCCTGCAGTGCCCATGCCAATGGCATGGGCACTGCAGGGGCCCCCGTAAGAAGGCCCCACAAAGAATTTCACTGTCTGCATTGCAGACAGTGAAATTCGCGACGGGTGCCACTGCACCCGTCGCACCTTCCCACTCCGCCGGCTCCATTCGGAGCCGGCGTCCTCGTGGGAAGGTAGTTTTGCACTGGGCTGGCGGGCGGCCTTTTGGCGGTCGCCCGCCAGCCCAGTGCAAAACCCAGAATACCCTCAGCGGTCTTCCGACCGCGGAGCGGTATTTTGGAGGGGGAAGTCTGGCGGGCGGCCTCCGCCGCCCGCCAGACTTAGAATCACCCCCTTTGTCTTTAACCGTTTGATATTTTAAACAATCCTCATCTTGCCCCTAGTCTGATATACACTTCTCCTCCTTATGAGGGAAGAGCCTTGTCCTTTATCTATGCCCTACTGAGACTTGCCTGTCCTATTTTTGCTGGTGGCTATTCGACTGATTGTCCTGAGGACGAAGACTGACACTGTTTGCTGACTCATTCGGATGGGTAACTATCCGATTAAAATTGTACTTGTCTGCTTGCCTTTTCTTTCTAGGTACCAACTGCTCTTTTGATAGAGACCATAGTTAGATGTTTTTCCAAATTTGTGTTTGCCAAATGTTTTTGCATGAAGCCCAGCATACTGATGCTAATTCGAGGTTAGTTAAGGAGTTCACTAATATTGGATGCAATAGACAAATGACTGAATTCTTGCTTTGTTGAATAATGTACTAATGATGCTCTGCTAAAGTTGACTCATGCTAACGTCATGCTTTATTCTAATGTTTATGATCTATGCATTGATAACGTTTTGTTTTGCTCGGGTTGCCAAGTTATAGTGGTTTTGATGTGCTTGTTATTGTTGAAACTAATAAACTTGATATTAGAATTGTAACTAATAGGGAATAAATATCCTAACTCTTACTAGATTTGTTGTGGTTATTCATGGCTGAAAGGTCATGGTGCGTACGTTGTTTTGATCTATATTAAATGTTATTGACTAGATCGATTGATTAGTTATTGTGCATATTGATAGAGCTATTGACCTATTGATTGTGATGCCAAAGAGATATCTCGTTCTGGGAAGTCTCCAAACGTGGTCAAAAGGTTCATTGGCCTAGACGTGTTTCCTTGTAAGTTAACTCATCAAGGTTCTGATGCATTATCAGTTTTTGTAGCAGAGGTAATGGTTTGGCCCTTTGGGGCCCCAGGACGAGGGACCACTGTTCGAAAATTGGTTTGTTTTAATTTGTGCGGTTTAATAGGTCAATCGGGCGTGGTTGACATGTCGAATTTGAGTCGAATTGAGTGAATGAAAACTTCGATGGAGATTTGGTGATTTCTAAAGTGCAGTAGGACAACCCATTGACAAGTCGAGAGCAGAATTTGCGGGTCAAATTTTGCTTACGAGTGCGGGATCTGAGAAGGAGAGAGTAGTGGCCGAGGCTAAGCGAAATCTCTGTAAAGCTCTGAAGCGATTGTGTTACCCTTTCCTGTAGTAAACCAGCAAATTTGAGTTTTATTAGTGCTCGCAATATATTGCATTCGTTTTTGTGTGAATCGAGAGTGTGAGAGACAAGCTTCAAGACTTTGTCAGCCGCAGTGTGTGTGAGTGTGACGTCATTGGAGCCACGCTGGGATAGGTCGGTTAGTGTGAAGGGGCGCGCACGGATTGGCAGCCGTCTGTGAGAGGCAATTGGTTCAGAAGGTGAGCGAAGAGAGTTCTGGGAATTAAAGTCACTTCCTGATTTGATTGTTAACAAAATAAAACATGCAAAATTAAGTTTTTCAATTCTTTGCAGAGCACTTTGAGGGGAGATGTGTACATTACCGTGAGTGTAAGGGAACCTACACCGCCAGAGGATACACCGGCTTATGCCAGAATGGAAGAGAGGGGAGTCACGCCATGTCTTTGGCTAAAGCAATGGTGCAAAGTGACAGAGAAAGAAGGGTGTTTGGCGTTTCCAGAGCACGGAATGTTCAATATAAGGATTTTGGAAAATTTGCAGAGGGTGTTAAATGAGCTAAAGCCACCTCTGAGGCCAGCACAGTTTGAGGCGCTAGCAATTTGGGAACTGATGGCAATACGACAACAGCAACAGAAGTTTGAGAGGAGAATGAGGAAAGCAGAAAAGACACTAGCAGAGGCTAGGTGGGATAGCACACAGAGGGTTTGGAGAAGAGAAACAATAGACGGAGTTAGGATGTTTCCAGCAATAACTCAAGAAGGCGGAACCCAAGGAGGGAAAGCCACTTGTAAGATGGATAAGGGTTCTAGGAAAGAAAAGGAGACTAAGAAGTCCTGGGCAGAGGCAGATGACTCAGATGATGATAAGTTCCTTAATCAGTTGCTAAATGATCGACCACCGCCATACGCCCTAGATGACAATAGACCAAGTACTAGTGCAGGTCCCATAAATTCGACGCAGAACCAGGGAACAACAAATACGGTACAGGTTAATACTGTTGCGACACCAGTTCCTGTGCAGAATAGTGTCAGTGTATCTACTGCTCCAGAGATGCAACCTCAGCTACAACCACCCCAGGTTCAGAGACTTTACCCTGAGGTCCCAATACTAGAGACTACTACGAATTTGATGGTGCTGTCAGATCCGGCATATACGAGACCAAAGCTGATACAGACTAAGCCAACTCCACTTTTACTGCCTCAGGCACAGCAACAGATGATCCTGAATTATACTTCGGTCACAGGACCGCAGTCAGCCATAGCACCAGGAATGAATCAGAATATGGGAGTTAATGCTCCACAGGTTTAGGGAAGCAGGCAGCCGCCAGCCGCCATATCCTTACCTATTACAGTTGGTCCACCAGTACCATTGTATGCCCAGGCGAAGCCTAGTGTATGTTATCAGGGAATAATGACCCAAGAAATAACAAGAGGAGAGTTCGTAGGGAGCTCTCAAGGGATGACCCCAGTGGAACGACAATGAAAAGATCTAGGTCTCTGTTAGACTTCAGTCCGATTGGGGTTCCTCCAGATACCATGAGACAATCAGGTTTGGGACTGCTGACTCTGCAGATCTCAAGTGCGAACGTACCGCAAACACCGATAGTGCAGGCTGGAAATATCTCCTTGCAAGGTTTAACTGCGCAACAATTGAATGAATGGTTAGACAAGTTAAACTCACCACAGACCACTCCTGCGACAGCAGAGAGGTCGGAAAGAGAAGAGTACCTGAATTTTGTGAGGTTGGGCATGAAGGCAAATTAACTAGTTGAAGGGAGGATGGGAGTGAACAGGCTAGAGTCTTATACTGAAGCAGAATTGTAGTATTCGTGTCAGCATTTGATAGCATAAAACTTTTAATTCTAAAGACACAGCATAATGCGATAAAACCATATGACACTTTAAATGGCAAATAAGCTGCATGCCTCATCAGTATAAAAAAAGACGGCTAAATTAAGCATGACTAAATTATATTGTAATGCTGATAAGGACAACAAAGTCCATGGCAAGTCTTTGCTTACACTTGCTGGAATAAGACAGTGCCAATATATTGTGTGGCAAGTTGTTACATATTTCAAATAAACGCTAAGCAACAGATCTGAGACAGTGAACTGCGGCCACTTATGAACAGCACGTATTGATCCGTGCAGGGGGGCCAGTGTCTGTGAGTGTGTGATAGCGGGGACCTTCCATTTCTGATGCTTTGCAGCAGTTTTAAGATCTTCTTAGTGGTGTAATTTCTGATATTTAGATGTTTCCTTCGTCTTTGTTGCTTGATTATGCTCACGAGAAAGTGTCACTCATAGTCGTTGAATGTCACATAATTACACTGAAATTATGAAAATGTCACACATAAGCAATCTGAAACCTTGGCAGCTATCCTTGCGCAGTGCGGGCCTCCTGTCCTCCTGCATGTACCTGGGCCTTTGGAGTGCCACTTTCACACGACTGACATGCTGGGCAGTCAAGCTATGTCCGTTCTCAAAAACATCATGCATCTATTTCTGCACAATCTAAAAATGGCCTTTTTTGTAAAAGCAGATTAAATTGCACTCACCAGAAAATGTATTGCTAATGCCGTAATAAAATTGCTAAGTTGGTATTCAGCTGAACTCTGTGATTATCATGGTGGGGTAATGTACTCTGTTACCCTCTGCTAGAGACTTTACTGTGCTATATCAAGAAACAAAAATAAAGATGGCCACACTTAAAACACATCTCCCACTCTGCATCCTGGTAAGGCACACCACCCAGGACCTTCCTCACCCAAAGAGGAAGATTTGCCCTTAAGAAACAATAAAATACCCGGGTCTGGGATAAACCTAAAGTGTGTGTATGTGTCCTGATGTTTGCGGGAAAAGTTTTCTTTTAAGAACAAAAACCCTCACCCACCCTTATGTGGCATGCTTCATCACAGGGTTTTTCCTCACGCCCAACGAGGGTGTAGTGTGGGCTACATTTAACAATAAAATCAGGAGGAGCTCTTTGGATGTTCTGAGTCCCTACGTGAGTGACGGTAGTAGGTGAATGGCACAAAGTGTGAACAGAAAGAGGTTTGAAAAAGTGCAATTAAAGCTAACACCACAAGAGATGTTTGACTTTATTCTAATCGGTTGGAATAGTATTAGAAATCCAGAAATGCAAGTGCTCAGGGAATGGAATCTCCAACCCAGGTTAAATCAGTATATAAGGTCAACATGTTTCTGCCAATAAGTTACCCTTGTTAAGGGTGTAGAGGCATTCATTAGGAACTAAACATTCTGCTATGTGCTATCAGTGTGTTAATTAGTGCTGATAAAGCATTTTCTAAATATGCTTTTAACAAGGTCAATGGGTCTTTTCACCCAGCATAAAGGGGTAGAAAGGTTAGACAGCAAAACTCAAATGACACTTCAAGATGTCAGTGTTACCCATTTGCCCATACAAGGAAAACACAAGTCGGGAATAAAGTTAAGGATTTATTAAAAACTTGTGCTCAGATTTATGTAAATGAGTCTCGAAACAAGAAAATAAAGGTACAGAATCACCATGGGTTGTCCCAGGCAACGAAAAACGTTGAATCAATCTAACATCAAAAGGACTAAACATTCAACAATAGCAATACAAAACACCAACAGAATTATCTGATGAATTGAAAACAAGCTCTGTTCAGTTATTTTAGGCATAAAGAAAATTTAAGAGCCATCTATGTTTAGCTAGCTAGAACAAAGGGAAAAACCCTACAAAGTGGCAAGCTTCAAATTAGCATATTCTGGGCTAAAACACATGAGGACAAAAAGTAAAAAGAAATAGAAGACAAAAAGAATTTTGAAAAATGGCGTACAATCAAAGTCCATCGTGCGACATGTAAGTGCAACATAGGGACATACACTCAAATCCATCATGAGAAAGGCATCCATCTTAGTTCATCTATACAATTTGAACCAATTGTATACAGTCCATTTTCACAGTTTCTCAATGTACTGGTGTGAGAGGATGGTCAGACGGTTCTAACCATCAGGTCCGCCTTGATTTTTTGTTTTTTTTAATCACCTGGTTTTTGACCTTTTACTGTGAGGGAGCCTCGTAGGCAGGGGCTCACGCACAGCAAACTCATGGTAAAATGGACTGCAAATTTACCACCAGTGCCGCCGTGCTAAGGAAAGGCTGCTGTGGTGCAGCAAGAGTAGGAGGCCCCGGGCGGGTTACACGTGATCATGTGTGCACACGCATGTGCACATGTGAGGGCTGCGAGGGGGATGATTCCTGGCATGCGCAGCCCAAGAACTGCACTTAGAACTTTGCACTTGTGTTCTCTACGTTTTATTAAACAGGGCCTTGCAGGCCTCACATATGCTAACTGAAGCAAATTAAATTGCACATTCATTTATGTAAAATAATAAAAATATAACATTTAAAATGATGAATTCTTCATTAATAAGCTTTGTCAGTGTTCATGTCATGGTAGATTGTGTGTGTTGTGTGTGGGTGTCTACTAATGTCTTTCCCTCCAGTATGTGCTAGGTGTGTGTACTTATGGTTGTTGTCTTCGTCCGGAGTCTGTGAGAGATGGAGCAGTGGGAGGACTTCAAGTTCAGGCTGCATTGAGGCTCTGGGCAGGTCTGTGTTCCTGAAGACGAGTGTTTCCTTTTACAGAGTTGGTTTTCTGCCAGGGTTTTGGTGGCGGTGTGACTGCGGCAAAAACATGGCAGTGTGCAGCCTCGTAATGTGTCTAGCAGAAACATGGTACCCGCCGGTCTGAAGGTGCCTACGGCTGTTCGCAGCGTTCTCACTGCCCTGGTGGCACCGGAGGTAGTTTGGCTGTGTTCTGGTCGGAAGACCGCCATGGTCATAATTTAGCAGTCTTCACCGCCGGGCGTCAGAAGTACGACCGCCAACATGGCAGTCCAGGTATCGCCAAACTCACAATGAGGGCCTAGGTCAAAACAAATGTTTATACTTAAAGTTTTATGGCTAGACCACATCACTTAAAATCACTAATCTACAGTGAATGCACTTTAATATAGGCTTTCAGTGCACCACTTCACAGTTAATGTTGGGACTTCAAATAACAAAGTACAAACTCTGTCACACATAGGTGATTACTATGATGTCAAAGTACCAATAACATTTCTGCTACATCAATCCCCCGCCTGATGGTGAATCAAGCCATCACATCAGATTACAGTCTCTCATATCAATGAGACAGATCAGAATCTTTGAGGTCGATCCAGGGAAGATTTTCTGGACGCCTCTAACTGCTTAATGTCACTGTAATAGATACTCTGGCGGTCATTCTCCAAGCGGGAACCGCCAATTGGCCGCTCCGCGGTCAAAAGACCGCAGAGGCAATTCTGACTTTCCCGCTGGGCCGGCGGGCGCCCGCCAAGGGAGCGCCCGCCGGCCCAGTAGGAAAGGGCCTGCAACACAGAAGCTGGCTCCGAATGGAGCCGGCGGTGTTGCAGGTGTGCAAGTGGTGCAGTTGCACCCGTCGCGCTTTTCACTGTCTGCTAAGCAGACAGTGAAAAGCATACTGGGGCCCTGTTAGGGGGCCCCAGGACACCCGTTCCCGCCATCCTGTTTCTGGCGGTGAAAACCACTAGAAACAGGCTGGCGGGAAGGGGGTCGGAATCCCCATGGCGTCGCTGCTTGCAGCGCCGCCATGGAGGATTCTCCCAGCCGGGGCTAATCCGGCGGGAAACCGCCGGACCCGGTTTTCCGACCGCGGTCGGAATGGGCACTGAAGCACCGCCAGCCTGTTGGCGGTACTTCCGTTGCCCGCGGCCCTGGCGGTCTTTGACCGCCAGGGTCGGAATGAGGGCCTCTGTCTATTATCCATTTCCTCTTTGCTTTCACCTCTTTTAGCTTCTTACATAACTTGTAGAGATCAGCTGCAACTAAGGCACATAAGGCTATTGTCAATATAGGTCGCAGGATACTGCCAACAATCCCTCTCCCTAACCTTCCAAATCACTTTCCAACTTCAGAAAAACAATTCACTATTGATTCCCAGGCACCTGTCGTTTCTAACTCCTTTAAATCATTTTTCAAGTTTGTCAGATTTGTAATGATCCTTACTGTTGTCCAGTATGTAGGTACAACATTGTTGAACCTGCAACATCTTGCATGCTCCGCCCTCTTTTGCAAGAAGGATGTCTAATGCAAGATGATTTTCCAAAACCATTGATCTTTCAGCAACCATTTATGTGTTTACTAACAAGAAGACACATGCTGTATCTGTTGGCAGCTTATCTACAATTGTTGACAACTTCCTTGTCTTCCTTATCTTGTGACAATTCAGGATCGCTCTTACAGATGGAATTATGGCACCAAAATATTTCCTACTATCTCTGAAGAACTGGCACCTCTCTTGACTTAGGTGTTTGACTTCTCATCCCAAACAGGATCATTTAAATGCTCCACAAGCTAAATCTTTGGAAAGTCTACTCCTAGACAACATGTTTAATACCATCCTTTAGGACGCTTATAATAAGCATTTTCCCACAGATGAAATAAACTCTTGCTATGGCTGGATCTTGTCCAGCTAACATGAATGTCAAAAGACTCTTAAACAAAAACAAAAACACGTCTACATTCACTAGTCCCTACATATTTTGTGTCCATTTTTGATTTAAGTCTATATATAAGCACAACTTCCCTATATTTTGCCAAGATAGGGCAAGGGATCCTTGATTTCCTGCTAATAAATGAACTTATTCTTCTCCAACCCAACTATGTAGTAGTATTCTCTTCTGTACTTTAGCTTTAATTGTTCTTCTTCTGTCTTCAACTTGTCCTATAAACTCTTTTTCTAGTGGGGTGAGAATGCAGGTCAGATTGTTTCTTTGGGCATAGACTGTACCAAATGTCAAAGTAGGTTCAAAGAAAACTCCTCCGGTGTCAATGTTGTTAGCTTTGGCAATGTTGATCAAATGTTTGATGACAGGGACAATTAAGACACCAAAATCATAACTAGAGTAATGGAAATACTCTTGCTGATACAAAAAAGTCAGCAACAAGCTACAAGAAATTCCATATGTCAGGGGGATACTATGATAAGTGACTCCCTCCCTAACCAATGAAGGCAATTGGGTGCAGTAGTAGCAATTTTTAACTTCCATGGTATTAAAATTTTCATACAGTAATTTATAATATACATTTGTAGACAGATCAGCTCCTGAACCATCTGCATGTAAATCTCATTGAACAGGGATTTGTTTGTTTGCTTTAGGGCTTGTAGGACTCGGGGCATTTGTGGATTTAACCTTTTCTTATTTGATAGGTGTGGGCAAACTCAATCCAATAAGCAACAAAATAATCATTTAAACTGTCGCAACTAACACTCCTACACATAAGTATTTAAGATCACTACTCTTGTTTCTATTTGACTCCATGATTTCTCAATTTTCAGACCAAAAATAAAAAAGTCAAAAATAAAAATGTAAAATGTAAAAATGCAATTGTGGCAGCAAAATATCAACTGCCTCTTTAAGTCCTTTGGGATATAATCCCTCAGTCTGTCAAGTGGCAACAAAATTTCAAAGTTCAGATCTGCCACAAGAAAGAATTCAAGAATGTTCAACTGGATATGTATTGATAAAGCAAAACATTGTAAATTCCTTCTCCTAGTCATTTTCTGCTAAATATGTCCATTCAGGTGTTGCGTACTTTTTGACAAGGCACCCTCTTTCTCTTTGATCTCTGAGTTACTGGTCTGTCTGTGTCATTGTCACTCTGACCAAATTCTTCAGTTTCTACTGGAATCGTTGGGGGCACTTGCACTACTGGCACAGTTTGCTCATTTGGCCATCTGTCTCCGGGTACAACTCTTTTTGCTACAGCACAAGGTCATTCGTCAGAATCTGAGCTTTTCGAAGCCAACTGCTTCTGTCTCGACCCTTCTGTTTCAACCACTGCTATTTACTCACTTAGACCCCCTAAGACTGCAATTGTGCTGCATTGGTTACTTGTGCATCCCCAACAGCTTGATTAACCTGTTCCCTCCATTTCCCTGTAACCAACCCTTCAGAGACAGGTATTGTATCATGAAACCTAGCGGGTATTAGCATGCGTGCACCCAATTGCAGCACACTTCACAGCTGTTGTTGTCACCAGCCTGACCTGGTGAGGCCCCTTCCACCGTGGCTCTAACCAGGACTTCTGTGAATGCTTTTTCACCATGACATAGTCACTGGGACATAAGTCATGGCAGAGTTCCTGCTGCGGCTGGACGGTAGCCTCTCCAACCCGATGAGACACAGAGTGAACCACGTCAGCTAGACCTTTTCAATAATCGAGTATCAACTCATCTGTGATGTTCACAAGCGCATTCGCAGGTACAGCTGGCAATCCCACAGCATGCCATATGATGAACCCATATGGGGCCAGGCCGTTTTTTTCTGTTTGGAATACTGCACAAACTCATCAAAATAAGAGGAAATGCATCAGTCCATTTCAGAGAGGTGGAGGCACACTCTTTTGTCAATCTGGACTTCAAAGTTCCACTAACCTGCTCAACCAACCCGGAAGCCTTAGGCCTGTAACTGCAATGTAGTCTTTGCTAAACTTGTAATGCAGCACATCATAATGTTAGAACTTCACTGTTAAAGAGTGTCCCTCCGTCTGACTCTAGAGAAGTCAGGAAGCCAAACCTGGGAATTAGCTCTCTAAGTAACAGATTGGAACAGTAACTCTGAGATTGTCAAGATGTATTTCAGTGCATTGCACATAGGTAGCTCAATAAAACTAAGCTGCAGCCTGTTGAAAGGTCCCCCTGATCTTCCAATGTGACTCGGTTTAACTGCTGTACTTTTGCCTACATTCACCTGCTGACATGAGACGCATCTATGACAAATGGCCTCTGTAGGAGAAGTTTTAGAATACTTTTCAGCACTTAGTAGAAAGTGTAAGAGGAGAAAAGCAAAACTTTTTGGTTATGTGTACATACATTGAACTTGTTTTGTATATTATTCTCTTATGAAAAGTACACAATGACAAAGTGGTAAGTATTTACAAGTACTTATCCCACCGCTGCCACCAATGTAGGAGGCTGGCCTGGCTTGTAGTGGGTACCAGAGGTACTTACACCTTGTGCCAGGTCCAGTTATCACTTATTAGTGTAGAAGAGGTGTTTCTAGCAGCTTTGGCTGATAGACGGTAGCTATGGCAAAGCAGCTTAGGCTGAACTAGGAGACATGTAAAGCTCCTACTATACCACTGGTGTCATATGCACAATATCATAAGAAAACACAATACACAGAAGTACTAAAAATAAAGGAACTTTATTTTTAAGACAATATGCCAAAAGTATCTCAGTGAGTACCCTCAGTATGAGGATAAGATATATACACAAGATATATGTACACAAACCAAAATTATGCAGGTAATAGCAAGAAAAGTAATGCAACCAGTGTAAAATTACAGTAGATTGCAATAGGAGCACATAGGTATGGGGCAACACAAACCATATACTCCAAAAGTGAAATGTGAACCACGAATGGACCCCAAACCTATGTGAGCTTGTAGAGGGTCGTTGGGACTGTAAGAAAACAGTGAGGGTTAGAAAAATAGCCCACCCCAAGACCCTGAAAGGTAGGTGTAAAGTGCACCTACTACCCCCAGAGAGCACAGAAGTCATCATAGGGGGATTCTGCAGGAAGAACAAACACCAGCAATGCAACAACAGTGGATTTCCAGACCTGAGTACCTGTAAGACAAGGGGACCAAGTCCAATAGTCGCAATAGTGTTGAGAGTGGGCAGGAGCCCAGGAAATGCCAGCTGAGGGTGCAAGGAAGCTGCCACCTGTTGGGAGAAGCTTGGAGTTCTGCAAGAAAGAAGAGGACTAGGAACTTCTCCTTTGGAGGATGGATGTCCCATGTCGCGATGAAGCTTGCAGAGGTATTCCCACACAGAAAGACCGCAAACAAGCCTTGCTAGCTGCAAGGGTCGCGGTACAGGTTTTTGGGTGCTGCTGTGGCCCAGGAGGGACCAGGATGTCGCCACTTGGAGGAGGAGACAGAGAGGGCGCCCAGCAACGTAGGGAGCCCTCACAGAAGCAGGCAGCACCTGCAGAAGTACCTGAACAGGCACTTAAAAGAAAAGTGACCTGGAGTCCACCCGAAGTCACAAAAGGGAGTCCCACGACGCCGGAGGACAACAAAGAAGGTTGTGCACTGCAGGAAGGAGCATCGGGGACCCAGGCTTGGCTGTGTATGAAGGAAATCCTAGAAGAGTGCACAGGAGCCGGAGCAGCTGCAAATCACGTGGTACCCAGCAATGCAGTCTAGCGTGGGGAGGCAAGGACTTACCTCCACCAAACTTGGACTGAAGAGTCACTGGACTGTGGGAGTCACTTGGACAGAGTTGCTGAGTTCTAGGGACCACGCTCGTCGTGCTGAGAGGGGACCCAGAGGACCAGTGATGCAGTCTTTTGGTGCCTGTGGTTGCAGGGGGAAGATTCCGTTGACCCACGGGAGATTTCTTCAGAGATCCTGGTGCAGAGAGGAGGCAGGCTACCCCCAGAGCATGCACCACCTGGAAACAGTCGAGAAAGCCGGCAGGATGAAGCGATACAAGGTTGCTAGTAGTCGTCTTGCTAATTTGTTGCAGTTTTGCAGGCATCCTGAACAGTCAGCGGTCGATCCTTTGGCAGAAGGTGAAGAGGGAGATGCAGAGGAACTCTGGTGAGCTCTTGCATTCGTTATCTCGTGAGATCCCCAAAGCAGAGACCCTAAATAGCCAGAAAAGGAGGTTTGGCTACCTAGGAAGGAGGATTTGCTACCAAGAGAGGTGAGAGCCTATCAGAAGGAGCCTCTGACATCACCTGCTGGCAGTGGTCACTCAGAGCAGTCCAGTGTGCCACAGACACCTCTGTTTCCAAGATGGCAGAGGTCTGGGACACACTGGAGGAGCTCTGGGCACCTCCCCTGGTGCAGGTGCAGGTCAGGGGAGTGGTAACTCCCCTTTCCTTTGTCCAGTTTCGCACCAGAGCAGGTCTGAGGGATCCCTAAACCGGTGTAGACTGGCTTATGCAGTGATGGGCACCATGTGTGCCCATCAAAGCATTTCCAGAGGCTGGGGGAGGCTACTCCTCCCCAGCCTTCACACCTATTTCCAAAGGGAGAGGGTGTTACACCCTCTCTCAGAGGAAATCCTTTGTTCTGCCTTCCTGGGCCAGGGCTGCCTGGACCCCAGGAGGGCAGAAACCTGTCTGAGGGGTTGGCAGCAGCAGCAGCTGCAGTGGAGAACCCGGAAAGGCAGTTTGGCAGTACCCGGGTTCTGTGCTAGAGACCCAGGGGATAATGGAATTGTCACCCCAATGCCAGAATGGCATTGGGGTGACAATTCCATGATCTTAGACATGTTACATGGCCATGTTCTGAGTTACCATTGTGACGCTGTACATAGGTAGTGACCTATGTACAGTGCACGCATGTAATGGTGTCCCCGCACTCACAAAGTTCGGGGAATTTGCCCTGAACGATGTGGGGGCACCTTGGCTAGTGCCAGGGTGCCCACACACTAAGTAACTTTGCACCCAACCTTCACCAGGTGAAGGTTAGACATATAGGTGACTTATAAGTTATTTAAGAGCAGTGGTAAATGGCTGTGAAATAACGTGGACGTTATTTCACGCAGGCTGCAGTGGCAGGCCTGTGTAAGAATTGTCAGAGCTCCCTATGGGTGGCAAAATAAATGCTGCAGCCCATAGGGATCTCCTGGAACCCCAATACCCTGGGTACCTCAGTACCATATACTAGGGAATTATATGGGTGTACCAGTATGCCAATGTGAATTGGTAAATTTAGTCACTAGCCTGTTAGTGACAAATTTAGAAAGCAGAGAGAGCATAACCACTGAAGTTCTGGTTAGCAGAGCCTCAGTGAAACAGTTAGGCATCACACAGGGAACACTTACAGGGCACATACTTATGAGCACTGGGGCCCTGTCTGGCAGGGTCCCAGTGACACATAGACTAAAACAACATATATACAGTGAAATATGGGGGTAACATGCCAGGCAAGATGGTACTTTCCTACAGCATCTCCCATCAATCTGAATCAGGAGTTAAAACAAGTTTGCTGGAATGTCCTAACCATACTATCATGGCCAACATGAGCTGGACCACAGCAATACCTATACATGGGTGGTAACAAACTATTAGGCATTACAACTCTTCTTTCATTTGAAACCCAAACATCATCTTCATCTCTTTTGATGCAGCCTGCTCTAACCCAACTCTGCTGTTCTTCCTCTGACACCTCCTCTTGCAACCTCTTAACTTCCTCCACGGTATCTGTAGCAGTTAACAGACGATTGTGACAACTCCCGTCATTTGACTCATTAGAGTACTCACCATTAAAGGTAGTACAATTGAGCGCACAGTATCTTGCCACCTCATCGGCAGGGTTGTTGCCGAGAGTAACATAATTATTGGGTTTGCGGTGTGCAGAGCACTTCATAACCGCAGTTTGGAGAAGCAACTGTAATGCATTCAACAAATATACACTTTATCTCTGTTCCTGATTGGCGATCCAGAAAAGGTCATAAAATCTCTCTGGGACCCCAACTGGCCAAAGTTGTGAACAACATCAAAGCCATATTGACTAACTGTGAACATTGTCACCTTCTGCTCTTCTGAAACACAGCATGCTCTTGTAAGAGCAACTAATTCAGCTGCTTGGGCAGAAAAGACTCCTTGAAGCCAGGAGGATTCAACTACACCTGAGACTGTCCTAACTGCATAACCAGTTCTCAGGGTACCCATTTTTGTCTCTTACATAGGAGTCATCAATAAACTGATGGAACTGCTCAACTTGCATAGCAAGTTGGATCCAAGCAGACTTACAGGACTTGAATCACACACCACAAAGGAACCTATTTTACGGAGACAGATTCTTTCACGGGTTGGACAATTGTTTATTTGCAACTCCTACAACATGAATTCTATTTCCTAAAAGTGGCAAATTTGGTACTTCTGCTGTTCTTACAGTAAAGCGTCTGGTACCTGTGTCTACTAGAAATGACACATGGTGACCATTCACATCGCCATCCACTTATGGACCATGCTTATCCATATCTAAGGAAGCGCTAAGTTTGTACTACTCTTCGTCTTTGGGGCATCTTAACTGAAATATATCTAAAAAAGTATCATCACTTAGATCAATTAAAGGAAACTGCGGTCAACTGATGTGCATCTGCATTTGTAATCTGATTTAAATTTTGTCAGGACACATTTGTTTGTTGTTGGGACATTGAGCTTGTGGAACTTGTATCTGCTGTCTCTGGGACACATTTGAATTTTGCATGCAGGGTCTCTGAACTCTCTGTATTTGAACCTGATTATTCTGTCACGCTTGTATCATTCCATCATTCTGCGTCTGATTATTATTTGCATTAAAGGGACACTCCCTCTTCCAATGCCCCAAGTTGTCACATGTGTGACACGTATTAGTTCTCTTTAAAGTCAGCACATCCACAAGTCTACTCTGATCTGAAAGAACATCACTTCCTCTACCTTGCTGTTGGAAATTATTACCTCCCTGTTGCTGCACTGCTTGCAAACCACCAGTATTTTCTGCAAACTGTTGATTCTGACTAGCTTTCTGTGCAGCTTTCAATTGCATCACCATTTGCTTCTTCTTCACCTTTTTCTGCTTTAATTCCAACTCATCACTGAATATTTTGCATACCGCAGGATCTCATCCATCGGTTTGTTCTGCCAACAAATCAAATGCTGCTGAATCATGTTATTTGGGTCTGGCTTCAATTCCTGTACACATCTGAACACAAAAGTACCCATGTCTTTAGCCTCTATGGTCTCAGTACCACTGAAATGCTTGAAAGGCTGCAACAATCTATCATAATAGGAAGGTATCGACTCCTTCAATTCCTGAGTCATCTTGTCAGTTCGCACCCAATCAATGCCTTTAGGGGACACCTTGTTTTTCAAAAAGCCAATCACTTTTTGATGCTTTTTAAAAAAAAATTAAATCTCTATTTATGAACTTTTTCCAACCGGTGCATAGCAGATTAAAAAAAATACATGAAGAACAGCACTGTACTTTGGCACAAAAGTAACAAAGGTGTTCCAACTAAAATTCTTCCCTTCCCCCACCCCCAAACTCCCACAGACATTCTGGCATAATCTTAAACAGTTCCTTATGTAGGCCCTGTTCTCGTGCGCATGAGTCCCAATCCCACCCCCTCCCATCCTGCCTTGGATTACAGACCTCCATGGACCCCCAGTGAACCCCGACCTTGCCTCCCTACAGAGAGAGTGAATTATATGTCAACCAAGCACTCCATGTCCTTTCAAATTTTCTCAGACAGCCTCTGTTTGTATATGTTACCTTTTTTGCCATCATAAAGCCATCCATACCTCTCCTTCATGTCTCTACCGTGGGTCCAGGCACTATGCCCCACAAACGGGCCACGTCTCTCTTAGCCACCACCAACCCAAGACTGCAGAATAAGAGTTTTGCCCTGGGCACATCTACATCATTTGGAATGCCCAGGAGAATATGTTTGGGGTCAAGTGGTAGCTGCTCCGCAACTACCCCCTGTAGTTCCCCCACAATCTTCCACCAGTATTCCTGCAGTACTGGGCAATCCCATATGGTATGGAAAAATCTGCCCCTGACATCTTACACAGTTTGAGTGTTGCACCCATCCCATAGTATGTAGACGCTGCATATCATAATAGATCTTATGAAGGATCTTAAACTGGATAAATTACAGCCTCGGCCTGATGGCAACTTCTTGGGGAAACCTCAGCGAGGCCTCCCAATCGATATCCTCCATGTGCCCTAAGTCAGCCTCCCATCGGCGCCATAGTTTACTAGGGGTGTCGGGCATGTTATTGTTAATTGTCCTATACACCATAGAGACAGCTGTCCCTGTTAACTGTTCAATCAACAGGCTACCCTCCAGCAGGGCATATTCCGGTATTTCTGTCCCAGGGAGGCCCTCCGCTGTCTAAGCATGCCTCAGTCAAGCATAGTAGAGGAACTGCGTCTCGCTGAGCCAATAAGCATCCCTCAGAGCAGCAAATGGATACAATTCCCCCCCACCAGGACATCTCCCAGATTAAAAATTCCAATGCAATCCCACTTCTCAAATCCTGTAAATTTTCCGATTTCGGACAACCGGCCACCCTCTCATAGGGGGGGTCATCCTAGTGGGTCTGCGCACCCAACCCAGCACCTTGGTTGCTGCCTGCATAGCGAGCAGTAGCCGTCTGTAGATGGGTGTCTTCACCGCGCCTACAGACTCCTCCGACTGGCGCTGTTCACGCGCGTCAGAGGTTGGAGATTGCCATCCCCATGGTAACGTGAGGGCGGCACCGGACACCTGGGACTCGGATTTCCGGGTCCCAGGTATAGAAAACAGCGACGACGGACTCGAGGGGGGGTCGGAGAAGTCTTCCGAGGCAACGGCCTCAAGAGGACGGAACCGAGCATCGGGAGGCGAGGCGCCCGCGGCAGAAGGAGCCAAGATTGAGAAGCCGGAGCTTCTCAACGGGAGAAGAAGACGCGAGGAGAGAACCAGCCCGCAGGAGACGAGCACTTTCTGCCACGTCCCAGGAGGGACGTGGCTAAACAAGTCGGCGCCAGTCAAGAAGTGGGCCTATAAAGAACACCAAAAGATAGAGACATTAAAGAAGACATCGCATGCAAATCTAAAACCACAAGTTTGCACAAAAGTCTTAAATAAATATCACCTTCATCTACAATACGTCTCCGAGTCCTTCATACCACCCTCGCGCCCCGTAACAGTGGTGTCAGAAGTGGGATGCTGAGATAGGTGGTACGAAGTATCCGGCAAAAATGGGAGACAAGCCAACGCTGGAGGACATGATTCAGCAACTAGCTGAAGGTCAAAGACACCTACAGCGCGTATGGGAGGCACATCAGCGGGAGGCAAAAGAAGACCGGGAAGCCCTGCAAACCGCATTAAAGAGCCAAGCTACCATCATGGCTAATAATCAATTGGTACACGAAACTGCTTTACAGAAATTAACTGATACCATCGCAGCAAGTAAAGTACATCCGAACGTCCCGAGTTCCGTCCTGCAAAAATTTCAAGAGGTGGAGGAACCTGACGCGTTCTTCACGAACTTCAAATGCGTGGCCTCCTCGGCCCAATGGCCTGAAGAGCGCTGGGGTCAATACATTGCCCCTCTGTTAACAGGTACATTACAGACGGCGTACCAAGCAGCCAACCCAGGAGGTACTACACCCTATAAAGATATCAAGAGCAGTATATTAGAAAGGGTGGGCCACGACTCCGAGTATTATAGGATGAGGTTTCGGAAAATCAGGTGGGGACAGAGTGAGGATCCCAGAACCTTCTATTTCCGAGTTAAAGATCTCAGATTAAAATGGTTGGGTCCGCTGGGGACCGAAAGAGAGGACATTATCAAGGCGGTTATACTGGAGCAATATTTGGACTCACTTCCCGGCTCTACTAGGAGTTGGATAAGACAACACCCAAAAGTTGACACCGAAATGGCCGTAGATCTAGCCTGTGCCTATCACAGATATGCTGAGTTTAAGAGCCCAGGTATCAAAGTCAATACCAAACCTCCCGTGGTACCCCTAAACTATCCCCCACAACGATTACCGGAAGAGCCAGGACCGAGTCAGAGTGGAGGGGCGGCCCCCATGCAACAGCCCCAGTGTTACAGCTGTGGGGAGTGGGGCCACATAGCCAGAATGTGCCCGAGGAAAGGCAACAGGGTAGAACCCATGGAAATCGGGGCCACTAGGGGTAGAATACTGTGCACCAGTAAGGGAAACCTTAGGTTCAAACAAACCGTCAAAATAAATGGGCATCCCATACAGGCTCTTATAGACTCGGGGTGCAGTCAGTCGGTGATACGAGATAACCTGTTAAACCGTATGGACCAAACTTCCAACCAATGGGTTTCCATCTGCTGCATCCACGGGGACAAAACCAACTACCCTTTGGCTCTGGTACAAATAGAGTGGGACGAATATCAGGATTTTCTGCTGGTAGGAGTCGGGGATCGGTTAGTAGAAGACTGTGTCATAGGTACCGACTATATAAGATTCTCCGAACTATTAGACAAAGTGAGGTCTCCCATAATGTCTCCAGACTGGTGGACGGAAGCACCCTTTCATAGCAGTCCTATTGAGAAACCACCAACCCGCGTAAAACTGACTAGAAGGGAAAAAAGACAAGGGAAACAGAACTATCAACTCTCAAGATCCGGACAGATCCCTGAAAAAGTGGTAGCCAGTATATTCACTCCCTCTCTCTCTTTTAGGGCTAGTCAGCGAGAGGATCCCACACTAAGTCACGCATGGAAATGTGCAAAATCCGAATCCACAAACGAGGTGGGTCCCTATTTTTTAATCCAAAACAACCTTCTGTATAGGATCATCAACTCCAACCATGGGGAAAAGAAACAGCTGGTAGTACCCGAGCCCTATCGTACCCAAGTCCTATTTTTAGCACACAACCAATCAGGGGGTGGGCATTACGGTAGGGAGAAAACAGAGGAATACTTACTAAGACGATTCTATTGGCTGGGGGTTTACGCCCAAATTAGAAAGTATTGTGCCCAGTGCCCCCACTGTCAAATAATAGACCCAGGATCTCTTAGGAAAGCCCCTTTACAACCTCTCCCCATTATCGATATTCCATTTACTCGCATTGGTATGGATCTGGTCGGACCCCTCTTACCCTCCACAAAAGGGTACACTTATATATTAGTCTTAGTCGACTACGCTACTAGGTACCCGGAAGCAATTCCACTCTCTAGTATGACCACGAAGGCAGTAGCCCAAGCCATGATCACCTTCTTTTCCAGAGTGGGGTTCCCACAGGAAATACTAACGGATCAGGGAACGCCTTTTATGTCCGCCCTCATGAAACAGATCTGTAAAGTCCTGGGAATTAGGCAGTTAAAAACCTCAGTCTATCATCCCCAAACAGACGGTTTAGTGGAACGCTATAACCGTACTATTAAAACTTTACTGAGAAAGACGGTCGAAGATTCAGGAAGGGACTGGGACCAGAAACTACCTTTAGTCCTCTACGCCATCCGTACCCACGAGCAGACATCCACGGGACATAGCCCCTTTGAGCTAGTGTTTGGGAGACAGCCACAAAACTTACTCGACATGGCAGCCGATGGGTGGGAAGAAGAGGGAGAAGAAGAAAGGCCCCTGTTAGAATATGTCAATAAATTAAAAGCCCAACTACAGGTCGTGTGGGATGATGTCCGGAAACATCTAGAGAAAGCACAGAGAAACCAAAAGACTTATTATGATCAAGGGACCAAAATTTGTTCCTTACAACAGAATGACCAAGTCTTGATATTATGACCCTCGTCCGAAAACAAACTCTTAGCCAGGTGGCAGGGACCCTATAAGATCTTAAAGTCCGTTTCCCCAGTCACATATCTGATCGAATTATCTCAACACCCTAAAAAGACACAAATATATCATGTCAATCTGTTAAAGAAGTGGGAAGAACAAGAAGATACGACAACACCCACCGCTACAGGAGTTTTAGTAACCCCAACCACAGCATTAGGGATGGACCTCTTTCCTACAAACAGGGAAGAGGCATGGGAAGCCCCACGGGTAAATAGCTCTCTTACAGAGACTGAACATACTCAACTCATGGCCCTTTTAAAAAGACATTCACAGTTTTTTTCAGGAACACCGGGAAGAGCCACCTTAATCCAACACCACATTAGATCCCCTGAGGGAAAAACCGTCCGGTTACGACCCTACCAGATCCCGGAGGCGCGAAAACACCTCATTGAAGAGGAAGTACAAAAGATGATAACCCTCAAAGTTATTGAACCATCTACAAGCCCGTGGTGTTCTCCTGTGGTCATAGTACCAAAACCGGACGGTTCAGTCCAGTTTTGCATTGATTTCCGCAAACTAAACAAAATACCCCTCTTTGACACATACCCCATTCCACGGGTTGACGATTTACTTGAGAAATTAGGGAATGCACGGTATATGTCAACCTTGGACCTGACGAAGGGATACTGGCAAATTCTACTTGCTCCTGCAGACAAAGAAAAAACAGCCTTTTCCACACAGTCAGGGCTCTATCATTTTACTGTCCTTCCCTTCGGTCTCCATGGGGCTCCAGCTTAATGGATCATCTCTTGAAACGTTCCAAGCGTTTGCCGCGGCATATTTAGATGATATCGTCATCTACAGTGATACATGGGAAGAACATTTACAACACCTACACAAAATTTTCCACACGTTGTATGAGGCGGGCCTCACGGCCAATCTAAAGAAATGCAACATAGGAAACAACTACATCACGTATCTCGGATGCTATATTGGAAACGGGTTTCTACAGCCACAAAAAAACAAAGTAGAAGCTATTTTGCAGGTGTCTGTCCCCACGACCAAAAGAGAACTCCGCTCTTTCTTGGGTCTTGTGGGGTACTATCGCAGGTTTATTCCCCAATACTCTACGCTAGCAGCTCCTCTCACTGATCTCCTTAGAAAGCACTATCCATCAAAATTGCCCATGTTCTCGGACTCCCAACTATCCAGCTTTCACCATCTGAAACAGTCCCTTACGACAGAGCCCGTTCTAAGATGTCCCGATTTCTCCAGACCATTCCATTTGTTTACCGATGCTTCCAATGTGGGGTTAGGGGCTGTCCTTACTCAACCTGACACTGAGGGCCAGGACCATCCTATTGTATATATTAGTAGGAAGTTACTTCCCCGGGAATGCAATTATCGAGTTATCGAAAGGGAATGCTTAGCTATAAAATGGGCTATTGAAAATCTGCAATATTATCTGTTAGGCAGACCTTTTGTCCTCTTCACCGACCTTGCTCCTTTAACCTGGTTGGCTTCTCATAAAGACTTCAATGCTCGGGTGCTACGTTGGTTTCTGTAACTTCAACCCTTTACCTTTCAGATACGGCATATTCCAGGTGCTCAGCAAGGTCCGGCCGACTTCCTGTCCCGGTTTCCCGATCCTATGGTACTCTATCAGTCCCGATCATGGGATGGGGTATGTAGACGGGTGTCTTCCACCGCGCCTACAGACTCCTCCGACTGGCGCTGTTCGTGCGTGTCGTAGGTTGGAGTTTGCCATCCCCATGGTAACGTGGGGGCGGCACCGGACGCCTGGGACTCGGATTTCCGGGTCCCAGGTATAGAAAACAGCGACGACAGACTCGAGGGGGGGTCGGAGGAGTCTTCCGAGGCAACGGCCTCAAGAGGACGGAACCGAGCATCGGGAGGCGCGGCGCCCGTGGCAGAAGGAGCCAAGATTGAGAAGCCGGAGCTTCTCAACGGGAGAAGAAGACGCGAGGAGAGAACCAGCCCGCAGGAGACGAGCACTTTCCGCCACGTCCCAGGAGGGACGTATCTAAACAAGTCGGCGCCAGTCAAGAAGGGGGCCTATAAAGAACACCAAAAGAGAGAGACATTAAAGAAGACATCGCACTGACATCTAAAACCACAAGTTTGCACAAAAGTCTTAAATAAATATCACCTTCATCTACAATACGTCTCCGAGTCCTTCATACCACACTCGCGCCCCGTAACATCGTCTCTCTCCCCTTCCACCATATAAAATGGAAACAAGACCCTCCTTCCCACTGCAATCTCTCCAGCCTAAAAGTAGGGTGGTTGCCAGGGGCAAACATCCAGTCATTAATGTTGATGAGGTGCGTGGCCCAGTAATATGCTTCCACGTCCGGCAGGGACAGGCCCCCACTGTACTGATTATGTTGCAGGGTTTTGAGCAACAGGCGCAGGTGTCTTGTTTCCTATAAAAAGTCCTGCACATGCTACTCCAGGGCGGGAAAAACCCCGTTGGGATCAGGTAACACGTGTTTTGTAGGACATATAATAACTTTGGTAGGGGGATCATTTTAAATAGGGCCATCCTACCCATCAGTGTGAGTGGGAGGCCCCCCCAACGCTCCATATCAGACTTGCACATTTCAGTCACCCTCCCTAGATTTCAGATATGACAAAGATCAGCCATGTACGTCACTTTTTGATACTTTTTCATCACGTTTTCAGATGGCGCATTTGTTACTGGATCTCTTGGAAGTTCACTGTCAGGCCAGTCAGCAGCAACCTTACACCTAGTACACAAATCACTCGGAACCACAATGTCAAACAATGTATTCAAATCTTCCCACAGGCATTTTGAAAGTTTGACAAATCGTTCGGTCTGATCATACCACTCCACTGGTCTCTCTCTTTATTTTAGGTAATAATTTGTGAACAACAGAATTTCACTCTTACTCCAAGGTACAAAAACATATACTCCCCCATGGATTTCTCTCATGGGAAGCATCTTCCATTCTCCGAAGCTTTAATTGCTCTTGCCGGAGGCAAGTATGTTTTCATTTTCTTCTGACCTATTTTCTTTGCCCATCTTCCCTCCCACTTATTTAAAGCACCCCATTTCTGAATGTAACATATTAATTCTCTAATCTGCAATCTCATTCCAGGAGGTCTCATGTTCAATATATGCTCGTCGCTGAAGTCTAATCTGTAATTTCTCTTCAAGGGGTTTAATTTTTCCAAATCCACATCATATCTCTGGGCTAATTCAGCTAGTCTGTCATATGCTTGACCTGCGCATTTTATAATGTCCTTGCACACAAACCTAAGATCATCTTCAGTGTAAACATCTAATTGGACTGTATGTGCATTTCCCAATACCACTGTATTTTCAGCCTAGGTATGTCTACTGGTCTATCTCTTTCTAGGGTGTGTTGTGTTCTTGCAGTGCAACTCGCTTCTCCTGTTGCACCTGCAGGATTCAAGTTATTCAGCCAGTCATTCAATTAATGAGCAGTAAAACCTTGTATACTTATTGGAGTATTCTGCAATGCTTCTGTTCTTGAAGGCCCTGCAATTGCTAGATCTGGAGTATTTGCAATAGACATGTCTTCTGGAGTGTTGAAGGGTAACCTCCTTTGCAGGGTACTGCATTCAACTTTCAGTGTCTGTTCTGATATGGGCACAAAATATGGTGAGGATTGCGGAGGAAACCTTACATCAGGAGTAAATTCTGTTCAACTTGCTAATGAAGTTGGAAATGAAAAGTGTCTAGGGCTCAGTGGTCTCAGAAGGGAATTCATTCTCTCTATCTCTGAACCACTTAGGCTCATAAATCCCTGTGCACTGTTTGATACAAAACCATTTAAAACAACTGGGGTATTCAGGACATTTGAAACATATCAAACATTTGTGACATTTAATATGTGTGGATTATTACCAGTCATGCCTGCAGCATACAGAGGAACAACTGGACCTATTGTTACTGGAACTGTCAATGCATCTGGGTTCATGTAATTCATTGGATTCTGTAGAACTGTCATTCCTACACTCTGTTCTGTCAAAGCGGTATTTAAACCATATCCTGTCTGATTCGTGGTGAAACTCTGCTAAGGTAGATGTGAACTGAAATTCTGCACAAACTGATTCGAGTTAAAGCTCTTGACTGGTTGATTTGTATTGGGAGTCTGCCTTATTAAACTCACATTTGGATGTGGCACTGTCTAATTAGGAGTATGTTCAACTGGTGCAGTAAACACATCAAAAGGCGCATTTCTCGCTGCTTCACCCGTCCCTCCTATCTGCTTAGAATAGTATGGAGATGGACGATTCAACAATAGCTGTTTTATAAAATCATCATCCGATTCACTCTCATAAGTTTCAGCTTTCTTTTCAGTATCTGTTCCTATTACCTGTTCTACTTTTCCTGTCTTTTTTTACTCTTTGGTTAAGTGCTTTCTCCTTCTTCAGTAGTAATGGCTGGATACAGCCTAGCTCCCTCAAGGGTGTCTTCTTTCCAAGGTTTTTGCTGATCATCCCATCTTGCCTCTGCAACTGTCCTTATTGCTTTCCTTACTGTATTCTTGTACATATCTCTCTGTTTCTGATGAACCATGAGTTCCCAAGCATTAAGTGCTTCAAATTGTGCAGGTCATGGAGGCGGTTTCATCTCATTAAGTACTCTGTTCAGGTTCTCAATAATTCTCAAATTAAATGTTTCATAGCGTATCTTCTTTCTCAGTAATCTTATGCCATTGTTCAAGCCACACACATGCATGAAGAACTTTTTTGGACAAAATATGATGAGCTGGAGTAACTTCAGGTGGGGTCTCTATTCCCCCTCTAATCGGGCTTTCAGTGCTTTTAAGAACTTAAGTTTCAATCAATTTCAATAATTCACAATTCACTTTTTGTTCGAATCAGGAAGTAACTCTTCTCCTACAATTATCTCTTTGATGTTAACAACCAGTAGCAGCGGAACACTTTATGACGTAGTCCACCAATACCAGCGAGGCTTCACACCATCTGACCTATATCAGAACAACACACAGCAACGCCAAACGTACTCCTCGCAGCAGTTACAATTTATCTCACAATCATTCATCACGCAAACCTAACGCAAAATATTGCAAGCAAAAAAACAACAACCTGTCTGCTCACTACAGGATAGGGTAACCAAACACTTCAAAAGCTGCACGGAGCTACATTTTCCAACTATGCTCCCACAATTACACAACGAATGAGACTCGACCTGCGCATCTCACTCCAGTTGATACAGTTCCTCCATGTGCACTCAGATTCACTTCTATCAACTACCCACATTCACACTAGGAAATACTATTTGCACTATTGACAATGTCTCACGACAAGCACCTTACACTGCAGACAATGAATTAACCAAGTGTGTTCTACACTTGTGCCTTATTCTTGGATCTTAGGCCATGATGAACCCGTTAACCCACACAACTTCTTAGCAGAAAGTGCTACAATCACAAAAAAACTTCATAACATCCGCAAAACACTTCACAACATCACACTGTACCGCAATCTTTAGCCAAAGCAACGCAAGCGCAAACCCTAGTGAAAATCACACATCCGCTGCAAAGGAACAACACTGGAACTCCATCAATCTTCAGAACGAACCACGGGGCAAACATTTTTGGGGTGAGCGATTCGCATGACAAAAATCCCTAACACTATGCATAATTATTCCCCCCCCCCCCCCTTGTGGGAGAAACCATCATACTGCTATCAGATTTGGTAAAGCATTTTCTAAATATGCTTTAAACAAGGTCAGTGGGTCTTTTCACCAAGCATAAAGGAGTAGAAAGGTTAGGCATCAAAACCCATATTACAATTCAAGATGGCACTATATCCCATTTGGCCATAGAAGGAGAACACCATTGGGAATAAAGTTAAGGATTTTATTACAAACATGCTCAAATGTATGTAAATGATTCGCAATACAAAACTGAAAAGGTACAGAATCAGATGGGTTGTCTCAGGTGACGGAAAAGGTTTAACTACTAACATCAAAACGACCAAACGTAGCAATAGCAATACAAAACATCTGGAGAATTATCTAATGATTTGAAAACAAGCACTGTTCAGTTCTTTTAAGATAAGGACAATTTAAGAGTCATCTAAGTTTAACTAGCTAGAACAACAGGAAAACCCTACAAACTGTCAAATTTCAAATAGGCTAAAAAAACTTGAGGACAAAAAGTAAAAAAGAAACAGAGGATAAAAAGAATTTAGGAAAACTACATCTGTGGCAAAACGTGATTAACCAAGGCTGGCAAAAAGTAGGTAAAAAGGGAAGGCATAAGCATTTCAGAAGCTCAGTCAAGAGTCTTCTTCTTGGATCAGGGAAACATTTCTAAGTCTCAGCAAAACATTGAAGATAATGGGCTAAGGATAGAGAGTCTGTACCTCTTTGAGTCCAAGGGGATCCAGAAAAGAATGCTGCCAATCCAACTGGGGAACAGTATATTAAAGTCCAAAGTGACTGATGATTCGTCCATCAGGAGTGTGACATTAATCAGAAGAGTTCACTGTCCAATCAAAGTCCATCATGCGACATGGAACTGCAATATAGGAACATATTCCCAAGTCCATCACGAGAAAGCCACTGATCTTAGCCCATCCGTACAATTTGAAACAAATGTATATAGTCCATTTCCACAGTTCCTCAATGTACTAGGGTCAAGGTTACTTTCTCAGACTCACTCTGTGTAAAACAATAGGACATTTATATCCAAGCTAACATTCTAGGGGAACGAAATCTGAAAGAAACATGACATTAGCAAGAATAACTAAACATTTTCTCCATGTTTTATGAAACAGGGCCTTGCAGCCTAAAGCAAATTAAAATAACACATTAATTTATGTAAAATAATACACTTATAACATTTAAAATGATAAATTCTTCATTAACAAGCTTTAGCAGTGTTGATGTTATAGTAGATTTAAAAGAAAATAGTTCTATTAATATGTTTAATTAGGTATAATATAGAATTACAATTTTCAACCTTCTTCTGTGACATTTAAAACATTCTTTTCTAGAAATTCATAATCATTTTAGTGAAAGATATTAATTTACATCATGGAGAAACACACAAAGTCAAAACAAATTATTATACTTAAAGTTTTGGGGCTATACCACATCACTTAAAACCACTATTCTACAGTGAATGCACTTTAATATAGGCTTTCAGTGCACCACTTTTTAGTTAATATGATAAGACTTCAAATAACAAAATGCAAACACTGTCACCGATAGATGACTACTGTAAAGTCAAACTAGCAATAACATTTCTGCTACATCAGTGCAATGAATAACCATGTATCATATTTTAGAAAAAAATGTGGTCACCTAAGATATGAGGAAATCCACATTTCCGGGATCTGAAAGACGGTATAATAAGGTCAGAGCAATCAGGTACATACCAGCAAGTTAAGCACTAGAAAAAAGTCAAACATCTGTTTTAATTGCACTTTTTTCCCCCTCTTTCTCTTCACACTCTGCATCATTCACCTACTTCCTTCACTCGTGTAGAGGCATTCAGAATATCCTAAGATCTCCTCCTGATTTTATTTGGAGTTGTAGCCCATACCATATCTCGTTGGGTGTGAGGAGGAACTCTATGCTAAAGCATGCTACCAATGGGTGGTGAGGGTTTTTGTCCTAAAAAGGATACATTTCCCATAAACATCAGGATGCATACAGACACTTTAGGCTTTTCCCAGACCCAGGTATTTTATTGTGTCTTTTGGTTTATGTGTTGGGCGTGGATACCCGCTGGTCTTTAAATCTTCTCTGGCCCTCTTCTTCGTGTGCCTTAAAGAGTCACCCTTATCCGTTCGATTATGGATAGCATTGAGCAATGTGAAAGTTCCCTGTGGAGTCTTAAATTGTGGTCATGTGGAGTGCATGGATCTCAGTGTAAACTCTTTGTTTTTCAGTTCACCATTTACTGTAATTTTGTTTTCATCTTTCACTCAACAAATGTACTAATTTGTTATTCCCCTTTCTTTTATCTCCATCTCTATCTCACATGTTGGATGACATGCCTTTTTAGGTCTGGCTTTAGCTAAGACCTTTTGACTTTACTAAACTTATGTGTATAGTATACTTTCTCATTGTGGTTTTCAGCCAGCCTTCTTCAACCATTGATCTATTATTGTGTCATTGACGTGTTTCTTCCACCCAATGCAACATACAGCATGAAGGAGATGGAGCAGAAGGTCGGCTCACTGCAGCTACTGACTAACTTCACCATGCTTGGCAGCATTCTGTAATTTTCACAAGGAGCACATCCAGAAATGTAGTAATGCCCTTCAGTGTTGAGTTTTTATTGGTAATGTTTGCTTTTGAGATAAACAAAATATTTTGCTACTAGCCTCTATTGTTTTTTTAATTGACGAAGCAGCCTTCCGAACAATAAAGTTGTTCCAAAACCATCCAAGGCTAGCAGGAAATGCTTGTTCTGGCATTCCTCCCGATCAATCCGTCTCATGACGGTTTACTTCCACTTCCTTACTCTTTTATTCTATATTTTTCCAATCTATTTTTCTCACTTTGACTGAATTATTATTAGGTCTAGCGTTAGCCAAGATCTTTTTATTTTATTAAAATGATATGCATATTACACTTACTTAGATGGGCTTGCTGCCAGTCCTTTTCAGCCATTGCTCTGTTATTGTGTCATTCACATTCCACTTACTTCCACTACAACATTCATGGGGAAATTATTCAATCCACTTTAGCCACTGGCTAGTTTCACCGTGAGTAATGGCATTCTTCCATTTCACATGGAGCACATCCGCGCACAAAGTAGTTCCATTCGGTGCCAGGGACAACTTTAACAATGGGCGCTTTTTGAGACTGATACAGCCTGGCGCCCTATCTCTTCATCTGGGGTCCGATGAATCTTTTCTTCTCTGTTCCGAGGGTTGAAAAGATAATTTATCAAATCATTCAACTTGATTAGAGAGTAACTCAATAGTCACACATTAAACCTCAGAGTCCAAATTAAAGTTTCAAAGGGCTTTATTACAGACTCAAAGCCAAAGCTACATAGGTGAGTCTCAAAACCACAGTACAGATATACAAAATCACGAATAGAGAGTTAAGGTGATGCATAGCATTAAACCGAAATACCATCATAAGGACCAAAACTTAAATAGCAACAATGCAAAAAATCAGGAAAAGTACTTGATGTCTGGATTCTAAAATGAAGTTCTCTTGACTAACCAATGAATCTCGCTCCTAAATGTTTCTAATATTAAATGAATATCTGAGAAAGGTTAGCAAAGAGAACTTTAGTAGAAAATTCTATCTCAGATAGGTGAGGTGGCATAAAGCCACACAGAAAGTATGAAGTCCGGTCTGCTCTGAGTATGGGGCAGAGAGAGTCTCAATCCCTCACCAGTTAAACTACTCTTAAATCCTGGGTTTTCCAGGTGTCATCATGACAAAAACTCTCATTTGAAAAACAAAACTGTAAGGCAGTTATAAATAACAATTCAGCCTTTCGAAGCCTTTGTCTCCATCCTTGGTACACCCTCACATTCAGGAATCTCAAAAGCTATAGCTGCCAGTAGCAGGATACTCCTTTTTTCTGGTAGCGCTTGCTCAGACCCTCTTATCTCTCGCGCACAAGCACCTTGTTAACTTCAGCACCTGCAGCTTTAGAAAAACAAGCTTCACCTTAAAGATTAGAACATACAAAAAGAATGCTGACTTCACTCTGACCAACTAAAATGAAATAAGAGTATACTTTTAGTTCAAGTATGTTTAAATGTCTAACTTGTTGAATATAAAATGATTATAAAAAATAACATTTCTAAAATACTACAACATTGATATTCTTGCAAGTGAGTATTAATGTGACAAACAGTTAGGAGCGCACCTGCCTGACATCCCAGCAATTAATCTGCCCCATTGCATCATGGTAGATGTAGTATCTTCAAAAAACGAACTCCATTAATTTTTAAATATTTCACCTTTAAGTAGGTACAGCCTTTACTGTGCATCTCTGGACACATGTGTTTCTGGGTTAGTCCCTTCTTCAGCAGAGAACATATTTGCGGGGTGCTGGGAATGCTGCCATAAATCACCCGGTTTCAGTACCTCTTCCCTGGCCTGCTGGTGCCTGCTCCAGAGCTCGTCAGCCCAATAGCTCAAGGGAGCCTTTAAAGTCACAAACAGTTAGGAGCGCACCTGCCTGACATCCCAGCAATTAATCTGCCCCATTGCATCATGGTAGATGTAGTATCTTCAAAAAACGAACTCCATTAATTTTTAAATATTTCACCTTTAAGTAGGTACAGCCTTTACTGTGCATCTCTGGACACATGTGTTTCTGGGTTAGTCCCTTCTTCAGCAGAGAACATATTTGCGGGGTGCTGGGAATGCTGCCATAAATCACCCGGTTTCAGTACCTCTTCCCTGGCCTGCTGGTGCCTGCTCCAGAGCTCGTCAGCCCAATAGCTCAAGGGAGCCTTTAAAGTCACAAACAGTTAGGAGCGCACCTGCCTGACATCCCAGCAATTAATCTGCCCCATTGCATCATGGTAGATGTAGTATCTTCAAAAAACGAACTCCATTAATTTTTAAATATTTCACCTTTAAGTAGGTACAGCCTTTACTGTGCATCTCTGGACACATGTGTTTCTGGGTTAGTCCCTTCTTCAGCAGAGAACATATTTGCGGGGTGCTGGGAATGCTGCCATAAATCACCCGGTTTCAGTACCTCTTCCCTGGCCTGCTGGTGCCTGCTCCAGAGCTCGTCAGCCCAATAGCTCAAGGGAGCCTTTAAAGTCACAAACAGTTAGGAGCGCACCTGCCTGACATCCCAGCAATTAATCTGCCCCATTGCATCATGGTAGATGTAGTATCTTCAAAAAACGAACTCCATTAATTTTTAAATATTTCACCTTTAAGTAGGTACAGCCTTTACTGTGCATCTCTGGACACATGTGTTTCTGGGTTAGTCCCTTCTTCAGCAGAGAACATATTTGCGGGGTGCTGGGAATGCTGCCATAAATCACCCGGTTTCAGTACCTCTTCCCTGGCCTGCTGGTGCCTGCTCCAGAGCTCGTCAGCCCAATAGCTCAAGGGAGCCTTTAAAGTCACAAACAGTTAGGAGCGCACCTGCCTGACATCCCAGCAATTAATCTGCCCCATTGCATCATGGTAGATGTAGTATCTTCAAAAAACGAACTCCATTAATTTTTAAATATTTCACCTTTAAGTAGGTACAGCCTTTACTGTGCATCTCTGGACACATGTGTTTCTGGGTTAGTCCCTTCTTCAGCAGAGAACATATTTGCGGGGTGCTGGGAATGCTGCCATAAATCACCCGGTTTCAGTACCTCTTCCCTGGCCTGCTGGTGCCTGCTCCAGAGCTCGTCAGCCCAATAGCTCAAGGGAGCCTTTAAAGTCACAAACAGTTAGGAGCGCACCTGCCTGACATCCCAGCAATTAATCTGCCCCATTGCATCATGGTAGATGTAGTATCTTCAAAAAACGAACTCCATTAATTTTTAAATATTTCACCTTTAAGTAGGTACAGCCTTTACTGTGCATCTCTGGACACATGTGTTTCTGGGTTAGTCCCTTCTTCAGCAGAGAACATATTTGCGGGGTGCTGGGAATGCTGCCATAAATCACCCGGTTTCAGTACCTCTTCCCTGGCCTGCTGGTGCCTGCTCCAGAGCTCGTCAGCCCAATAGCTCAAGGGAGCCTTTAAAGTCACAAACAGTTAGGAGCGCACCTGCCTGACATCCCAGCAATTAATCTGCCCCATTGCATCATGGTAGATGTAGTATCTTCAAAAAACGAACTCCATTAATTTTTAAATATTTCACCTTTAAGTAGGTACAGCCTTTACTGTGCATCTCTGGACACATGTGTTTCTGGGTTAGTCCCTTCTTCAGCAGAGAACATATTTGCGGGGTGCTGGGAATGCTGCCATAAATCACCCGGTTTCAGTACCTCTTCCCTGGCCTGCTGGTGCCTGCTCCAGAGCTCGTCAGCCCAATAGCTCAAGGGAGCCTTTAAAGTCACAAACAGTTAGGAGCGCACCTGCCTGACATCCCAGCAATTAATCTGCCCCATTGCATCATGGTAGATGTAGTATCTTCAAAAAACGAACTCCATTAATTTTTAAATATTTCACCTTTAAGTAGGTACAGCCTTTACTGTGCATCTCTGGACACATGTGTTTCTGGGTTAGTCCCTTCTTCAGCAGAGAACATATTTGCGGGGTGCTGGGAATGCTGCCATAAATCACCCGGTTTCAGTACCTCTTCCCTGGCCTGCTGGTGCCTGCTCCAGAGCTCGTCAGCCCAATAGCTCAAGGGAGCCTTTAAAGTCACAAACAGTTAGGAGCGCACCTGCCTGACATCCCAGCAATTAATCTGCCCCATTGCATCATGGTAGATGTAGTATCTTCAAAAAACGAACTCCATTAATTTTTAAATATTTCACCTTTAAGTAGGTACAGCCTTTACTGTGCATCTCTGGACACATGTGTTTCTGGGTTAGTCCCTTCTTCAGCAGAGAACATATTTGCGGGGTGCTGGGAATGCTGCCATAAATCACCCGGTTTCAGTACCTCTTCCCTGGCCTGCTGGTGCCTGCTCCAGAGCTCGTCAGCCCAATAGCTCAAGGGAGCCTTTAAAGTCACAAACAGTTAGGAGCGCACCTGCCTGACATCCCAGCAATTAATCTGCCCCATTGCATCATGGTAGATGTAGTATCTTCAAAAAACGAACTCCATTAATTTTTAAATATTTCACCTTTAAGTAGGTACAGCCTTTACTGTGCATCTCTGGACACATGTGTTTCTGGGTTAGTCCCTTCTTCAGCAGAGAACATATTTGCGGGGTGCTGGGAATGCTGCCATAAATCACCCGGTTTCAGTACCTCTTCCCTGGCCTGCTGGTGCCTGCTCCAGAGCTCGTCAGCCCAATAGCTCAAGGGAGCCTTTAAAGTCACAAACAGTTAGGAGCGCACCTGCCTGACATCCCAGCAATTAATCTGCCCCATTGCATCATGGTAGATGTAGTATCTTCAAAAAACGAACTCCATTAATTTTTAAATATTTCACCTTTAAGTAGGTACAGCCTTTACTGTGCATCTCTGGACACATGTGTTTCTGGGTTAGTCCCTTCTTCAGCAGAGAACATATTTGCGGGGTGCTGGGAATGCTGCCATAAATCACCCGGTTTCAGTACCTCTTCCCTGGCCTGCTGGTGCCTGCTCCAGAGCTCGTCAGCCCAATAGCTCAAGGGAGCCTTTAAAGTCACAAACAGTTAGGAGCGCACCTGCCTGACATCCCAGCAATTAATCTGCCCCATTGCATCATGGTAGATGTAGTATCTTCAAAAAACGAACTCCATTAATTTTTAAATATTTCACCTTTAAGTAGGTACAGCCTTTACTGTGCATCTCTGGACACATGTGTTTCTGGGTTAGTCCCTTCTTCAGCAGAGAACATATTTGCGGGGTGCTGGGAATGCTGCCATAAATCACCCGGTTTCAGTACCTCTTCCCTGGCCTGCTGGTGCCTGCTCCAGAGCTCGTCAGCCCAATAGCTCAAGGGAGCCTTTAAAGTCACAAACAGTTAGGAGCGCACCTGCCTGACATCCCAGCAATTAATCAGCCCCATTGCATCATGGTAGATGTAGTATCTTCAAAAAACGAACTCCATTAATTTTTAAATATTTCACCTTTAAGTAGGTACAGCCTTTACTGTGCATCTCTGGACACATGTGTTTCTGGGTTAGTCCCTTCTTCAGCAGAGAACATATTTGCGGGGTGCTGGGAATGCTGCCATAAATCACCCGGTTTCAGTACCTCTTCCCTGGCCTGCTGGTGCCTGCTCCAGAGCTCGTCAGCCCAATAGCTCAAGGGAGCCTTTAAAGTCACAAACAGTTAGGAGCGCACCTGCCTGACATCCCAGCAATTAATCTGCCCCATTGCATCATGGTAGATGTAGTATCTTCAAAAAACGAACTCCATTAATTTTTAAATATTTCACCTTTAAGTAGGTACAGCCTTTACTGTGCATCTCTGGACACATGTGTTTCTGGGTTAGTCCCTTCTTCAGCAGAGAACATATTTGCGGGGTGCTGGGAATGCTGCCATAAATCACCCGGTTTCAGTACCTCTTCCCTGGCCTGCTGGTGCCTGCTCCAGAGCTCGTCAGCCCAATAGCTCAAGGGAGCCTTTAAAGTCACAAACAGTTAGGAGCGCACCTGCCTGACATCCCAGCAATTAATCTGCCCCATTGCATCATGGTAGATGTAGTATCTTCAAAAAACGAACTCCATTAATTTTAAAATATTTCACCTTTAAGTAGGTACAGCCTTTACTGTGCATCTCTGGACACATGTGTTTCTGGGTTAGTCCCTTCTTCAGCAGAGAACATATTTGCGGGGTGCTGGGAATGCTGCCATAAATCACCCGGTTTCAGTACCTCTTCCCTGGCCTGCTGGTGCCTGCTCCAGAGCTCGTCAGCCCAATAGCTCAAGGGAGCCTTTAAAGTCACAAACAGTTAGGAGCGCACCTGCCTGACATCCCAGCAATTAATCTGCCCCATTGCATCATGGTAGATGTAGTATCTTCAAAAAACGAACTCCATTAATTTTTAAATATTTCATCTTTAAGTAGGTACAGCCTTTACTGTGCATCTCTGGACACATGTGTTTCTGGGTTAGTCCCTTCTTCAGCAGAGAACATATTTGCGGGGTGCTGGGAATGCTGCCATAAATCACCCGGTTTCAGTACCTCTTCCCTGGCCTGCTGGTGCCTGCTCCAGAGCTCGTCAGCCCAATAGCTCAAGGGAGCCTTTAAAGTCACAAACAGTTAGGAGCGCACCTGCCTGACATCCCAGCAATTAATCTGCCCCATTGCATCATGGTAGATGTAGTATCTTCAAAAAACGAACTCCATTAATTTTTAAATATTTCACCTTTAAGTAGGTACAGCCTTTACTGTGCATCTCTGGACACATGTGTTTCTGGGTTAGTCCCTTCTTCAGCAGAGAACATATTTGCGGGGTGCTGGGAATGCTGCCATAAATCACCCGGTTTCAGTACCTCTTCCCTGGCCTGCTGGTGCCTGCTCCAGAGCTCGTCAGCCCAATAGCTCAAGGGAGCCTTTAAAGTCACAAACAGTTAGGAGCGCACCTGCCTGACATCCCAGCAATTAATCTGCCCCATTGCATCATGGTAGATGTAGTATCTTCAAAAAACGAACTCCATTAATTTTTAAATATTTCACCTTTAAGTAGGTACAGCCTTTACTGTGCATCTCTGGACACATGTGTTTCTGGGTTAGTCCCTTCTTCAGCAGAGAACATATTTGCGGGGTGCTGGGAATGCTGCCATAAATCACCCGGTTTCAGTACCTCTTCCCTGGCCTGCTGGTGCCTGCTCCAGAGCTCGTCAGCCCAATAGCTCAAGGGAGCCTTTAAAGTCACAAACAGTTAGGAGCGCACCTGCCTGACATCCCAGCAATTAATCTGCCCCATTGCATCATGGTAGATGTAGTATCTTCAAAAAACGAACTCCATTAATTTTTAAATATTTCACCTTTAAGTAGGTACAGCCTTTACTGTGCATCTCTGGACACATGTGTTTCTGGGTTAGTCCCTTCTTCAGCAGAGAACATATTTGCGGGGTGCTGGGAATGCTGCCATAAATCACCCGGTTTCAGTACCTCTTCCCTGGCCTGCTGGTGCCTGCTCCAGAGCTCGTCAGCCCAATAGCTCAAGGGAGCCTTTAAAGTCACAAACAGTTAGGAGCGCACCTGCCTGACATCCCAGCAATTAATCTGCCCCATTGCATCATGGTAGATGTAGTATCTTCAAAAAACGAACTCCATTAATTTTTAAATATTTCACCTTTAAGTAGGTACAGCCTTTACTGTGCATCTCTGGACACAT
Source organism: Pleurodeles waltl (assembly GCF_031143425.1). Classification (NCBI taxonomy): domain Eukaryota; kingdom Metazoa; phylum Chordata; class Amphibia; order Caudata; family Salamandridae; genus Pleurodeles; species Pleurodeles waltl. Next base: position 653,498,739 of record NC_090440.1, on the reverse strand, counting down.
GTGTTTCTGGGTTAGTCCCTTCTTCAGCAGAGAACATATTTGCGGGGTGCTGGGAATGCTGCCATAAATCACCCGGTTTCAGTACCTCTTCCCTGGCCTGCTGGTGCCTGCTCCAGAGCTCGTCAGCCCAATAGCTCAAGGGAGCCTTTAAAGTCACAAACAGTTAGGAGCGCACCTGCCTGACATCCCAGCAATTAATCTGCCCCATTGCATCATGGTAGATGTAGTATCTTCAAAAAACGAACTCCATTAATTTTTAAATATTTCACCTTTAAGTAGGTACAGCCTTTACTGTGCATCTCTGGACACATGTGTTTCTGGGTTAGTCCCTTCTTCAGCAGAGAACATATTTGCGGGGTGCTGGGAATGCTGCCATAAATCACCCGGTTTCAGTACCTCTTCCCTGGCCTGCTGGTGCCTGCTCCAGAGCTCGTCAGCCCAATAGCTCAAGGGAGCCTTTAAAGTCACAAACAGTTAGGAGCGCACCTGCCTGACATCCCAGCAATTAATCTGCCCCATTGCATCATGGTAGATGTAGTATCTTCAAAAAACGAACTCCATTAATTTTTAAATATTTCACCTTTAAGTAGGTACAGCCTTTACTGTGCATCTCTGGACACATGTGTTTCTGGGTTAGTCCCTTCTTCAGCAGAGAACATATTTGCGGGGTGCTGGGAATGCTGCCATAAATCACCCGGTTTCAGTACCTCTTCCCTGGCCTGCTGGTGCCTGCTCCAGAGCTCGTCAGCCCAATAGCTCAAGGGAGCCTTTAAAGTCACAAACAGTTAGGAGCGCACCTGCCTGACATCCCAGCAATTAATCTGCCCCATTGCATCATGGTAGATGTAGTATCTTCAAAAAACGAACTCCATTAATTTTTAAATATTTCACCTTTAAGTAGGTACAGCCTTTACTGTGCATCTCTGGACACATGTGTTTCTGGGTTAGTCCCTTCTTCAGCAGAGAACATATTTGCGGGGTGCTGGGAATGCTGCCATAAATCACCCGGTTTCAGTACCTCTTCCCTGGCCTGCTGGTGCCTGCTCCAGAGCTCGTCAGCCCAATAGCTCAAGGGAGCCTTTAAAGTCACAAACAGTTAGGAGCGCACCTGCCTGACATCCCAGCAATTAATCCCAGCACCCCACAAATATGTTCTCTGCTGAAGAAGGGACTAACCCAGAAACACATGTGTCCAGAGATGCACAGTAAAGGCTGTACCTACTTAAAGGTGAAATATTTAAAAATTAATGGAGTTCGTTTTTTGAAGATACTACATCTACCATGATGCAATGGGGCAGATTAATTGCTGGGATGTCAGGCAGGTGCGCTCCTAACTGTTTGTGACTTTAAAGGCTCCCTTGAGCTACTGGGCTGACGAGCTCTGGAGCAGGCACCAGCATGCCAGGAAAGAGGTACTGAAACCGGGTGATTTATGGCAGCATTCCCAGCACCCCACAAATATGTTCTCTGCTGAAGAAGGGACTAACCCAGAAACACATGTGTCCAGAGATGCACAGTAAAGGCTGTACCTACTTAAAGGTGAAATATTTAAAAATTAATGGAGTTCGTTTTTTGAAGATACTACATCTACCATGATGCAATGGGGCAGATTAATTGCTGGGATGTCAGGCAGGTGCGCTCCTAACTGTTTGTGACTTTAAAGGCTCCCTTGAGCTACTGGGCTGACGAGCTCTGGAGCAGGCACCAGCATGCCAGGAAAGAGGTACTGAAACCGGGTGATTTATGGCAGCATTCCCAGCACCCCACAAATATGTTCTCTGCTGAAGAAGGGACTAACCCAGAAACACATGTGTCCAGAGATGCACAGTAAAGGCTGTACCTACTTAAAGGTGAAATATTTAAAAATTAATGGAGTTTGTTTTTTGAAGATACTACATCTACCATGATGCAATGGGGCAGATTAAATGCTGGGATGTCAGGCAGGTGCGCTCCTAACTGTTTGTGACTTTAAAGGCTCCCTTGAGCTACTGGGCTGACGAGCTCTGGAGCAGGCACCAGCATGCCAGGAAAGAGGTACTGAAACCGGGTGATTTATGGCAGCATTCCCAGCACCCCACAAATATGTTCTCTGCTGAAGAAGGGACTAACCCAGAAACACATGTGTCCAGAGATGCACAGTAAAGGCTGTACCTACTTAAAGGTGAAATATTTAAAAATTAATGGAGTTCGTTTTTTGAAGATACTACATCTACCATGATGCAATGGGGCAGATTAATTGCTGGGATGTCAGGCAGGTGCGCTCCTAACTGTTTGTGACTTTAAAGGCTCCCTTGAGCTACTGGGCTGACGAGCTCTGGAGCAGGCACCAGCATGCCAGGAAAGAGGTACTGAAACCGGGTGATTTATGGCAGCATTCCCAGCACCCCACAAATATGTTCTCTGCTGAAGAAGGGACTAACCCAGAAACACATGTGTCCAGAGATGCACAGTAAAGGCTGTACCTACTTAAAGGTGAAATATTTAAAAATTAATGGAGTTCGTTTTTTGAAGATACTACATCTACCATGATGCAATGGGGCAGATTAATTGCTGGGATGTCAGGCAGGTGCGCTCCTAACTGTTTCTGAGTATTAATGTGGCTTGCACAAACACTAACCTTCATTGTGCACTTTTATTAATAGTTCAGTGCATCACCTTTAACAATCCGTTTTACACGTTACATAAAGAAAATAACCATCCCTTCTTCTTCAAGCTTTATGGGGCCCTGGGGGGGATTAGCCGAAGGATGAGTTCTCCACCCCGGGATCTTTGGGGAGGGTGGTTTGGCCCACAAAGTAGTTGGGCGACTTTTGGGCTGTTTTAGTTGGGCGCCGGGTGGGGGAGTATATAACCGGACATTTTATATGCCGGCCACCATTTTGTCAACAGGTGACACAGTGGCTGGTCCTTTCTTCTTGGGGCTTTTTCAGAACCCCCTCCTTCCCTCCCTCCCTAAAGCTATTTGTCAGGGGGTTGTGTTGTATTGCGATATGCGGGCCGGGGCTTTTGTTTGGAACAGGTGCACGGTAGGTCTTGGGTATGTAGGAAAGTACCATCTTGCCTGGCATGTTACCCCCATATTTCACTGTATATATGTTGCCAGCCAGGGCCCCAGTGCTCATAAGTGTGCCCTGTATGTGTTACCTGTGTTATGACTAACTGTCTCACTGAGGCTCTGCTATCCAGAACCTCAGTGGTTATGCTCTCTCATTTCTTTCCAAATTGTCACTAACAGGCTAGTGACCAATTTCACCAATTTACATTGGCATACTGGAACACCCTTATAGTTCCCTAGTATATGGTACTGAGGTACCCAGGGTATTGGGGTTCCAGGAGATCCCTATGGGCTGCAGCATTTCTTTTGCCACCCATAGGGAGCTCTGACAATTCTTACACAGGCCTGCCCTTGCAGCCTGAGTGAAATAACGTCCACGTTATTTCACAGCCATTTACCACTGCACTTAAGTAACTTATAAGTCACCTATATGTCTAACCTTTACCTGGTAAAGGTTGGGTGCTAAGTTACTTAGTGTGTTGGCACCCTGGCACTAGCCAAGGTGCTCCCACCTTGTTCAGGGCAAATTACCCGGACTTTGTGAGTGCGGGGACATCATTACACGCGTGCACTATACATATGTCACGACATATGTATAGCGTCACAATGGTAACTCCGAACATGGCCATGTAACATGTCTAAGATCATGGAATTGTCACCGCAATGCCATTCTGGCATTGGGGAGACAATTCCATGATCCCCCGAGTCTCTAGCTCAGACCCGGGTACTGCCAAACTACCTTTCCCAGGGTTTCACTGCAGCTGCTGCTGCTGCCAACCCCTCAGACAGGTTTCTGCCCTCCTGGGGTTCAGCCAGGCTTGGCCCAGGAAGGCAGAACAAAGGACTTCCTCAGAGAGAGGGTGTTACACCCTCTCCCTTTGGAAAAAGGTGTCAGGGCTGGGGAGGAGTAGCCTCCCCCAGCCTCTGGAAATGCTTTGATGGGCACAGATGGTGCCCATATCTGCATAAGCCAGTCTACACCGGTTCAGGGATCCCCCAGCCCTGCTCTGGCGCGAAACTGGACAAAGGAAAGGGGAGTGACCACTCCCCTGACCTGCACCTCACCTGGGAGGTGCCCAGAGCTCCTCCAGTGTGCTCCAGACCTCTGCCATCTTGGAAACAGAGGTGCTGCTGGCACACTGGACTGCTCTGAGTGGCCAGTGCCAGCAGGTGACGTCAGAGACTCCTTCTGATAGGCTCCTCCAGGTGTTGCTAGCCTATCCTCTCTCCTAAGTAGCCAAACCTCCTTTTCTGGCTATTTAGGGTCTCTGCTTTGGAGAATTCCTTAGATAACGAATGCAAGAGCTCATCAGAGTTCCTCTGCATCTCTCTCTTCACCTTCTGCCAAGGAATCGACTGCTGACCGCGCTGGAAGCCTGCAAAACTGCAACAAAGTAGCAAAGACGACTACTGCGACCTTGTAACGCTGATCCTGCCACCTTCTCGACTGTTTTCCTGGTGGTGCATGCTGTGGGGGTAGCCTCCCTCCTCTCTGCACTAGAAGCTCCGAAGAAATCTCCCGTGGGTCGATGGAATCTTCCCCCTGCAACCGCAGGCACCAAAGAACTGCATCATAGGTCATCTGGGTCTCCTCTCAGCACGACGAGCAAGGTCCCTTGAACTCAGCAACTCTGTCCAAGTGACTCCCACAGTCCAGTGACTCTTCAGTCCAAGTTTGGTAGAGGTAAGTCCTTGCCTCCCCACGCTAGACTGCATTGCTGCGTGTTTTGCAGCTGCTCCGGCTCCTGTGCACTCTTCCAGGATTTCCTTTGTGCACAGCCAAGCCTGCGTCCCCGGCACTCTAACCTGCAGTGCACGACCTCCTGAGTTGTCCTCTGGCGTCGTGGGACCCTCCTTTGTGAGTTCGGGTGAGATCCGGTTCACTCCACTTCGTAGTGCCTGTCCCGGCACTTCTGCGGGTGCTGCTTGCTTCTGAGTGGGCTCTTTGTCTTGCTGGATGCCCCCTCTGTCTCCTCACGCAATTGGCGACATCCTGGTCCCTCCTGGGCCACAGCAGCATCCAAAAACCCTAACCTCGACCCTTGCAGCTAGCAAGGCTTGTTTGCGGTCTTTCTGCGTGGAAACACCTCTGCAAGCTTCTTCACGACCTGGGACATCCATCCTCCAAAGGGGAAGTTCCTAGTCCTCTTCGTTCTTGCAGAATCCACAGCTTCTACCATCCGGTGGCATCTTCTTTGCACCCACAGCTGGCATTTCCTGGGCATCTGCCCACTCCCGACTTGATCGTGACTCTTGGACTTGGTCCCCTTGTTCCACAGGTACTCTCGTCAGGAAATCCATCATTGTTGCATTGCTGGTGTTGGTCTTCCTTGCAGAATTCCCCTATCACGACTTCTGTGCTCTTTGGGCAACTTAGGTGCACGTTGCACCCACTTTTCAGGGTCTTGGGGTGGGCTATTTTTCTAACCCTTACTGTTTTCTTACAGTCCCAGCGACCCTCTACAAGGTCACATAGGTTTGGGGTCCATTCGTGGTTCGCATTCCACTTCTAGAGTATATGGTTTGTGTTGCCCCTATCCCTATGTGCCCCCATTGCATTCTATTGTGACTATACATTGTTTGCACTGTTTTCTATTGCTATTACTGCATATTTTGGTATTGTGTACATATATCTTGTGTATATTTGCTATCCTCATACTGAGGGTACTCACTGAGATACTTTGGCATATTGTCATAAAAATAAAGTACCTTTAATTTTAGTATATCTGTGTATTGTGTTTTCTTATGATATTGTGCATATGACACTAGTGGTACTGTAGGAGCTTCACTCGTCTCCTAGTTCAGCCTAAGCTGCTCTGCTAAGCTACCTTTTCTATCAGCCTAAGCTGCTAGACACCCCTCTACACTAATAAGGGATACCTGGGCCTGGTGCAAAGTGTAAGTACCCCTTGGTACCCACTACAAGCCAGTCCAGCCTCCTACATTGGTTATGCAGTGGTGGGATAAGTACTTGCAACTACTTACCACTTTGTCATTTTGTACTTTTCATAAGAGAAAAATATACAAAACAAGTTTAGTGTATGTACACCTAACCAAAAAGTTTTGCTTTTCTTCTCTTACTCTTTTGCTAAGTGCTGAAAAGTACCTCTAAAGCTTTCAAAAAGTTCTTTAAAAGTTTAAAAAGTTTTTTTCTGTCCTGTCAAAAGTTCTGAAAAACGTTTTCTTTCTTTTTCTGTCCCTTAAACCTTTTCTAATATGTCTGGTACAGGTCAAACTCTGGATCTGCCCAAGACTGCTTATGATCACCTTAGCTGGAAAGCAGCAAGGAGTCTCTGCGTTTAAAGAGGTTTAGGGGTAGGGAAGAATCCCTCTAGAGAACTATTAGTTAACATGCTCGTTGAACAAGATAAGACCTTAGTTGGCACTTCTGGTGAGAGATTAGCTAATGGTTCCCACTCTGATTCTGGGGCACACCCAGGGAAAGGGTTAAAAGGGGACCTTCCCAGCCTGCCCCCTAGCAAGCCACCTAGCATGGCTGGTACTAATGTGAGTTCCCATCACAGTAGGAGTGTTACTTCTGTAGGCCAGAATGTCAGAGTGCCATCTGTTAGGGACAGGTCTCCCTCTGTTCATTCACACCATTCTTCTGTGTCAAGGCATGCCCAACCCACTCTCCCTGAAGACAGAATGTTAGAAAGGGAACTCAATAGATTGAGAGTGGAAGAGTCCAGGCTGAAGCTTAAAAAGCAACAGCTGAATCTAGACAGGAAAGCATTTGACTTAGAAAAAGAAAGACAGAGGTTGGGGTTTGGACCCCATGGTGGCAGCAGCAGTATTCCAAATAGTCATCATGTAAAAGAGCATGATTCTAGGAATCTGCACAAGATAGTTCCCCCTTACAAGGAGGGGGATGACATTAACAAGTGGTTTGCTGCACTTGAGAGGGCCTGTGTTGTACAAGAGGTCCCTCAAAGGCAGTGGGCTGCTATCCTATGGCTATCTTTCAGTGGAAAGGGTAGGGATAGGCTCCTTACTGTTAAAGAAAGTGATGCCAATAATTTTACAGTTCTTAAGAATGCACTCCTTGATGGTTATGGTTTAACCACTGAACAGTACAGGATCAAGTTCAGAGAAACCAAAAAGGAGTCTTCACAAGCCTGGGTAGACTTTGTTGACCATTCAGTGAAGGCCTTGGAGGGGTGGTTACATGGCAGTAAAGTTTCTGACTATGAAAGCCTGTATAACTTAATCCTGAGAGAGCATATTCTTAATAATTGTGTGTCTGATTTGTTACACCAGTACCTGGTAGACTCTGATCTGACCTCTCCCCAAGAGTTGGGAAAGAAGGCAGACAAATGGGTCAGAACAAGGGTGAACAGAAAAGTTCATACAGGGGGTGACAAGGATGGCAAGAAGAAGGATGGTAAGTATTCTGACAAGGGTGGGGACAAATCTAAAAATGAGTCTTCATCAGGCCCACAAAAACACTCTGGTGGGGGTGGTGGGCCCAAATCCTCCTCAAATCAAAACAAAGAAAATAAACCATGGTGCTATTTTTGTAAAATAAAAGGCCATTGGACAACTGATCCCAGTTGCCCAAAGAAAAGCACCAAACCTCCTACCACTACAACCCCTGCTGCTACACCTAGTGCCCCTAGTAATAGCAGGGGTGGTTGGAGCAAGCCTACTAATAGCCAATCCAAGGGAGTAGCTGGGCTCACTTTTGGTAATTTAGTTTGAGCTGGTCTTATTAGGGAGACCACAGAGACTGTGTTAGTCTCTGACGGGCTATTGATTTGGCCACCTCGGTTGCTTGTCCCCTTAATATGGATAAGTACAAGCAACTTCCCCTAATAAATGGTGTTGAGGTTCAGGCCTACAGGGACACAGGTGCCAGTGTTACCATGGTAATAGAGAAACTGGTCCACCCTGAACAACACCTACTTGGTCACCAGTACCAAGTGACTGATGCTCATAACAACACTCTTAGCCACCCCATGGCTGTTGTGAATCTCAACTGGGGGGGGGTTTACTGGTCCAAAGAAAGTTGTGGTTGCCTCAGATTTACCTGTAGACTGTCTACTAGGGAACGATTTAGAGACATCAGCTTGGGCAGAAGTGGAGTTGGAGGCTCATGCAGCAATGCTGGGCATTCCAGGGCATATTTTTGCTTTGACAAGGGCTCAGGCCAAAAAGCAAAAAGGACAGGGTGACTTGGATCCTGGAAGAATGGACCAAGTGCTCCCTAAAGCTAGGGTTAGTAAAGGTAAAACACTACCTACTATCCCTCCCTCTACAGTGGATTCAACTTCTGAGAAAGAAGAATTTCCACCCTGTGCAGAACCTACACCAGAGGAGCTGGAAGCAGACACTGCTGAGCTTTTGGGTGGAGGGGGGCCTGCCAGGGAGGAGCTGAGTGTGGCACAGCAGACCTGTCCCACACTAGAGGGTCTAAGACAGCAAGCTGTCAAACAAGCAAATGGGGATGTCAGTGACTCTCACAGAGTTTACTGGGAGGACAACCTCTTGTATACTGAAGCAAGGGATCCAAGACCTGGAGCTGCCAGGAGATTGGTGATTCCTCAGCAATACAGAGAGTTCCTCCTAACTCTAGCCCATGACATTCCCTTAGCTGGACATTTAGGACAAATGAAAACTTGGGACAGGCTTGTTCCCTTGTTTCATTGGCCTAGAATGTCAGAGGACACAAAGGAATTTTGTAAGTCCTGTGAAACCTGTCAAGCCAGTGGCAAGACAGGTGGCACTCCAAAGGCACCCCTTATTCCACTGCCTGTGGTTGGGGTTCCCTTTGAAAGGGTAGGGATTGACATAGTTGGCCCCCTTGACCCTCCTACTGCTTCAGGCAATTGGTTTATCTTGGTGGTAGTGGACCATGCCACCAGATATCCTGAAGCAATTCCTCTAAGGACCACTACAGCTCCTGCAGTGGCAAAGGCCCTCCTGGGAATCTTTTCCAGGGTGGGCTTCCCAAAAGAGGTGGTATCAGACAGGGGAAGCAATTTCATGTCTGCTTACTTAAAGGCCATGTGGAAGGAATGTGGTGTTACATACAAGTTCACCACACACTATCATCCACAAACAAATGGACTGGTTGAGAGGTTTAATAAAACTCTCAAACGAATGATAATGGGACTCGCTGAAAAACTCCGCAGGAGATGGGATGTCCTGTTACCTTGCCTCCTTTTTGCTTACAGGGAGGTACCCCAGAAAGGAGTGGGCTTCAGCCCCTTTGAACTCCTATTTGGACACCCTGTGAGAGGTCCTCCAACACTTGTGAAGGAGGGTTGGGAACAACCTTTAAAAGCTCCAAAGCAAGACATAGTGGACTATGTACTTGGCCTAAGATCTAGGATGGCTGAATACATGAAAAAGGCCAGTAAAAACCTTCAGGCCAGCCAAGAGCTCCAAAAGCAATGGCATGACCAGAAGGCTGTTCTGATTCAGTACCAACCAGGGCAGAAAGTGTGGGTCTTGGAGCCTGTGGCCCCAAGAGCACTCCAAGACAAATGGAGTGCACCCCACATAATTGTTGAAAAGAAGGGAGAAGTCACCTACTTGGTTGACTTAGGCACTGCCAGGAGTCCCCTTAGGGTGATCCATGTCAATCACCTGAAACCCTACTATGACAGGGCTGATCTCACCCTGCTCATGGCAACAGATGAAGGACAGGAAGAAGAGAGTGACCCTCTCCCTGATCTCTTCTCTTCCACAGAACAGGATGCTCTAGTGGAAGGTGTAGTACTGACAGATTGTCTTACTGCTGAGCAGAAAGACCACTGCATAAATCTCCTGGGTCAGTTTTCTGAACTCTTTTCTACTGTGCAAGGCACCACTTCTTGGTCTGAGCACACTATAGATACTGGAGACAGCTTGCCTGTCAAAAGTAAGATCTATAGGCAGCCTGACCATGTCAGAGACTGCATAAAACAAGAGGTGCAGAAAATGCTTGAACTGGGAGTGGTTGAGCACTCTGAAAGTCCATGGGCCTTTCCTGTGGTACTTGTACCAAAACCTCATTCCAAAGATGGAAAGAAAGGAAATGAGGTTTTGTGTAGATTACAGAGGTCTCAACCAGGTAACTAAAACTGATGCTCACCCTATACCCAGGGCAGATGAGCTAATAGATACACTGGCATCTGCCAAGTATCTAAGCACCTTTGATTTGACTGCAGGGTATGGGCAGATCAAGTTATCAGAGGATGCTAAAGCAAAAACTGCATTTTCAACCATTGGAGGACACTATCAATTCACAGTAATGCCTTTTGGATTGAAAAATGCACCTGCCACTTTTCAAAGGTTGGTGAACACAGTCCTGCAAGGGCTGGAAGCTTTTAGTGCAGCATATCTAGATGATATAGCTGTCTTTAGCTCCAGCAGGGATGATCACCTGGTCCACCTATGGAAAGTTTTGGAGGCCCTGCAAAAAGCAGGCCTCACTATCAAGGCTTCAAAGTGCCAGATAGGGCAGGGGAAAGTGGTTTATCTGGGACACCTGGTAGGTGGAGAACAGATTGAACCACTTCAGGGGAAAATCCAAACTATTATAGATTGGTTTCCCCCTACAACTCAGACTCAGGTGAGAGCCTTTTTAGGCCTCACTGGGTACTACAGGAGGTTCATAGAGAACTATGGCTCCATTGCAGCCCCTCTTAATGACCTCACATCTAAGCAAATGCCTAAAAAGGTATTATGGACAGCAAACTGTCAGAAGGCTTTTGAGGAGCTGAAGCAGGCCATGTGCTCTGCACCTGTCCTGAAAAGCCCCTGTTACTCCAAAAAATTCATTGTCCAAACTGATGCATCTGAATTAGGAGTAGGGGCAGTCTTATCACAACTTAATTCTGAGGGCCAGGATCAACCTGTTGCTTTTATCAGCAGGAGGTTGACCCCTAGAGAAAAGCGTTGGTCTGCCATAGAGAGGGAGGCCTTTGCTGTGGTCTGGGCACTGAAGAAGTTGAGGCCATACCTGTTTGGCTCTCACTTCATTGTTCAGACAGACCACAAACCTCTACTTTGGCTAAAACAAATGAAAGGTGAAAATCCGAAATTGTTGAGGTGGTCCATATCCCTACAGGGAATGGACTATACAGTGGAACATAGACCTGGGAGTACCCACTCCAATGCAGATGGACTCTCCAGATATTTCCACTTAGACAATGAAGACTCATCAGGTCATGGCTAGTCTTATTGTCCTTCGTTTGGGGGGGGGGGGTTTGTGTAGGAAAGTACCATCTTGCCTGGCATGTTACCCCCATATTTCACTGTATATATGTTGTTTTAGTTGTATGTGTCACTGGGACCCTGCCAGCCAGGGCCCCAGTGCTCATAAGTGTGCCCTGTATGTGTTACCTGTGTTATGACTGACTGTCTCACTGAGGATCTGCTATCCAGAACCTCAGTGGTTATGCTCTCTCATTTCTTTCCAAATTGTCACTAACAGGCTAGTGACCAATTTCACCAATTTACATTGGCATACTGGAACACCCTTATAATTCCCTAGTATATGGTACTGAGGTATTGGGGTTCCAGGAGATCCCTATGGGCTGCAGCATTTATTTTGCCACCCATAGGGAGCTCTGACAATTCTTACACAGGCCTGCCCTTGCAGCCTGAGTGAAATAACGTTCACATTATTTCACAGCCATTTACCACTGCACTTAAGTAACTTATAAGTCACCTATATGTCTAACCTTTACCTGGTAAAGGTTGGGTGCTAAGTTACTTAGTGTGTGGGCACCCTGGCACTAGCCAAGGTGCTCCCACATTGTTCAGGGCAAATTCCGCGGACTTTGTGAGTGCGGGGACACCATTACACGCGTGCACTATACATATGTCACTGTAGGAGGCTGGACTGGCTTGTAGTGAGTACCAAGGGGTACTTGCACCTTGCACCAGGCCCAGTTATCCCTTATTAGTGTATAGGGTGTCTAGCAGCTTAGGCTGATAGATAATGGTAGCTTAGCAGAGCAGCTCAGGCTGAACTAGGAGACGTGTGAAGCTACTACAGTACCACCTAGTGTCACTTGCACAATATCATAAGAAAACACAATACACAGTTATACTAAAAATAAAGGTACTTTATTTTTATGACAATATGCCAAAGTATCTTAGAGTGTACCCTCAGTGAGAGGATAGGAAATATACACAAGATATATATACACAATAGCAAAAATATGCAGTATAGTCTTAGAAAACAGTGCAAACAATGTATAGTTACAATAGGATGCAATGGGGAAACATAGGGATAGGGGCAACACAAACCATATACTCCAAAAGTGGAATGCGAACCACGAATGGACCCCAAACCTATGTGACCTTGTAGAGGGTCGCTGGGACTATTAGAAAATAGTGAGAGTTAGAAAAATAACCCTCCCCAAGACCCTGAAAAGTGAGTGCAAAGTGCACTAAAGTTCCCCTAAGGACAAAGAAGTCGTGTTAGAGGAATAATGCAGGAAAGACACAAACCTACAATGCAACAACTGTGGATTTCCAATCTAGGGTACCTGTGGAACAAGGGGACCAAGTCCAAAAGTCACAAGCAAGTCGGAGATGGGCAAATGCCCAGGAAATGCCAGCTGCGGGTGCAAAGAAGCTTCTAATGGACAGAAGAAGCTGAGGTTTCTGCAGGAACGAAAAGGGCTAGAGACTTCCCCTTTGGTGGACGGATCCCTCTCGCCGTGGAGAGTCGTGCAGAAGTGTTTTCCCGCTGAAAGAACGCCAACAAGCCTTGCTAGCTGCAAATCGTGCGGTTAGCGTTTTTGGACGCTGCTGTGGCCCTGGAGGGACCAGGAGGTCGCAAATTGGACCAGGAGAGAGAGGGGACGTCGAGCAAGACAAGGAGCCCTCTCAGCAGCAGGTAAACAGGAAACAGGCACTACGAGGATGCGTAAAACGGTGCTCACCCGAAGTTACACAAAGGAGTCCCACGTCGCCGGAGACCAACTTAGAAAGTCGTGCATTGCAGGTTAGAGTGCCGTGGACCCAGGCTTGGCTGTGCACAAAGGATTTCCGCCGGAAGTGCACAGGGGCCGGAGTAGCTGCAAAAGTCGCGGTTCCCAGCAATGCAGCCCAGCGAGGTGAGGCAAGGACTTACCTCCACCAAACTTGGACTGAAGAGTCACTGGACTGTGGGGGTCACTTGGACAGAGTCGCTGGATTCGAGGGACCTCGCTCGTCGTGCTGAGAGGAGACCCAAGGGACCGGTAATGCAGCTTTTTGGTGCCTGCGGTTACAGGGGGAAGATTCCGTCGACCCACGGGAGATTTCTTCGGAGCTTCTGGTGCAGAGAGGAGGCAGACTACCCCCACAGCATGCACAAGCAGGAAAACAGTCGAGAAGGCGGCAGGATCAGCGTTACAGAGTTGCAGTAGTCGTCTTTGCTACTATGTTGCAGGTTTGCAGGCTTCCAGCGCGGTCAGCAGTCGATTCCTTGGCAGAAGGTGAAGAGAGAGATGCAGAGGAACTCGGATGAGCTCTTGCATTCGTTATCTAAAGTTTCCCCAGAGACAGAGACCCTAAATAGCCAGAGAAGAGGGTTTGGCTACCTAGGAGAGAGGATAGGCTACTAACACCTGAAGGAGCCTATCAGGAGGAGTCTCTGACGTCACCTGGTGGCACTGGCCACTCAGAGCAGTCCAGTGTGCCAGCAGCACCTCTGTTTCCAAGATGGCAGAGGTCTGGAGCACACTGGAGGAGCTCTGGACACCTCCCAGGGGAGGTGCAGGTCAGGGGAGTGGTCACTCCCCTTTCCTTTGTCCAGTTTCGCGCCAGAGCAGGGCTAAGGGGTCCCCTGAACCGGTGTAGACTGGCTTATGCAGAATTGGGCACATCTGTGCCCAACAAAGCATTTCCAGAGGCTGGGGGAGGCTACTCCTCCCCTGCCTTCACACCATTTTCCAAAGGGAGAGGGTGTCACACCCTCTCTCAGAGGAAGTTCTTTGTTCTGCCATCCTGGGCCAGGCCTGGCTGAACCCCAGGAGGGCAGATGCCTGTCTGAGGGGTTGGCAGCAGCAGCAGCTGCAGTGAAACCCCAGGAAGGGCAGTTTGGCAGTACCAGGGTCTGTGCTACAGACCACTGGGATCATGGAATTGTGCCAACAATGCCAGGATGGCATAGAGGGGGCAATTCCATGATCTTAGACATGTTACATGGCCATATTCGGAGTTACCATTGTGAAGCTACATATAGGTAGTGACCTATATGTAGTGCACGTGTGTAATGGTGTCCCCGCACTCACAAAGTTCAGGGAATTGGCTCTGAACAATGTGGGGGCACCTTGGCTAGTGCCAGGGTGCCCTCACACTAAGTAACTTTGCACCTAACCTTTACCAGGTAAAGGTTAGACATATAGGTGACTTATAAGTTACTTAAGTGCAGTGTAAAATGGCTGTGAAATAACGTGGACGTTATTTCACTCAGGCGGCAGTGGCAGGCCTGTGTAAGAATTGTCAGAGCTCCCTATGGGTGGCAAAATAAATGCTGCAGCCCATAGGGATCTCCTGGAACCCCAATACCCTGGGTACCTCAGTACCATATACTAGGGAATTATAAGGGTGTTCCAGTAAGCCAATGTAAATTGGTAAAAATAGTCACTAGCCTGTCAGTGACAATTTGGAAAGAAATGAGAGAGCATAACCACTGAGGTTCTGATTAGCAGAGCCTCAGTGAGACAGTTAGTCACTACACAGGTAACACATTCAGGCACACTTATGAGCACTGGGGCCCTGGGTTACCAGGGTCCCAGTGACACATACAACTAAAACAACAAATATACAGTGAAAAATGGGGGTAACATGCCAGGCAAGATGGTACTTTCCTACACAACCCCCCCCCCCAAACGAAGGACAATAAGACTAGCCATGACCTGATGAGTCTTCATTGTCTAAGTGGAAATATCTGGAGAGTCCATCTGCATTGGAGTGGCTACTCCCAGGTCTATGTTCCACTGTATAGTCCATTCCCTGTAGGGAGATGGACCACCTCAACAATTTAGGATTTTCACCTTTCATTTGTTTTAGCCAAAGTAGAGGTTTGTGGTCTGTCTGAACAATGAAGTGAGTGCCAAACAGGTATGGCCTCAACTTCTTCAGAACCCAGACCACAGCAAAGGCCTCCCTCTCAATGGCAGACCAACGCTTTTCTCTAGGGGTCAACCTCCTACTAATAAAAGCAACAGGTTGATCCTGGCCCTCAGAATTAAGTTGTGATAGGACTGGCCCTACTCCTAATTCAGATGCATCAGTTTGGACATAGAATTTTTTAGAGTAACAAGGGCTTTTCAGGACAGGTGCAGAGCACATGGCCTGCTTCAGCTCCTCAAAAGCTTTCTGACAGTTTGCTGTCCATAATACCTTTTTAGGCATTTTCTTGGATGTGAGGTCATTAAGAGGGGCTGCAATGGAGCCATAGTTCTTAATGAACCTCCTGTAATACCCAGTGAGGCCTAGGAAGGCTCTCACCTGAGTCTGAGTGGTAGGGGGAACCCAATCAATAATTGTTTGGATTTTCCCCTGAAGTGGTGCAATCTGTTCCCCATCAACAAGGTGTCCCAGATAAACCACCTTACCCTGCCCTATCTGGCACTTTGAAGCCTTGATAGTGAGGCCTGCCTTTTGCAGGGCCTCTAAAACTTTCCATAGGTGGACCAGGTGATCATCCCAGCTGGAGCTAAAGACAGCTATATCGTCCAAATATGCTGCACTGAAAGCTTCCAGCCCTTGCAGGACTGTGTTCACCAGCCTCTGAAAAGTGGCAGGTGCATTTTTCAAACCAAAAGGCATTACAGTAAACTGGTAATGTCCTCCAATGGTTGAAAATGCAGTCTTAGGTTTAGCATCTTCTGACAATTTGATATGCCAATACCCTGCAGTCAAATCAAAAGTGCTTAGATACTTGGCAGATGCCAGTGTATCTATGAGCTCATCTGCCCTGGGTATAGGGTGAGCATCAGTTTTGGTTATCAAGTTGAGACCTCTATAGTCTACACAAAACCGCATTTCCTTCTTTCCATCTTTGGAATGGGGTTTTGGTACCAGTACCACAGGAGAAGCCCATGGACTGTCAGAGTGCTCAACCACTCCTAGTTCTAACATTTTCTGGACCTCTTGCTTTATGCAGTCCCTGACATGGTCAGGCTGCCTATAGATCTTACTTTTGACAGGCAAGCTGTCTCCAGTATCTATAGTGTGCTCACACCAAGAAGTGGTACCTGGCACAGTAGAGAAGAGTTCAGAGAATTGATCTAGGAGATTTATGCAATTGTCTTTCTGCTCAGCAGTAAGACAATCAGCCAAAACTACACCTTCCACCAGAGCATCTTGTTCTGTGGAAGAGAAGAGATCAGGTAGAGGATCACTGTCTTCTTCCTGTCCCTCATCTGTTGCCATGAGCAGGGTGAGATCAGCCCTGTCATAGTAGGGTTTCAGGCGGTTGACATGGAGCACCCTAAGGGGACTCCTGGCAGTGCCTAAGTCAACTAAATAGGTGACTTCTCCCTTCTTTTCAACAATTGTGTGGGGTCCACTCCATTTATCTTGGAGTGCTCTTGGGGCCACAGGCTCCAAGACCCACACTTTCTGCCCTGGTTGGTACTGAACCAAAACAGCCTTCTGATCATGCCATTGCTTCTGGAGCTCTTGGCTGGCCTGAAGGTTTTTACTGGCCTTTTTCATGTACTCAGCCATCCTTGATCTGAGGCCAAGTACATAATCCACAATATCCTCCTTAGGAGCTTTTAAAGGTTGTTCCCAACCCTCCTTTACAAGTGTGAGTGGACCCCTAACAGAGTGTCCAAAAAGAAGTTCAAAGGGGCTGAAGCCCACTCCTTTCTGGGGTACTTCCCTGTAGGCAAAAAGGAGGCATGGTAGAAGGATATCCCATCTCCTGCGGAGTTTTTCAGGGAGACCCATAATCATGCCTTTGAGAGTTTTATTAAATCTCTCCACCAGTCCATTTGTTTGTGGATGATAGGGTGTTGTGAACTTGTACGTTACACCACACTCCTTTCACATGGCCTTTAAGTATGCAGACATGAAATTGCTTCCCCTGTCTGATACTACTTCCTTTGGGAAGCCCACCCTGGAAAGTATTCCCAGGAGGGCCTTTGCCACTGCAGGTGCTGTAGTGGTCCTTAAAGGAATAGCTTCAGGATATCTTGTGGCATGGTCCACTACCACCAAGATAAACCTATTGCCTGAAGCAGTAGGAGGGTCCAGGGGGCCAACTATGTCAATCCCTACCCTTTCAAAGGGAACCCCAACCACAGGCAGTGGAATAAGGGGTGCCTTTGGTGTGCCACCTGTTTTGCCACTGGCTTGACAGGTTTCACAGGACTTACAAAATTCCTTTGTGTCCTCAGACATTCTAGGCCAATGAAACAGTGGAACAAGTCTGTCCCAAGTTTTAATTTGTCCTAGATGCCCAGCTAGGGGAATGTCATGTGCCAGGGTTAGGAGGAACTTTCTGTACTCCTGAGGAATCACTAATCTCCTGGAAGCTCCAGGTTTAGGATCCCTATGCTCAGTGTACAAGAGGTTGTCCTCCCAGTAAACTCTGTGAGAGTCACTGACATCCCCATTAGCCTGTTTGACAGCTTGCTGTCTGAGACCCTCTAATGTGGGACAGGTTTGCTGTGCCACACTCAGCTCCTCTCTGGCAGGCCCCCCTTCACCCAAAAGCTCAGCAGTGTCTGCTTCCAGCTCCTCTGGTGTAGGTTCTGCACAGGGAGGGAATTCTTCTTCCTCAGAAGTTGAATCCACTGTAGAGGGAGGGATAGTAGGAAGTGGTTTGCTTCTACTAGCCCTAGCTTTAGGGAGCACTTGGTCCATTGTTCCAGGATCCAAGCTTCCCTGTCCTTTTTGCTTTTTGGCCTGAGCCCTTGTCAAAGCAAAAATATGCCCTGGGATGCCCAGCATTGCTGCATGGGCCTCCAACTCCACATCTGACCAAGCTGATGTCTCCAAATCATTCTCTAATAGACAGTCTACAGGTAAATCTGAAGCTACCACAACTTTCTTTGGACCAGTAACCCCCCCCCCAGTTGAGATTTACAACAGCCATGGGGTGGCTAAGTGTGTAGTTGTGAGCATCGGTTACTTGGTACTGGTGACCAAGTAGGTGTTGTTCAGGGTGGACCAGTTTCTCTATGACCATAGTCACACTGGCTCCAGTGTCCCTGTAGGCCTGAACCTCAACACCATTTATTAGGGGTAGCTGCTTGTACTTATCCATATTAAGGGGACAAGCAACTAAGGTGGCTAAATCAATGGCCCCCTCAGAGGCTAACACAGCCTCTGTGGCCTCCCTAACAAGGCCAACCCCAACTAAGTTACCAATAGTGAGCCCAGCTACTCCCTTGGATTGGCTATTAGTAGGTTTGCTCCCACCACCACTGCTATTAGTAGGGACACTAGGTGTAGCAGTAGGGGTTGTAGTGGTAGGAGGCTTGGTGCCTTTCTTTGGACAACTGGGATCTGTTGTTTAATGGCCTTTTATTTTACATAAATAGCACCATGGTTTCTTTTCCTTGTTTTGATTAGAAGAGGATTTGGGCCCACCACCCCCACCAGAGTGTTTTTGTGGGCCTGATGAAGACTCATTTTTAGATTTGTCCCCACCCTTGTCAGAAGACTTACCATCCTTCTTCTTGTTGCCATCTTTGTCACCCCCTGTATGAACTTTTCTGTTCACCCTTGTTCTGACCCATTTGTCTGCCTTCTTTCCCAATTCTTGGAGAGAGGTCAGATCAGAGTCCACCAAGTACTGGTGCAACAAATCAGACACACAATTATTAAGAATATGCTCTCTCAGGATCAAGTTATACAGGCTGTCATAATCAGTCACTTTACTGCCATGTAACCACCCCTCCAAGGCCTTCACTGAATGGTCAATGAAATCAACCCAGTCTTGTGAAGACTCCTTTTTGGTCTCTCTGAACTTTATCCTGTATTGTTCAGTGGTTAAGCCATAACCATCCAGGAGTGCATTCTTAAGAACTTGGAAATTATTAGCATCATTTTCTTTCACAGTAAGGAGCCTATCCCTACCTTTTCCACTAAATGATAGCCATAGGATAGCAGCCCACTGCCTTTGAGGGACATCCTGTACAACACAGGCCCTCTCAAGTGCAGCAAACCACTTGTTAATGTCATCCCCCTCCTTATAAGGGGGAACTATCTTGTGCAGATTCCTGGAATCATGCTCTTTTGCAGGATGACTATGGGGAATACTGCTGCTGCCACCATGGGTTTCTAAACCCAGTTTCTGTCTCTCCTTCTCTACTTCTAAAGTCTGTCTATCCAAATCCAGCTGTTGCTTCTTGAGCTTCAGTCTGGTTTGTTCCACTCTCAATCTATTGAGCTCCCTTTCTAACAATCTGTCATCAGGGTGGGTGGGAGGGACATGCCTTGAAACAGAAGTATGGTGAGAATGGACAGAAGGAGACCTGTCCCTTACAGAAGCCACCCTAACAGCTTGGCTAACAGAAACATCATTACCAGTATGGTGAGAATAAATGCTTTTGCTATGATGTGAGACAACACTATTTGTATGGTGTGGCTCATCATCATTACCAACTATGCTAGACTGTCTAGTAATGGGCAGGCTAGGAAGTTTCTTTCCTGAATCTTTTCCTGGGGGAGTCCCTGGATCAGATTGAGAACCATTAGCTACTTTTTCAACAGATGGGGCACTTCTAGCCTTATCCTGTTCTCTAAGCATGTTAAGTAACAGTTCCAAGGAAGGATTCTTCCCTACACTCAAACCTCTCTCTACACAGAGACTCCTTGCTCCTTTCCAGCTAAGGTGGTCATATGCAAGTTTGGACAGATCAACATTTTGGCCTGTGCCAGACATTTTTAGAGAGAGTTAAAGTGATAGTAAAAGATAAAAAGTTTATCAGAGCTTTTAGAAAGACAGAGAAAAAAAACTTTTTAGAACTTTTTAGAAAGTTAGAAGTACTTTTCAGCACTTAGAAAAGAGTGAAAAGAGGAAATGCAAAACTTTTTGGCTATGTGTATATACACTGACCTTGTTTTGTATATTTTTCTCTTATGAAAAGTACAATGACAAGAGTGGTAAGTAGTCTCAAAGCACTTATCCCACCGCTGCACAACCAATGTAGGAGGCTGGACTGGCTTGTAGTGAGTACCAAGGGGTACTTGCACCTTGCACCAGGCCCAGTTATCCCTTATTAGTGTATAGGGTGTCTAGCAGCTTAGGCTGATAGATAATGGTAGCTTAGCAGAGCAGCTTAGGCTGAACTAGGAGACGTGTGAAGCTACTACAGTACCACCTAGTGTCATATGCACAATATCATAAGAAAACACAATACACAGTTATACTAAAAATAAAGGTACTTTATTTTTATGACAATATGCCAAAGTATCTTAGAGTGTACCCTCAGTGAGAGGATAGGAAATATACACAAGATATATATACACAATAGCAAAAATATGCAGTATAGTTTTAGAAAACAGTGCAAACAATGTATAGTTACAATAGGATGCAATGGGGAAACATAGGGATAGGGGCAACACAAACCATATACTCCAAAAGTGGAATGCGAACCACAAATGGACCCCAAACCTATGTGACCTTGTAGAGGGTCGCTGGGACTATTAGAAAATAGTGAGAGTTAGAAAAATAACCCTCCCCAAGACCCTGAAAAGTGAGTGCAAAGTGCACTAAAGTTCCCCTAAGGACAAAGAAGTCGTGTTAGAGGAATAATGCAGGAAAGACACAAACCAACAATGCAACAACTGTGGATTTCCAATCTAGGGTACCTGTGGAACAAGGGGACCAAGTCCAAAAGTCACAAGCAAGTCGGAGATGGGCAAATGCCCAGGAAATGCCAGCTGCGGGTGCAAAGAAGCTTCTACTGGACAGAAGAAGCTGAGGTTTCTGCAGGAACGAAAAGGGCTAGAGACTTCCCCTTTGGTGGACGTATCCCTCTCGCCGTGGAGAGTCGTGCAGAAGTGTTTTCCCGCCGAAAGAACGCCAACAAGCCTTGCTAGCTGCAAATCGTGCGGTTAGCGTTTTTGGACGCTGCTGTGGCCCTGGAGGGACCAGGAAGTCGCAAATTGGACCAGGAGAGAGAGGGGACGTCGAGCAAGACAAGGAGCCCTCTCAGCAGCAGGTAGCACCCAGAGAAGTGCCAGAAACAGGCACTACGAGGATGCGTGAAACGGTGCTCACCCGAAGTTACACAAAGGAGTCCCACGTCGCCGGAGACCAACTTAGAAAGTCGTGCAATGCAGGTTAGAGTGCCGTGGACCCAGGCTTGGCTGTGCACAAAGGATTTCTGCCGGAAGTGCACAGGGGCCGGAGTAGCTGCAAAAGTCGCGGTTCCCAGCAATGCAGCCCAGCGAGGTGAGGCAAGGATTTACCTCCACCAAACTTGGACTGAAGAGTCACTGGACTGTGGGGGTCACTTGGACAGAGTCGCTGGATTCGAGGGACCTCGCTCGTCGTGCTGAGAGGAGACCCAAGGGACCGGTAATGCAGCTTTTTGGTGCCTGCGGTTGCAGGGGGAAGATTCCGTCGACCCACGGGAGATTTCTTCGGAGCTTCTGGTGCAGAGAGGAGGCAGACTACCCCCACAGCATGCACAAGCAGGAAAACAGTCGAGAAGGCGGAAGGATCAGCGTTACAGAGTTGCAGTAGTCGTCTTTGCTACTATGTTGCAGGTTTGCAGGCTTCCAGCGCGGTCAGCAGTCGATTCCTTGGCAGAAGGTGAAGAGAGAGATGCAGAGGAACTCGGATGAGCTCTTGCATTCGTTATCTAAAGTTTCCCCAGAGACAGAGACCCTAAATAGCCAGAAAATAGGGTTTGGCTACCTAGGAGAGAGGATAGGCTACTAACACCTGAAGGAGCCTATCAGGAGGAGTCTCTGACGTCACCTGGTGGCACTGGCCACTCAGAGCAGTCCAGTGTGCCAGCAGCACCTTTGTTTCCAAGATGGCAGAGGTCTGGAGCACACTGGAGGAGCTCTGGACACCTCCCAGGGGAGGTGCAGGTCAGGGGAGTGTTCACTCCCCTTTCCTTTGTCCAGTTTTGCGCCAGAGCAGGGCTAAGGGGTCCCCTGAACCGGTGTAGACTGGCTTATGCAGAATTGGGCACATCTGTGCCCAACAAAGCATTTCCAGAGGCTGGGGGAGGCTACTCCTCCCCTGCCTTCACACCATTTTCCAAAGGGAGAGGGTGTCACACCCTCTCTCAGAGGAAGTTCTTTGTTCTGCCATCCTGGGCCAGGCCTGGCTGGACCCCAGGAGGGCAGATGCCTGTCTGAGGGGTTGGCAGCAGCAGCAGCTGCAGTGAAACCCCAGGAAGGGCAGTTTGGCAGTACCAGGGTCTGTGCTACAGACCACTGGGATCATGGAATTGTGCCAACAATGCCAGGATGGCATAGAGGGGGCAATTCCATGATCTTAGACATGTTACATGGCCATATTCGGAGTTACCATTGTGAAGCTACATATAGGTAGTGACCTATATGTAGTGCACGCGTGTAATGGTGTCCCCGCACTCACAAAGTTCAGGGAATTGGCTCTGAACAATGTGGGGGCACCTTGGCTAGTGCCAGGGTGCCCTCACACTAAGTAACTTTGCACCTAACCTTTACCAGGTAAAGGTTAGACATATAGGTGACTTATAAGTTACTTAAGTGCAGTGTAAAATGGCTGTGAAATAACGTGGACGTTATTTCACTCAGGCGGCAGTGGCAGGCCTGTGTAAGAATTGTCAGAGCTCCCTATGGGTGGCAAAAGAAATGCTGCAGCCCATAGGGATCTCCTGGAACCCCAATACCCTGGGTACCTCAGTACCATATACTAGGGAATTATAAGGGTGTTCCAGTAAGCCAATGTAAATTGGTAAAAATAGTCACTAGCCTGTCAGTGACAATTTGGAAAGAAATGAGAGAGCATAACCACTGAGATTCTGATTAGCAGAGCCTCAGTGAGACAGTTAGTCACTACACAGGTAACACATTCAGGCACACTTATGAGCACTGGGGCCCTGGGTTACCAGGGTCCCAGTGACACATACAACTAAAACAACATATATACAGTGAAAAATGGGGGTAACATGCCAGGCAAGATGGTACTTTCCTACAGTCACGACATATGTATAGCGTCACAATGGTAACTCTGAACATGGCCATGTAACATGTCTAAGATCATGGAATTGTCACCCCAATGCCATTCTGGCATTGGGGAGACAATTCCATGATCCCCCGAGTCTCTAGCTCAGACCCGGGTACTGCCAAACTACCTTTCCCAGGGTTTCACTGCAGCTGCTGCTGCTGCCAACCTCTCAGACAGGTTTCTGCCCTCCTGGGGTCCAGCCAGGCTTGGCCCAGGAAGGCAGAACAAAGGACTTCCTCAGAGAGAGGGTGTTACACCCTCTCCCTTTGGAAAAAGGTGTCAGGGCTGGGGAGGAGTAGCCTCCCCCAGCCTCTGGAAATGCTTTGATGGGCACAGATGGTGCCCATCTCTGCATAAGCCAGTCTACACCGGTTCAGGGATCCCCCAGCCCTGCTCTGGCGCGAAACTGGACAAAGGAAAGGGGAGTGACCACTCCCTTGACCTGCACCTCCCCTGGGAGGTGCCCAGAGCTCCTCCAGTGTGCTCCAGACCTCTGCCATCTTGGAAACAGAGGTGCTGCTGGCCCACTGGACTGCTCTGAGTGGCCAGTGCCAGCAGATGACGTCAGAGACTCCTTCTGATAGGCTCCTCCAGGTGTTGCTAGCCTATCCTCTCTCCTAAGTAGCCAAGCCTCCTTTTCTGGCTATTTAGGGTCTCTGCTTTGGGGAATTCCTTAGATAACGAATGCAAGAGCTCATCAGAGTTCCTCTGCATCTCTCTCTTCACCTTCTGCCAAGGAATCAACTGCTGACCGTGCTGGAAGCCTGCAAAACTGCAACAAAGTAGCAAAGACGACTACTGCGACCTTGTAACGCTGATCCTGCCGCCTTCTCAACTGTTTTCCTGGTGGTGCATGCTGTGGGGGTAGCCTGCCTCCTCTTTGCACTAGAAGCTCCGAAGAAATCTCCCGTGGGTCGACGGAATCTTCCCCCTGCAACCGCAGGCACCAAAGAACTGCATCACCGGTCCTCTGGGTCTCCTCTCAGCACGACGAGCGAGGTCCCTTGAACTTAGCAACTCTGTCCAAGTGACTCCCACAGTCCAGTGACTCTTCAGTCCAAGTTTGGTGGAGGTAAGTCCTTGCCTCCCCACGCTAGACTGCATTGCTGGGAACCACGTGTTTTGCAGCTGCTCCGGCTCCTGTGCACTCTTCCAGGATTTCCTTTGTGCACAGCCAAGCCTGGGTCCCCGGCACTCTAACCTGCAGTGCACGACCTCTTGAGTTGTCCTCCGGCGTCGTGGGACCCTCCTTTGTGAGTTCAGGTGAGCTCCGGTTCACTCCACTTCGTAGTGCCTGTTCCGGCACTTCTGCAAATGCTGCTTGCTTCTGAGTGGGCTCTTTGTCTTGCTGGACGCCCCCTCTGTCTCCTCACACAATTGGCGACATCCTGGTCCCTCCCGGGCCACAGCAGCATCCAAAAACCCTAACCGCGACCCTTGCAGCTAGCAAGGCTTGTTTGCGGTCTTTCTGCACGGAAACACCTCTGCACGACTCTTCACGACGTGGGACATCCATCCTCCAAAGGGGAATTTTCTAGCCCTTGTCGTTCTTGCAGAATCCACAGCTTCTACCATCCGGTGGCAGCTTCTTTGCACCCACAGCTGGCATTTCCTGGGCATCTGCCCACTCCCGACTTGATCGTGACTCTTGGACTTGGTCCCCTTGTCCACAGGTACTCTCATCTGGAAATCCATCGTTGTTGCATTGCTGGTGTTGGTCTTCCTTGCAGAATTCCCCTATCACGACTTCTGTGCTCTTTGGGGAACTTAGGTGCACTTTGCACCCACTTTTCAGGGTCTTGGGGTGGGCTATTTTTCTAACCCTCACTGTTTTCTTACAGTCCCAGCGACCCTCTACAAGGTCACATAGGTTTGGGGTCCATTCGTGGTTCGCATTCCACTTCTAGAGTATATGGTTTGTGTTGCCCCTATCCCTATGTGCCCCCATTGCATTCTATTGTGACTATACATTGTTTGCACTGTTTTCTATTGCTATTACTGCATATTTTGGTATTGTGCATATTTGCTATCCTCATACTGAGGGTACTCACTGAGATACTTTGGCATATTGTCATAAAAATAAAGTACCTTTATTTTTGGTATATCTGTGTATTGTGTTTTCTTATGATATTGTGCATATGACACTAGTGGTACTGTAGGAGCTTCACTCGTCTCCTAGTTCAGCCTAAGCTGCTCTGCTAAGCTACCTTTTCTATCAGCCTAAGATGCTAGGCACCCCTCTACACTAATAAGGGATACCTGGACCTGGTGCAAAGTGTAAGTACCCCTTGGTACCCACTACAAGCCAGTCCAGCCTCCTATAGGGTACATGTGTTGTTTTCGCTTGGAACAGGTGCTGGCAGAAGTGGAGAGAGCTTTCTTACAGGTAACGAAACACGTGCAGATGGTGAAGCTGGCAGGACAATTTAGGTATTAAAGGGGAGGAAGCTGCAGTAGGTCGCGACGGACAGGCAGGGAGCTTGACATTAGCATTCAGGAGTAGAAGAAGCAGGTATGACGGGGAAATAGGTAGACATGAGTGGAGAAAGGGAAGGCAGGATAAGGTTATAGGGAGGTGGAAGGACAGGGTAGGGGTGGGGGCAGGGTAACTTGGATAGGTGTTTCGATGTCTAGTGAGGTTTTAGTTTTTTAAGGCAGAGGCCAAGGTTTACACGATTGTAAGTGCACCTGTTCTAATAAAAGCAGCCTTTTTCACACAGCAATGGTGTCATGGTGTCATTCCCTCCTCTCCAATGAAGCATAATAGCGCAGCTAGGTTATGCTCCTTCGAGACAAAAATATTACCAATTTTTAGCCACTGTTTTTGTTTTTAGTTTGACAAATGCAGCTGCTTCCCTGACAATAACGTTTTGCAAAACCCACAACAGAACAAAAAGGCATTTTCAAATCCAAACGGCTGGCAGTCAATTTCAGACCTATTTTCTTTGCCAATGCTTGTTTTTCGTGGTGACACTATTGGCGCTGCTGGGCCACAGGGTGATGACGGTAGCAATCTCTGTGCCATGTTGTGTGACATAGGCAATCTGCAGACTGGTGCACACGGCTAAATGTGCAGGAGAGGCAGTGGTCAGCTACCCTTCCATTTCCAGGCTAAGTTTAGCCAGTGTCTTCCCTGTCATTAGCTGCCTCTGTGCAGGATGGCTGGGAGGTATACCACAGCAGTTTTTCCAGACCAGGGCGTAGTCCCTGCGGTGCAGGGGGGGGGGGGTCCAACCCGTCAGGGGAGCCCCAACCATCCAAAGTGCATCCAGACTGTCTTAACCCAGCCCTTCCTGCATTTCAGAGACACTTCTGCATGTTACTGACTCCAAACACGGCCCCACAGTACCGAACTCTATGACTAACTGCTCTGACATGCAGCGACCGGCAGACTGACAGACTCTGCTCTAGTCTAGTTCGCGCCCTTTCAGAGGCTGTTCTTTCGCAGGTACACCCCTGCTGCGGGTGAAGAGGTGTGCGCGGCTTCTCAGGCTTGACTCCGCTCCACCCTGCCAGCCAGAACAGGGAGCGCCAGCCTCCAGAACATATACGCCCTCCTGGGAGGCTGGACCACAATTCCCAGCGTGCCACGCGGGACAGGCGTGTATTCACTGAACTACATCTCTTCCTGGTAAAGTCTGGGCTGGCTGACAAGGAAGGTGCAGCAGAGTCGAAAGCGCAGTACAACAAACTTCCACCAACGCCAACTGATTGATCTCTGTGCCGCAGAGCATCCCTATACACCGGTAAGATAGTGGTGGCTGAAATCTGTTTGAATAGTGCCTAAGAAATACTGTTTCGCATCCCGGTGAAATAGGCAGATCAGTGCTTAATTTGTGCTTGTTGTTTCCGGTGCTGAGCACCGGCACTTATTTTTGAGGGCCGGGGCTTATTCTTCTGCCTCAAGCCTTTGCTGCCAGCAAAAGACACATATGGGGAAAAACGGATGAAGGGGAAAAATGAAAAAGCGTCACAAATGGAGAAAGCAGAAAGCTGCAAGAGTGAGATGAAGAGGCAGGGAGTGGCTTTATATGGATTGAAGAGGCCCGAGATGGCTTCAGGATTAAGCTGCCTCAGCTGTTCACACATTTAATTGCAGCGGCCGCGTGTTTAAGAGAAGGGAGCTTTGGGCACTTGCACCTTTTTATTTACAAATTAAGCACTGAGGCAGATATGTGAGCGAAACTTGCAGGTCGCAAGTTAAAATGCCACAACACCTGATCATTTGTAATGCAACATGAAGGCCGCAGGTCCAAGTTCTCCCATGATATCCAACTGGGTTAATGCGCATACAAGTTTAGACCTGAAGGACAAATGTGAAGCTCGCGGAAACCTTGTTCATTTGGGTACATCCACCCACAGCAGAGATGGTTGTGCAACATGCATGGCACAGGCTTTAGTGCTTTCTGTTTTGTAAGGTTGATATAGCGAAGATCGCCGTTTGCGAGCAGAAGTTTCACAGATGTTGTACTTTGTAGCATGCTCGATAAAAAAAGAAGTTATTTCTGCAGTTGGACATAGCGAACCATATAACTAATATGCCGGAGGCTTGGACTAGGCACTGTAGGGAGGGATCAGGGTTTTTCACACCTTTATAAGCATAAACCACGAATCACTTCCGGTGAAACAGACTCTTTCAGGTACATTCGGAAACAACTGGGAATGATCAAGCTGCAGTTCCTGAAATGATGGAATCCAGAGTGCTTTTTGTTTAAATCCACTATTTGTTGCGCCATGTGGAGTGGGGGTCATGCCCAGAGGTCGTCACGCCATCCCCTTCGGGTAGAGGTGGGTTGGCTACGGACCTTGAGCCAGATGACAGTGTCTGGCTCAGTTTGATGTCCTCTTGGAATCTCGACCCCAAAACGAGCAACACTTTCAGGCGATGGTCGGTTATGACTACAGCTGCTGACCATGTAAAATGGGGCACCCGATTGAATCCTGTGTTGGTTCAGAATCCTGCAAATCTGACTGCTGTAAAAACAAAAACCGTGAATCTGTGTTTGTTATGAAGTGCATTTATGTCCTTAGGTAAGATTTGCACTATGTAAAACTGCCAAAAATAAAATGTGGATTCTGTCGATCACACATGCTCTAATCTTATAGTCAAAGAATTCGGAACAAAGCATGAAATTGGAAAATATGTATAAAATCTCTCCTGTTTGATTTGACAGCATATAAGTTGCTCCATCTATAATCATTTAAATTAGGCTGCATATATGGTACATATGACAGCTAATTTGCCCTTAGTTCGTTAATAGTACTGGCATCAAGGCGGGGCAAGAATGTTTCGAAGTAAACGTTAAAAACTCTCACTTTAACACATACCATCAATGCAGTTATTTAATCTGATGTACTAAGCTGAAATGTTTCGGCCTGTTAAAGACATACCCTTTTTGATTTTTGAAGACACCTTATCATATTGTAACATGATGTTTGCTGTATGAATTACATGCCAAATATTTTCAAGGCTCTACAGGTGATCAAGCTCTTAGAGCCAGAGCTGACCCTTTGCTTGGCTGTGGCTCAGCTCTCCCTGTTAATTTGTTGGCTCGCCCACCTCTACTTTGGGGTTTTCCAGCCTGTTCCACTTCCTCGACCTTGGCTCCGTATCTTTTCACAGGAAAAAGGCCAAATTAATACATTTCCACATCAGGAAATGCAACTTCTGCGACTTCATCCCAACACTGTGAGTAATGCTTTACAAATCTCTCCACAAGTGTTTTTTAGATGTGGCGTTCTCCTATGCCTTTTGATTTTACTAAAATTATATGTATAAGATACTTATAGGACTTTCAGTCAGCCCTCTTCATCCATTGATCTATTGATTTGTCATTGACATAGTTCTTCCTCCCACTGCAGCGCACAGCATGCGACAGTGGGTTACCCCCACCTCAGCCATTGGCTAACGTCTTTGTGAATGACAGCCTTCTCTTTCACAAGGAGCACATCCTCACACAAAGTTGTTTCCTTCAGTGCCAGGACTACTATGACGTGTTTTTTCAGGCTAAAAGCATAGTTTTGCTTTTAGTCATTTTTTATTGGAGACGGCCCATCAGCTCCCTAACCCAACAATAAAGTTTTACAAAAACCATGACAAAACAACCATTGCAAAGCTGAATGAGTAGCGTAATGATGTGAGGCCTATTGGCTTTGACAATGCTTCTTTTAAATTGAGAAGAATACCAGAATGTCTGTAATGCAGGTAGTGTTCTAACAGTAACAGACTTGAGGATGCGCTGTTCTTGCAGTAAGTAAAAACATTCTCACAGAAGCAGGCTTTTCAAATTCCAAGGTTATTGTGGGGGACTGACTTTCCACTGAGTTTTTTTTATATCACAGTCTTACTGGCAAATTAATTCACAAAAATATTACAAGGGTACTGTACAGTGGCGGCTCCTCCGCAATGGCAGAGGAGTGTCGCTCCCCTGCAAGCAGCAACCAATGCACTATGTTTATTATCTTTTCATTGTTAAAGAGTCGGGGCATTGTGGATTACGAGCACTGAGGGGAATGCAATGTGGCCTCCCCTCAGTGGGCATTTATGTTTTACCAAACACACATGCACACTGTGCTGTTTCCAGCCCGGCACTGTGTTGTGGGCTGATGAAAGCAGGCACAGACTCCCAGTCTGCCTGGGAGCCCCAGGCTGGTCGCTCCCAGACAATCCTAACGCTACTTTGGGCAGCGTCAGGACTGGCCGCAGGGCAGGCTGGAAGCCTGTGCCTGCCTGCTGCTGAGATGACAAGGAATGGTAAGTTGCAATTTTAATTTGTTGTACTTAGCTTGAAATAGGTGATTTTACTAAAACTATCGGGCACTTATTAGAATTAGAATGTTTCGGTTTTGTTCCATGAAAATCATCATGTCACATGGAGAGCAAGAGAGGATTTGGACAACACACTTCCTCCTGAGACAAACCGTAAATCACAACAAACGCTGCGGTAATTCCTATTCTTAGCTCCTTGTACTAAGGTTATTGGACCTCTTTTGGGGCGAAAAAAGATTTTGGATGAGGTGGTCTCTCCCACATAATGTGGCATGCTTCATCATTGGTGAGATGGTTCTACCAGGTTGGACTCAACCCCAATTAATGGGGGAGTATTTAAGATAAGTGCTTTAAGTATTATAAATATATATGCATTTAATTAAACATTGAGCAGCAATTCACATATTATTACAAACCAGCACCACATCTCTAGTACTGTGCCTTTCGACCCCCAGAATATTTAAAAGAAAGGTAAAGTATACTTATGTTTTGCAGGATTTGTATGAACTTGTGAAAACATCCCAGACAGAGGCCTCAAAGACATCCCACACAGGACATGGGTCTTTCAAACACACACAAACACCTGCACACATAGACACACACGTACATCACTCCCAGGAGTCCCCAACCTCCAAACCCCTCATGTCAGACTTTGATTCTCCTTCTCTAACCAATGCTCAGGTTAGAGGCCGTGCATGTGCCAATGTAAAACTGCTGCAAAAATGAAGCTAAATTGGTGGTGCACAACACACTATCTCCGTAGACAGGTTATGGGGCTCTACCTCAAAGAGCTGTCTGCTACCCCCGTCTTACTTGCCCTCCCTCTGACCAGCTGTGGTAGCAGAGAAAGGGGTCCATTCAGCTATTATTTCTTGAGCAGCTCGAGTCTTGCTGCAGAGCTTTTAAAATATAACTAGATAAGCGTGTTATGTTGGCCAAGGGTGCAAGCAACAGCGCAGGGGTTGCAAGCTGAAACCCAGAGCTCGCAGCCGCGACCCATAGCGACTTCTACTTGAAGTCTGTATGAACAGAAGTTGAAATATCCAAGTGACAAGCAATGGCTATTTACCCGCTGCATCTTAGGCTAATGGCAACTCTGTGGGATAGCTGACAAACTGCAGCTTCTTAACAGCCATAATTTTGGTGCATGGCATTAGCTTTGCACTTAATGATTCACTACTCCTGTAGGTCCCACGATTCGCTGAACATTCAGCCGCAGGCAGTTGTACAGTATGTGGCTAAACCTGAATACCAAATGAACATGGTGACAGGATAGAAAAGAGTAAATTCCATCTGTGACAAAGTAGAAATATCCCACCCCCCATGAAGGGTTACGTTTAAACTTTTACCCATCCCTAGTGTGTGATTGAGAGTATGACAAATGGCACTTAATGGCATATAGACTAATTACAAAGATCAAGACAGGGGCATGGGAGACACTACATTTTTTGGTGGGACACTGATAGCCCTGGGGAGAGCTGAGCCAGGGGTCTGACTTGTCTCTGAGAGCCAAAGCTCGAGAAATGATGAGAAAGACCTAAAAATGAAAAACAAAATATTTTTCAACATTTCTTGGAACTTCAGTTAAGTACATCCACATAATAACAGTGAATGGAGTGACAATTACTGAAAGTCATTTTTTAAAACTTGAAACATTCAGGAATACCCCGAGCCGTTACAAGGTTACCAAGTTACTAAAATGCATTGGTTTCTCGTTTTCTCTATTTATGAAGACTATGCTTTTATTAAATGTGAAGCAACATTATTTTATATTAACTATATATATATATATATATATATATATATATATATATGTGTGTGTGTGTATATATGTGTATATATATATACAGTATATTAAATGTATTTATATAATGCTTCCTACCCCTGACCAGGTGTCAAAGCGCTTTTTGGCGAGTAGCATGCTACTCCGGAACCCAAAAGGAATAGTGGTGGGTTAGTATAGGGAAATATGAGCAAAGTATTAGTATTAGTATAGGGAGGTATGAGTTAATTTGAGGAGAGGACGTGTGAGTCTGTTAGCTGATTTTGAATAGAATAATGGAGGGAAGAATCCATAAGTGTTAATTGGGAGATCATAGTAGTGAGATGAGGTTTGGGCTAAGTCAAGGAGAGGTGTAGGATGCAGGAGTCTGTAGAAAGGTATTAGGGAGATCATAGTAGTGCGATGGGGTTTGGGATGAATCAAAGGAGAGGTAAACAAATGAGAATTGGGGGTGAACCAGGAGGGGTAGAGGAGGGAAGAGTCTGGGAAGGGTTGTTTTGGACATCCTAGTAGAAGAATGGGTTTGGGATGAGTCAGAGAGTGATGACTCTAGGAAACTAGGAAGGAAAATTCAAACAGTCATGGGTTAAATACAGCAGTTTAAAGGCACCAAGTTTGCAGAAAAACAGGGAGCCGAATGTAAACTGGCATGGGTAGGGAAAAACTCTTTTTACAAATAACAAGAATACACAGAAAGTCTTTGGTCTTACCAGCCCTCTAGGACTCTTGCTGACTGGGCTGAGTTAGTGTGCAGAGAAGCTGGGCTCACAAAATGGAGGTGACTGTCTTGGGGTTCTCTCAACAAACTTAAAGGCCCAGTGTAGGTGGGAGAGGAGGGCTCAGGTTGCCTGTGAGTTAGAGAACCAAGCACCAAGCCCAGACTCCAGTGGAAGGGAGGAGAGAGGTGCTCCTCTTTAAGAATCTCCTTGGATACAGGCAGGCACAATCCGCACTTCCAAGCTAGCAGAGCACAGATCATGTACTGAATTATTTCAGTGTGCTAAGGAAATGATACATTGTAAACTAAAGCAAAAGGCAGTAGAGCAAAATTTGGTCAAGTTGAGGAGCCGGGTTTTGAGTCCAGGATTGCACATGGTGCAGTTCAAAGCCTACAGGGTACATCATTTTGTTTTCTCTTTAACACCAAAGGCTGGTGCTTTGTGTTCAGTTGTTCAATTATTGTTAGGATATAAAGTTGATAAATACACTTATTAATCCTTTAATCAAATTGACACTATGCATATATACACATGTGTAGTCATAAGAATTAAAGATTCACTTTTCTATTGGAAATGTTTCTGCAGACACTGAAAATCAAACCTAGTGTCAGAACACGCCTGTCTGAAATCATGATGGACTCTACAAGTGTCTCCTTGAAAAGCTGCAACCTAAGGAGCAATCTCTGTGGTGATTCTGAGACCTTTTTGTTTTTTCCAATTATTTAATTGTGGCAATAGAGGTGTTGAGCATCTTCCAAAATTGGTATTTTTTCAAGTTAGCAGAGACAGTAGTAACATTAACACAAAAAGCATCCCCTGCCTACCCCTAGTCTGCTGGCTAGCCTGGTTTGACAAACAGAACAATTTTGGCAGAGGTTCAACACCTCTGCAGCTACAGTGAAAACATTAGTAAAACAAAGAGGTCAAGGAGCACTCACAGAGTTTGCTCCCCAGGTTGCAGCAAGTTGCATCATGTCTTCAGAGACATGTTTTGCATGCCACTGTTTAACCCCTTCGCTGCCAGGCCTTTTCCCCCTCCTGTGCCAGGCCTTTTTTTGGGCTATTTGGGGCAGTTTGCGCTTAGGCTCTCATAACTTTTTGTCCACATTAGCTACCCAAGACAAACTTGAATCAGAAAACCCCATTTTGCAACACAATTTTGGCATTTTACTGGGACATACCCCATTTTTACGATTTTTTTGTGCTTTCAGCCTCCTTCTAGTCAGTGACAGAAATGGGCGTGAAACCAATGCTGGATCCCAGAAACCTAAACATTTCTGAAAAGTAGACAACATTCTGAATTCAGCAAGGGGTAATTTGTGTAGATCCTACAAGGGTTTCCTACAGAAAATAACAACTGAATTTTTTTTATTGAAATTGAGGTGAAAAAAACAGCAATTGTTCTCTATGTTTTACTCTGTAACTTTTTCCTGCAATGGCTTGTAAGTTCATCATGAACCCTAGGTACCCAGAGCCAATAAATGAGCTGCACCCTGCAGTGGGTTTTCATTCTTTACCGGGTATACAGCAATTCATTTGCTGAAATATAAAGAATGAAAAATAGCTATCAAGAAAACCTTTGTATTTCCAAAATGGGCACAAGATAAGGTGTTGAGAAGCAGTGGTTATTTGCACATCTCCGAATTCCGTGGTGCCCATACTAGCATGTGAATTACAGGGCATTTCTCAAATAGACAATTTTTTTTACACACTCTCTTATATTTGGAAGAAAAAAATGTAGAGAAAGACAAAGGGCAATAACACTTGTTTTGCTATTCTATGTTCCCCCAAGTCTCCCAATAAAAATTATACCTCACTTGTGTGGGTAGGCCTAGCGCCCGTGACAGGAAATGCCCCAAAACACAACATGGACACATCCCATTTTTTGACAGAAAACAGAGGTATTTTTTAGCAAAGTGCCTACCTGTAGATTTTGGCCTCTAGCTCACCCGGCACCTAGGGAAACCTACCAAACCTGTGCATTTTTTAAAACTAGAGACCTAGGGGAATCCAAGATGGAGTGACTTGTGGGGCTCTGACCAGGTTCTGTTACCCAGAATCCTTTGCACACCTCAACATTTGGCTAAAAAAACACATTTTCCTCATATTTCGGTGACAGAAAGTTCTGGAATCTGAGAGGAGCTACAAATTTACTTCCACCAAGCATTCCCCCAAGTCTCCCGATAAAAATGATACCTCACTTGTGTGGGTGGGCCAGGTGCTTGCTACAGAATAAGGCCAAAAACTTGTAGCGATAGAGGGGATAGCACAGCGAGTTGATAAGGACATATTCTTCTTTTATACATCTTTAGGTTGACTCTGCTTTGGGGACCCACACAAGTGAGGTGTCATTTTACTTGGGAGACTGAGGGGATCGCTGGGGAGTAGGAATTTTGTGCTGGAGCGGTGATCGTACAAACGAAAGTCAGGAAAATATGCTTTTTTAAGCAAATTTTGAGGTTTGCAGAGGAGTCTGGGTAAGAAAATGTTGGGGGATCCACGCAAGTCACACCTCCCTGGACTCCTTGGGGTGTCTAGTTTTAAAACATGCCTGGGTTTGGTAGGTTTCCCTAGATGAAGGCTGCACCCAGGACCAAAAACATAGGTGCCTCCTCCCCCCCAAACGCAGGTAGTTTTGTAATATATCATTTTGATGTGTCCACATACGTCTGTGATGTGCCAAACACTAAAATTGTGAAAAGAAACGCACTTAGCTTATGTGAAAAAGACCCCTCACCCACCAACCAAGTTGGTGGCATGCTTCATCATCGGGGTCCCACCTGAGACACCTAGCGTGTCTCAAGTGTGCTGTGACGCCTGATTACAGCGGGGCAGGTTACCCAGTACCACACATACTGGTTGGATTTGGCACAAGGGTGAGTGATGGTTCAGTAGATCAAATTTTATTAACAAGAGATTTCACAAAAGTGATAATAACTGAAAGGCCAAAAAACTGAACCAATGACTCACAGCTCGTGAGCTGTAAAGCCACGGCAAGGCACCAACCGCTTTACAGTCCATTCACACACCTTTCATACATGACCTGCACAAGACCATTCACGCCGCCAGCCACGGGCCCAGCACATTACAACACTTGCATCGACAGACAGTGCCAGTCAAGGGCCCATCACGTTCATTCGCCCATATGACTGATACAGCAATCAAACCAGCTGATGAGTGTGTGGACTGGCTAGCCTGGCACCGCTAGCCAAGCGCCACCCCACCCATACCGCCAGCCAAGCGCCACCCCAAGCACACCGCCAGCTAAGCGCCACCCCACCAATACCACCAGCCAAGCGCCACCCTACCCATACCACCAGCCAAGCGGCACCCCAAGCACACCGCCAGCCAAGCTCCACCCCATTCATACCGCCAGCCAAGCTCCACCCCACTCATACCGCCAGCCAAGCTCCACCCCACTCATACCGCCAGCCAAGCTCCACCCCACCCATACCGCCAGCCAAGAGCCACCCCAAGCACACCGCCAGCCAAGCGCCACCCCACCCATACCGCCAGCCAAGCGCCACCCCACCCATACCGCCAGCCAAGAGCCACCCCAAGCACACCGCCAGCCAAGCGCCACCCCACCCATACCGCCAGCCAAGCGCCACCCTACGCACGCCGCCATCACTTTTTTTTGTTTATAAACAACAAAGAAACCACTAACTAATTATAAAATAAGTACAAAACTACAAACATGTGAAACCGAACATATGAAAATATAAAATAGGCAGTTTACGTTCACGGTATTTCCCAAAAGTTTTTCCTTGTGTGGTATCTTCTAAAACAGCTGGGCACACACAGCCCAGGCTTTGAAGGGCATTCGGGGCAGTACATCCGGCTCTCCCTCCGGATTGATCTCCGGATACATACTCTACATTTCTTTGTGGGCAAGTCTTTTTTGGGAGTGGGAGGAATGTGATCTGGAAAGTGGCGTTCTTTCAATCTAGCCACATCCACCACCACTTCTACTCTAGGAACTGTTGCCCGTTTCACCAAAATAAGGCTCTCTATCACTGACTCCTGAAATTTAACAAATGTCATCCTTGACTCAGGTGAACAATCCTTGAACACAATAAAAGCATTAAAAGTTGCCAAATGAAATAAATGTAGGGCCAACTTTTTATACCACACGTAAGACTTACGAAGAGCAGTGTAAGGTTCCAACCTCTGATCTACTCTATCAACACCACCCATGTGCCTATTGTAGTCCAAAATGCACGCAGGTTTGCGCATTTCCCCAACCTGACCCCAAACAGTCACAGGGTAAGTACTCTCATCATGGATGGTAGATAGCATGTACACATCCCTTCTGTCTGAAAATTTCAGAGCTAGCAGCTCATTATTCCGCAAGGCACTGCACTGTCCCCTCTCAAGTTTTTAACAGACAAGCTCCCTTGGATAGCCTTTCCGGTTAGAACGGATTGTACCACAAGCAACAGTGTCCACTCTAAACAACTCATTGAACAACTGCACTCCAGTGCAGAAATTATCTACGTACAAATGGTGACCTTTGTTAAACATTCGTCTACCAAGTTCCCACACAATTTTTTCGCTAACTCCAAAAGCGGCCAGACAACCAGGAGGGTCAATACTGAAATCCCTACCAGTGTAGACCCGGAAATTATACACATATCCTGTACTGCTTTCTGACAGCATATACAATTTAATCCCATACCGTGCCCTCTTACTAGGAATGTACTGCTTAAAAACTAAACACCCCTTGAAAAAGAACTTTGCCTGGAACATAGACCTCTGAAAACCGATCTACAAAATGATCAAGGACAGGCCTAATCTTAAAAAGACAGTCACAATCAGGGTGGACTTGTGGCAAGGCTAAAGCATTGTGTACAAAATGCAGCATACGAAGAATAAGCAAATAGAGATTACGTGTAATAGTTGCAGGAAATATAGCCGTTGCCATCAAGGGACTAGTAGACCAATAAGAAGCCAGTGACGGCTTCCTGATCAACCCTATCAAAAAAAAAAAAAAACATAACAACTTTTTCATCTCTTCCAGATATGTGGGAACCCACTGATTAGCTCTAGACTAAGGCTTAAGTCTGGCAGCGTTGTCCCGCAAATATTGCTCTGCATACAAATTAGTCTGCTCCACAGTCTCTTCCAAAAATACATCATCCATAAACAAGTGAAAGAAATGGACAGGCAAAATGTTTTCCGTATTGACTCTACTCCCTGGGAGACCAGTAAATGCAGGTAACTGTGGCTGCTCCATATCCAGGTGTCAGGTCTTCTAATGGGAAACCCTTCAGCCCCAGGCTGCTGCACTCTTGGCACATCAATGTCCTCCTCTACAACAGGCCCTTCATCTGCACTGAGAGTAGCTTCCTCATCAGAAGAATACTCTCAGACACAAAACTCACTGCCAGAATCTCTCACTTCCTCCCCTGTCTCAGATGCAGAGTCAGTCTGGTAATCATGGTCTGAAGACGACTCAAAGAGCATGCCAACAACCTGCTGAGCGGTCACTCTGCGGCTAGCCATGATCCTCACTAACAACAAATGGATTGCCAACAACAACTAGCACTAAAATAAGTAATGAACAAAGTGTGCTTTATCACAAAGAGTTATGTACTAAAAAACTATACCACTCACTTGCCTGAAAAAGCTTCTCACCAGCAACTACTCTGCACAGACACAGCAATCACCAATGATATCCCACTAAAAAGAAAAAAGAAAATTAGACATATGACAACACAAATAACAGTGTGCTCAAATCTAAGGACAATTTGGAGTAAATTGCTTTCACTTACCTAAAACATGCAACTATGCAAACTGCAGGACAGCTACTGCCAAAACCGCAAGGATCCACAGCAAAGGAAGCAAAAGCTTTGAAATAGAACAAAAAGAAGAAATAAACTGTTATAATCACAAATACAAATACTTCGCCAGTTGACAAACACCCCACCACCAAGAACTTAGAAATTGTCCCTGGTGCCTAAGTGGCTTCTGCCCCACTAGGAGGCAGATGGGCCTAAAAAAAAAAATAGGCTGATCTGCCTCCAAGGTGGGCCGAAATGGCCATCACTAATGTGCCCCCTTTGAAGGGCGACACTTGCCAAAGGTGCCGCCGCCCCCCCCCACACAAAACATACACACACCTCACAATCCCTGGCGCCTAGTGGGTTTCGACCCCCCACCCCGGGGAACAGATCGGCCAAAAACATGGTCTATCTAGCCCCAGGGGCGGGCCAAAACATCTAAAAAAATTATTGCCTAAAGGGTTGCTGCCCTAAAACAAAGAAAATAATTTCCCTGATGTCTAGTGGTTTTCGCCCCCGGGCTAAAAAATTAGCCCCAATGGGAGCGACCCTTGCCCAAGGGGTCGCTCCCAAAATATATACAAAATAACATCCCTGGTGTCTAGTGGTTTTTCTGCCCCCGGGGGGGGGGGGCAAAAAAGGAAAATAATGCCCCCCAATGGGAGCGACCCTTGCCAAAAAAGTGTGGGTGGGGGGGTTAAATGCACCCACATCACCCGTGGGTTCTAAGCCCATGCGCTAGGATTGCAGTGCTCCATTTGGAAAAAGTATTAATGGGAGTGACTTTGAGTTTTGGAAGGGGGGGAAATTGAAGTATACAAAATTAAATTACCTAGGGGATTGATGAGTGTTTTATAGTGCAGAAGTCTTAGGAGACTGAATATGAATAGAGTGGTTGTGAGTGCTTACTAGGTTACAGTTAGTCTATCACAGAGGTCTGCAGGGCTTGCAGTAGACGAGCTTGCTGATGAGGTATGAACGGGAAATTCCTTGGATTGCAGTGATGGTAAGGTTCAGCAGTTTGCATATTGTCATGTTTTTGTACACAGTCATCCTTCCTCGTTGCCCACTTATCAGTTCTTAATCCCTGTGTCTGAGTGGACCACCTGGTCACAAACTACTTCAAAATCACCTTGCCTCATTTGTATCTTTACATCATTTGCTTCCCTAATCCACGTCCCTTACTGTTACCCAAGGTCTAAACTTTTCCTTTACCCTCACCCTACCCGAACACTAAACTGATTCCTTACTGTTATGCTATCCTTCAATTTATGGCTTCCCATGAACTTAACTCTAAACCTACCCCATATTCTAACACTAGCCATAAACCTATCCTCTCCCTGAAATCTAATTATAAATCTATCCCTTATCCTAACACTAACCATAAACGTATCCCTGATCTTAACTACCCAATCATATACTTTACACTTAACTTCATCTCTTATAACCCTAAAACTATCCATTTTTGTTACCCTTACGTACCCCTTCTATAACTTCAAACCGATTACCCAGTTTACCTTGATAAGTTTTGGTTATGTAATGACAAGGCAGTACCACTGAGATAAAGCGGTAGGCAGCCCAGATAACATTTAGGATTACATGCTTGCTGGCTACTAGCTAGTTGATGAACTCCTTGGCCATGTGAAGGGAAATTGTTTGAGGGGTGGGGATAATCTTACTTGTATTCAGCCCAAGGTATCCTGATGTGGTGGAGATGAAGCATTCTTGGTGCCTGACAAAATTGATATTAAGTTTAAGATTGATACCAGAAGGGGATCTTGTGAGGGTCATGGTAAATACTGCAGACAGAGTGTGTACGTGGGGCAGTGGGTGCAGGAATGTAGAGTCTCTCAGTCTTGGAGGTGTTAAACATTAGTAAATGAAAAGTCATCAAATGGAGAACTGTGTTAGCACGAAGGTGGGGGGGGGATGGTAAAGTGAAAAAGAAAAGTACTGTGAGCATGCAGGAGAAGCTAAATGAAATAATATGACAGAGCAAAGAAAAGAGAAGAGAATTAAGTACTTTGCTTGGGGAATGATGGAGAATTATAGAAGCCCCAGGAGACAGAGAAGGATTAGGTGGAGTTATGTGAGGAGAATTACATGCTTTCTTAAGTAGGAGAACGACCCTATCTGTCTTGTTTGAAGATTCTGTTGCATAAATAAACAATGTATAGAAATGTGGTGTACGGGTATCTTAAAGATCTATCCAAGCTTCTGTGAAATGGTGGGGTGTTGGGTGGGGTCAGAGAGGCCTTTGTCAAATATAGTCTTGTTATAGATGGATGTGGCTACAGTGAGGTGGGGATGCTGTCTGGATACCTGATTGCTGGATATTGTCACAGAGGTGAGGTTAGGTTCTTGGGGACTAGGAGGAAAGGCTGTGGTCAGTGAAGATGAGATGTCAAGAGATGGGAATGGGATAATGGAGATCTTGTAGACTGCTGTCTTTCAAGGCAGGAAAACACAGAGATTAAGGATATTGTGAGAAATAAACTGCAGTCTTAGACTGACCATGGCGGATATGAGGGCCCAAGCCCAGAGCAGGCCGATCATAGGACTCCACCTATAGGTGGGTGATAGCAGAGGTAACCCTCGGTATGCCGACCCCCTCCTTGTGGGCTACTTTTGACCTTATAAAACATCACATTACTTCCAGAGGATGGCCCTGAGCTGATCCTTTCTTGACCCTCATAGTATTGTGAAACTGACACCGTGCTTATACAAGTAATTTTCCAGAGACCTACAAGGCTATTTAGAACAAACTGTTAGTAGTAAAATTGGTGCAAACGCAGTTCACCCTTCTTTCAACACTAGTACATACTAGGAGCTAAGCCCAGATCGGGCTCACTCCAGTCTTTGCTGGGACTTTCAGTATAAATCACGCATGGTGGTAATTGCCCTTGGTTACTAATGCACTGGGATAATAATGTGTGCAAAAGGGACGTATATACCCTTTGTGCATTTTACTCTCCATATTTCTGTGCACAGATAATTACTACAAAAACGCACACATAACCACTGCAAATGTTGTTTTTGCATCCGTTATTACATGTGAAGGCAAATGTACAGAGCCTTTTTGATGTTGCAAACCTTATGATTCGCCAAATCACAGGGTTTGCCACAAAATGTTTTTTGATATGTACTAACCTATTTTGTGATTCGGTAAAGGCTTGGTGAATCAGAAAACGGGTCTGCAAATTGATACCAAATTGCAGTTCGGAGGGGATGAGTTTAGGGTGGCCCTTTCAAATTGTGATTGGGTATGCAATGTATTTGTGGTTTACAACTGCAATTCAGTTTGCAAACCATTGAAAAGTTACTGACTCCTAAAAGGATATGATAACCCATATGTAAAGAGGAATGGCTCCTTCTCCTTTGTGAAGATTGGAAAAAGTCCATAGACCACTGCCAACTCTTAAGCCTAAAAAAGAAAGTAAACTCGTTCGCTAAATGTAGCCCCGTTTCCTTTAGGGAAAACAGGCTGCATTTAATAAAAAGTGTACTTTATTGAAAGGCAATCATAGACGTGGTGGTCTGCTGATCCTAGCAGTCCAACATTACTACGATGGCCTCCAACAACTTGAGCTGCAATTTATGACCTTATTTATGCATATAAATGACAAAGGTCATCCGAACTGCAACCCACTCCAATCCTTATTTTGTGATCTGACCTGTTAGTACAGAGGTCACTAAGCCAAGTATCTTTTAATTTGAAAATGATGGGATGCAATTTGTGACTTTTTCATAATGAAATGTTAGTACATCTGGCCCCAGAGTCCACAAAAACTGGTTAATGTTATTCTGTGTTAGAATAGATTTGCCTTTTTCCTGTCTTTGTTACAGTACTCACATTTCCCATGGTAGGTGTTATATAAATATATTTCTTAGTGATGAAACGACTACACATTCAGCCACCACCCTAAACCCTATCTCAGAGGTTCTGTTTGGTGGCAAAAAAGTGTTTAGGGGGGTGTAGCTAACACACCCCAACTAGATCATATTGCTTCACAATCCGAAGGTTCTAGTCTAACACCTGTATTGACAGTTGGGGATTTCTGAGATTTCCACTCTAATGCTGGCCACCCTCCTTAATCCATTGTTGTGACTGGGCAAATCATTTTATTTTCCTATGGCCCAGTTTCTTCATCTGCAAAAATTGGGAAGAACTTAGGAACCGGTTGACATTCGGTACGAACTGTTAAATTAAAGACATTCAGGCCCTCATTATAACAGTGATGGTAAAAACTGCCTACCGCCGCGGTGACAGCCGCCAAAAGACTGTCGCCGCGGCTACCAGCCGTCCGCCATATTGTGACCGTAGCCAGAATTCCACCAGAAGGATGGCGGAATTCCGGCTGCAGTCATGGAGGCGGATAGACCGCCGCAGACCGTATCATGACGCATGATACGGCCTGGCTGTGTTCTGCTGGCGGACGCTGCTGCTGGCAGCAGCGCCTCGTCCCGTCTCCTGCCTGAGGTCCCCCTGAAATCAAGTAAGTTGGGTGCTCCGACAGGGGAGGGGGGCGTTGTGTGTGTGTGTGTATGTTTGTGTGTGTGTGAATGCGGGTGTGCGTTGCATGTGGTATGCATATGCATGTGTGGACCTGTGAGTGCGTGTATTGTGTGTTGTGTGAATGCATGTGTGCTTGTATGTCAGTGTGTTTGGATGTTTGTGTGAATGGATGTATGCTTGAGTGGGTGCCTGTGGATATGTGTGTGTATGAGTGTGTGTGTGATGGTGCGTGAAGGTGCATGTATGTTGGGGGTTGGGTCTGGAGAGGCCAGGAGGGGTGGGGGGGAAATCTGGGGAGGGGGTTGGGAGACCCCTATCAGTGACAGGGAAGGAGTTCCCTGTCACTGATAGTGCCTACCGCCATGGTTTTTGTGGCGGTAAGGAGGCCATGAAAACCATGGCAGTAGGCGGGGTCATAATCCTGTGGGCAGGCTAGTGACGGCCGCCTGGCTGGAGACTGAAGCCTCCAGCCCGGCGGCTGTTACTGCCATTGCGGACGGAGTGGTACATTGGTGGTTTGGCTTGAGCCAAACCGCCAATGTCATATTATGGGGAAAAGTACCACCCAGCCTGTTGGCAGTACTTTTCTCCATAATACCGCCGTCCCCCAGGGTCGTAATGATGGCCTCAGTCTCTTCATGTAAAGGCTGTAAGAACGAATGACCACACTGTTGCTTTTCAAAGTGGTATGATGCAGATGTTCATCCTGACCCCAAAACAGAATAAGATTTAACATATTGTTGTGCACCACACCGAAGCCTGTCCTTTGCAGTGAAGTCTGTCAGCTGGCCTCTGTGTGCAGCCCTTTCCCCTTTACAATGCCCTCTGACCTAGAGGCCACCAGTGAATGGGTATCCTGGTGTGGTCCTCAAACTCCATGCATGTTCCTACAGAGCACCTATGTATGGAGAGCCTAGGCATGCTCGCTGAGCCAGCACCATATATGTCTTTTGACACTAGTCACCTATTAATGGAAACTTCATATCGTTTCACCACCCATAGATCACTCTAGCATAGTAGAGCTACTATGCCTCTAAATGCCCGTGGTCACTTGTAAATAGATGTTCTGCACCTGCTTGATGACTCCAGGATACCTGTGAACTGAGATTCCATACCTATCCTCTGGTTTCGGACCACTGAATAATGGAGACCTATGCCTTCTTTCTGAGCCCAGGTCACGCGAAAGAACACATGCTTACTGACCTCCGGATCCCCTGCGGATAAAGACTCCATATCTTCTTAGCGTGTCTAAGTCGCTTGTGGATGGAGGCCCCATAACACCCTCTGACCCCAACGTATCCATTAATAGGGGTCCCAAACTTGCTCACTTATCCCCAGATTGTTGGCGAATTGAGGTCTTATGCAGCCTATCTGAAACCAGAGTACTTGAGAATGAGGCCCCATGCCTGTTTGCTAACCCCAGGTCACTTATAATGGCGGTCCCATACCTACTGCCTACCCCAGGTCATCCATAATCAGAGGAGACATATCTTCTTACTGACCTCAGTACACCTGCGAATAAAGGATACACATAGCATTGGATCTAGGTCACCTTCGATAGGAGGCTTCTTACATGATCTGTAACACCAGGTCATCTATAAACCGAGGGCCTATCCCTGGTACTAGCCCCAGTTACCTAGTCAAGGAACCTCCATAACCCGCCCACGGCTCTAGTCATCTGTGAAAGGATGCCTCTTACCTTCTGTTTTACCAAGGTGACGTATTATTTATTGGTCACCGCTATAACGGCCCTCTCCTTCCAGTCCACCTGTCAATGGAGTCCCCAGGCCTGTTCTCTTACCCCACTGGCCCTGCGGATTGAGCAGCCATACCTGCGAATTGACTTCAAGGTTACCTACCAATAGATGCCCTGTACCTGCCGACAGAAATTTTTTCTGGTGTAATAATTTGATTGGGTCAGAGATTAAATTTGCGGCAAGAATTGTGAGGAGGCATTGGTAAAGTGC
Source organism: Pleurodeles waltl (assembly GCF_031143425.1). NCBI lineage: Eukaryota > Metazoa > Chordata > Amphibia > Caudata > Salamandridae > Pleurodeles > Pleurodeles waltl. The sequence goes on along the minus strand of NC_090440.1, from coordinate 653,454,022 downwards.
CCACACGTTTCTTGGGCTCTCAGTGATAGGCTGAGCTATGATTATGGTTCACGAGCTCCCGTTGTCAAAACATAATCGTTTACGTTCCTCTTCTCCTCCTGGGAGTGGATACCTGATCCTGCGCCCCAGGGGCAGGCGGGAGATGCAGTTCCTGGCACTTGTCACAGTGTTTATGACACTTCCCAGCGCCAGTGAGACAGGCTGGCACAACGCACGATCGGTTGATGTACGGCAGGCCCGAGCGACAAGGCCACACGAAGAGTGTGACCGCGCACTGGAGAATAAGGCACCCGGAATTCCCCTGTACACACTGGGCGCTTCACCAACCCGTCATTCATGGCTTGTACTCGACACACGAGGACTGTGAGTAAAATACGTGGTGCAATGTTTTACATCATTCACGTGCTGTAACCTTAGTGATTGCACACCCTATAGAAAAATTAGAAGGTTGATAAAAAAAAAATACCATTTCAAAGGATTGTAGGATCGGGACAGTGGTCAGCTGGATGGATGTTGACGTAGTATGCATCCTTAACATATAAAGCGGTCCGCTGGAAGACTTCGGCACATGCCAGACTCTCTTCTACAGGACCACCAGCAGAGTAGATTGAGCTGCATGACGGCTTGGCCATCGAAAGACCTTTAGGGTGACACAGAGCTAATCATATGTACATCACATTAAATTAATCATCCCTCGCGTCTTGCTCAATTCTGATAAGACATCTGTTGTTTTCAGTGGTGCTGCAGGTTAAGGAGGCATTTATCCTGCAATGACCATGTCCCAGTCAGTCACTGCTGAACAGGCACAGGGACAGGATGGAGACCTCGTGGGGTTACCAAGCGCCCTCCCAAACCCCAAAAGCCCTCCCATCGCCGCTACACCCGCACCCCCCTCCACATACTCAGGAACTTACTTATTGACACTTTGTGCGTTACGACAATGAAACCATTCTCTACATGTATTTATTAAAGACACAATAAATACAGCAAGTAATAGGAAGCAATATGTCATTGCGCAGTGAAATATGTACAATCACAGAAAATTTATTTTCATTTGGAAAGTGTCTAATGCATGAAAATCTATCAAATCTCCAAAGGAGTCCTGGTTGACCAGCTCTCCTGTTCTTGGCATGTTTACTGGCTTAGTGGTCCTTGGGTACCCATGTAATAACTTGCAGCTTACAAGGCAAACTCAGCTGCTCTCTCAAGAAAGAGTGAGCAAGAGATCTGGTCCCCAATTACAGTACCGGAGATACCCAAAACTGGGATTTCCCACTGGCAACCAATAGGCGATGGCCACCATCCCCCCCACAGCCCTTGAGACCATGTAAGGAAGTACCAAACAAGGCCATGGGCATTTGCTGTAGGAGGCATCCCTAGCCTCTCACTTGATTACAAAGTGTTCTTGGCCTGGACTCAGAAACTTCAAGAAATAAATTCATCCTGAATTATATGTTATTTAAAGTGGATTTGTATGGCACAGCTCATTACCCATGAGGGTATCGAGGTTCTGGAGCAGGAGTGTGGTCCTGGTGGTACTCCTAGTTGAACAACCAGGTCTTCAGCAGAGGAGTAGAGTAGCGGTTCTGATGTGTAAAGGAAGTTTGTTCCAGTTTTTGGTGGTGATGAAGGAGAAAGTGCACCATCTCTTGCTTCTGCAGCTGCGCGGGATTCATGCAAGGGAGAGAGAGGTGGAGTTGTCTGGTGGGATGATAGAGTTGGAGTCGGTCTTTAAGGTAAGCTAACATAAGCTCTGCTGTGGAGGGCCTTGTAGGCATGAATGACCAACTTGAATTTGAAGCTTTTCGGAAGGGTAGCCAATGGAGGTCAGTGGCATTGGGAGTGATGAGGGCATTTCTAGAGATGTCTAGGAAGTGTCTTTTGGATGGTCTCGATCCCTTGCGTGAGATGGTTGTAGATGCAGATGTAGAGTGCATTGCCATTGTCCAATCTGCTGGGGATGAGGGCTTGGGTGACTGTGTTTTGTGTTCGTGGGTAGCCATTTGAATGTATTACGGAGCATTCGAAGGATGTGTCAGGAGGACACGGTCACAGCCTTGACTTGTTTGTTCATCGTGAATTTGTCATCCATGATGATGCTAAGGTTTCTGACATTGCCTGTGAGGCTGAGCGTGGGACCAGGTGTGGTGGCCACCAGGAGGGGGTTATTTCTGAATATCCAGATCTCTGTTAAGTTTGAGGCAGTGCTTTTGCATCCAGTTGGCCACGTTGGACATGCAGGTGGTGAGGTTGGTCCTGCTTGGGTTGTTTGTTTTGGTGAGGGTGAACTGAGTGTTATTGGTGTAGGAGGTGATGATGCCATGGGTTCTTATGGTGGGGTGAGGGGTGCAGTGTGTATGTTGAACAGAGTTTGGCTGGGGGGTGGAGCCCTGGGGTGCCCCGCAGACTAGCTTTTTGTGTTTGGAGGTGAAGATGGAAAGTCTGATTGGTTGTGTCCTGTTGGTTAGGAAGGAGGCGATCCAGCCTAGTGCAGGTCCTTGGAAACTAGAGTCCTGTAGTCATGGTAGACGGTGTTGAACGCCGCTGGATAGTCCAGCAGGCTGAGGGGGGGCGCTTTGTTCACTGTCCATGATGGATTGAATGTCATGCATTGTTGCCAGGAGGGTGGTTTATGTACTGTTGTTGCTGCAGAATCCTGACTGGGTGGAGTCCAGGAGGTGATGCTGTTCAAGGTGGCCGGAGAGTTGCTTGTTGAATTCTTTCTCCAGGACTTTGGCCAGTAAGGGCAGTAGCGAGACAGGCCTGAAGTTGCTGAGGTCATTAGAGTTGGCAGAGGGTTTCTTCAGGAGAGCAGTGTCCTCAGCCTGTTTCTAGCTGTCTGGGAATTTTCCACTGAGGATGGAGGAGTTGATAATGGTGGTGAGGTTGGTGCTGATCATTGTGCTTCCCAGGTTGTACATGTAATGTGGGCGGGGGTCTGTAGAGGACCCTGAGTGGATGGTTGTCTGGTTCTGGCGGTGTAGTGAGGAGGTTCAAGTTTGTTAGGAGGTGGGAGCTCCTGGGATTGGAGAGAAGTTTTGTGATGGTGTCCCCTACTGTGAATTGGGATGCAAAGTTGGTGTAGATCTTGAGAATTTTGGTGTGGAAAAAGTCAGAAAGGTCATCGCAGAGGGACTGTGAGGGGATGATAGTGTTGGAAGCTGCTGTTGGGTTGGTGAATTCTTTGATGATGTTGAAGAGTTCTTTGTCAGAGTAGGAGCAGTATTCAAGTTAGAGCCTGAGAGCCGCTTTTCTGGCTTTTTTGAGCAGAGTATGATATCTTTGGAGTGCAGGTATGTAGATGTTTCTGGAGGTGCTTTCACAGCTGGTTCTCCATCTTCTTTGTAGTTGTTTGTAATAGCACTTGGAGTCTCTTAGGTCTTCTGTGTTCCAGCAGGCGTGAGCATGAGTTCTGGTATGTCTGTTCTGCTTCAGGGGAGGCCCAGTTAGTGATCCAGTTGTTGAAGGCAAATGCGTTGTTCTTCAAGTCACCTGTGAGGATAGGTTTATTGGATATGAGAGTGTGGGTATGGCTTCTGTTATGCTGTACCAGTGGCGGGTAAGGTAGGTGGTTAGTTTTGGTTTGCTGGGTTGGGGTGCGTTGATGTAGAAATATACGATGGAACGGTCGGTCCATGTGAGTGGGGTGAGGTGGCTGAAGGTGATCTTGTTGCTGCCTGTGAAGAGTCGAGTGTGTGTCTGGCAAAGTGGATCGGGCCTTGTATGCGCAGTTGAGTCAGTTGTTGAGGCTTTCTGGGAGGTAAGTAGCAATGCGGTCCGTAGTGTCTTTGAGATGAATGTTGAGGTCACTGAGTAGAAGGAAGTCATTGGGTCCGGTGGCGATAGGAGTGATGAAGTCGGCGAGGAGGTTGCTGAAGGTGGTGCAGGGTCCAGGCAGGTGGTAGGCTATGGTGCCTGAGATGGTTGTGGAATAACTGAGATGCAGTTGGAAGTGCAAGTGTTCCATAAGCGTGGTTGGTTCATCTGTAGAGATAGTGCAGGTGATGGCATCTTTGTGTATGATTGTGCGGCCTCCACCAGGTTTGTGGAGTCTGTTGTGGTGGATGATCTTGTAGCCAGGGGGATGGCCATTGTGATGTTAGGGGTGAATGATGGGCTGAGCCAGGTTTCGGTGAGAAAGAAGGTGCCCAGAGAATGTGTGTTGATGAGGTCCCAGACCGCTGTGGCGTGTTTGCAAAGAGAATTGTTGTTTAGGAGCATGCAGGCAATGTGGGGTGCAGTGTGTGCGCTGAGTGGAGTAGGAGGTATGCTGCAAGAGAAGCAGCAGTGAGCGCATGAGCAGGGTCCTACTGTGGGATGTGGTATGGAGCGGGAGCTGGTTGGTTGAAGTGTGGTGGGAGACAGACCAGGATCTGTGGTGCTGGGCGAGGTCCAGGCGCAGATGGGCTTACCTTTAATGCACCTTCAGCATGCTAACAGTGTGCCTGCTGTGAGCACCCACTGTGCCCTCTTTATAGCTGCCATTAAGTAGGAGGGGTGGGCGGACTGGCCAGGGAGAGCCTAGAAAAGACACGCAAGAGAAGCATTTTAAGGAGAGGGGGAGGAGGGAGGTAGGAAGGGAGGGAACTGGAGAATAAAGAGGGAGACCTAGCAGCATGGGGAGAAGCAGGGAGCAGCGTTATGAGCAAAAAAAGAGGAGAAAGACCAAAAAAAGTGGGCACAAAAGACTGGGCAAAAGACCAAACGGGCACAAAACACAGATGTGCACAAAAGTCAGAACAGAAAGACTGGGCAGAGCAAAGCAACAGTGGGCACAAATGTACAAAAGACAGAGCAGGCATTCAAGACAATGGGCACAATAGCACATGTGAAAATAGGCACAAATGTCAAGATAGAAGAATGGGGAAAAAAGTACAAAAGAACAGAGCAGGGAGACAAGACAATGGGCACAAAAGCTAAAGCACAGGTGCAGACAGGCACAAAAATCCATGCACAAGAGGCAGAGCACAGGCTTGAACCCAGAGTGTGAGAGAGTGAAAGCAGACAGAGGGGAGTAATGAGGTGGGCCACAAGGCAGACAGCCAGGTTCGACAGGGCCTGAGACTGGTCGGAGTAACAGTCCAAGGTAAGTGAGAGCTGGGGCCTAGGCACGTGCTTAATGGGCGCTCCCTGCAGCTGCCATTAAGAAGATCCCAGGAGCGGAGGAGAGTAGGGATGGGAGGGTGGTGCTAGGGAGAGGTGGGCAGCCAGCATGAGAAGGCATGTGGGAGAAGCAGGTAAGGAGAGTGGGGAGGGAGGAGGGAAGAGTGCAGGAGGAGGGGGCAACCCAGAAGAGATGGGAGAAGCAAGGGAGTACAATTAAAAGCACAAAAAGAGGGCACAAAAGAGTGGGCAAAAGACCCCATCCCAATCTGGATTCCGCAGCAATCACAGCACCGAAACCGCCCTCATCGCCACCACCGACGACATCAAGACCATACTGGACAACAGCGAAGCCATGGCCCTCATCCTCATGGACCTCTCAGTCGTGTTCAACACCATCTCAACGACGCAGGAATCCGCAACAGAGGCCTGGACTGGATCACCACCTTCCTCACCAGCAGAACTCAGAGAATCCACCTCCCTCCATTTCGCTCTGAAGCCGCCAAAATCATCTGCGGCGTACCCCAGGGTATGGCCCCCTGCTCGACCCTCTTCAACGTCTACCTGGCTCTCCTCCCTAACATCGCCCAATCTCACAACCTCAACATCATCTCATACGCCAATGACACCCAGCTGATCCTCTCCGTCACCAAGGACCCCGCCACCACCAAGACCAACCTCCACAAAGGAATGAAGACCATTGTCGAATGGATGAAGAACAGCTGCCTGAAACTGAATTCCGAGAAGACTCAGGTCCTCATCTTCAGCTCCACTCCCTCTGCAAGGGATGGCTCCTGGTGGCCTGCCACACTGGAAACCGCACCGACACCCACCGACCATGCACGCAACCTGGGATTCATCCTGGACTCTTCACTATCTATGGCCCAGCAAGTCAACACCATCTACTCCTCCTGCTTCAACACCCTCCACATGCTTCGGAAGATCTACAAATAGATCCCCACTGAAACCAGAAGAACAGTCACCCAAGCCCTCATAAGCAGTAAAATGGACTACGTCAGTGCCCTCTACGGAGGAGCCACGGCCAAACTCCAGAAAAGACTGCAACATATCCAGAACGCCTCTGCACGCCTCATCCTGGACATCCCCTGCAACATCACAGCCCACCTGAGAGACCTACACTGGCTCTTCGTCAACAAGAGAATCACGTTCAAACTCCTCACCCACGCTCACAAAGCACTGCACAACACCAGAACAGAATACCTCAACAGACGGCTCTCCTTCTACACCCCGACCCGACAACTTCGCTCTGCCGAACTTGCCCTTGCCACCGTCCCACGCATTCGCAGAACCACCTCTGGCGGTAGATCGTTCTCCTACCTTGCTGCAAAGAGGTAGAATACTCTTCCCACCCCCGCGTCAGACTAAGGACCTACTTACCTTCAGGAGACTTCTCAAGACATGGCTGTTCTAGGTGTAGCACCCTCTCCCTCCCCCCCCCATCCTCAGTGCCTTGAGACCCTCAAGGTTGAGTAGTGCCCTTTACAAATTCTATGATTGATTGACATGTACAAAAGTCAAGAAAGTCAGGCTCGGCTGAGCAAAATAAAAACGAGCAAAAAATACAAAAGACAGAGCGTGCACACAAGACTACCGGTACAAAAGCCAAAGCACAGGCTCAAACAGGCACAAAAGCCAGGACAGAAAAAAACAGGAGAACTGAGGTGGCACACAAGACAATGGCACAAAAAGCCACACACAAGAGACAGCACAGGATTGAAGTGAGTGTGAGGGCATGAAAGCAGACGCAGAGGAGGAACGCGGCGCAGGGGAGCTCAAGGCAGAAGACGGTTCCGGAAGAGCCTTAGATTTGTCCATCCAAGGCAAGTGGGAGCTGGAGACTAGGAACCTCCATCCTCCTAGTCCCAAGTGGCCAAAATACGACTCCTTCCCATCCCCCAGTCCCAGGCAGAGGGATCGGTGGGTGGTCAAAAACAGGTACATCCCTTTACGGGACCAGGGGCGTCATGGGGCAGCCAAGTAACCAGGTGCTGATGAAATCGCACCCTGACCTTTTACCGTGTCCTGGCTGCCCCCCGCCAACCACGCAGGCCACTACATGACTCTAGGCCGGCCTTGGCGCGGTCGTGGCTGATCCTGCGAAGTTAACATTTGGCCGCTCCCTTCCCAGACTGGTCCGATCCTTCCCATGCCTGTCTCTGGTGCTTGGCATCTCTGAGCTTCTCGACAAAAAATGCAGTCATTAATTTTACATTGTGTGCTTCGTTGTTGTTTTACAGGACCGTATGTTGAAATTAGAAACCTGCTTCTATTTATTCAGATATACATTTTTTGTAAGTGCTAGCAGTTTAACTATACTTGATAACCTCTGGATCAAAACAAGCTGTAGCAAACTAACAAAAACATGAATTTACTTGAAAGAATTGTCAAGTAAAATTATTAACACCATAGAGGCCCAATTATATGTTTTAACACCCATGTTTGATGTGATATGATGATATTGCCTATGTCTGTGGGTGCCCATTTCTCATGTTCCCCTGTGTGCATTGGAGCCTGTATAAATGTTTGTCCAGGTATGCCTACATGTCAGTCGCTGTGTTGCCCTGCAAGCACGTGTACAGTAAATGTGGGTATATTGAGTGCCTGACTGTACAAAAGACAGCTCTATTGACTTTGTCAATGCTTGTTTTTTCCCCTGTTAGGCCTTGAGTGAGCGTGGAACATGCCTCAGGCGGATGAGCAGCTGGTAATCAACACTCTGGTGAGACAGGTAAGGAAAGGTGCACTGCCAGTTTGACGACTGCGTCAGAGCTTCTGGTAGCTTTACTTTATTGCACTGTCTGCTCTGAGGGTCGTACGGAGCATCGGACGACTACACCTCTAGGGCATGGGTTCTGACCCCCTAACCTTCAAAGGGCGGCAGAGAGCAACATTCACTTCTTTCGCGCAAGTCTCGTGAGAATGTGTTGCTTGGATAGGTAATGCCAGTTGTTAAATTGGATAGCTCCGTGGTTTTAGCGACACCGACCTTTGCAGGGATACCGGATTCGCTTGACAGAAACGACGGCATGGATATGGGCCCTATAATAATCACCGGTGGTTCCTATTTGTTAAGAGATTTTTCATTCGTTTTGAGTCTCCTTAACCCCTTAAATGGGGGCGACGGCCACTGGCCGACGCCCACACTACCTCCCTGCGATTGCGCCCCCCCCGGGGAATTTTTTTTTTTCCCCAAAAAATAAAATAAAAAAAGGGGGTCGCCCATGGGCAGGGTGACCCCCTGTGGGGGCAATATTTTTTTTAGATGTTGTAGGGTTTCCCTGGGGGCCATTTTGGCCCCCAGGGAAACCATACAACAACTAAAAAAAATAGGTCTATATATAGATCTATATATATATATCTATGTACATGGATATATCTATGTACATGGATATATCTATAGATATGTCTATCTACATGGATATATCTATAGATATATCCATGTAGATATATATATATATATATATAGAGGTAGATCTATATATATCAATCAAAGAGATTTATAAAGCGCGCTACTCACCCGTGAGGGTCTCAAGGCGCTGGGGGGGGGGGGGGGTGCATGGGGGGAGGGAAAGGGGCTGGGAGGTTCATTGTTCGAAAAGCCAGGTTTTGAGGCCCTTCCTGAAAAGAAGTAGGTTTTGGGTCTTGCGAAGGTGGGTTGTGAGGGCGTTCCAGGTTTTGGGTGCAAGGTAGGAGAAGGATCTACCCCCGGTGGTGGTGTGTTTGATGCGGGGGACAGAGGCGCGAGAGAGGTCAGCTGAGCGGACGTTTCCTGTGGGGGTGTGGAAGGTGACTCTCGTTGAGGTAGGCAGGGCCTGTGTTGTGGAGTGATTTGTGTGCGAGGAAGAGGATCTTGAAGGTGATCCTTTTGTCAATGGGGAGCCAGTGGAGGGATTTGAGGTGTGGAGAGATGTGTTTGTGTCGGGGGAGGTCGAGGATGAGTCGTGCTGCTGAGTTCTGGATGCGTGTAGTTTGCGCTTGAGTTTTAGAGTGGTGCCGGCGTAGAGGGCGTTTCCGTAATCAAGCCTGCTGCTGATGAGTGCGTGAGTGACAGTTTTGCTGGTCTCTGTGGGGATCCATTTGAATGTTTTTCAGTATACGGAGTGTGTTGAAGCATGAGGAGGTGAGAGCGTTGATTTGTTGGGTCATCGAGAGGGAGGAGTCTAGGATGATGCTGAGGTTGCGTGCGTGGTTGGCGGGGGTGGGTGCAGGGCCTAGCGTAGTGGGCCACCATGAGGGGTCCCAGGTGTTTTTGTGTGGGCCAAAGACGATTATTTCGGTTTTGCTTGAGTTGAGTTTCAGGTGGTTGGCTGTCATATATATATCACTTTTGTCAATATGTGTGTGGTTTTCCTGGGGGAAAAGGGTCCGACTTGTCTAGTGGCAGTTTTAGTGCCATAAAGAAGCGCAGAAGGTTTATATGCCTACTGCAAAGAGCAAATCTGTATTTTATGTAAATAGCTGAGTACATTAGTAAAGTCAGCCATTACCTGCGCTATAATACCAATGAAATGTATGTGCGGGGTGGAGGGCGGATATGGAGAGATGAAGGGCACTTTTGCTGGGTGGTAATGAGGGAATCCGAGGAGGAGGGAGTGGGAGCACCAATAATGATTGTTGGACTGGGCGTAGGAGGTGCTAAAGACTGTGACGAATGGTATGTGACAAGGTGTTTTTTGAGTGTCTTGAAAGTACGTGCTGATTGAGGGAAGAAGCGCAGGTAAGGTGGCCTCTACTGTTGCACGTATCTCACACACACCATCGATTTTGTGACTGTCTACGTAGGCTAGTGTTTTAGAGCAACAGTTTAGCCAATAGCAGAGATGGCATCTTGATGGATGACTGCTGCCTGCACTCGGGTTATAGAGGACCGCTCTGACATAGGATCAGAGACTGAGACATCAGATACTGAGACAGCATCTGAGGGATAGGACAATGGCGCAGACTCTGGGAGTGATTTTTCAGTCAGAGGAGTCCCATTCGATAACTCCTCTTCCAGTACATTATGAGGGAGGTGATCAGTACAGTCCTGCTGTCCCTTCGCAAGCTGTTCGTGCAACTGGGTAATAGTGGGTTAGGCCAACCCAGAGAGCAGGTGAATGCGGCGGCAAGCAGAGAGAGAGAGAGAGAGAGAGTGCTCTCTTGGGAGCTCCCCAATTTAGTTCAGCCCCAAATTCCACCACCCAAATCATATTGTGGAGACATCAAAATTATCTATGGCAAAACAAACTGGTTTTGTAAGGCAGGCACCTGTGTTTTTGGTCCTGGATTCGGCGGCCATATAGAGAAACACACTAAACCCAAACATTTCTGGAAACTAGACATTCAGGGGAGTCCACAGAGGTGTGACTTGTGTGGATTCCCCAAAGTTTTCTTACCCAGAATACCCTGCAAAGCTGAAATGTTGAAAAAAACCTCAATTTTTCTCGCATTTCTGTCACACCAACTACAGGAATATGCTGGGATCCACAACATTCCTACCACCCAGTGACTCCTCACCTGTCCTGATAAAAACACTACCCCACTTGAGTGCCTACGCCTAGTGCCTGTGTCAGGAATGGATCACCCCAGGGTCAACAGCTGCCTCACGTAAGGACCAACATTGACCGTTGTGTGATCTATTCCTGTCGCGGGCACCAGGCCTAACCACACAAGTGAGGTATCATATTTATCGGGAGACTTGGGGGAACGCTGGGTGGAAGGAAATTTGTGGCTCCTCTCAGATTCCAGAACTTTCTATCACCGAAATGTGAGGAAAATGTGTTATTTTAGCCACATTTTGAGGTTTGCAAAGGATTCTGGGTAACAGAACCTGGTCAGATCCCCACAAGTCACCTCATCTTGGATTCCCCTGGGTTTCTAGTTTTCAACAATGTGCTGGTTTGGTAGGTTTCCCCAGGTGCCGGCTGAGCTAGAGGCCAAAATCCACAGGTAGGCACTGTTTTCTATGAAAAAATGTGATGTGTCCACGTTGTGTTTTGGGGCATTTCCTGTCGCGGGCGCTAGGCCTACCCACACAAGTGAGGTATCATTTTTATCGGGAGACTTGGGGAACACTGGGTGGAATGAAATATGTGGATCCTCTCAGACTCCAGAACTTTCTGTCACCGAAATGTGAGGAAAACTTGTTTTTTTTAGCCACTTTTTGATGGTTGCAAAGGATTCTGGGTAACAGAACCTGGTCAGAGCCCCAAAAGTCACCCCATCTTGGATTCCCCTGGGTCTCTAGTTTTCAAAAACACACAGGTTTGGTAGGTTTCCCTATGTGCCAGCTGAGCTAGAGGCCAAAATCTACAGGTAGGCACTTTGCAAAAAACAGCTCTGTATTTTGTCAAAAAATGGGATGTGTCCACGTTGTGTTTTGGGGCATTTCCTGTCGCGGGCGCTAGGCCTACCCACACAAGTGAGGTATCATTGTTATCGGGAGACTTGGGGGAACGCTGGGTGGAAGGAAATTTGTGGCTCCTCTCAGATTCCAGAACTTTCTGTCACCGAAATGTGAGGAAAACTTGTTTTTTTAGCTACTTTTTGAGGTTTGCAAAGGATTCTGGGTAACAGAACCTGGTCAGAGCCCCACAAGTCACCCCATCTTGGATTCCCCTGGGTCTCTAGTTTTCAAAAATGCACAGGTTTGGTAGGTTTCCCTATGTGCTGGCTGAGCTAGAGGCCAAAATCTACAGGGAGGCACTTTGCAAAAAACAGCTCTGTATTTTGTCAAAAAATGGGATGTGTCCACGTTGTGTTTTGGGGCATTTCCTGTCACGGGCGCTAGGCCTACCCACACAAGTGAGGTATCATTTTTATCGGGAGACTTGGGGGAACGCTGGGTGGAAGGAAATTGGTGGCTCCTCTCAGATTCCAGAACTTTCTGTCACCGAAATGTGAGGAAAACTTGTTTTTTTAGCCACTTTTTGTGGTTTGCAAAGGATTCTGGGTAACAGAACCTGGTCAGAGCCCCACAAGTCACCCCATCCTGGATTCCCCTGGGTCTCTAGTTTTCAAAAATGTACAGGTTTGGTAGGTTTCCCTATGTGCCGGCTGAGCTAGAGGCCAAAATCTACAGGTAGGCACTTTGCAAAAAACAGCTCTGTATTTTGTCAAAAAATGGGATGTGTCCACGTTGTGTTTTGGGGCATTTCCTGTCGCGGGCGCTAGGCCTACCCACACAAGTGAGGTATCATTTTTATCGGGAGACTTGGGGGAACGCTGCGTGGAAGGAAATTTGTGGCTCCTCTCAGATTCCAGAACTTTCTGTCACCGAAATGTGAGGAAAACTTGTTTTTTTAGCTACTTTTTGAGGTTTGCAAAGGATTCTGGGTAACAGAACCTGGTCAGAGCCCCACAAGTCACCCCATCTTGGATTCCCCTGGGTCTCTAGTTTTCAAAAATGCACAGGTTTGGTAGGTTTCCCTATGTGCTGGCTGAGCTAGAGGCCAAAATCTACAGGTAGGCACTTTGCAAAAAACAGCTCTGTATTTTGTCAAAAAATGGGATGTGTCCACGTTGTGTTTTGGGGCATTTCCTGTCACGGGCGCTAGGCCTACCCACACAAGTGAGGTATCATTTTTATCGGGAGACTTGGGGGAACGCTGGGTGGAAGGAAATTGGTGGCTCCTCTCAGATTCCAGAACTTTCTGTCACCGAAATGTGAGGAAAACTTGTTTTTTTAGCCACTTTTTGTGGTTTGCAAAGGATTCTGGGTAACAGAACCTGGTCAGAGCCCCACAAGTCACCCCATCCTGGATTCCCCTGGGTCTCTAGTTTTCAAAAATGTACAGGTTTGGTAGGTTTCCCTATGTGCCGGCTGAGCTAGAGGCCAAAATCTACAGGTAGGCACTTTGCAAAAAACAGCTCTGTATTTTGTCAAAAAATGGGATGTGTCCACGTTGTGTTTTGGGGCATTTCCTGTCGCGGGCGCTAGGCCTACCCACACAAGTGAGGTATCATTTTTATCGGGAGACTTGGGGGAACGCTGCGTGGAAGGAAATTTGTGGCTCCTCTCAGATTCCAGAACTTTCTGTCACCGAAATGTGAGGAAAACTTGTTTTTTTAGCCACTTTTTGAGGTTTGCAAAGGATTCTGGGTAACAGAACCTGGTCAGAGCCCCACAAGTCACCCCATCTTGGATTCCCCTGGGTCTCTAGTTTTCAAAAATGCACAGGTTTGGTAAGTTTCATTATGTGCCGGCTGAGCTAGAGGCCAAAATCTACAGGTAGGCACTTTGGAAAAAACAGCTGTGTTTTCTATCAAAAAATGGGATGTGTCCATGTTGTGTTTTGGGGCATTTCCTGTCGCGGGCACTAGGCCTACCCACACAAGTGAGGTATCATTTTTATCGGGAGACTTGGGGGAACATAGAATAGCAAAACAAGTGTTATTGCCCCTTATCTTTCTCTACATTTGTTCCTTCCAAATATAAGAGAGTGTGTAAAAAAGACGTCTATTTGAGAAATGCTCTGCAATTCACATGCTAGTATGGGCACCTCGGAATTCAGAGATGTGCAAATAACCACTGCTCCTCAAAACCTTATCTTGATCCCATTTTGGAAATGCAAAGGTTTTCTTGATACCTCTTTTTCGCTCTTCATATTTCAGCAAATGAATTGCTGTATACCCAGTATAGAATGAAAACCAACTGCAGGGTGCAGCTCATTTATTGGCTCTGGGTACCTAGGGTTCTTGATGAACCTACAAGCCCTTTATATCCCCGCAACCAGAAGAGTCCAGCAGACAAAATGGTATATTGCTTTAAAAAATCTGACATCGCAGGAAAAAGTTACAGAGTAAAACATAAAGAAAAATGGCTGTTGTTTTCAGCTCAATTTCAATTTTGTTTTATTTCAGCTGTTATTTTCTGTAGGAAAACCTTGTAGGATCTACACAAATGACCCCTTGCTGAATTCAGAATTTTGTCTAGTTTTCAGAAATGTTTAGCTTTCTGGGATCCAGCATTGGTTTCACACCCATTCCTGTCACTAACTGGAAGGAGGTTGAAAGCACCAAAAATAGTAAAAATGGGGTATGTCCCAGTAAAATGCCAAATTTGTGTTGGAAAATGTGGTTTTCTGATTCAAGTGTGCCCGTTCCTGAAAGGTGGGAAGATAGTGATTTCAGCACCAGAAACCCTTTGTTGATGGCATTTTCAGGGAAAAAACCACAAGCCTTCTTCGGCAGCCCTTTTTCCCCATTTTTTTGGAAAAAACTAAATTTTCACTGTATTTTGGCTATTTTCTTGGTCTCCTCCAGGGGAAACCACAAACTCTGGGTACCATTAGAATCCCTAGGATGTTGGAAAAAAGGATGCAAATTTGGCGTGGATAGCTTATGTGGACAAAAAGTTATGAAGGCCTAAGCGCGAACTACCCCAAATAGCCAAAAAAGGGCTCAGCACTGGGGGGGAAAGGGCCCAGCAGCTAAGAGGTTAAATGTCTGCACGCATGTGCCCAGACATCGGTGTAGAGCGTATTAATTAGCATCAAGTATATAATATGAGCTCTGCGTCTTAATGTTTTCATTATCTGAGAGAATAATCAGCGCGTGAGGAACAAATCAAAATAAACTTAGACCTTGGATAAATCCACACTTTACTGGAGCTAAGAGCCTAGAAAACAATTTACAGGCAGGAAAAAAATCCCCATGAAATATGGCTTTTGAAAATACTGCTTTCTGTGCAATATAGTTACGTAAAACATGTAATAAGTGCATATTGTTGACTTTACAAGCCGTGTGATAAAGTAATTTACTTTTTAACTCATAAACCAATTTAATACAGTTTTCTTTTGTCCAAAAGTGTTACTCATTCCTGGTTCCCCTTTCGCTTTCAGCTTCACAAACTTCCCCGTAAACATTATTACATATTTATTTATATATAGCGATACTTCTTATTTTAGTCTTGGCTGAGAAGACTAATGCTATGAGAAATAAGTGTTACAGTTTTAAAGCGGCAACAGCAGATTTCTAGGGTTTACACTTGAAAGTATCTGGGGTGGACCAGTTGGACCATGCCAACCTATTTCTTCAGAATGAATGGGGGCAAATTTGATCAGATGTAGCAGGAGGTGTGCTTCAGTAAATGTGCCCTAAGAACATTTACTGAAGCACACCTGCATGGTCCCAGGTATATTATTACAAGTTGTCATAAATCTGTGCTCTGATGGATACATCTACCTGCTGATTCCTCACCTTTAGAACAATCCCAGATGTCAGACTGGATCCAGAAAACTTCAAAGATCTCAAATCACCAGCAGAGGATGCTGGACTTGGTTGATGTCGAAAGTGATGTCAGGCGATGTCACAGAGGCTTTAAAGCATCATCCCTAGCGCAACAACATTAGTTCCCTTTTTTCCGCACCTTCAACACACTGCGGAGCTTCACTCTCGCTGAGGAGCTTTTCCTCATAGAATTTGTTTTACAAGCAGTTCCATGTCTAGCAGTTCCATGTCTCCTCTCAAGAAATCAGGGTTCAAACCTTGTAGTGATTGTGGGTGAGAGATGTCCCTTATGGACATTCATTTAGTCTGCCTTCAGTGCCCGGGGTGACATCATGACTCTTGGGCCTGCTCTTCCTGCCTTAGTGTGCATCCAAAGTCCATCAAAGAAGGGAACGCCAAGCTCTTCATGGCCAAGGCCAGAGAGATATATCAATGCCACAAACGTTCAAGGCACCACTCTGGCTCACCTTCCTCTGCCTCATCTATGAATTTTACAGGACCTTCATCATAGGAAACCAGAGTTAGTTGACTTGACACATGTGGATCCTGCTTCACACAGCTCTGATCCTCTGCTGGACCCTGCTCTGGATAGCCTTTGCCTCACCAGGGCTCCTCGGTGCCGGCACCCCCTCAGCACAACACTCCAGTGTCATCGGCGACCCTTCCCTAGTTCCCAACTCTAGGGTCGAAACAGGACACTGTTCCTTAACGCCATGTATTCAATCTTTGCAAAGGCTTCAACATCGTTTGGCACCACTTCAGATCCAGTGGATCCTCATGTTTCTACCTTTCTATTCAACACCATTCCACACCAGATCCAGTACCTTCAACACATTGTTATGAGCCCATAATCAATACTCTGGTCAGACAGGTAAAGACTGGTGCAGTACATGGCAGATACAGGCAACTCAACCAATGCCCCGGATGGCAACGCCCCCACCTCCGTCGCTGGCTCCAGATATGGTGCCAACACTGCCGCAGCCTGACACCAACCGCTGGATAAGATCTGGCAGAAAGACCCAGTGTCTTTTGGAAGAGTAATCGTACATGGCTTGACTCCCTGATATCTTTGGAACAGACTCTGAGCTAATTGAGCTTATTTGTTATGGAGACCCCAATCAAGATCTTGAGAAATTTCAAGAGCTGCTTCTGCTAATGGCTTAGATACTTCTCCAGAGCTAGGTATAGACTTCCCTGTTGGACCACCAACGCCTGGGGGAGTGTCTCTTCACAAAGTGATATTAAAGGCTTCAGAAGTCTTGGATCCCCAGTCGCCCACAAGAGAGGCTAAGACCAACATCCTAACAGATGTACTCCTACCGTCCTCCACAACTTCAGAACCGCTTATCCCAATTAATGATGCCCTCTTGGACCCTATTGAACCCTATTATGGCAGCTTTATTCACCCCAGTGGTCAACTGCCTCGTAGGTCGCATTACCGACCAACCCCTGGTGATCAGCATTCTGCTCAGCCCATCCATTGCTGTAGTCTCATTATCCAGGCCTCTTGCTCTTGAGCGTAATCTGGAGGTCACCCTTCCGACAACCCCATCTGACAGGGAATCCAAGTTCCTCAAGGCTTGGGGTACGAAGAGTTTTTCTGCGGGCTGTGTGGCTCTAAGTCCCTTTATGGCCCATCGTGGGTGCCTGTTAGGCATTGCAGCGGTGGTCTAATGAGAAGATGCCCAATGATGAAGCATGTTATCCAGTTGGGTGGGTGAGGGCTCTCGCTCCTGATTTTCAAATCTCTTTTCGAACTGTCCTTTCTTAAGGGATAACTTAATATGTACTTATCTCTATAATATTTAGGAACTACATACCCCTTTTTCTCTGACCCCAAATTATTCTCCCACATATGCCAGTGGATATGAAAATGCCTCCTGTCATAGCATAAAATCAGGCCTTAGCACAAGGCATGGGCACTTACATTACTATCTGGAGACATGCTTGACTTCATACCTCAAATTCCTTTTCTGATGTCCAAGCCAATCTAATGGACCTGCCATTTGATGGGGTGTGTCTTTACAGCGGCAAAGCTGACTGAGCCCTGGAGCGATTTAGGACATGCAAGGCCACCGCGCAATCACTAGGACTGCAGCTGCTGCCTCTGACCAGGGACCACTGGCCATTTCATGGCTTTGGAAGAGGATCTTTCTTTCGTTCGCAATAATACCAACCTGCACTTCAGCAACAGCCTAATCCTCTCTTCAGGCAACACGAAAAAACCGAGCAGAGGAAAAGGCAGCGGATACACTGTGCAACCCTCCTCCTCTTCCTCCTTCTCCTCCGCCACACCCACAGGAAAGCAGGTCTAGTTGCTTCCACAACCCCACTTGGAGCCTGTGGGAGGATGAGTGTCTCATTTTCTTCCTGCTTGGACCAGTGGGTTCTTCAGATCATATAAATGGGCTGCACCCATTCCTTCCTTCAGGCTCTGCTCCCTTTTCATCTCCACCCTCCGCTCTCCTCTCCACCTTCAGATAATTTAGTCATTCTTCAGCAGAAGGTGGCAGCACTCCTCAGTGGAGCGGTGGAGGTAGTGCCAGAACAGGAAAGGGTCCAGGGATGTTACATGAGTTACTTGCTAGTGCCTAAGAAGGACGATAGTCTACATCCGATCCTAGACCCCAGGGGCCGAAACTCCTTCCTCAGAAAGGAGATGTTCAAGATGTTGACTCTAGCTCAAATTATACTGCAGTTGGAGCTTGGAGGTTTGATGGGTTCATTCGACCTGCAGGATGCGTACCTCCACATCCCTGTCCTGTGATCGCACAGGATGCACTTGCGATTTGTGGTGGGTTCTACACGCTATCAGTTTGCAGTACTGCCCTGTGGTTTAACATTGGCACCTCAAATCTTCACAAAGGACATGGCAGTATTTGCGGCCCATCTCAGATTGTCAAGCATTCCCATTTCTTTGTACCAGGATAATTGGCTTATGAAAGCTAGCTCGCCTGAGGTGGCGTTACACCATCTACTGTCGACAACATCCCTGCTGTTCAACCTGAGCTTTTCTATCAACAAGCCCAAGTGTCACCTGTGGCCCTCACACTGACTCAGTTCATAGGGTCCGTGCTGGACACAACCCTTGTCAATGATTTTCCTCCGTTGCAAAGAATCAGACATCTAGAAAGTGATTTATCTTTTAAGCAAGCTGCAAGAGTTCCAGTCCTGTGAGTCCTACAATTCCTAGGTCCGCTGGCTTCTGCATTCTCCTAGTCATGCACACATGTTGGCACATGGGGGCCCTGCAGTGATGCCTTCAGAGGCAGTGGCTTTATTGCAGGTAAGCTATCAAGCTCCATCATAATCTCCCCCAGCGCTGCAGTGGAAGTGGTTTGGTGGGGGAACAAGGTGTACCTGACTTTTAGGATCACATTCAATCCCCTCCAACAGTGACTACTGTAGTGTCTGATGCCTCCGCCTTCTGTTTGTGGGGGTTCATGTGGGGGACCTGGAGATCAGGGGCTTCTGGTCTCCAGAGAAATGGGTTCTTCACAGGAACCTGCTGGAACTGCAGGCAAAAGGCCTTCCTTCCCTCCATTGTCAGTCGGTCTGTCCAGATCTTGACGGACAATACAACTGTGATGTGATACATGAACAAGAAATGTAGAGTAATGTCTCATCTCCTTTGTCTGGAAGTGTTGAGACTGTGGTCTTGGGCGCACTGCCATGGGATCTGGATCACCGCCAATCACCTAGCGGGGTTTCTGAATGTCAGAGCTTACAGCCTGAGTTGGTGTCACCTTGCCGATCACAAGTGGAGTCTTCTGCCAGGAGTAGTCCAGAACATCTTTGCTGAGTGGTGCACTCATCAGGTGGAATTTTTTACCTTCTTGAAAAATGCTAAGGGCCAGGAGTTCTGCGTGCTCCAGTATATATTGAGGGGAGCCTTGGGGATGCATTTCAGTCGAGGTGGAACCTTCAGCTGCATTACATGTTTTTCCCCCATACCCTTGATTCCTCGAGTTTTCAGGAAAATTTGCCCCAACCTGGTCCAAGCCTTTCTCGTTGTCCTGGACTGGCTGAGAAGAGTGTGGTATGCGGCTCTTATGCACTTCTCCACATGTCCCCGCTTTGCCTCCTGCTCAGACAGGACCTTCTCTCCCAGTAGAAGGGACTGGTTCACCCCAATCTCCGAGACCTCCACGTACATGCTTAGAGATTGAGCGGGGACAACTGAGCTCCTTTCAGCTGCTATGAGGTAGTTAATGTAGTCAGGCAAGTCGCCCATCCACTAGGTCTACTTACTGTGGAAGATCGAGCAGCTTTGGTGTGTGGTACGCAGACAATTGTGTATACCTTTTACGGCCACCTTGTTGCTGAATTTGAAATGTACTCTTTCCCTTGCTCAGAGGGGTTGCGCTTCTGACACTGTTGAGAGGTGTTTGTCTGCTTTGTTTGCATATCTCTGTCTACCAGAGCAGCCATCCTTTTTAAGTCCTCTATTGTTATGAGATTTCTCAAGGGTCTGACGTATATGTTTCCTCCCACTCTCTTTGTGGTTCCCAAGTGGAATTTGAACTTAGTTCTCACCTTTTTGATGGAGACTTTGTTTGAGCCCCTTCACAATTGTACCATATGAATGTTAACTCTCAAAACTGTGTTTTTGGTTGGTATCAGGGTTAGTGAGCTGCAAGTCCTTAGCTGTCATCCACCATTCACTTATTTGGATAAGATGGTGTTGCAACACAGGGCTGCTTCCTTCCCAAGGTGGTGACTCCTTTGCATTTTGGTCAATTCATCACCCTCCCAACCTTCTAATTCCCCCCGACCCCTTCCTTTTGAAAGAGGAGGAATGGTTGCATATGTTGAAACCTAGGCAAGTGGTTAATTATTCTCTGGACCGCACCAAGGAATCCCATTTGGATGACCAACTCTTTTTTTGGGCACTGTGGTGCCAAAAAAGGCAGGCTTGTGCAAAAGAGGACTCCAATATGTTGGATCATCCTCTGCATGAAGATCAATTATGCCTTAGCCAAGAAAGATCCTCATGAAGTAGTCAGAACACATTTAACAAAGGTTAAGTCAACCATTTCTGCATTTGCCAGAGGAGTCTAGACTGCAGAATTTGGAAGGCTGCACTATCGGCTTCTGTGCACATTTTTGTAAAACACTACTGCTTGGATTTGAAGGCACGCAAGGACGGACAATCTGCCATGAACGTTCTGCAGGATTTCCTCTTGCAACAACCATCCACCAACCCTCCTCCTGGAATTGCTGTAAAATCTGTTTTATAGGAAGGAATCTGAAGTTAGAAGAATCCATCAGAAGAAGAAATTACATACCTGCAGTAACTATCTTTCTTAAGGATAATTCTTCATGCAGATTCCTCACTGATCCGCCTATGTCTGCATTTGATGGATGAGCTATAGGGAAAGCTAATAGGATTCCAAATTACGTTTTTTGGTACGGCAAACCAACATCAATGTCAATCTACCCTCTCACCTTGAAGGCTGGGAAAAAATGGGCTGAAACTGACCTTGCTGCGCCGGGGTGGGAGATTTATCGGCTTGTGAGACGTCTGCCGTCACTTCCACCATCGACTGACTGCAGCATCCTCTACCAGCAGTTTGAGAGCTTTGAAGTTTTACAGATCCAGTCTGATGCCTGAGATTGTTCTACAGATGAGGAATCTGCAGGTAGATGGAGTATCCACCAGAAAGATCGTTACCGCAGGTAAGTACATTTTCTGACTTGTACACCCACTGATTTCTAGAAGGAGCAAGCGTCTGTGTTTGTTGTCTGCAGGTCTGCGGATCTGATGCAGATTCTTCAGGGAGCAGCAAAACCCTGGGCCTGTTTCTACATCATGACCTAAAAATCAAACTTACATTTTCAGAATTACAAGATTTAATAAATGTAGAAAGAACATATTGTGTGTACTTTTTACAGCATGTCGGGGTGAAGCAGTTGCACAGGACAATTCCCAACTGTTTAATATTGACTAGTCTGCTGTTCTGCCATTGTTATACTCTGCATGGTCATGACTTCTTTCCCACTCTTTCTCTCTGCCCAGAAAGACCCAGAGTATGCATTGGTGATCGCTGTGACAACCCGTTCTGTCTTTGACCTGGAGAAGGAGCACCAGATTTTTCTGACCAAGGGGAAAGAGGAATACCTTCGACAACAAAAAGCCAAGAAGGACGAGCCCCTGCAGCCAGGCACGGCTTTTGAGTTCATCAAGGTGTGGTGTGGAGCCTTTCTAAAGGGAGGGTAATGGGAAGAGTCTCCAGGGATGTGTTCAACGCTAGCGCACCAAGTCTCATCACTTCACTCCAAAATATAGCATCAGAATTTATTCCAAAATAATCTCGATCCTGCTTTTGAATACAAACAATCAGGATTGGCTAATAGGTGAGATGGGCAAAAACAAGAAAATTAGGAAAACAGTCATGCAAAACTAATGCCTGAAAGGAAGTGCGCAGGGAGGGAATTTTATTTTCACAATTTGATTAAGAGTATCCCTGACATCCAGAGGGGCAGGAGTGTACAGCACAATACCCACAATCATCCAGAACATCAACACTGAATACAGCAATACAAAATGTGGCCTAACAGCCAGAAGGGTCTACTTTGGAACTGGGGAACCAGTTTTGAGCCCCAGCTGCAGGTCAACATCCTGTGATTCTGGGCAAATCACTTCAGGCCTGATGTAGATCTTGGTGGTTGCACCGGCAAGCAGTGTGGGGCACGGACCTGAGAAGACTGTCAAGTCGATGGTCTTCCACCTACTGTATTTAGAGGTTACAGCTCTGAAAGCGGATTGACTGGTGACGGATTGCTGACTGAGGGAGACGGCGGAGGGACCCAAAGGGCTTCCTTCAATGGCAGGGGCTATGAAAGAGAGGTGAGTTACATACACACACTGCCTCGTAGTCATAGGTGTACCCCAGCACTTCACAGTACACAACACATCACATTCGCTCAATAACCCATTGCCATTCCAACACAACACAACCTGCACATGCCGAAAACACACATTGACATACATCCATGACGCAACATACACACACCATTGAGACTGCACCCCCACATGACACAACCATAACAACCAACATAACTACACACTCAGCTATACAAATACACAAACATGTGCAACTACACATATCACAACAATGTCCGCCACGCAACAATCACACTCACCTAAATGTGTCACATAACATACACAACATAAGTCTCACATGCAAGTGACATGCATACACAGCCACATCACCTTCTCCAACTCCCTGCCCCTCACTCAGCCAAACGAATCGCATATACACATACATGTACTGACTCACACACAACTTGCAACACAACATGACAGGTACAGGTTCCCTGGCAATGTGCACACATGGGCATACTTTACAGGTGTGAATGTACTGTCATTGTGGTGCCAGCATTCATTTGCCAATGAATACTGCCATCATAATGACCCTTTTGTATATGTGCGAAATCCTTTGTGTACCAATGTGTCCCCGTCCCTGTCTGACCCACTTGTGTCCCCGACATATGCATGTCACAGTGATTTAAAAAAATTACTGTAACCTGTATATGTCTGCTGTGGTCTGGTCTCCCGTTCAGTGCCCACACAACATACCCAGGCAATGCGGGTTCCCTGCCTTCGAGTCTGGTGACAAGGGGGATGGGGATGGGGGGGGGGGGGCTCTTGTTTTCTCCATGGGTCAGTGGAAGCAGTGATGGCAGATGTTGTCCAGTCAGTGATGGGGGGTGGAATGGGGAAGAAAGTTGAGTTTTCACCTCTTTTCGCCCCATTCTGCTGCCTCAGAAACAAGGTCGGACTGCCACTGTTTTCTTGGCAGTACGGCACATCCAAACCTGCACAGCGGAAAGGGTGTCTGAGTTCCCTCAAGCATCCCCTTTTCCCTCTCTCTCCATCGACCCGGGAGGTATTTCTTGGCAGAGGCGGCAGTCCGAATGCGGACTTTTGTCTATGGAACCGCGAACATCTAAATCCAGCAGGTGGACTGTTACAGTGGCAGATGGGCTTCCACTCGAAAAGCCGGTGGCGGGACCGCTACCACCAAGATCTAAATCAGATCCTTAATCTTCTTGTGCATATCAAAAAATGAATGTGACCTTTTGTAATGTAACCTGATGCTCGTGTAAAGTACTCCAATGCCCTTGGGCTGAGTTTGTGCTATATAAAACATAACTCTGCAAAAAGAGGCATCTGGGAAGAATAACACGCAGTGTAAAATAACATTGAAAATGGTAAAAGGACATAGC
This sequence comes from Pleurodeles waltl, assembly GCF_031143425.1. NCBI lineage: Eukaryota > Metazoa > Chordata > Amphibia > Caudata > Salamandridae > Pleurodeles > Pleurodeles waltl. The sequence continues at coordinate 653,430,457 of NC_090440.1, read as the reverse complement.
TAAAATAGAAGAGGAGGGTATGGGTATTTAGCTGGTGTGAGAAGGATTGTCGATATTAAATAAGTGACTTTTTAATTCATTTTTAAAACTTGTCAATGAAGACATTACGTATACTTCCCTGATATATGTGGACTAGGGGTAGACAGTGTCAGAACAAAACCCAAGTGGATATTTTAGTCTTAGCATCTTGGTACTGATCTGTAGGGCCTCCAGGTAACTGTTTCAAAACTAATAGTGGTGGTAGCTTGGCGGGAACTTGTTTGAGTGCCTGGCCCACTGCTGCCTTCCTCCTTGTTGGGTTAACCACTTACTCTTAAACCGAGGATTTTACTGTGTCTTTAATTACAAAAAGCTCACACCAAGATATGCTTTTCGTTCACTGATGCTTTCTTTATTCATCTAAATTCTATGCCTGCCGTTGCCTATCTGTTAACCCAGTTACTTCTTTGTGCATGTACCTACCACCAAACACATGGTCACACTGTTATCCAGATACACAACCACATGCACTCTGGAGTCAGCAGTCGCATGTAGTTGGTTACACAAATAATAATATAAATGCATACAAAATATTTATACACCAAGGCACATCACTTACCCAACTCAAACATCTATCACAGTAGTCATTTTTATCCTAGTTCTCCATGGTGCTATTAAAGCACCTGCTGGCATAAGATAAAAAATAACATTAATTGCTTCATAGGAATTCAAACTTTTGATATGGATGCCTTTGACCATGCACACATCTTGCACGGCTGTATGGTAATCATGGCCCAAAGGTACCAGGGTGAAGCAGAGTCCAGAAGAACTACTCAGGACTATTATAATCAAGTGGTGGGGGTAGTGGGTAGTGGGATAGTGAAATAACCTCATAGCTCGTAGTGTAGATTCACATGTTAGGGGCACTCCTGCCATCTAGTGCTAGGCATAGATGTTGCTAGTTATGTTTCTTTGGCAAAATGTTTTATTCTCCGGGAAAAATTGTTGCTCCTCACAGGAGCCCATAATGCACCATAACAAAGACTCTATTTCAGATTATTAGTAATAGTGGGTGGTATTGACCACATAGCATCTTTACTTATGTCTGCTCATGGTATATTGCCTAAGAAAGCCATTGTAGCTCCCTTTTGTCTTGTGATCTGGGCACAAGATGTAGAGTTCATTTTGCTTTGGCATAACAGACCTGAATGCATTTGACTGTCCATTTAGCGAGACCCTACTTTGGAATTGGTTTCCCAAGTGTGGTTGTGCAAATGCAAGAAATTGTGATTTGTTTTATGAATGGACTTAATACGATTCATGTAGTACATCAGAACTCTCTTTATGTCTAATGTGTCATGCCCTTTTAGCCACTGGCTCAAGGTATGGAAAGAAAATGGGTAGTTCAATGGTCTGATTAACATGGAATGGAGGGACCACTTTTGGCAGTAAGCAAGGATTTGTCCTGGGGACAACGCATCTTTGAGAACCTGGATGAAAGGCTCTTATACTGTTAAGGCCTGCAGCTTGTTAACCCTTTGCAGGGAATTGATTGCTACTAAGAATGCTACCTTACAATAGATATATTGCATTTTAGAAGATTCCAGTGGCTCAAAAGGAGGGCTTGTAATTCTATAGAGTACATCATAGAGCTCCAATGTAGGATCTGATGATGTTCTTGAAGAAGTGACTGCTTTAAAGCCCTCAATGAACGCTTTGATGACAGAAGTTTTGAATAAAGATGTCTGTTTTTCATGTAAGCCACTATTGCTGCTAAAATGTAGTCTAATAAAGGTGTAAGCCAAACCCTGCCTTCTGAATGTGCAGCAAATAACAAAACGCCTTGCGCCAATGCTCTTATAGGCTCTGTTAGTTTGCTTGTGCAGTAATGAACAAAGCGGTTAGACTTTGCTGCATGACAAACTTGCCTGGCAGGGTTGTATGCCTCCTGTAGGATTACCATTCATTCCTCTGCTCCTCTGGAAGTTTGAGATACCTAAACTCTAGAACGAACCTCCAGTACAAAATTACTATTTTCATTTCCTTGAGATTTGGGTGCCTCAGTAGCCCCTGATGCTGAGTAAGAAGATCTCCTCTGATGGACAGTTTCTCATTTGGGTGGGCAGATATTTCCAGAAGCACTGACTATCAGGGCTGTTATGCCCATTTTGCGACAAAAGTATTGTTGAAGTACTTGGGAATGTATCTCCTACTCATGTACCTGTTGATGCGTCTTCCCATTTGCCCCTCATGGTTGGCATGGGAGCGCTGGTGAGTTCCTGTATAGCCTTATAAATCCATGTGATCAAGTGAAGGCCCTCCCCCATGTTAAGCAGAGTTTGTATGACAGGATGGGTTTTGGATTCTAAGTCTTAAGTGGACCAGAGGACTGGACATCTATTGCAAATTGTCGCGGAGCAATGTCGTAGTCACATAGAAGGTGGTCAAAGGTGAGGAGGTGTCTGATAGAAAAGATGTCACCAATCATGGTCAGTGATGGTTCCGGCCAACTCTGCAATTTTGGGGCAGAGTAAGCTCTGGGGAAGCTTGGGAGGCCCAGCAATGGAAACACTGGGGCTTATGGGGGTGGGGGGGGGGGGTGAGGAGGTGTACTTGGGCAATACATCTGCAAGCTACTAGCACCCACAAGGATCAAGGGGATGGGGGCATGATTTTGGGAAGCAGAAAACCTCTCATCGTGGTTGGTGTTAAAGGATCTGGTCCATGGCATGGTACCCCCAGGTCAGGCCCCACTAACTAGCGTGCCACCCATTGCAGCTGCCCCGCCAGCCAGCGTGCCACCCATTACAACTGCCCCACCAGGAAAGACGGGGTTCCTAGACCTCCTCTGCTGGGTGGCAACTGCAGGTGTTTCAGGGCTATTCGGTGGTGCTTGTTTCCCCAGATGAGGTCTCTAATAGTATGCCCAGGTCATGGAAAAAAGCCCCATAAACTTTGAAGAGGTTCACAAAATAGTTGCGCATAGAGTGTGGCACCGGAGTATGAGGTGATTTCCAGAATGGGACTCACACGGATTTCCTCATGGATCAACCAAGCAAGGTGGCGGCTGGAATTATCACATTCTGTCTGTCTTTTGGCCACATGGGCACCAAGATTGAAGCACCGCAGGTGCTCCAGGAGGGCCATGTGGCGTGTTTTGGCCTCAGCTAGCTCAGAGCTTTTAGCAGTGTCACTTTCAGTGGCTCTCTCTAGCTGTGGCAGGAGTTGTTCCATCTCCTCTTTCTCTCTATCTAGTCCCCTACCTACCCACACTATCTGTTGTAGGCATATCCTCCTCGTGATCACTTTGAAGGCGTCCCACTCGATTTTCCTGGTAGAGGCTGAGTTATGGTTTTCAATGAAGTATTGCCACATGTGGGACTCCTGTGTTTCACAGAAGCCTGGATCTTCCAGGCAGTCCTGGAGTGTTGACATTTATGCGTCAAGGGATGTGGGCTGTTCTAGTGTAAGGCCACTATAAGTGCGTAATGGTCTTAAATGATGTGACCAAGGTAGTCAGCATTAAATACTGAGTCTAGTAGGGTAAGAGAGCATGGTATGCAATCCAAGCCTACGTACAGGTTATGAGGTGCAGAGTAAAAGAAGGAGATTTGGGATGTCGGGTGCACGGCCCTCCATTTATCCGCGCGTGCCTATTGACAAACCCATCTCATGAAACGATCTGATTGTGTGTTGGGGACAATCCCCGAAGTGGTGGGTTGGAGCAATCTAGGTAAAGGTCAAGTACACAATTATAGTCTTTGCCCAGCACCCACGGTATTTGAATCTGGTAGGCCAGCACTCCTGTGAGCGTGGTCCAGAAGGCTTCCTGGTTGGCGTTTCGGGCATAGTACTCCCTGTAAAAATGCACAAAATCCATCAAGCCTGTCCTCAATCAGCATGTATCGCCCCTCCCTGGCTATTATTGTGTAAAGCACCTGGAAAGGAACCCCAGGCCGGATCCAGATCATTGTCCCCGCGCGTATGCCGAATAGGTTCTGGCACACACCAAACCCCTCCATCGTTTTTGTAAGCATTGCAGCTCCCCAGCTGTGGTGTGTGTTTCTTGGTGGAATATTATATGTGCATGTTGTCGCTTTATATAGGAGTATACAGAGTAGCATTTCCTCGCTGTGTGCATACCACGGATGTTCAGGGTGAGGAATATGATGTTACTGGGTGGAGCCATGGTGGGTATGGTAATGGAAACTTGTCCAAGGAAGAGTATAACTTCTGGGAAACTCCTGCGAGTGCCATAGTCTTATCTGTCTACTTGTGGGTGACGGAGGTTGCTGAATCATGCAAGGTCAAATCACGGAAGGGTGTCAACAAGTAAAAACAACAGCTCAGAGGGCCTACCGCAAACGGCAATGTGCCTACAACTGATTCCAGTTATCAATCTTTTAGTAATGTGGGATAGTAGTCCAATAGTTAGTGGCAAAGTCCAAGAGTGATATCACTTTGTTTGTCCACATCTGTGTCGTACTGGCCCGGCTGTAAAAGAACGAGGGCTGGGGTGACAGTGTCTCCACACAAGTGGTTCATGAGCCTTACAGGATTTTAACGCGGAACTGGCAGATGATAAAAAACAAGTTTTGAACTTTGATTTCAGCCGCGACACTACCAGTGGAGTAGGGAAAGTGAGGGATGACTCGACTGGATGAGCTAGTTGCTATTTTACGAGACTGTGCTAGGTGGAGAGACTCAAAGGTGATGAGAGTGATGGAGACTCAGCTGAGACCCACCTGATTGTCAGTGGCTGCTGCAGCTATTGCTTTAAAGTGCCCGCCTCACTTGATGATTGCCACAGTCCTGATAGTGACAAGACACAGTGAAGCTGGTGATGCCCAAGAGTGATGGCCGTTTGAGAGCTCGGACCTGTGCAGGGGTGACCTGGGATCGAGCCGTGCATAGTGAATGCTTTTGGCATACACCCTTAGCAACAGCTGATGGGAGTGGTCTACATGCGTGGCAGAGCTCAAACAAAACAAAAGACACCCGTTTCAACCTCATTGAAACACTCAATGTGGTACAGCCTACCACACAACCAAGACACCCCAAAGGCCACATCTTCGACCTTTTTTCACAACATTACCAACAATTAAATGAACACTATCCATACAACTGGGCTGGACTTATCAATTTGCCATCACTATCTCCATACTTAGCGTCTTACCAACAAACCAAGGTACGCACATAGGGGAAGACCAAACCTTCAAATACTTTTCCACAGACACATTAAGGAGTGAAAACATCTCTCACCCTATCAGCTCCATGTTTGATACCAACACCCATCAAAGTATCTTAAACTCTTTTTTTTAAAACTGTGTGAACATCTACACCCTAATTAAAACATGCAGGTACATGTCAAAGTCTTCAGGACCCTGGTACTTTAAAGAACTTGCTGACCAAAAACAACCCATCCACAGCTAGGAAAGAAAATGGAAGAAAAACTGAACTCTCAATGACCTCATGATGCTGAAGTCCATTTGTGCAGCACTCAGACAGTTCACCACATTAATTGAAGCAAAGTACTATACCAACACCAGCAATGAAGTCACCAGCTGAAGCAGAACACCTTTCAAGTGAATCATTCACGGTATTAATTAAAAGTGCAGTGACATCAACCTCTTATTCAGTGAAAAAAGACTATCAGACAGCACATCACCAACACCAAGCCTCCTTAATTTCTTATGCCCACATCTTTCCAAAGAGTCCCACAATGGTCAGCCCTTTAAGTCCTATCTCTTGCACCAACATACTCAACTCCTTAAAAGCCACTTATGAAGTTGATGTCTTACCCTCTTCCTTCATTAGGGCTATTTTTGTGGACGCTTTCTCAGTTATTATTGCTAATGCCTCCCTCATTTGGCACATTTTCCTAGAAGCTTGCAATACCTACACTACACGCTGATGATTTTGTCAACTACAGGTCCATTACTCACCTACCATTCATCAGCAAGATAATTGAAAAAACGTAGGGCTGGATGTATTAACATTAGTGTTTGCGATTACCAAATAGCATAATTTTGTGATTTGCTATTTAGTAATTGCAAACACTAACGTACTGAAGTGTGTTTTACACTTTTTGCGATTCCTAGTGAGTCCCAAATAGACCTACCTCATGACTATTAATGAGGAAGGTCACAGTTTGCGACCCTTTTGTGAATTGCAAACATTACAGGGATGGTGGTCTGCTGGGGTCAGCAGACTCCCATGTCTAATCTTTTACATAAAGCAATCGTTTTTTTTTAGTTTTTTTAAATGCAGTCAATTTTCCTTAAAGGAAAAAGGGATGTATTTGGGAAAAAAATAAGTTTTCTTTTCTTTTTTAAGAGCAGTCAGTAGACCATGTAAGCAGTGTCTTCTCTTAAAAAAATATTTTGAAACCATGCTCAGATGGCTTCCTATGTGCGAATGGGTCACCACCAACTTCAGGTTGGTGGCAAAATGCAATACCAATGCAAATCGGTATTTGGAAGAGATGCCCTAAACATGTCCCTTCTAAATACTGGTTCGCAATCCTATATTGCAATTTGGGAACAGGTTGCCGAATCACAATTTGGGATTGGTACATATGAAAATATCTTTTTGCATCTGCAAACATCCTGGTTCTGTGAATCGGACAGTTTGCAAATGCAAAAAGCTTCATACAAATGGCCCCATGATCTGTTGAACGCCACATCAATCCATCTCATTCATGACTTCCAGTCTGGCTTCAGATCATACTGCAGCACAGACACCACTACCACTACCCTACACTTCGTAGATGATGCCCTCTTGACCACAGATGAAGATGACCATTGCCTCATGATATTGCTGGACCTCTCAGTTGTCTTTGATACAGTCGACCAGCCCACCCTCATACCTTTCCTAACGTTTCAAAATGGATTTGAATGTCTTTTTCTGCTCTGGGTGCTGCAGAAAATTCTGGTGATTCCCCTGTTCTTGGTGTACTCGGTGGTGGTCCAGGCAGCTATTTTGAGTCAACTGAACTATTGCAGTGCTCTTTTTCTTGACTCTACAAGCTCATTCAAAATGTGGCAGCCAAGCTGGCTCTGGACTTGGCGCACTATGCCTCTGCATCATTCGTACTGGATTCTTTACACACCTTGCAGTTTGTTAAAAGTATTAGTTTTAAATCTTTGTGCTCTGTACACAAAGCTTTCCATGATATGGGGACAAGGTATCACAAGAAGAAATGTATCCATTACTCCGAAGTTGAAATTTGAGATCCTCTGAAGCGTTGGTACTGGTGGTTCCTAGGTTTGAGTGGCAATGCTTTGGAGGTTGCTTTTTTTCTGTCAAAGCTGCCTAGCTGCGGAATTCACTTCCAGTCACTTTGTGTAAAACCCTGGATCTTTTATGCTTTCGTAAGGCACTAAAACCTGGCTTTATTTGCAGTAGTTTCTAGTTCATTGTGTTTTCTTTTTTAAATCTAGGTCTATTATACCTTCACCACTAGGACACCTGTACAGATATTAGAGCACTCTAAAATCTCATAACATATGATAACCATAACATAATCAAAAGATAACAATAACGTAACATAACATACACATAACCATAACAATAAAATACCATGACATAACCATACCATAACCATAACATAATATAAACATAACATAATTAGTTTACTAGTTCTCCTTCTACCTTTCCAACTCACACCAGTTTTTTCACATGAGCACCTCCAGGTCCCTGTCACCTCCGGTGTCCCCCAGGGTTCCACAGTCTCCTGTCATCTACAAACTCTAGATGTAGACACTTGGTGCTCTCCTCACAAATAAGAAGCATCAAGATTCACTAATAGGCCGTTGATACACTTTCTACTTGAAAGTTTCTTTTGCTTCTGACATCCAACATCTTAAACAATGCTTACACATTGTCTGGACCTGGATGTCCAGCGCCTACCTGCAGTTTAACCTAACCAAGACAGAATTTCTATTTCCCAAATACAACACAACAAACTTGACACAGTGATATGAACCTCGAATTCCAACCTTGGTTTTATGCAATAATATTGGAAGCATTGCAATACCTAAATATCACACAAATATCTCTAGAACCAAAATATTGTGTTTACATACTTTCTCTGTAAACTACGAAAACATTTAGACCAAAATATTGTGGACCAGAAAAAAAACAGGTAAAATATTCATTTTGCTCTGTATACCATTATATTTAATTAAATTATATTATATTTAATTTCATTAAACATAAAGGTTAATTTAATTAAATTAATTTACTTAAACATAAAAGTTAAAGTTTTGAATAATATAATTAAACAGATATATTACCACATTAATATACAATTCAATAAAAAATATATATATACTTTTAAAAATTAAAACTTTATTTAAGCAATTAATGAAAATAAATGACATTATTTGTTAAGTAATAAGAAAACATAATAAACGCATATAACAAAAACATAAAGCAAATTATATAAATAAAATTAGAAAGTATTTTTCAAAAAGAAATAGAATAATCTGTGTTTATTTATTTTTATAAATAATTACAAAATATTTAAAACACAAGATAAAACAATTACAAATATTACCACAGGGATTAGATTTACTATTCACACTTCAGACATGGGCAAAAGTAGAGAATTTTTTTTAACTATATTTTATTGATTTTATGCAAAGTGCAAAGCATGAAAAAATATACAGTGTGATTTGAGAGCGTTATACACATTCCTACAGCAACTACAGAGCAGAGGCAGCAATAGTCAAGCATTATACAGTTTTCCCAGGCGAGTACATCTACTAACCCAGCCAAAATCAGAGCATTTTGTGTATACACCCAAGACTACAAAGCAGCTATCACACAAGAAATCACTGCTACTCACTTGGTTATCAAATAATGAACATGAGTGTGAGCCCTGCACACAGTCAGCCCACCAGCTCAGATCCACTCTCGGAGCTCAAATCATTGTCACCCTGATACATGCCTAACAATTGGGCCCACAACATTATGGCATCTGCTGCCCCTTCATCGGTATGAGATACTCTCATGTGGTGTTCTTCTGCCACTCCCCATTCAAGGAGATCTTTCAACCAATGATCCCTTGTGCCCAGCCACCCAATGGCCACCCGTCTCTTCGTTAATAATAGGGCCAACTGGGCGAGTCTGTTGGGGATTTTACGTCCTCTGGGGCGCACCACCACTCCCACTAAGCAGGCTAGCAGCGTCAATGGTATTTCAATACCAGTGGCAGTCTCTATGCATGGCACTGCTTCTCCCCAATAATCCATTACTTTTTCTAATTCCTATCACAGATGAAGGAAAGTAGCTCAAATCGCACCTCAGCACCCACACTTGGCTCTCTCCATAGGTTCTATCTTATTCAGACTCTAGGGAATGATATAGGTATGGTGTAGAAAATGGATGTCCAGCAGCTTAAATCTGTTGTTGCAAAACACAGTATGCACAAGGCCTACCACACTCAACCAATCCGAATCAGAAATGGACAGTTACAAGTCAGGGACTGCACTGCACTGCACTGGAACATGCACTGGGAATTGTCGGGGTTGCATGTCACCTTCAAGGGCTTTGTAAAAGAGGGTAATTAGGTGACCCCCATCCCCCAATAAGACCATCAAGCACCCCCGAGGGAGGAGGAGCTTCTGGGAAGTCCGCCCTGAGCTCCTCCGCAACACTCTCCAATTTAGCATAATGTAAGAAGTGACCCGGTCCAACCCCAAGGGAGTCCTGAGCATCTGGAAATGTAATGAAGGTATCTCTGGGACATATATCACCAGCTACCAGACACCCCTCTCCCTCCATTGTTCCATAGACATGTCTACAATTATATTCTGAAAGGGAGTCAGATCCCACAATTGTAGTTCCCTGCTAAAGATGGTCTGACGAAGAACCTTGTGAACAACTTTCTCCCAGAGGTCCGTCGTGTTTCAAATTTAATAAGGAACCAGGTGGCCTAACCTGCCCCCCCACACCCCTTGCATCAAAAGCTGAGGTAAAATGTCACTACTGACTTTGTTCCCCAGAAGCCGTTTCTCCCAATTCTCAGATTCTGTGAGTCATCTAGCAGCATGCTGCAAGTGTGTAATATAACAGTAGAGCTGTATATCCAGGGCCCCTATTCCCCATCCTCTAAGTCCTTCTTAAGCGTTGCCAGCGCTACCCTGCTGCGCTTACCCACCCACAGGAGATTTACCAATAAGCTAACCAGTTGGGAAATAAACCTCCTGCAGTGGAAACAGAGAATTCTGATCGAGGTACAGGCAGCACAGGAGGAAAACCATTTTAGCCATAGCTGCCCATCCCATCACTGTGAGTGAAAGTGTATTCCAAAATTTAATGGAGTTCTATAACCCCATCAACACCCTATCATGTTTTGGCATTGATGCTGGGCCTCAGTGTGCGTAACCCAGATCCCCAGGTACTGAAAAACCTCCAACTCTTATCGGAGACCCACATCCAGCAATTGATCCAACTGTCTCCCAATTAGGCCACCTAAGGGGAACAAGAGTGACTTGCGGACATTGATCCTAAGACCTGAGACCTTGCCAAAGGACCCCAGTAAGTCCACAATGGTAGGAACTGACTCCCCAGGCACTTGCACATACACCAGCGCATCATCCACTTATAAGGAAATGATGTGGGTAATGTCCCCTCTCTACTGGACAGGCTTCAGAAAGCTCACCAGCCACCCTGACACGTATAGAAGGGTCAGTATACAGAAGTTCAACCTAGGCGCAGAAGTTGGGGTCAAACCTCTTGCCCCCAAGACTGTCAATAAATAGGCCCATTCTACCATATCAAACACCTTTTCAAGATCAAACCATCTCCCTTTCTCCATCCAAGACATCATGTAGTACATGGGCCAACCTACGGAGATTATGAGTGGTGCTATGCGCCGGCATGAAGCCGCATTGATCATCATTATCAAATCCCGAACCACCCCCTGAAGACTGGTTGTCAATATTTTACACAGAACGTTAAGATCTGTGTTGAGCATATTGAGGGGTCTGTAAGCAGAAGGGTCCAGGTTTCAGCATCAGACTCACTATCCCCTTTTGCATTGTAGGAGGGAGAAGATGCTTCTCCTTCGCCTTATGTATATCTCTGGCAGTTTTTGTTTGGGAGCAGAAGAGAAGGCGTGATAGAACTCCGATGGGAACCCATCTCTGCCCGGAGTCTTGGATCTGTTAAGCACCTTGATGACTGCACCCACTTCTTCCAATATGAGGTCTTCCTCCAATTCCTACATAACCTCCCTCTGTAACTGAGGCAGCCCCACTCTGGCCAAAACCAATCCATCCCTACCACAGTGTCAGGTGGGCCAGCTCTATACACCAGCTTGAAGTGGTCCAGCAGGGCTGGCAGAATTTCACGTCGCCGAGTTTGCAACTGACCTCATGCATTCCGTATAGACAGAATAAGGGGTATCACCATTTCTCGCCTGATGACACACGCCAGGAGCTTACGAGATTTGTCTCCCTCCCGGTGTAGCAGCTGACAATAGAATTTCAGTGCGGTTTTGTCCAGCGTATCCCAGGGGGAGTGTAGCTCCTGGTAAACTGCTAAAGTAGTGGTGCATACATCGGCTAAGTGTACCTCTTGTTTCTGTAGTTCAGCTAGCAAAACCACTCCGGAGACAGTTCTGTGCATCCCTCTCCCTGAACCACAGCCTTTAATGCCTCCCACTCGATCGCTCTGTTGTCCATGGTCCACCAGTTCCCATTAAGGTAATTCTCCAAAACGGCCTATAAGTCCGCCCTACAGATCATGTCTGTGAGTAGATCAGAGGGTATACGTCATGTTCAGACCCCCCTCGGCAGCTCGCCCCAGGCCAGTGTCAGCAATGTTTGGGCATGATCAGACAGGAACCTTACCATGTGTGACACCGCGCCTATCCGTGCATGAGCCAAATCTCCCACCAATAACCGGTGGAACCGACTGTAAGTATTATGGGCCTGGGAATGACAGGTGTGTTCACGACCACTCGGGTGTAGTAACCGCCCCGCCACCCGTCCAATAGACCCAAATTATGCATCACTCTCCTCAACAAGCACAGTGGTTCGGTACCCTCTTTTGGCTGAAAGCGATCTCCTGCCCTGCACAGCATACAAAATCACCCGGCAAGATTATGGATGCGTCTACACTGCCTACCAACATGTCCTGCAGCCCTTCAAAGTAATGCTTATCATCAGCGTTGAGGGGTGTACGAGTTGAGTTGCGTAATTTCCCTGCCATCCAGCGTACCCTGTACCAGGACATACAGCCCCACCACATCCGCCTCACTAGACGTGTGCCTAAAGGGGATCCCAGGAGCCTCCCAGATGGCCACCACCCTAGCATAGGAAAGGATAAGAGGCAGAGAACAGTTGAACCCGGCATTTTTTTTTTTTGCAACTTCTGTGTCTCCTCCCTAATGAGATATGTTTTCTGGAGACAGACGATTTGTATCTTATAACAGCTAAAAAATGAGTGGACCCTATGTCACTTGGTGTACCCTCGTAGCCCAGGGACATTCCATGTGACCATGTTTAACTGATCATCCATAGGTATAGCAGATTCTCATGCGAGAGATTCCCTCCCCCCGCCACCCAGAATATCCAGCGCAGCAATCGCCACACAAGAAAATGCCTGCACCAACGAAATACCTAAACTGTTAAGATAACAAACAACCCCAAACAGCAGGATCTGAAAAAAAAGAACAAACTTCCCCCGGAATGCAGCATAGCAACAAACTTTCATACTGCAAATCCAACTGAACTCTTGCTGTTAGGATCCACAGCCTACCACAACCCCCCCCCCCCCCACCATGGCCTGCCACGTGCATGGAAATCTTGCCCAATAAGACACAGGCCCCACAAAGAATATCATGCCATCAGAAGAATCTAAGCATAGCGTGTACCAAGAACAATTTTCAAATAATCCAAAAGTCCCTGCTTGTAAACTCAAACCCTCAAGACTCTGCATTAGGTAGCATCGCAAAAACTAAGACCACATTAGGCGCCATGTCCACCCACAGACATGGTTGGTGTAGAATCCCACTCCAGCAATGGGGAGGTCTTCCACTACTCTGGCTGCCGGGCCGGCTGGGCCAAAGCCATGGTCCCATCCTCCTGTATCTCCACCCTGGCAGGATTGTTCTTTCCAGGGGGCCAGTGGTGCTCAAAACAGACTCCCCCCTGCCTCCTGGCGAAACCCTCCACATCTGCTGACTTCCGGGTTTCAGTTTTCCAGGAGACGGTGCGTTCCTTGGTCACCCTATCCCAAACTTCCAGCCAGTGGAACACATCATCAGGATGATCACAGAAATTCGATTTGACTCCCACCCAAAACCCCAAAAGTCACTCTCAACCTTGATCGATACAACAACATATAGTGGAGGCCCATTGCGCAAAGCTTGGCTGTAACCTCCAGGAATGTTTTCCAGGTGCCCTGTACCTTGTTGGTGTAATCTGGATAAATGGCGATCCTCTGGTCTCTAATTTGGCAGTATCAGTGTCCCTGGTCGCCCTGAGGGTACAGTTGATGATTATAATTTAAGATACTGGTTATGATGGACCGCGGGGGAGCCCCACGTCACAACAGAGCTACTATTGCGCTGTGTCCCTTCTCAATAATGAACATGGGGGACAGTCCACTGGACTTCAGGGAGCCACGTATCCAAATCTCTATAAACTGCTCAGTGTTAGCCCCCTCTGCCCACTCCAGGAACACCAGCAAGTGCACAGTGGCAGGACCATCCCTCTGCATCCTCAACCCTAACCTCAAGTGCCCCAGACTGAGACATGATCACAGGCACGTGCTTCCTCACCTCTGTCTGAGGTTTTTCAATAGAACCCTGAGTCAGGTGGACCGTCTCAGAGACCTTTGTGAAGGTCAGTGCATAGGAGATTTACTTCAATGGCCACTGTCTCTATCTTATTCTCTAGGGCCACTCTAGAGTTCTGAATGACCTCCAACAGCTCGGCTCTCAAGGGCTCCCCCACAGACGCTCAGGCTCCTGGTCACCCCAGCCAGAGGCATGCCACATAGTGCTCTGCAAAGCGGGGTCCAGAGTTGTATAGTGTTCCATTGTATTCCCCCGAGCTGCCCTGCCTGCTTATTCCTCCTCCTGTGTGCAGAGAAGCAAGAATCTCAAGGCGCACCTGCACCCCAAGGCCCCCACGCAGGAGACTCGGGCACCTCCCCGTGCTTCATTGGGGCAAGGTAATGCGGCCAACAGCAGTCTGGTGCACCCCTCAGTCCCTGAATGGCCAAGCACACAAACACACACAGCAGGCAGGCAGGCAAACAAGTCCCCGGAGTTGCACACTGTTCAGGTATCACGTACCCCACTCCAATGGAAGGCACAACACAGAGGATTCAAAGCTGCCCCAGGCACCTACTGTACAGCCCAGTCGGTCCTCCATAGGCCACACTTCTGATGTTGTAAGGATAATGTTAGAGGGCCGTCCTGATGGCGTTGCCCCAGCAGTGCTATGTGGCGCTCTGCCAGCCGCACGCTGCAGAAGATTTCTCCAGGCCCAGCTGCAGCAGCGCCACATCCGGCCTCCGGTGTCCGACAGTGCTCCCTGATGTAGTCAGGAAAGGGGGACATCGCAACCAATACCGCAGCACAAGGCATCAAGATCAGGAGGTCTCCAGGATCGGGAGTCTCACACAGCACTGAGGCTCTGCCATGCGCACACAACAGGCCCATCCAATGGGGGAGGAGGACACCCAGGAACTCCAGGCTCTGGCAGTCTTCATAGCTTCACGAACCCCGACGGGTTCTCATTGACGTCCCCACCCATCTTCGGGCAGGTAGTCCAACCTTTCAGCATACCCCCCTCACTTCAGAGGGGCCCGCACTGGTTGCCGCACTGCCACACCCGTCCTCTCCCCCAGCTGACGAAGGCCTCTGAGCCAGCACGCAGGACCCAGAGCAACACCGCACAAAGGGTCGCAGCAGTTCCCCACGCAAATTTACACGGTTCAGGGGCCTACCAGGATAGCACTCCAGTAAAATGTGGGGCACAGTACCCCGGTATGTGGCAGGATTCCACAGGATTAATGGGGCCGGTCAGGAGCCCCTTGGAGACGCGTCCTGATGGCCATCTTGCATGGCTATGTTCCTAAAATAGAGGAAATGCTGGTCTTTTGAGTGTCAGATTTTCAATTCCTGCTCTGTCAAAAGCAAAACTTGGAAAAGTGTTGAACTTTGGAAGGTCAGGTTTACGTTTCCCAGTCCAAAATAAGCTAGGTAAAGCAAAGTGTTGGACTTGAGAGGAGTTTGATCTACTATTCTTACTCCCATTTTAGCAACAATATGGAATGTGTGGACTTTGGAGGGGTCACATTTACTATTCACACTCCAATATGAGCAGCATTAGGAAGAGTTTCGGACTTTGAAGAGGCCAGAATTACCATTCCTACTCCAATCTGATCGAAACGAGAGTAAGGGTTGGATTTTGCAGGGGTCAGGGTTACTCGTAATGCTCCAATGTAAGCAAAAGTAGGGAAACGTTTGGATTTTGGAGGGGTCAGATTTACTGTTCCCACTCCTAAACTTTTCAAATAATAAATTTAAATATAGAAAGAAGGGTAATTTAAAAATATATATAAAATAATGAATGTACTATGCATCAAAACATTGATTAATTAATAACAAGTAAAGTAAATAGTGGTAAACACAAACAGCTGCATTACTCTAAACATTTCCCTTCCCTGTGTTGAGTTCTTATTGTATTTTCTCTTAATGTTGACACATGCATTAATCAGTTAAACCACAGAAAGGACTTATGTTAGATGAACATTACCAGCAGAAGAAGAAGTATTGAAACTTGCTCATTTCGGAACTACTTGAAATTTTACTGGACTTGAATAATAACAGTGATACAAATTAGAGAGTAGCAGACTAACCCTATGTATGTACCATTTTGCAGATGTCCTAACGTTTTACAATTACCACATTGAGTGTTGAAGAGTAGGTGTGCATTACTCATACATTGTGATTGTCACTTGGGAGACCTGGCTGACTAGCTCTGTTTCAACCTTTCCCATTGGATCAAATTATGGAAACCTGCAAAAATAACTAAATAACTTTATGTCCCCTCGTCTCAAACATTTTGGATTTCATAGTGGTAATTCTCATTTCATTGTGCATTACACTTGCATGTGTTTTTTTCACATTGAGAAGTTACTAATCTCTTAGCGCTAACTGATACAAGAATTTCTGTCACTTTCACAGTGACCCATAGTTCCCACATCCATTAGCAGTTTTCAAGGAAAAAGGCAGTCAGACAAAACCGCCCATTAAAATTTACTAAGATACAGTGAAAGGAGAGGCCCTTACAGAAATGCACCTCCTTGATTTCATTTCAAGAGATTCACCCCCTTATTAGCACGCTCTAAAACAACAAACTAGTCTTTCTCTGGGCAGTGGTGTAACACAAAAAGATGATGCCCCTTTGATATTGCCAAGTAAAAGCATTGCCCCATTGTAAATGGCTTTCATAGAAGTAGGTTGGGGTTCTGGCCCATTCTCTGGCACTCATTTTTACTGGCATTTGGACCTGTTACGCTGCCATTGTATTGGCCATTCGATTTAGTGGCATAGTTGGATGCCTGGGCCTCTGTCTACGATTGAGTCCCCTAGTTTTAAGGGCAGGCTTGATCCCAAATCTTTGGCCATTTCAGGGACCCAGTATTGTCTTTACAGAGGAGTTCTGGTCTGATGTCAGTATTTGAAACCCTGTCAGTAGACTGCAGGGGCAGGTCTGCAGGACTACTTGGATCCCTCCGCAGTGCAGTGACCACAGTGACACATGTTTCACCCCTGGTAATTAACAGGCAAGAAAGTAGTAGACCTCTGGGGAGATGAGCAATGCATGTACGAGAGCATCTTTCTGCGTTAGCAAGTTTGAAAATGTGGCAGTATTTTGTCTCAAGTCAGTTTCAGATTCTTTATAGTATGTCACGCTGACAGTTAGGCTCTCAGTGAATATTAGGGAGTGATTTGGACCGTATGGGGTTGGATGAACGGTTAGAGAATCAGAGGTGGGGGATGGAGATGGGACACCACCATCTCACACATTACCAGTGATAGGCTGAGACTTATTTTCCATCGGGTTTTTGTCTAGTGTTTCTGGTGATGTAGATGTATGTAATTTGGGGAATGGACTTTCCAAACACCAATCCTGTCTCGGTTTGTTTTGCATCGTTTTCATCCCATCTCCCTCTTTCAGGCAGTCCAGAATGTCAATGACAAGCTGTTGGAGAAAGACCCTGAGGAGAAAACGCTGTTCGATGTCATCATTTTGTCCAACCTTACCCCGGAGAGTGGTGTACGTGTTGTCAACAGTGTGAAACACTATGGTTAGTTGTTCAAGTCCATGATCACCTTCTTTTTCACAAATGGTCCGAAGCCCTGTAGGTAACATTCACAATTATCTATGTGCCAAATGTAATTTCGGAAAGAGAGCAGGCATTGCTTTTTAACTGCTTCCCTTTTCTCCATTTTCTAATTTATATAACATTCTGGAAGTGCGTTAATAAACCAATAGCACTATTTTTTTGTTACGCTCAGTAAAATGAATTGACTCTTGTCACTGAAACTCAGTGCTTGCCATGGCAATGCGGTGTTTAGTGTTGATGGGCCAGTCCCTTGGTGATAGTACTATCCTGTGCTGTAGCTCAGTGGTGTGCTGTTTGAGTGGTAGTCATCAGCACTAAAATAGGGCTATTGTAGTGCTGTTGACTTGCGGGTCTTTGATGGTGCTCTTGGATGTTCGATTGGTAGCTCAGCAGTAGCATAGTGCACTTGCTGGGTCCTTGGTAGTGTTCTTTGTGTAATTCCTCAGCTGGCAGCCAGGTGCTACCGCTTTTGAAATAGTGACTGTGTACTGACTGCCCCGTCCTGCCAACTTGCACTGGGTGAGAACCCAGTAGAATAAATCAACAAAATAGAATTGAGATCACCATACTAACTCTAACACTGGATGTGTCTATAAACACTTTGTGGTGCTGTGTAGCCATGCTGCCAACAGTTAAAGGCAGGAAGTTCAACAAGTGACCAATCCAACAACACAGAGATTGCTCACCTGTGCGCATGTTTCTTATTCTAGGCAGTAAAAGCACCAAGAGCTCAAATGGAAACAAAATGCAGCTAGGAATACGTTTCTTTAGCTTTTGAGTATTAAATGAAAGCCTACGTTTTAGATGGACAAAGAACTTAAGTTTTACCCTATGTGCAACGGAGAGGATGCACTGGAAGGCAAGATGAGGGGAGCTGAAGAGAAGGAAACCTGATTGAATTTTCATGAGGTATGCCTGTGTGCACTTCGAGGTGCCTTAGTAGACAGGAATAGCCCAATCTGGGTTCGAACATGTCAAAATAGAGGAGATGTGACAGAAGTGGTCTATGGCCTGCATTATGGGCAGACCTGATAATTCCGGTATGTGTGGTAAATAAAGTAACCCCACATACTGAAATTATGATGTTGGCAGCTGCAGTTTTCTCCTGATAAATTTTAGCAAATCAACCTGATGGCATTTGGCAGAGGGAAAAATGGCCAGTAATTACACACACTGTGGTGCCGCAAGTACTAAAATCTGCATTATCAGAAACAAACTCATAATTTGATGGTATTTATTGCATCCGATGAATTCTAACCCAGTAGTCAGATGTGAAACCTGCAGATGAATACAATCACCCTGTTTTGTTGTGGTTTAGTCTAGCGTGGTTGCCTGTCATTCCCTGGTCGATATCCACTGATGGGATAGTTTCAGTCAGTTGCACTCTCACAGCAGATTGTCAACAGTTCTTTAGTTTTTGAAACTTAACCTAGGGCTGACAGATCTAAACCAGAGGCCAAATGTGTTTAGTGAAAGATGATGGTGACTGAGCTGACAGCTGCTTGCAGATGCCAAGCCCATAATGCCTGCTAGAAAAGTGAGCAAGGTGTAACGGCCAGTTTTTAAGGCCAGTGGAGAGACCCAGCACTATCATGCTCAGACATAGCTTTCATCTCACTCAAGCAGGTGTCATCAGTAGTGAGTAAAAAACGAGTTTCCATTTGTGACTCTTAAGCTGTTCTTGCCCCAGTGTAGGGTTGTGCACATGAGCCAATGTACTTGAGTGGAATCTGAACATACTTTATTATATAACGGTTCTTGACTCCCCATTGCTCTAATCTAATGCCTAAAATGTCTTCTTGTTTTGCTGTTTCCTCTGTCCAATCAAGGTTTGGAAATATCTAAGTTCTGCTTTGTTGGCGAGGAGGACTCCACAATCTACCTGAAGTCCAACAGTGTCAAGCTGTTCCTTTCACTGGACCGACTGGATGTGTGCAATGCACTCAAAAGAGGTCAGTGAGTGGTGTTCATGTCCTCGCCAGTGAGTATAATGGTATGGATTCTTTAGGGAGATTACTTTGTGGGGATGTGGCCTCTCCAGTGAAATCAGGGCTTTGGGCGCTCCAGAAATATACAGTTATGGAACTGTTAACGCGTCCGTCTATGTTAATTTATACACATCAGGACTCGTTTTAGGCCGATGAATCTTTGGGCTCAGTGGTGAGACACCGTAGGACGAGATAACTGATCAATATATCAATCAATATGTCAATAACATTGTCAATAGTTAACACCAAAATATATCTTACTTTAGTCATTAATAAACCTTCGGCGCAATCATGACCTTTCAGTCACGAATAACCACACCTTAATGGATTTTTATGAATTTTATTCCCTATTGATTACAATCTAATAGCAAATGCATCAATCTCAAAACCAAGAAGCAAATAAACATAATCACAAGATGACAATCATAATACGCTTTCAATAATGCAAGGATCAGAAGCATAGACAATCAAATGACTATAAGCAGATCGTAGTACATAAAACCTTCTAGAGATATTAGTTCAGCATAGCACTATGTCAGTCACGTCAGGTTGTCAGTCGGGACGAATGTCTCGTCTAACCTCTAATTAGCATTGGCATGTTGGGCTTCATGCAAAACAATTTTGAACACCAATTTGGAAAACATCTAACTAAGGTCTCTAATCAAAAACATACAGCAGTTGGTACCTAGAAAGAAAAGGCAAATGAATGCATTTCCATTATCAATGATTATATTTACCCTCCTCAGAATAGGACAGCGTACAGAATCAGTCTTCGTCTTCAGGATATCAGTTGAGTTCACCGTCAGTCTATCTAAGTTAGAGGCAAGGGACACTCTCCTCATAAGGAGGAAAGTGTAATGGGGCAGTCTATGGGCGAGGATGGTTTTGTCTAAGTCTCAAATCACCAAATAAAGTGACAGAGTTTCTGGATGCAATCGATATCATTCCCTACCCTAATGCTCTTTGTCTCTTGTGTCATGGGTTTTTCAAACCTTTTTCGTAATACATTCCCCCAAAATTCTATTGGTCAGTCACTACACCCCACTATCGGTAGCCTATTAAATTATACATTAAGTAATGCATTTGTCATTTCATGATAATTCCCTAATTCCTAATTGGTCTTCATAATTGACGTTTTTCGTAGGTGGCACATCCGGGGTTACTTCATCGTCTTTGTACATATCAGGTCAAAAGTTCTCTTCTTCTCGCTTCACCGTCCTTGGAAGTGTCTATTATTGTTTCGAAGTACATATCTTTTATATGAAAGCTACTAGCATGCGGATGGGAGAGTTGGGTGTTGTTGCAAACTAGTAAGAGAAAAGAACAATCGCTGGGTCATGGTCTTTTGCAAGTCAGCACACTGGAGAAACAGAAAAATATGCTTTAATATGAGAGTTACACAGCTAGTTCTCGACTCACGCTAACTTAGGATATATGGTTCCAATGAATGCAGTTTTATACGTGTTAATGTGCTCAGTTAGACAAACTATAAACGATTATTTCTTACAGTCGACATTAGTTTATACATATGAACAATTCTCCACGTTTATGAATACGCTTCAATGAATATTTTATTAAAATAGCATTGTTAGACATAAGCATTTCACGTCTTATAATATGTAATATTTAAACTACGCTCTCTCAGAACCATATGTTGAGGCGTAGCCTCCCCAGTGAGTTTTTTTCTAGGTGTTCAGGAGAGGTGAACCCTTGTGGGACCACCCCCAGTAGGTTTGAAGATGGGAATATGCTGTCTATTGTATTTATTTGTATTAGCTATGAGAAAAGGTAGGGACTGTGGGGGCATCCTCTTTCCATTGAGTCTTGGGGTGTAGGTGTTCTGGACACGGCCCCTTCATTGGGTTTCATGATGAGTGCTTAAAAAAGATGCTGCTTGGGCATATGTGCTTTTCATTGTGGTGTATGGGTGTAGTGCTCAAGCTGGGCGAATCTGTGAGGGAATGACTCGATTCCAATGGGTTTACCAGTGTGGATGCTGAAAAGTGGTGTTGCTGTGTGGACCTTTTATCTGCAGAAATGTCTACAGGACCTGTAATGCCTTTGTCTGAGTGGAGTGCAGGAGGAACTGTTCTGCCAGTAATCTCCTCTGTCATGAAGCTGCACTGTTTTCTCCCAACTCTTCCAGTCGTGTTTCCTGACTCTTAGCTTCTGCTGCTGCTTTAATAGCATTGCCTCTCTAGTAGTCTACCATAATAGCACATGTTCATACTTAATAAATGTTATACAATAATTTAGGATATCCCACAGTTTCCTGACAAACCTTTGTCAGGTGGCACTCTTCCGTCTGCCCAAGTGACTTTCCAGTGCCCAGGAAAGTTTTATAAGTTTCAACCCCTTCCTGTTCCAGTATTTAATCCATGCCCAGAACAGTGTCGGTGGGATTTAACACATTGAGCTAGTCCTTCTCAAATACCTCAACTTGGGGATTGATTCAATTCCTGGTGGACGGCCAATTCTTCCTCCAGGGCGATGAAGTAAATTACTCCATCACCCTGATGGAAAGATCACCCACCAGATTTATAAATGACCTCCAAGCTGGCGTTGATTCTTTTTTAATTTGAAGCCATTTTTATTGAGGTTTAACAAAACCATACAGAAGAAGCACAGAAAGATTTGGATTGACCGCAGATTGGGGTATGATAACTGGGAGGGATACAACACTGTTTTGCTGTAAATTCATAGTATTGTAACCGTTATGGAGAGGCAAGAGATGAGTGTGACCCTATGAGTATAAAGGCAGCGCACTATGCAATGGATTACCCCAGACTTATACCAGGGCATGGAAAAGGACAGGAAAAAGAGAAATGAGAGGACAGATAAAGAGAAAAGCAGATAGGAATTCTGGACGGGGTGGGATAGAGGAGGAGTGGTGGATGGGAAAAAGGAGTGGGGCAAGAGGAAAAGAGGGGAGTGGGGCAGGGCGATTGTGGGGAAATGGTGAGTGGTTGGGTGGCCAACTATGGTGGTAAGTGTTTAGAGATATATGAGTCAAGTTTTGGCAATTGTTTAATTTTTTCTTTCTTTCTCCCGTCACCACAGGATAATCTCTAATACTAATGAACACGGCTCACCCTCCAAAAGGAGGAGGATATCCTCTACTCTTTTTAATATTTTTACTGAAGCGTTTACTATAAAAGCAATTGCACACCCTACAATACCTCAACACAATTCTTATTACAAAAATAGACAATAAAGCAAAAATCACACTAGAACCCATAGCCCAAAGTGAAATTATAAACGCAATTGAATTATTTAAAGCTGGAAAGGCACCAGTGCCTGATTGCTTCGCCACTTCCTTGTGCCTCATTTATCACACCCCTTAAAGTCCTCTTATCTCACTTCTCCGCTACAGAAACGATCACTGGTACCGCTTCAGAAGCCACTATTATAGTCATCCCTAAGAAAGGTATAGAGCCCTCTGGCCCCAAGTACTACTGCCCAATATCCCTAATAAACACTGATGTAAAATCTATGCGAAAATCCTCGCCTTCAGACTGGAACCCATCCTCCAAACGATAATACACTTGTCACAATCTGGCTTTAGTAAAGGTGGGTTCAGCGCAGACAATATCAAACTAGTTAGTCATGTTATCGAGAAAGCAGATATTGCAACCAACCAGCCTGCGCGATTGCATTAGAAGCCAAAAAGGCCTTCGGCAAGGTCTTGTGGTCTTTTCTACATGCAGCCGTCACTGTGTTTAATCTCAGCCCAAATCTATCTAGAATGATTCTCAAACTATATATGGAACCTAAGGCCAGAATTGAATGTTAATGGAACCCTATCAAACAGTTTCAAACTACAAAAAGGAACTAGGAAGGAGTGCTCGGTTTCCCCTGTACTTTTTCTACTCACAATGGAACCACTCCTTAAAAAAATTAGAGAGAACCCCTCTGTGCGTAGTATCCCATTTGCTGCAGATCTACAAAAAGTGGCAGCATTTACATAAGACATCCTTCTTTTCACAACATAAGCAGACTCGGCTATAACCAGCATCATGTCAGCCGTTAAAGAAGATTCCCAAGTCTCAGGTTACACTCTTAACAAGGACAAAACGGAGGTCCTTGCCTTGAATGTCCCCAGCAGTAGCTCAGTCATTGGGGGTCATAGCCTCAAATGTAAAATACAGATCAACCAAAACCTTGGAGAATCCTTTGACCATTATGAAAAAACAACTCTAGCCAAAATTAGGTAGATAGTAGATAACTGGTCAACCAGATTTATCACCTGGGGCGTATCGAAGCCATCAAAATGATGATCTCTCTTCGCATTAATTTCCTATTTAGTGTAACGCCACTCCACCTGTCAGTTACCCTTTTTTTTACTAGAATAGATCTGCTACTTAACAATTTTCATTCATTCTTAAAGCACTGCCAGAAAACCTCAGTCAAGCCAGTTCCTGTCAGTGCATTTTGCTGTTTGGTGCAAGGCTCCATCAACTTGACTGAGTCCTGCACCAAAAGGTTTGCTTTTTTATTATCAAAAAGAAAATCCCGAAACTGGATTTTCTTTTTGAAAATAAAGAAGATCGTACTCTCCTTGCCATGGGAATCCTGTCCCACGGTGAGGGGAGCAATTTGCTGTTTCCACTGCCCCTTACCACCAGGGTTTTCCTGACGGTGACGTGCATTGAAAACTGACCTTTAATTCCTCCCATCCAAATCAGGTGGGCAGAATTACAGGTTTGCCTCTGGTGGCTCTTACTCTTCATGGCTATTGGAGGGGTTTAATCAGGGCGGAGATGGACTAGTCCCTGCTGTGATTAAACCTATGGTCCGCCCGCATGTAAGTTGGGCAGACAGACCATTATTTTAGCGGCATTGATACTCAGTCGCCATTACGATGGAGTATACCACCAAGATATGTCAGCCCCCTAGTGCTAGGAGTGCACACTCTCATCTCTCTGTGCCAGCACCAGCTCCAGAGCGCACTTACTAAAAGTAATGTGCAGTGACAACGTGGGAAGTGGCAGTGTTTGTGACTCTATCATACACCATACTCTTAAAGAGAAAAGGCATATTCTCGGTCTATGCCAGTCTAGTTTACACTCACCGAGTATGATTTCTGTCTAGTCATCTATGCTGAAATATGTTCAGCTACGCTATTTTTTAAGTCTTACCAAGAGCGAGATTAGGCCACTTTTACAGCCTTGTATAATCAAAAAATATTCCTAAATAAAAATAGATACTTCTATACATACAAAGAGAAGCTTTGGGTCAGTTCTCTTGCTCTGTTCATCTGTCATTAACATTTTGTTTTTCTTGACCACAGCATACAGCATGGGACACCCTACTTTAGCCATTCAGGTTCTTGCATTGAGTGAAGGCATTTGCTTGATTGCATGTTAACAGGTGCATAAAAAGTGTACACTGTAGTGCCAAGGCTCGTCAAAGTTTACTCTGTTAATACTTTTTTATTTCCAATCTTTATCCTCTTTTATTTTGTTAGTTATCCACATGTGCTTAAACTATGCCCCTGCATTTAGATATTGGTGGAGGGGTATTCTGTCACAATGATGGCGATACCCTGTCTGCCTAAATCTAAATCTCATTGGATAAAATGAAATTTAGATTTCAGCGGGCAGGATATCCTTCACCCTAGTTCGGAGTAACCCCTCCGTCACTATCTAAACCAGGCCCTATGTCTTCAGGTTACTGTAATTCAAAGTCTGGTATTCTTTTTCTCTGCAGCAATAAGAATCCTACTTTTCTTTGATGTGCTTTAAAATTAAAATAAATCATCTTTTATGTGCACCTGCCAGCTAGTAAGCACGCACGCTGTTATTTTAAAATGATATGTGATGGCTGTTTTTTACTTTTCAAATTTTATTGCAAGTATATGGCTGCCAAGTTTAGGTGGCAGCGCTTTTTTATTCATTCTTCTTTATATTTCTGTGGCATATGCTTGATATACATATTTCTTAATGTAACTATCTCACCTGCTTAGCCAATACTTGTTTTGTTTTATCTCCCAAGTATTATTATATCTTAGCATTAAACTCAGCATACTTGTTTTTACAAAGCTGAGTGAGCTAGACACTCTGGCCCACATAATGACTTTGGCGCTATAAACTGCCTACCGCTGTGGTGACGGCAACCAAAAGACCATCACCGTGGCTACCATACGTTCACCAGATTATGACCACAGCCGGACTTTCGCCACAAAAAGGGAGGAAATCTGGCCATGGCCATGGCCATACTGGCAGATGGTAGTAAAGTGGCGCCGCTACCAACAGCACTGCCACGCCAGTAGATCGCCACCAACCGTATCATGACATATGAAACAGCCTGGTGGTGTTCTGCTGGCGGGTGCTGCTGGCGGTAGCAGTGGCCCGTCCCATTCCCTGACGGAAGACTACCTGGATGCAGGTAAGTTGGGCTTCCGACAGGGGAGGAGGGTGGGGGCTGTTGTGTGTGTGTGGGGTTATGTGCATGAATGTGTGAGTGTGTGCGTGAACACGTCTGTGTGTGTGTAGTGTTGTTTGCGTGGGTGTATGCATGTGTGTGAATGCGTGTAAGAATGGAAATGTGAATGCGTCTCTGCAATGCAGTGTGAATGGATGTGTGCGAGCATGAATGGATACATGCATGAATAAATGCATGTATGCCAGTGTGAGTGGGTGTATGCTTGCATGTCTGCGAGTGTGTGCATGTATGGGGAGGTGGGGGTTGGGAAGGGGGTAGAGTGGATGGAGGGGTGTGGGGGGCATCTGGGGAGTCTTTGGGGTGGTGGGTGAGCAGGGAATTCCCTGTCACTGGTAGGGCCTACCGCGGCAGGCTGGCTCAAAATGCCGCCTGTGGCATCATAGCAGCCGCCAGGCTGGAGAATGTTATTTCCAGCCTGGCGGGTGCTACAGCCATGGCGGTATGAATGGTAAATTGGTGGGTTGGCTGCAGCCAAGCCGCCAATGTCAACATGTGGCAGGTATGTACCTCCAACATACCGCCTACCACCGGGGTCATAATGACCCCCTCTGTGTTGACATTTATGTGTGACATTAAGGGTGCAGGTTCAAATCTCGACCTGGTAACCTCAGGTTATCACGCTTTCAAGATCAATAAAAGTACTACCAACTTAAATTGAATAATAATAATTGCATATAAAAGCTCTATTTGTAAAGTGTTTCGGAGAAGAGTACTATATAGAAATATGTATTATTATCATAGCGAAAATAATGACTTTTTGAACATGAAAGCATGATGCCTTTGTTTCCTGTAGTATTTTTCAACTAGTGTCCAAGCGCACAAAAAAATATTTCTTCACACCATTTGAGAGACTTACTGGCTTTTTAGGAGTGCTCAATTCAGCAGTTGTTTCCTCTGCAGAAATTCTGAGCACTAAGTTAAAAACTAAAGTGAATGCAGTGGAGTGGTGGGGGAGTAAGGGAAGCATATGCAATATCGTGTGGTTACACACAAACAGACAGGTGTGCTGATAAGACAAGCTGACAGCACACCCTGTGGTAAAAGATTAGCCACCATTCCCTCGCTCTTGATTCCTCCCCACCCCCTTTCATCCAGTTGCACCCAGCCTTCACTTGTGCCTGACTGTACCCATCCTTCAACATGGTGCTAGATGCCCTGTGCCAGTGCTTGCCAAGTAGCATTGACACTGTTCTTTCCACTGTAGACCTAATGCCTAGATGGGTGTTAGGGGAATTCCACTGTCTGCACCATTTCTTACTTAATGTCCATCATGGTATAGACTACATGAGTTGTCAGGGTAAACCTGAAAATAAGTTACTTACCTTCGGTAACACTCTTTCTGGTAGGTACTTGATGTAACTGCAGATTACTCACCTTCAGAGTATCCCCAGGCACCAGGCTGGATCTGTAAGATGTAAACAGCATTGCTTCCTCGGGCGAGTAAGTGGCTCCAGGGTTTACTTCTTCCCACCCTGTATTGAGGATGGGGTCACACCTAAGTGCCATCATTGCATGTCTGTGTCAGTTTCATTTGTGACTCTGCCTGCACCCTCGAACACAAAGTCTAACAATAAACATAAGTACTAGTGTGCAGATTTCTAGTTGGGACATTTTTAGATGGAAAAAGAGACAATGTCACAGAACTGGGAGAAATCTTCGGTTAATACTTCAGAGTAATCAACAGAAATAGGGTTGTCAAAGACAAGGAATTTGTTTTTCTGATGGATACTTCTAACCACAGGTTCCTCACCTTGAGAAAAGAAACCAAAGCAGAACCTCCCCAGTTGGTGGGTCTGTGGATAGACTCAGATCAAAAAGTCCTGCAGGACTGAATGAACCAATTGCCATTCCCGACGGACCTGGCTGTTTATGCAGTAGTGCTTGGTGAACCTGTGTACTGAAGCCGTCGCAGCCTGACAGTTATCATGGACAGGCACTTTGCATGCCAGGTGCAACCTTGTCCCTGGTACAATGGCCCCAGAGTCCTTATGGAGACTGCTTCTAGGCAACTGCATAGTAGATCTTAATGCAGAGGACTATCTACCCCGACAGAGTTCTTTCCTGCACTGCCTTCACGTTACTTTGTCCAGAGAACCCCACAAAGAGCTGATAGTATTCCCGACGGTTTGGGTGCTGTAAGTGTAAAAGCTTAAAGCTTTTTTAGGGTCCAGCCAATGGAACCCATCCTCTTTCAAGGGTCGAAGCAGAGTAAAGAACTTTAGAAGAGTAATGGATTGCATAACGTGGAACACAGTCACCATCTTTGGTAAAAGGCCCTGGTCCTCAACTTCACTCTTTCCAGGAAAAAGGTGGTGTAAGAAGGCTGCACAGAGACAGCTTGGAATTCACGCATTCAATGATCCAAAGTTACTGCAACAGTATTTAAAGTCAGGAGACGTAATGGACAGCTGTGCATCTGTTTCAAGGAAATGCACATGAGGAAAATGACGGACGAACTGTGGTATCACAAAGGATTTGTGAGAAAAGAAACAAATGAGTCAGCAGGTGTTTTGAACAAGAACAGCTGGTCCAGCCAATATAAAATGACTGAAAGGACTGACAACTTTTTATGGTGCCCATTGAAAGTCCTTCCTGGGCCAGAGATAAAAACAAACAACAAAACATCTGACACCTTGGCCTGTAACGGATACATATTGTGGGTGCCACACTAGTCCACAAAGACACCCGGCAGCAAGGTTGACATCCGCAACTTCATGAGCATGATCGAATGCTGTCAATTGTCACAGCTCAGTCTCCATACATGGAGGTTCATATTGTGCAGGTGTGGGTGCAGGACTCTGCTGCTTCAACAAGAGATCCTGCCGAAGCAGTATCCTGCTCGGAGGACAGATGCTCATCTGCAGACGTGCTGGGTACCACACACTTCTTGACAAAGCCAGAGCCACCTTGATGACTTAGGCCTGGTTGTTCCTGATCCTCTTCAGAACTCGGGGCAGAAAAGGCATACAGATGTCCTGTGCTCCATTTTATCTGGAACGCCTCCCGAAAAGAAAGCCTTCTTAGGACTGCATGTTATCTGTGGTGTCAAAACCATCGAGCCATGGTTCTTCCCATTGCTGGAAGATGCCTTGTGCCACCTCAGTATGTAAATGCCACTCATGCTAGCTCCCAGAGACTAAGTGCCTCTTGGCACAAGAGTCATGACCTCACCTGCTATGCTTGTTGCAGTACCACATAGCATTTCCATTGTCCATCAGAACCTGAACCAGCCTGCTTTTGATGGATGGTAGAAAGACTTTCAACACCAAGCACATTGCCCGCAATTCCAGCAGACTGATGTGGAGAAAGGTATCTGCCAGAGACCAGAGGCCTTGGTTCCTCACTTTTCCCTGATGTACTCCTCATCCCATCACCACTGTCAGCTCTGGTGAGGCATGGAGAGGGGTCTGCTGCCTGTCTGGTTGCGGCTGAGCAACTACCACTGCAGGTCGTGTGCACTTTCTTCTGAAACCTGGATAGAATCCAACAGGTTAATGCTGGGCCCATTGAGACTTCAGGTTCCACTGTAAAACCCTCACTTATGCCATCTGCCATAGTCTACAAGCAGGATGCAGGAGACCAAGAGGCTCAGATGCCTCCGAACCAATGTTATTAAAAGTCCGGCTGAGGCTGAGACATTGGAATCTTATCCAGAATGTCCTGTACTTGCGATGGAGGGAAGACCTGTATCCAGGATGGCTCCAATGAAAGTGAGCCTCTGGGAAGTTTGGTGTGACTTTCTTTTTTTTTTTCAAAAACTTTTCAGTGGTTTTCATAACAATGTAACACGAGACAGCAATGACAAAACAGCACATATTCACATCCCCCTCTGTCACCTCCCTTCATATTGCGAAGATCTGCTTCAGTTCCGAATCGCATAACACCATCATTTGTTCAAGGCTCTGCCTTTATCGTAGTGTCCACTGTGCCCTCCCTCTTGTACCCCCTTTTTAGCTTCCTCTTTGTCTGAGACTACATCAGGCCCTTTCCACAGGGACCATATCTTTTCAAACTTATGTGGGCAACCCCTGGTGGGGTACACCAGCTCCTCGCCCTCCAGCACTAATCCATATTCGATGACCATTCTGTCACTGTGGGGACTTTTGCTCCTCCCCAGTACCTGTCTATATCCCTCCTGCCCATCATTAACACCACATTACAGAACAAGAGCTGGTACCTGTTTGTCTGCTCCTTCCAGATACCCAGCGTCACCAGTTGTGGAGTGAGAGTGATTGGGCAGTCCACAAAAAGAGATCATGTCTCTCACCTTCTCCCAGTAACCCCGTATTCCCACAGGGTGTGGATTAAAGTCCCCTTCTGTCCAGATCTCCTTTAACAGCGGTTGTTATCCACCTGTCCCATCTGGTAGAGATGGGTTCTTGTGTAAAAAGCCCTATGGAGTAGTTTCAACTACTCTAGCCTAAAGCCCATACTGATAGCTACCTCTTGGAGATATGTGTAGGCTTTCCTCCAACTGCCATCCTCCAACCTCTCCAAATCAGTTTCCGACTCACTACATAGGGCCTCAAGAAGGAGGCAGGCTATGCCTCAGGAGGGAGGCATATATCTGTGTCACCATATGCTTATGTAGGGGGGGCCCAGTACCTTCCATAAAAGAGGTATTTTCTCCTCGGTATGCCAGAGGAGGTTCCCATAGCCCGGTAGGATATGTTTCACTTGTTGTTATCAAAGATGTTGTCCCCCCGTCAGTTTGAATTGGGCCTGAAGTTCAGGGAATGTAAGCATCTCCCCTTCCTTCCAGATATCTCCCACTTTTGATATTCCCAGAATATCTTACTTCCTATGCTTCTCCACACTTTTTAGATGCACCAGCAGAGCCTAGTCCCGAAGCGGGGTCTCCAGCATCACTCAACCCTTCTAGCCTAGTGCTTTCATTGCTTCCTGCCTTATCCTAACCGCCTGGGCAGTGGAGCGTGGCAGTGAGTTACACCTGCCAGCTCCATATAGCCATTTAAGGCAACCCCCAGGATATATTGCCCTCCTGGCTGTGTAAATTGAGGGTTCTTACTGCACCATGAGAGCCCCATCATTTATTGCCTGCAGTTGTGCTGCCCAGCAGTACAACTTCATGTACAGGAGGGCCATCCCTCTGTCCTCTGGTTTCCCTGTCTGTACAGATAGAGCAATCCTCTGCTGGCCTCCATCCCAAATCAACTGTTGGTTGCCTCCTCAATGTCTTTAAAGAGTTTGTCTGGGAACCTAACTGATATATTCTACAATATATATAGAAACTTAGGGAGAAATATCATTTTGTAGAGTGCTGCATGGCATAATTCTGAATTCAAAAGTTTCCTCCAGTTGACCACCATCCCTCTATATTAATGCACTCCGAAGTTTACCGAAAGAAGGTGTCTAGCCAAGTGGTGACATAAATGCCCAGGTACCTAAATCCCGTATGTCCCCATCTCAAGGGATAACTTCCCTCTCAAGGTGGGGTCTAGTCTGTCAAGGGGAAAGCAGTAGATTTACTCCAGGCAATATGAATAGGGGATAGAGCATTCCAGGTTGGCCACATGTAGTAGGATATCATCTGTGTGAAGCGATACCACATCTTCCCAGTCTGAATCCAATTTCAAGCCCCTGAGCAGTGTGTTACCCTGGATCCTAGTCATTGGAGGCTCGATCGCCAGAGCCAACAAGAGTGGGGATAGGGGGCATCCCTGTCTGGTGCCCTTGCTATGTCTAAATTTCCTCAACCCTGTCCCGTTTATGCAGACCCATGCTAGTGGTTCGCGATAGACCAGCACTACCCATTTTAAAAACATTGGCCCAAAGCCCATTTTCCACAGAACTGCCATCAAGTATAGCCATTCCACTGAATCAAAAGTTTTTTCGGCGTCCAGTGATAGCAGCAACACTGGTTCATCAATCCGGTTTCTCCTGGCCAGACAGCCGAACTAAGTGAAACCTGATCAGGGGCTATTAACCTATGTTCATGAGCCTAGGCGCAAGCACCTTGGGCAGAAGTTTTGTTTCTATGTTCAGTAGGGAAATTGGCCTATAGGAGGCTCTGTCTTCCTTCCTCGTGGATAAAGGACTATGTTGGCCTGCTTCAAATCCTTGGGTAGGATTCTTCCTCGCAGTGCTTTTACAAGCATTACTTTCATGGGAACCACTATATGGGATTTCACACCCTTGAAGATCTCCGGCAGGCACCCGTTCGAGCCGAGGGCCCTTCGGCTTCTAAGTTGGGATATCAGTTTGGAGATTTCTCCCTTTGTCATTTCCATCTCGAGGGCCTTGCTCACCTTCTCCCTAAGGAAGGGAACTGGAAGTCCCTAACAACCTTCACCATGTCAGGCATAGCTCCCTCCAGTGTTGAGCAGTACCGTTTCCTCAGGTGGTCCGCGAAGGCCTGCGCTACTTCATTTGGGGTCTCCACTAGGGCACCCCCTTGGAGTGAACACTGTGTGTATCCAGCTTTGGCCTGCCTCGTTTTTATACAATCAAGCCAGCAGCTTCACAGATTTATTGCCAATTTTATATAGTCTCTCCTGTTTTTTCCTAAAGCGCTGCCTCGCCTCCTGGTGAGCCAGACTCTGGTACTCTTTCCTCAAAGTCTCAAGACTGAACACCCTTTCTCTCGTAGGGTAGGGCACATATTCCACCTCCCTTCATACCAACTCATCTTCCAGTTTCCTGCATAATTTCTCCCTTTTTCCTCATAGCATGGGCTCTTCAGCCCCCCTTCAATACTGCTTTATATGCCTCCCAAATGGTCATTCTGGAGCCCACTGAGTCTACACTGTCCTTAAAACAATGCTTATTGGATTGCCTTATCATGCCACACGTGTTCTTATCTGTGAGCTCCTATGGGTCTAATCTCCACACCCTCTCAGGTCTGGGTAATCTTGTCCAGAGTGTTGTCACAACTGGGGTGTGGTCTGAAATCCCTGTGGGCAGGTATTCTTTGTTCCCAAAGACTCACACTAGATGGTGTGGCACCAACAGATAGTCCAACTTGGACATTGACACAATGGAGTTGGAGGCATAGAAGTACTGTCGTCTTTGGCGATTATGGGCCCTCCGTAAGTTGGCCATTCTGTTCACATCCAAAAAATCTCCCATATGGGTATCTTCCTTTTGGAGGATCCCACAACTAGTCAGTCAGTCCATGTCTCACTAATGAGTCACATTAAGGTCTCTCCCCCCAGTAGCAGGGCAAAAAGGGCATTTGTTATCCATTCTCTGAGCTTTGCCTACCCTTCCCCTTGCATTCCCAATGGTAGGTACGAGGATGCGACCACCATTCCCATCCCGTTTCAGAAGCCTGTCACTGCCACATAGTAAGCCTGGGGGTCTATCCATGTTTTAATAAACTGCAGGGGCAACGATTGCCAAGCTATAATACACCTACATCCGTTGATCTCCTGGCAAAGCCTACATGGTCCAGGAGTCTATAGCGACCCTGGCCAAGGAATCCGCAGTTATTTCCCACCAAGTGTGTCACTTGCAACAAAATCACGTCCAAATTATGTATGGCCAGGTATTTGGTTACTAACCCTGTTTCAATTTGCTCCGATTCAATTAACATTCCACTACAGAACTTTTAGGGGAAACTCCTCGCCAGTTTGCTGTGTCCTGGGATCAACCATTTCGAGTCTTCTGGAATTGCCCCTCTATTAATTCCTTATAGGTGGTCGACCTCCCTGTGGAAGATGTGCTGTTTCCTTCTCCTTACAAACTCTCATTTAAACTCCCTCCTACCTACACTCTCATACTGCAGGCTTAAAATGACCTGCTTCCCCAACTGCTGAGGTGTCTGTCGTCCCAACCATGTTAACACAAGTATCTTAAACTACAGAGGCATGTCTCAACTTGGGTTGACCTGCGGAATGGTAAAGGAGCCTGCTCCACCACAGTCTCACAACACCCCTCCGCACAACCACTCACTGTCCCCCTATCAGTTTGTGCCCCAGGGCATTCATCAAAGTATCTCATCTGCTGTCATTGGCGTAACACTGGAGTGCGGCAGCAGATCATCTGAGCTGCTACCGGATGGCGTTTCATTCTCTGAATCCTCTGACTACCCTGCCAAGGACTCCCACCAGTTGGTCACCTCTAAGGTTTGACTCCGTTGTATGATAGCCACTGCTGTAGGACTCTTGTCATTGGGACAAGACTGCTGGATTCGGGTGGCAGCACCACGGTGTGTGGAGGACTGAGTCTTATCCCACACCATCTAGCAGCTGTCGGCCTAACCCCTTTGGCTAGTTAGCAGCACCTCACAGAACCCCAGAGTAAAGGTGATTTGTGGCATCCTGATGCATGACACTCTATAACTTCTCAGGAAGTCGTGGTGGAACAGAACTTCCCCTTTTCTCTCAGTTAGATAAGTCTTGTACATACATAAGACAAACAGAAGCAGTATTTGGTTCAATATATTTTATTGACACAACTGCATTCTATGCAATGAGTGATGAATTGCAGTTATTAGGACAGTAAAACAACACTATTATCATTGTGATGAAAAATGAGAAACAGATAAAAGAAGTCCCAACATTCTGTCACACTAGTGAATCTAAGATCCCTACCTGCACTACTAAAAATCTACATGAGAGCAAATAGCAGTGTTAGCCCTAACCTGCCCCTACTCGGTCTCTGCAAGGAAGACCCACACCCATACCTGGATAATGAGCAGAGAGTGTTGCCTGTTGGTCTGCTGGCAGTCCTCCCAGGCTGGCTGTAATGTTCCCCTCTAACTTGATTATTGGCAGTCTGTTGTTTTATAATAAAACATTTTGTTGTTCTGAGAACTGCCCTGACATAATAAAACATATTTTCTGTGTAGGGTAGAGATTGTACTTTTTGGACTGGCAACACTCTGTAAATGATCATGTACAGCTTCATTCAGTCTTGGGCTGAACACAAGATGAAATGTTGTGCAAAAGAACTAATAAATTCTGACTGGAAGGGCAACAGATAAAAATAATAAAACAGAACAGCTTAAATGCTTTTCTAAAATAATAAAAGGAATAAAATGAAATGCGATTGAGTGAAAGGGAACAGACCTCCGGAGCAAAGCTAAAATAAAGGTGCCCATGCAAAGCACTAAAATAGCCCTACAACACCACCACTCATGCCCTTCCGGTTTCTGCCTGGTCATTTGTGGGACCCAATGAGAGCCATCTGTGCGCCCTTCTGCACTAGTGAGGCTCACGCCAGCCCCCTTCCCAGGTCACCTCACCCCTGTCAGGTACTGGGTACCCACTAGCCTCCAGCGAGGCCCAAGCATCTGCCCCTCTTGTGAAGAAGTGGGAGGTTCCCCAGTCGATAATCCTAAATTTTGCCAGAAAGAATATTGCATATTGAATGCTCTCATGGTGGAGGTGCTTTTTGACCCTTAAGTAGAATTCTCGTTGTTCCTGCACTGCTGTGGGGCAATCGGGATATACATTCCTACTCCCTCCCTCTAGTGGCTGTGGCCGTGTTCCCTTGCCACCTGCAGGATGCTGTTCCTGTCCCTGAAATGCAGCAACCGGGCCATAACTGCTGTGTGCATATTCCACCCTTCTAGCACCACAGAGGAAAGCCAGTCCTTCAGATGTGACTTTAGCATGCGTATAGTGAACCCCAACAATGTCAGGAGGTTTGCTGTTGTTTGGTGGTGATCTGTAACAGACTGCGATGAGTCTGCCTTCAAAAGCTAGTCAGCAAGATAAGAAAACAGTGGAATCCCCAACCTCCGATGGTAGGCTGTGACTACTGCCATCCCTTTCATAAACTCCTAATGGTCACTGTTGAGGCTGAAGAGGAACATGGCAAATGAATATGCTCCTGACCCACCTTGAATTGCAAGAAATATCTGTAAGACTGTGAATGGAGGTATGGAAGTAGGTGTCTTGCGGCCAAAGCCCCTATCTAATTGCCTGGATCCATTGCAGACAGAACCTCTGCCAACATGAGCATCTTGAATTTGTCCTTCTGCATGAAGACGTCCATCGGGTGGAAATCTAAAAGAGGATGAAGGCCTCCGTCCTTCTTCGGTATGAATAAATAGTGGGAGTAATAGCCATTCCCTATTTCCTGACCCAACCCTTTCTATGGCTCTTTTAGTCAAAAGAACGTGCACTTCTTGGAGCAAGATGGATTGGTGCTCCTCTGAAAGAAGTACTAATGTGGTGAGAGATGCTGTGGTCAAAAGGAAATAGCAGATCATAGCCTTGTTGAGCTATCTGAAAGACACACCTGTCAGGTGTTATATTTTGCTGCCCTTCGAGTAAATGCCTATTTCTGACTCCCACAAGGTGGTTTTGTGCTGCTTGGAGCCTGATGCTGCAAGGACGGGGACTGGAAAGTTTGCTACACTTGGTGGTCTGGACATTGTCTGCTTGATCTCTGCCCTGAAACAGCTGGGGTGCCAGTTGCAGAGGTAATGGGCCTTCGCATTACCAGTGCACCAAACCTCTGGAGAAGCCTTAAAGGGGCAAAATTGCTTAGGGTGCTGTTGTGCTGGAGTTGAAAGGCTAAGGAGCTCGCCAACGTGACTTTCTTTGAAGTGCTCCAATGCTGAATTTGCCTTCTCGCCAAAAGGTGAGCACTCTCAAATGGCATATACATCAAAGAGTCCGGCACGTCACCAGAGATGCCTGTGGATCTCAACTAAGTGTGACACCGAAACACACTGCCTCTTCAGTTAGTAATGTCCAGTCCAGAGCAGATGAGATGTTTGGCCGTATCCTGACCATCCTAGATAGCTTGAGCCAGGTTGGTACAAAATTCTTTAGAGACTACCAGCAGGATCTCACTAATCATGTCTGACATTGACCGATTGGAGGAATTGGCTTGCTTTGATTAGTTTTGAATCCCTATCTAGGGGAGTCATAGGGAATGAATTGGAGTTCACTGGGGTTGGGTTCTGAGGCAAAGTCATGGTTCTTTCTGAGTCAGATTGAACTGGTGCCAGGTCCATCAGTACGGCTTTGGGACGCAACTTTGGTTGAGGCTGAGATAAATCTGGCTTAGATTCCTATAAGACTATAGGGACAGGGTCTTCATCCCGTACTACCAGCATTGGGTCAGGTGTTGATGTCAAAAGGACCGTTGTGGATTTTCTTGCCGGATTGGTTAGTTGGCTCCAACATTAGAGCTGATCCTGAGAGGGATTCAGGAGGCACAGATGGCACCAAGGGCTGACCTGCCGATAGTAATTCAACTGGAGGCCTCCATGGATCCCTTGGGACCAAGGGAGTGGAAGGAGTGCCAAAGATTCGCAACATGTGCTCTCCAAAGGCCTTTATCTGTTGTGATGTTATCAATTTCCCATTGGAAATGTAGGGTGCATTGGGATCAGCTGCGGAATTAGCTCTTTGGTGAGGGGCCAGTAGCGAGTCCAAGGGGCACCCTGACGTCCATGCGACTTCTCGGACTGAAAATAGAGGTACTGGGATGAATTGCACTTGGATGGCTTGTGCTTTTGCTCAACATGAGGGCCTTTTGCAGTACTAGGCCTTTAACTTCATGTGGGAGCAAGATTTCTGAGACTTCTTTCTAAGATCAGTGGTGTATAACTTTGCATTCCAGTACCGCCTTTGGATTCACAAGGGCACAATCTGCACAGGACTTGATTCTTGACCCGAACTCAAACGCTAAAGACACACCTCGTGGAGATCTGTCACAGACATTTGTTTGTGACAGTCCCTACATGACTTAAACCCTTTACTTTAAGGAGAGGACATAGTTCCCTTGCGCCAAGGAAAAAAGAAGAATTTTAAGAAAAAAGCCCATCAAATGATGGAGAAAAAGTTGGCAGGGAGCTCCAGATCCAGGTACAAGGGTGTGGAAAGGAAGGAAATAGCGTTGACCCACGAAGATGGCTCTTATATTCAGCTTTATCATCTCTTCCGGGGCGGAATTAAGTCAACGCGAAGCCGCACAGTGCCTGCTACTGGCTCACGGGAGCAAAGCTGTTTAAATATTCTGGATCCAGTCTGGCACCTGGGGATATTGTAAAGCTGAATAATCTGCAGTTCAAGGTATCCATGAAAAGAACTGGCCCAGGCTCCTAAAAGAAAAGTGGCACACATGTAAAAACAGCAACTCTACCAACTGTTCTGGTACTATCTGTGGCGTGCACTTGTACTGTGTGATGCATTTTAAGTAATATTGGGCCATTATCAATATGCAGTCCTTAGTAAAAAATAATAATATATATAATGCATTGTCAAGTGCCACCATAATAGGTTGGGGGTCAATTGGTAACAGATGAAAAATTCAAAGTAAATCAGCAAGGTTGCTCAGGACGAGGTGGATGAGGAATATGCATGTGTGAGTCCCTCTTCCCTCCAGCCTCTTCTCTTAAAACTGCCTGACCTCTCTGTTCATCTCAAATGCACCAGCTGAGACAGGGCTGCGTTGGCCACAAAACCCAACTTTATCTGCCCAACAAAACAACCATTCCTTACTTTTATGATCGTTCATCCCTGTTGGCAGGAAGGCCAATCGAAATTTGCTTCTCCCTGTTGCTAAAAAGTGTTCCCACTTGGTGTTTTTAGATCATTCCTCAGCCATTGATTTCTGACTTCTGCCACCTCTTCACCTTAATTGGCCCCTGTCAACCTCTGCACCTATTAAGTGTCTCTACTTCTCCCCTCTGCCGAAAAATTGCCCCCTGCGGTCCCTGCACCTTTCGGGCTGTGGCTTCATCATGGTAATCTCTTTTCTCTTGCATCTAACTACAGGCGTGTCAGCTGCCATGCTCTTCCAGCAGGAACTGCATCCCCCTACCAACCAGCTCCGGGTGGCATTCGACGGCGACTCCGTGCTCTTCTCGGACGAGACCGACCGAGTATTCCGGGAGAAAGGCCTAGACGAAGCTGTAAAGTACGAAAAGTCCATGGAAGCCGTGCCAATGGGCAAGGTGGGTACACTATTGAAGTAGGGCAGTGCAAATACAACATTGGATCTCAAAACATAGCTTAACATGCTGACACTCACTTTTACCATCTGCACTCTCCACCGCTGATGCATGCTGCTCACACGAAAATAACCTTGTTTTCAATCTATAATTCGGATCTGAACTCTCCAGCTAGGACCCTGGCTTTGATAAACTTGCCCTGTCAATCAAAATTTAGAACATGCCTTCTTTTTAGAAAGCTCTTGCAACAAATATTGGCAAAGCGTATAGATCTGGCTAACATTTTGAGTCCTGATGTATGTCAAAAAGCCTCTACATTAAAAAAAAATAAAAACAAATGGCTGTTTTGTGTAAACGGTGCAAGTCAGAAAGGAATCATAGGAGGCGGAGACAAACAGCCAATAGCATAAGGGTAGAGGGGAAAATACTCCACTGGGTGGCGCCAAAGTCCACTGTATGTGTATTTGAACTGGGCAACGCTAGCTCAAAGGCTAAAAGTGTCAATAACTGTGCCTGGCTTCTGGTCCTTCAGCAGTCAGGCCCATGGTGCGCGGTCCGCGCCAACGTTAGAGGAGACATGCCCAGGAATAGACGGGCGCAGCATGGGCTCTTTGAGGTGCTGCTAAGCCTTTCGACATGGAAGGGTTCCAACCTTAACTAGACAATTGAACTCCTGAACTTCTTCCTCCAGCCTGACTTGGTAGCACTTCACACACTTGACGTCAAGTGCACTCTTGTGTATTACATACATAAGTCCTGCTGTAAAACATAACAACTTTTAGTTGCCTTTACACAACCTCATAAGGATCATCCCATGTCTAAGGCAAGTATAGCCAGATGGATTGGTAAATGTATCCAGACCTGTTACCTTAAAGCCAGAGGAACCCTACAGACCCTCCCCAGGCCATTGCACCACTATGGCTTTTCTTTGCAACATATCCATAGCTGACCACTTCATAGCAGTTATGTGGGCCACTCCACACACCTTCACAAAGCATTACTGTGTGGACATTTTGGCAAAGCAACTAGCTAGAGTAGGTCTTAAGGACTCTGTTTCAGACCTCTGCACCATCCAATGCCTACCCACTGCTTAGGGGAGTACAGCTTTACAGTCGATATAGAGCATGTGTATCCACAGCCACACATGCTATGAGCAGACTAAGGCGGTCATTCTGACCGCGGCAGGCGGCGGTAGCCGCCCGCCATGCGGTCACCGCCATTTGGCCGCTCCGCGGTCAAAAGACCGCGGAGGCCATTCTGGCTTTCCCGCTGGGCCGGCGGTGCCTGCCAAAGGAGCGCCCGCCGGCCCAGCGGGAAAGGCCCTGCAACACAGAAGTCGGCTCCGAATGGAGCCGGCGGTGTTGCAGGGGTGCGACGGGTGCAGTTGCACCCGTCGCGATTTTCACTGTCTGCTAAGCAGACAGTGAAAATCATGCTGGGGCCCTGTTAGGGGGCCCCGCCACTGCCCATGCTAGTGGCATGGGCAGTGCAGGGGCCCCCAGGGGCCCCATGACACCCGTTCCCGCCATCCTGTTCCTGGCGGTAAAAACCGCCAGAAACAGGGTGGAGGGAAGGGGGTCGGAATCTCCATGGCGGCGCTGCTTGCAGCGCCGCCATGGAGATTCAGCCCAGACAGGGGAAATCCGTCGGGAAACCGCCGGATCCCCTTTTCTGACCGCGGCTTTACCGCCGCGGTCAGAATGGGCTGGGAAGCACCGCCAGCCTGTTGGCGGTGCTTCCGTGGTCCTCCACCCTGGCGGTCGATGACCGTCAGGGTTGGAATGACCCCCAAAGTTGCTTACGCTGTAAGTATTTGTTAGTCGCATGTAGTTTCACATGCCCTCTCCCACCTCCCTGGGAGCCAGTGTTTGCTACAGATATTGTCAACATATATAATTATTTACACTACACTTATAGCCACTATCCTATCCTACTCACTATTCCATATCTACTCTTCCCCGATGTGCAGAAAACAATCTAAAGGTAGAGTCAGTGCCCATGTGCATTTTCTGCCTGAGGAAGAGCCACTGAGACCTTGTGATTCAAAAAACTGCTTTGAAAAAAACAAGTTGCAACAGTCTGAACCCAGCACTAGATGGCAGTAGTATGCAGAGCATGTATATTCACAGTTCTACATGCGATGAACAGATGCTTACAAAGTACCTAACATAGGGCCAGATGTAGGTAGGCTTTTGCACCTCGCAAACGGCGAAAAACGCCGTTTGCGAGGTGCAAAAGCCCTCAAGCGATGCAGAAACACATTTTGCAAGTCGGAGCCGACTCGCAAAATGTGTTTCCGACTCGCAAATAGGAAGGGGTGTTCCCTTCCTATTTGCGACTCGCACCGCGATTTAAGTTGATTTGTGACCGCGAAAGCGGTCGCAAATCAACTCGCAGTTACCATCCACTTGAAGTGGATGGTAACTCATTCGCAAAGGGGAAGGGGTCCCCACGGGACCCCTTCCCCTTTGTGAATGCTCACAAAATTATTTTTTCAGAGCAGGCAGTGGTCCTATGGACCACTGCCTACTCTGAAAAAAACCGAAACAAAAGGTTTCTGTATTTTTTTCTATTTGCAGCTCGTTTTCCTTTAAGGAAAACGGGCTGCAAAGAGAAAAAAAAAAACTGCTTTATTTAAAAGCAGTCACGAACATGGAGGTCTGCTGACGACAGCAGGCCTCCATGTTTGCGAGTGCCTATACTCGCTATGGGGCAGCAATTTGCGACCCACCTCATGAATATTCATGAGGTAAGTCATTGCGACCCCATAGCGAGTTGCAGTCGGTGTCTGAGACACCGTACTGCATACCAATTTGCGAGGTGCAAATTGCGAGTCGCATGGACTCGCACTTTGCACCTCGCAAATTGGCGTTTTGCTACATCTGGCCCATGATCCTTTATGTACTTACCTGTAGTTTATTGATGTTATTCTGATTGCTTTATTATGAATTGTGTAGTTAACAAGGATATGTATTTTTTCCTTGTTTCACTTTTATTTTTACAGCTATTGGCATACTGTATCACGGTTATACCATGCTGAACACTGTAATAAATGATTACTCAGTTTGGGCTATCATGTCTCAAGAAAAATATTTGTCTTCTAGCTTTGCACTCTGAGCTACGACATTTGTAGTTGCTCCTCTGTGCAATAAAGCATTTATCATATTACATAGAATATACAAAAAGTTGGAGGAAACTAAAGTGAACATGAAGTGGAAATAAAGTCCAGTTTGACAGTGAGTTGAAGGCATAGGTCCTAGGCCACTCTAAAATATTTCTTATTTACTAAGATTAATAAAAACAAAGAGTCTCTAGAAACGATCCACCAGGCTGCCCTCACATTGCAGCACATATTGCTGTTAGACCTCTATCACCTTGGGGTTTAATGCTGTGAAAATGCTGTGGTTGGTAGCAGCATTACCGACAGCTATTTTTGTCATACTATTGAGTCATACCAGTAATTCACAGAATAGCATATGTCTTTTCTAGCAGCAGAATGCTCTGGATACCCCTCCCATACAATAATTGTTAGGAAGTGAACTGCAGTACTGTTTAATCTGTATCATCGTTATAACTCCTCAATGAAAGTGAAGGTTGGAAATGGTGCAAAGTGGAAGTCATCTAGTAATTTGATTACCAGACAATTTTGTGTAAACTGTACATGATTACCAGACATTTTGTTCTGTCCCCTCGTACTAGCAATATCAAAATCAGAGGCAAAGGATTTGGTGTCCAGAGTTCTCCTAGCACACTCCCTTCGCAGTTGGTAATAGGTGCCACCAAAGAAGGAGTGTCCATAGACTGATGTACAGCAAATGAGGCGGAGCAGCCATTCAAATACTCCCCAAATCGTAACAGAAATCTCAGAACGTATAATTTGAGTTGCAGGTGTGGGCTTAGGGGTGCCCTAAATTCTTACACTCCAAAAGACACCTCACTATTACACCCACAAACAAATGGATCAGGGACGTTGTTAAACCTCAGTTTCATGAGATAATGTGTCCAGAGACAAGACAACGCACAGCATATAAAAAATACAGTCAAGTAAGGAAAGACTCAATAAATGAGTTCTATTGCAAAATTAGAAAATGTGAAAAGATTGATTACAAAATTCAAAAAAGTACAGTACAGAAATTGAAGAGGAGGTGCATAAGTAATTGCCATGAAGGCTTACAGTAATAGCGAAATACAAAATAGCAAAATCAGGAAGATTCTGAGACCCAAATGACCAGCAGAAATAATAAGAAATCAGATAGCATCCCTAGTATCATCAGAAAGTCAACAAGAAAGTTCTGGCTCACCGCCAAAATCGAGGGTTTATATAGAAAATTGTCTAATAGTACATAACTAAAGCTGCATATTCATCAAAGGGTGAGCAAGGCGTATAATTTCAAACCTGAGCATGGTTTTAAACGTCATATTGACTTACCAATTAAGCACTATCCAACTAGATGAATATTGATTTAACCCTTCTATGCTGATGTTATCCAGAGGTGGCAGGACAAACTAGTTACAAAACAACAGTGAACTATTGTGAATGAACACAGTAGCTCGTGAAAGATACCTTGAATGGCCGCTACAATACTGAGCCCCTGATGGAAAGTTTTCTTTGATGACAACAAGAACAACGTCAATGGAAATAAAAAACATAACTTAGCTTGACTGTGTGCTGCACAAATAAAATTTTGAACAAGATGGCGTCAAGGCCTAACTTAGGCCTTGTTAGCATAAACAACAAAAAAGCATTTTAAAATGTTGTAATGTATTTGTTTCAAAGGCAACAACATAAAATACATGTACACATATAAAAACAAGAGTAAAAGAACATTTTGTATAATGTTAATAATGCAAATGTCTCAAGTGTTTGACAAAATGGTATCTTCTTTATTGATACATATTTCTTAATTTTCGATTAGTGTCTAGCCAACATGTGTTTTTTCACATGGATATAACAAATGACTTCATCAGAGCTAGAAAGAATAAACATATACTATGATTAATCTAACGAGAAGCATGCAGTAATTCATGAAATATGCACCTTCCGGAGCAAAATATATTCAGAGAGAATCATTTGATGACACATTTGATAACTCAAATAGTTGAGAAGAGAGCACTAGAATTCAGTAATAGGAAAGTGTGCATAGCCTGGTGAAACAACTGTGAAAAACATAAACAGGTAACAGAATAAAGGAAAATGCAAGGAAGGTCACAGAAAAAGCTAAGCATATGCACCTGTGTTCTAAAAGCTACAAAGTGTAGTTCCATTCAGAGAAATATCACCACAAAAATGTAAGGTAAGCTATATATAAGGGTGTGAAGCGCAGAGCAAGTAGTGTCAGTTTCTCACCCATATTTAAGTAGATGAGCAGTCCTCCAAAACAAAAGTCAGTTGGCCTATGCATTTGTAGTAAAATTAAAAAGCAATACATGCTAGAAATAATCACAGCATCCCA
Source organism: Pleurodeles waltl (assembly GCF_031143425.1). NCBI lineage: Eukaryota > Metazoa > Chordata > Amphibia > Caudata > Salamandridae > Pleurodeles > Pleurodeles waltl. The sequence continues at coordinate 653,386,337 of NC_090440.1, read as the reverse complement.
ACTACATTAGAAAATGAGTTAGTCAAAAGAAGGGTGGTATCTGTGCCCCGATAGTAAAAGAATGAAATAAACACTATGTAGGGTGGACATAGATTAGAGGACAAATGCCCTAGTGTGACACACATGATTCATTCATGAAGGAAAAGAGAGAATAATATAATCCCACAAGCAAATTACAAACAGTGTCAGGCAAGGGAAATTGCCAAATTGTTTATGCAAACATAGTGTAAAGAGATTCAAGTAGTCATATCCGGCGGACCCTGTGTGCCCGAAACCACTTTGTCAATGATGCTCTCGTGGTTATAACCGTCCTCACTGCCCACATGTTACGTCCGTGCATGGCAATAGTGTAAAACAGACTAACAGGGTTGAGAGAAACATTTCATCCTCGGGCTGCCAGTGCCGTCTTGCATTACTTGCATGCATTGCCATATTGGAAAGTTCAGGAGGTGGACCTCATATATACTGTCCACCAAGCAAGCAACCACTCAACACAGTAGGGACAAAGTGTGTTTTGCTCACAAATTTAGAGACTCACCTTGATTCTGAGTCATCATAATAAAACAATCTATATGTGCATGTTTGCACAACAGTAAACAAAAGAAAGACCTGAATGGTCAATAATGATTAAACCAGCCATTTTGTGTGCCCCAAAACTAAAAACTACATGGCATATGTGTTAGATCCATCACAGTAGTCTTACTCATAATTGGAGTGTTCTCCTTTGTAATAAAGAATGCCTCCATGTGTGGTTGTGGCAGTGAGTACAGAGTAAGCGTCATTAATGTGTCAACCCAAAAAGCCTAAAAATAGGAAATGGACATGTGCACAATAGTCTAGTAAGACAGAGCGGCCATATTAAAGTAGTGCCCCACATGCATGATGTGTGTATATTAAGAAAGAGCTTCAAAGAGTTTCAAAATTCAATAGGTATCCGAATAGTGATGTCAACGGAAGGGTTGCCGGTCATCTATGATATGCACATACAACCCATTGAAAGTGGAGTAGCCTAAAAAATATGCAGTGTGGCACGTGAAAAGTAAATGAGGGTAATACAGTAGTCAAAGATCTTAATGGGCGTGGAAAAAGTGGTTTATGTCGCTGATACCATAAATATGACCTAAGAGTCAACCACGTTGCTTAGTAGCCCATTGTAACTAACTATGCCGTTCAATGTGAAATGGCATAAAGTAACTTATCAGGAAAATTGTTTCAACAGATAGTAAATAACCAGAGGGAAGGGGGAAAGGCGGAGCTGGGTACGGAAGGGCAAGTGGTGGTGTTTCCCCAAATGATCAATAAGTATTGACAATTACTTCAATTTCTGTACATATATGTGTGTATCAATCTGCACAATATAAATGGCATGTGTATTCAATAATATTTAAAAACCCACATACATTACAGTGTGGTACATGGTAACTTCTGTGTGAACAGCATGCCTCATACACGCGATTACTAGCACTAAGTCGCTGGAGTGCTTCCAGGACAAAACCAGTAAGAATAAATGATGAAGAGTGTATTTTAATATAAAGACATGTCATTGCAAAACTAACATTGACAGACTACATTTGTGCTTGGATCCATACCCATTTCAATACCACTTCTCAAAAAACTCATGCCTAGAGGTTTATATAGTCATGATAAATTGGACTTTAAAAATATGTTATTCAGATCAGGTGGGGTCATGCATGAATTATACAAAGTTTCTGATGGTAATCAACAAAAATTATTCACCACAAAAGTATTGTAGTTCACCGTCATTGTTAAGACCTAGTAACACAGCCTTAAGCTTCATGATTCAAAGGTTGACGTAACTTGAACTTCCTGTTACCATTCCTAGGATCACTTGGTATCTGCTTTATCCCATGGAATTTGAATGTGGTTTGGTTATCTTGTGCTCAACATGAGAGGTAGTGTAAAGCTATATGGTAGCTTGCATCTATTTTCTTGAAAGCCCTAAAGTGTACTTTAGTTTCTTAATGGTGCTGCTGTCCTGTGTGTCCTTCCTAGGCACTCTCTTTGTATGTGTTCCCTAGCTAATCTCTCTGCATGTTTTACTGTTGCTATTTACCTGTATGCTATCCTTATCCACTCAAGGTGTGTCTCCACTAGCCTGTCTCGCTGTGTGTTTTACTGTTTTTTTATGGTTTGAAAATGCTTTATTAATGTTTCACAAAATGAACAATACACTTACAAAATAATCTGTATGAGTATTGTAATAAGATAAGAATAATTTATAGATGTTACGAAAAGTAGCTCTATAGTGAACAACAAGTTGAGATAACATAGCATTTTATATTTTTGTTTTGGAACAAAGAGAGAGGGAAGTGAAGAAAAAGAAAAGAAATGGTAAACTATTCTAAAGGGGAAGAAGATAAAAACTTTACAGTTACTTTTATTATGATGTGGAGAGACGGAGTCAAAGGGAGTCGTGGAGAATCAAACGTCAAATGCACATTAGGGATATTATTCTGTGATCTAGATAGAAAAGGACGAAAAGTGCAACAATAACATATCACATTTGATTAGTTGTTTTGTAGAACTTAATATTAGTACTACCCAACCTATGATGATGACAAAGCATATTCCACATCTAAGAAAGGTAACTTCCCTAGCATCCTAGACTTGACAATCTGTAATTCAGTTGCAATAGCTAAGTTCACAAACTTTCCCACCGTAATGCTGTTTTCCCACATTGGAGAGGATCCACCAAGGAAGATGTGAAGCTATTCAAATGGTAACGTAGTCGAACAAAAGTCCATTAGTTTAACCCAAACTTGTGATCAGAATCGGCTGACCGGAGCGCATTGAAAAACACATATGAACAACAGTAAACAAAAGAAAGACCTGAATGGTCAATAATGATTAAACCAGCCATTTTGTGTGTGTCCCAAAACTAAAAACTACATGGCGTATGTGTTGGATCCATCACAGAGTAAGCGTCATTAATGTGTCAACCCAAAAAGCCTAAGAATAGGAAATGGACATGTGCACAATAGTCTATTAAGACAGAGCGGCCATATTAAAATAGTGCCCCACATACATGATGTGTGTATATTAAGAAAGAGCTTCAAAGAGTTTCAAAATTCCATAGGTATCTGAATAGTGATGTCAACGGAAGGGTTGCCGGTCATCTATGACATGCACATACAACCCATTGAAAGTGGTGTAGCCTAAAAAATATGCAGTGTGGCACGTGAAAAATAAATGAGGGTAATACAGTAGTCAAAGGTCTTAATGGGCGTGGAAAAGTGGTTTATGTCGCTGATGCCATAAATATGACCTAAGAGTCAACCACGTTGCTTAGTAGTCCATTGTAACTAACTATGCCGTTCAATGTGAAATGGCATAAAGTAACTTATCAGGAAAATTGTTTCAACAGATAGTAAATAACCAGAGGGAAGGGGGAAAGGCGGAGCTGGGTACGGAAGGGCAAGTGGTGGTGTTTCCCCAAATGATCAATAAGTATTGATAATTACTTCAATTTCTGTACATATATGTGTGTATCAATCTGCACAATATAGATGGCATGTGTAAAACACATATGAAAGATATCACTGTGATCTTCTGCACAAGACCAGTAGTTACTATCTGTCACTATTGAAACCTGTGTAGAGAAGAGAGGGTTAGGAATAATCTACTGTAGTAGAAATAAATGTTGGAGAAAAAACACATCTAGTCCAGGAGCCTTGACTTTAGGTCGTGTTAGAGCATCCATAAACTGAGATGTCCTCACCCAGTGAAGAAAGTTCTACGAACCTATCTTTGTGTTGTGGTATAGAGGTGAGAAAAGCATCTAATATCGCCTCTGAATTTGAAAACTCCGAACTGTATACGTTAGTATAGAAATCAAGGAAACACTATAAAATGTTGAATAATTATTGTGGTTATTTTCAGGGGTACCTTTAGTGATGTTGATTTTAGACTTTTTGTTTATTAACTTTTAAATAATTTGCTAGTAATTTGCCTGCTTTATTACAACCCCATAATACTATGGGTTCATTTTTAAAAGAGTACAATATGCGCTTTCACAAGATTGTTTGTTAAATTGTAGTTTTGCAGTTGTAAGATGGGCCAGTGCATTTTTATGCTTTGAAGTGAAGTATTCATGTTCCAGGTGTTTAATATTAATAATAATTTGAGCAACATAGCGGATTCCTTGAGAGTCAGTTTTTCTTAGAGGTGACATAGTCTATAATAAATCCTGCCTTACAAGCATCCCATATATAATTCATTTTAGTGTTGGAAGTTATATTGATAGCGAAGAATTCAACAGAGAATTGTTGAAATGTTTCTATAAATGTGGTATCTTTTCATAAGGAGTTATTGAATCTCCACCAATTAGTACATGTGACTTGTGGCAGTAAATTTATGTCTACTATGACCGAGGCGTGGTTGTAAATTAGAATAGAACCAATTTGAGCCTGTTTCGAGGATTATAAGACATTGTGGGTAACAAAGATGTAGTCACTCCTGGAGTCCGAATGTTGTACAGGTGAGCAAAAGGTGAAGTCCATACTATCAGGATGGAAAGATAGACAACAATTAAACCTTGAGATATAATAGTCTTTTTAAATAATGTTTGCATTTTGTTTGGAATATATTTGTACTGAGAGCATCTATCTGTAAGAGAATTCATAAGTTGATTACTGTCCCCACCCACAATAAGATTATCTTGAGAACATGAATTTAATACAGTAGAGAATTTGTACCAGAATTGAAAACCTAGTCCAGTGGGACCATAGATATTGCATATAGATATTGGTACATCCTTAATTTTCAGGGACAAATAAGCCATCTACCTTCACTGTCTTTAACTTCTTAGTAAAAAAATAACACAATTTTTGTGATTAGCTGCAGGAAAACAAAAAATATGACCCACCCAGTGCTTCTTCAAAGAATTCATATAATTTTAAGTCTAGATAAACGTGACCAAACTCTTTGCTGTTGTATGGGGTTACAGAGACCCTTAATATTCCATGAAACAATGCATAGGTTACTCATGGTGTACAGTCAGGAAAAAGATAGTGCAGAACAGTATGTAAAATATTCATAAAATTTGATAAACCATCCTGAAGACAATTATATGAAAGGAAGATGAAATCCAAAGGTGTAGGCTAAGTTAGAAAGGACAGAGATAGACAGGATACAAGAAAAAGAAGGTACAGAAAGGGGTGAAAATGAGAGAGGGAGGAGTAAAAAGAGAGGGATGAAAGGGAGAACAAAAAGCTCCCATTGATAAATATATAAAAGATGGCCAAAAGTCAGAGGACTTTAGTCATAAGTAAGCAGGTAAAAATGAGAACGACAACAGTTAACTGAGAGAGTGTTAGAGCACACAGACAAAGGCCATCTAATAACCCACCTCCCCACAGAAGAAGAGAAACAACAATTAAATAAAACAATGTAGAGAAGACCAACTTTTGGAGTAAATAATAGACATTGTTCTGGTAAGAAAAGCTAAGAAAGAAACAAAAATACAGAGACCAGGCACACTTACCAAAATAAGACTTGACGATACAAACAGTGATAGGTGCAGGAGTAGGGAGACAATAACGTATAGGACCACAGGACACGGCATACCAATGTCAGTGACAGACAAGGGACTGCCAGCCCCTGTCAGTGACAGACAAGGCACTGACCAATGTCAGTGACAGACAAGCGGCCTGCAAAGGAAAAATATAGCAAGTCATTCCACATCTTGTGAAACAAAACATCAACTGCAAACAAACAGATAATGAATCATGAGAACATGATGGCAGAAGAATCTGTCTTTCCAATTTTCATTGCTTCTCATTTATAGGTTTGGATGAACTTTGTCAGGTCTACTGGGTCATGATATGTGAAGGATCTGTCTTTGTACATAAATTTAAAAAGGCAAGGGTGAATGAAACAAAATCAGCATTCATGGTTTGAAGTGTAGTGCATAGATCAAAAAACTACTTCCGTCAAAGATCTGTGGAGGGCGCAACATCTTAAGCAAAGAAGATCTTCTTGCCAGGCCAAAGCATTTGCTTTTGTTGTTTAGAAGCAGAGAGCACTGTCAAAAGCTCCAAATATTGTAGGAAGCAAGTGATAAGACTTTGTGGGCAAATCGAATTGGAGTTGGACTGAGGTAGTGTTCCCACACAATGTGCTCTCTGAATATTAAGAATGGTGCAGTCTTTGAGCGCAACAGTTTTAGGAATGGTAAGCTGTAGGAGGGAAATCATGCCAGAGCCCTCCAAACTTTCCAAAAGGCCAAAGATTCTGAGATTATTGCACCTATTGCTGTTCACTAGATCCTCTGTGCACTTTTTGAGTTGACGGATTTACTTTGACATTGAATCAACTTAACCCACTACATCCTGAGCGTAGCTAATATGTTGTTCAAAATCTTATATTCTTGAATCTAAATTAAATAATTTCTCCTCAGTTCTCTGAAGTGTGACTTTTTACCAATAGGGTTGATATTTTTGATTTCATCAATGGGATCGGGCCGAGTCAGAGGCAATTGAGACGTAGATGGAGACACTGGATCCTGTATAGCCTTCTTATTAACTTCACAGTTTGTTCGTTTAGGGATGACTCTGAGGGACTGGAAGAAGCGAGGGGTTTCAATGTGGACTGTAGCAAATTATCCATAATGTGTAGTACGGGCAAACAGTGTTAGCAGTTGCAAAGAAAATAGAAGCAGTTAGTTGTGATACTGGTGCGTAGGAAATTTGAATAAAGTCAATAATACACCCAACTGTGTGCTGCACAACAACTTTCAATTATTTAAATTAATATGGCAGTGTTTAGTCCTATATGGGATTGAGGAAACAGCACTTATTTGATGAGAGGAAGAAGGAAAAAAGAAATTAGCGGTTTTCCCCAATAGAAGCTATTGCAGTTTACAGTTACAGTTTACAGTTTTTTCAGTTTATTGGTAATATCCTCAGTGGTCCTAGAGAGATCTGAGCCACAAAATGTTTCTATTTATAGAGAGTTGGGAGCCTGCATAAGAGCTCCGTTATGAGGAGCGATGAAGTAAAAGAGCTCAAAATGGCAGCTGTGGCGACCCTGTGTGAGGAGTGGTGTTATGAGAAGGTATTTAAAAAAAATAAAGGGAAGAAAGGTTAACATTACCCCTCCTCCGCTGTTCCTGGGGCACCGCCACATGCTTGTTACTCTCTTCAGGCTCTCTTACTGCCAAAAGAGCTGCTGATGTTCCGGGGGCAGCAGGAGGGCTAAACATCTTGCTGTGCACCAACTGTGGGTGTTTTCTCATGTGTTTTATTCTAGCTTCTTCTCAGAGAATCCTCCCTTAGCCACTGGAATTATTATTTCTTAGATGCATCTCCTTTAATAGTTGTGAGGCTCTACCTCAACATAGTTGGCCCCTCTCTGTGTTTAACCCTACGTGCAGTCTTTTTGGGCCCCGTAGCAGCTCTCCATTTTCCTCTTTGACTGCTTGTGCATATCTTAACTTAAGCTATTTTGTCCCTCTATCTTCTGTTACTAGTATTCCTCTGCTGATGCTGCTGCGCCTCTTTTTTCCCTTTAGCTGCTTTCTAACTGAGTTTTTAACTAACTGTTCTCTGTGACTCTCCCTAGCTACACTTAGACAGTATCTCTTACTCTGTTTCATTGTGTGAGCTTTAGCCAATCGCGGCTCGTGGGGGGGCGGTGCGTGGCAGGAGGAAGGGGGGAAACGACAAACAAAAAAATAACAATAAAAAAAAGTACCTTCCTTGCCGCCTCTGTGTTACTTCGCTCCATGGTCCTCACTGCAGGCACAGGCTCGCAGCCTGTCCTGTGGCCAATCCTAACGCTGCTTTCATGCTGCCTGGCAGCATGAAAGCAGCGTTAGGATTGGACGGAGCGCTCTGGGCGCTCTGAGGCAGATTGGGAGCCTCTGCCTGCTGTCTCCAACCTGGCAACATAGTGCTGGGTTGGAGAAGGCCCAGTGTGCATATGTGTATGGATGGCCGTTGTGTGTTTGGACGGCCCGAGACGGCCGGCCAAACACACATGGGCTCTGAGGGTTAGTGCTGTGCAGTCCCTCTCTGTCCCGGTCACGCCCCTTGGCCCCTTCCCTTTTGCGATAAAACGATAATAACTTAGTTTATTATTGTTTTACTGTAAAAGGTTTGCAGCTGCTGCTGCTGGCAGTGGGGATGGGGGGCATTCTCCTCCGACATAGCCGAGGAGCTGCCGCTGGCTTTATCCCAGCTGATATAATCTTTATATGGCCTCATAGTTTTTCTCTGTTTCTTAGCTGTTCTTTGCATTTCTTCCTTTAGCACAGAGGTCTCCAAACCTTTTAATGCTGCGCCACCCAGTTGAAAAATAAAAATCACTGGGCCCCCCTTCAGAATGTTTCACAAATATTTTATAAAGATGGCAATGTTTAAATATGTCTAGATATATTTAAACAGTGCAGGTAAGTACTGTTGCCATTTTAAAAATGCAATAACATGCTTCTGCTTGAAACAAAACACTGTTATCTGTGAAATGACCTTGAAGGAGATAGTCGAAAACTAGCCTCTTTTACGAGCATGACTTTACAATAAAAAATGTTTTCTAAACATGTTAAAATGATCTGGCTTGGGTGGTACTACATCTAATTGTATTTCTCGTAGTTATACGTTTAGGCACAGGCAGGGAATATTTAAGTGGAGGTGCTTGCTATCCAGCGTACCTGTTTGCTCCTGAAAAGTGCTGGTATTTTCCCATGAAATATATTGCAGCAGTGCTGAGAAGTGCAGTTTCTTTCCAGTTCAAATTAAATTAGGGTAGGCTCCTGGTATCTGGCAGTACCAGCCCATTTAAAGCACTGGCACAACTAGATACAATCCACTGCTGAGGCTCATCTGAGCCACCAGTTACTGTCTTCTCTGTATGGTTGATCTCCACCTGTCGTACTCTAGCTATTGTTTTGTTGCGTTTTATTCACTATTTTCTTCATGAGTATCCCGAGTTGACTTTACCCTGCACATTGTACAAGGTGGTTCTTCTTGCCCTGCTCTCTTTGGCCCTGTTACGGGCACATCATTAACTCTATGGGGAGATACAAGACTGGAATTAATTCTAGCTGGTTTCTCTACATGAGGTAATGGCAGTACTTAATTTTAGCCGGTGTTGGACACCGACACTTATTTTTCTGCATCAGGAATTTACTGTGAGCAAAAGATGCATATGGAAAAGAAGGAGGAAGAGAAAAATGAAAAAGCATCAAAAAGAGAGAAAGCAGAAAGCTGCAAGAGGAATTTGAAGGAGCAGGGAATTGCTATAAATGGATTAAAGAGGCCCAAGATGGCATCAGGATTACGCTGCCTCAGTATTCTGTGCTCACACATTTAATTGTAGCAGTCATGTGTTTTAGAGGAGAGCTTTGGGCACCAGCACGTTTTTATTTACAAATGAAGCACTGGGTGATGGGGATCACAAGTAAATCCTCATTGAGTGGGTAATAACCTGCCAGACCTAGAGTTACAAGGTCTTTTGAACAGGTTTTGCCTATTCTGGGGAGTTTAATCCTTATATTTACTACCGCTTCAAGCAGGTGGTAAATGGGAGGAGGGAGACCCACTGAGATCCTGTATAAGAACCATGGGAAGGGGAAGGTAGGCTTAGGGACTGTTGAAGGAAGCATTGGAAACTTGCACCTCTGCTCAGTGTGAGGTTGAGGTGGGGATCGACCTTAAGCTTTGCTTCATTCTAGCCTCAAAGGCTTGTTGGTGGATGGGCACACGTAAAACTGGGCCTCGTGTTTCCACACCCAGTAGTCCCTGATGGAAGAAAACAGGGCTGAAGAAGTGGTCCCCCACTCTGAGGATACCACTGTGACCAACTTGTAACTGTATTTTTTTAGCTGCATTTATAATGTCTCTTCATCAGTGTCTATTCTCTACATTTTCTAGGGTCCCCTACTGGAGTTTGCGATGCTGCTGGGAAAGATAAGGCAGAACTTTGGCCGGGAAGAAGGCCCCCTGCGCACCTATCTTGTGACAGCTCGCAGTGGCAGAGACATGGGTATCCGCACCATCCGCACCCTTCGTCAATGGGGATTGGCCATTGATGAGGCATTCTTTATGGTGGGGGCTCCCAAGGGTCCCATCCTCACCCAGATCCGACCTCACATCTTCTTTGATGATGGCGAGCATAACATTGAAGGGGCCCTGGATGTGGGTATCCCTTCAGCGTGGGTTCCCTTGGAGTGCGCTTCAGCAGATGGGAAGCTGAAGGTGATGGGCCAGGAGTAGAAGACAGCATGCTTGCAACAGCAAATGGCAGATTGTGTACCACTCAAGTCCTAAATCAAAAGAGTGCGTTTATGTTCCACAAGGCAGGGGCAAATCGAGTAGACTGCTGCAATTCCAATCTGTTGTGGTACTAGCGCTGTGGTCAGTGATTTCACCTGTAATCATCTGGCATCTTCTTACATAAATCTAGCAGAGTCTCTGAAGGTGACATGGCACATCATGGTTGAACTGGTTGCCTGCATCCTCAATGTTTCTTTCTGGAACTGCATTTACAGCCAGGTAGTTATTGATTGGCGAACAGCAACTACAAATTCCTCAGGGACATTTCACACCGGCTTACTATTCTATCCCATATTTATTTCATTTTTGCACACATACCTCATGTCTACATGCATGGTTAAAGACCTGTTGCATTATTGCTAAAAGTGTACCCTGCTGGTCATATCAGACTGTATAGGGATTCAATGTCAACCCAGTACAAATAATCATTCATTCCCCACTTTGCCTTCCCTTTCTGTTCTTATAGAGTTAACAGGTTTTATTGAAACTACCATGACATAACAGGAAGACAACAGACCCGCTGGGAGACGTTTGACAGGTGGCTGGCAAACAGACATCATCACTGCTGGATCACTGTTTCCTTACGGTCTCTAGGACCTTTGCCAGTTCCATTGTCTGGTGATTAGACATGGATTTTATACCAGTTTTCTTTCTACCGAATTTTGGCCACATCCATGCCTTGTCCAGCGAATAGCTGTCAGTCCTTGCCCAAGGTATAGTTAGAGGCTAGGAAGATAACCGCCATCGATCATTTAGCCAAGCTCCTCTAGCATCATAAACCAGTCATGAAGACACTTTACTCATCTAGGGTTGAGTGTGCTGCTGTAGAGTTCTGCTGTAAAGTAGATTTAGAGAACTGTATTCCTGAGAACACAAGCAGTCCCAATCCATGTCTGTTCCTTATGGAATTAGCTGGTCCCTGGTTTGTCCAATTTGTCCATTATGCTAATCATGACTATCTTTAGCCAATAGTGTTTATGGTGTCAAAAGAATCACCTGTTTCATGTCTGTTAACTCTTGGCAAGGTCACACTTAAAGAACAGATGTTCGATGTTACACCATTTGATATGAAGAGAAATTCATGCGCACCAATGAACTTGGTGTTATCCTCCATTAAACATACTTCAACGAAGCGAAGAACTAGATCTAAAACCAAGTACATCACAGTCACAAATTTTCCCTTGATTTCTTAAAAAGGCCATTATGCATATTAAGGGCTCAGAAGGTTAGAAAGAGGTCTCATTGCCCAAATATTGCCATTGAGTCATAACTTCCAATTACCAGAGGGATCCTGTCTAGTTACTAATTTCCTGCCCATATGCACTTGAGCACTTAATGCAGTCTACTAAATGATCTTTTTCCTCTATCCATTCCACTTAAGAAGTAATTTCCTTGATGGATTATCCATAAGGATTTTATTTGATGCACACAAAAACGTTATCCTCAATGCATCCAACTTCACATTGTTACTTGCTTGTGAGGATTTAACACGGTTGCATCCTCATTTGGGACCTCCTTCCTCATTGCATTCCCTTTAAGCAGTGCAATTCTTGGTGAAAACCTCACTTCTCAATGTTTTTATAAAAGCACTTACCTCGTCAATGTGTCCTGCTTAAGAACTTCTCTCCTTAATGCATGCTATGCCATGATGTGTTGTCCATAAACATTGTAATCTTAGATTATGCAGCCTTTCCAGTGGCATCCAGTGTATGAATGCCTCCTAGTTTACACACACACTCATTTAACTCATGGCTTCTGCAGATAGAAGGATTCCGTCCCACCGTCAAACTGCTCCTGGTAAGCACTGCAGATGAACCACTCCGAAACTCACACTTTCTAAGAAGCACAACACCAACCACAGCCCACATTGCTTGTGTAAGAGTGAGACGGCATTTCTTACTCTCCACCTGATGTCATCCTTTCTAGAAACATATTCCATTTTTTGTATTTTCCTTTTTTTTCCTTTTTTTCATATTTGTAGAATTTTCACTTTTTACTGGTATATTGGTCTTCTTTATGTTAAACCTTTTTTGTGGTCACTTCACTTGTTTTAGTACGTTACTATGTTTTTACGGGTTATTTTAGGAGAAAAAGGGCTTTGGCACGGTTTTGCAATAAAATAAACATGATCCTGTTTTCCGCACATTCGTTTGTATTACCATTTGCCTGTAAAGAAGAAACTTGGTTAAAGGCGTGCTTTTCAGTCGGGTATTTAGGTAGCTTGTCTTCTCTCCAATCTCATTGATCATTATCATTTTTGCAGATCCACTGAAAATTTGAACATCAAACCATTCCTCAATGCCCCAGTAAGAAAGTCAACACTAACGCCTCACAAAAAATGTACACAGTAAGCTCACTAAACTAATTTAAAAAAGTGTTTACAAGGAGACACTCAGGAGCTGTTTACAATTGGGTGGAAATGTTTACAATTGAAAGGAAGGCACCCACACCTTGGAAAACATATATGCAAGAATAAACTGATATACTAGTTAGCTTTATTACCTTAAGGAGAAACTTTGTGTGTGTGTGGCAGGGGATGTAAACCTAGAACCAGTTAAGTGGGAGGTACGGGAGGCTGCAGTTGCCTTTTTGGCAGTGATTAACCATTGGTGAGCCTCTTGCGCACCTGGACTCAAGCTACACTCGGTGTTTGCCATTGAAATGGAACCAGAAAAATTCAACAAATGCATTCAGGCCTGTCTGAATTTTCCTCTATGCCCTACCACAGCTCTAGCCTATCGGCATAATGGATCAATGGGTCTTGTCAAAACAGCTCAGTTCACCCTCCCAAACCAATAGAAAAAACAAACTAGGGTTCTTCTGGTAGGCAAAATGATTGCTGTTGAAGCCAGTGCACTGTGTAGTCATGATTCTCGGTGCCAGTTGAAGAAAACCACCTAAGTGTTCAAGGCAACCAGTACTGTTACTCGCAGTCTAGGCCCTAGTTCAGAATGCAAAGGAGTTCTTCAAAATTGGTTCACACCTTTCAGTTGGAACTCAGGGTATTGTTTAACTTCAAGAGCTGGTAACCTGGTTTGCACCGGGCACAACATGTGTTTCTTTGTGTTGGTGACCCCATGTGTACCCCCTGTAACTGAGGGGACCATAGTTTTAAGTAACAATGACACAATGTAACCACTAATGATTAGCCGTAGAGTAAAGGGTACAGACAACTCGGCCAGGATGATACACTAATTTTTACACCCGGGGTCTTCTGGGAAAGTGGGATGGCTTGTATTTATCATGAGTCAAGACCCACTGGATGCAAGTATGTCAGGAATCAAGAACAGTTCACTCACCAGTGAGATTTGGTAAAGTCATTCACCAAGAAAAATCTGGCACTGGGTTCTTTTTCTGCTAGGCATGATTTGTCAGGCGGTAGGTAGAGCACCAGGTGTCTGGGCTGACTCTGGGCTGACTCTTCAAGCCGGTGCTTCCTGACTGCTGTTTCCTCAGGTCAGGTACAGCTCCAGGCACAGCAGCCCATTTCCTGCTCTCCCTGTGGCAGACAGCAGATGGTTCTTCAGGCTGGGGCCTAGCCTTATGGAGTTCAGTGACGAAGGGCTTGGTCCTGAAAGCTCTTATTCATCTGTTCCTCATCTCCCTTTCATATTCTGGAGTTTCACCTACCACTAGTTCCACATGTTTAGTGCTGATACAAAGCCCAGAGTACTTTTGGAATGTGAGTTCCCAGTTGAGTTTCATGCCTTCTTACCCATCGTTGCCTAGTGAACCAGAGCTGCAGGCACCTTTGCATACCTCTTTCCAACTCGGTAAGAAGAGGGATAGGAGAGGGCTACAGATCACCAGTTGGATGTTTGATCGACATCTCAGCTCTTCCCTGATACGTGGAAACAGCAATGATTTGTGGAAACAACAAGCATAAGGCTTCCTATTTAAACACCAAGAGGATGCTGCTGACACACACAGTTTTCTTATCAATAATTTTACAGCATGTTCCTACGGTAACTATAATTTGCGCCCTCGCCATGCTCTGCTAAGTATCCCACATATTACATCAGTCAAGACATCGTCTATGACATTATTATTAACATCAGTGCAACATTTGCTGTAAAATTAATGATGAGAAGACTGTGCATGGTGGGGACGCAATCTTAGGACACGAGTTATAGTTACTTGAGATAGCTAACTATGACTGTAACATTATATATAAATAAATACAGCATATATATATATATAAATATATATTGCTGCAAAAAGTAGGAACAGTTACATAACTGACTGAGAAGCCAGTAGATTCGTCATAACGCGTTAACTAACAAGTTTGTATTTGTGAGAGGCCCTGATTTGTTTTGAGTGGCATCTGCTTAAGCTTCATCCACAACAAATAGAGGCCGCTTTGTTCAAAGGGACTTTATACTTCGTTAGTCAGCTTCTACTGTAACCAGAGAGGGAAACACCTATTCTTCAAAACTTGAACACCAGTGAAGAAAGGGATTTGGCGCTAAAACGTTTGCATTTTTTTATTGAAAATGCAGTGGGAGGTGGCACACAAACAGGCTGTGGTAGCTTGGGACCCTTCTGAAGGCCCACCTTTTCTGCGTGCCACACAGACAATGGGGGAGCATATGTTCCTTCACATCGTATATCAGAGTTCTCACGATTTTTCGCTCAGTCATGACTTATGGCCTTAATGTTGTTACAGTCTGTGCTGCAATATTCTCTCCCATCAAACATGCAATGCAGGTGGAAAGGATGAAGAGAGTTGTAGAGGGTCAGTTGCACACCAGAGGGACCCAAAGACTAAGGCCCACATTTATACTTTTTTTGCGCCACATTTGCCTCATTTTTGTTACACAAAAGCGGCACAAATTTACAAAATATAACATAAATGTGGCGCAAAATATAAATAAATATGAGCCTAACTGTGGGCATTAATGTCCTAATTGAGAAAGATGCATGCCCATCAAGATGGGGAGCAAGAGTTTTATGGCAAATAAAGTGGTCTAGTGATTGACAGTTGACTGCAGAACCTGGACCTTTGAGTTCTAATCCTACCTTCACTATGTGTCCAAAATGTGTGACTCCAGATTTTCAAATAACCTGCGTTTCATGGCTCTTTCCTGTCAGTGCGAGTGTGTTTAGAAACGTGATCAATTCCTTTATCATGCTGTGTAAAAGTGAACAAAGTTTGGATTTCCACAGGTCAGAGCTCTGTGCATCAAAAGAGGCACATGTATTAAATAGCATACAACATTTTTTAGAACTAACAAAAGAATCTTCCTTTATAGCATGGACTTGCCTTGCATTTTTAGGTCTGGCTTAGAAGAAGAATTAGCTGTATTGCCACCTACATATCATAAATAGAAAGAATACATATAAAGAGGAGTTTTGAGTCAGGCATATTCACTTGGTAGTATGTTCAGCTGGCTTCTATCCATAACAGCATACACCCTGGGCCAATGGGTAAGCCCACTTCAGCAATTTGCTCTTTTGCTCTGTGAGTGACATTTTCTTCCCGATCACTTGTACACATCTGCCTAAATAGAAGTTCATTTCAGTGCCAGGGCTTGTGGGCCAATACTTTACTGTTCCCTTACTTTTTTATTTCCATTCTTTATACTTTTATGTCATACTATGGATTTTATGATGTCTTAAGTTTACCATAATTCAAAGTCATTATTACCTTTATTTTGGACAAATAAGGGCAATATTTTCTGGAAATGTGCGTTAAAAACTAAATGGGTTCCATGCCTGTTCTAAGTACACCTTAGTGTTACGAAGCACCGGGACTGGTGTATTATATGCAGTGTTTTCTATGATTATTTTAAAATCTAACATTTTTATTGCAAGCACATAGCTGTTGCATTTAGAAGCCGACATTTTTTCTTTTTGCGGTATATACTTGCAATTAAAAAGAACGTTTTCATTGTGCCTGCTTGCAAAGCCCAGCAACAATGGCTTTGCTATTGAATAAGTAAGAGATATATTTTGGTTGTGAACGAATATGTGATTGATATATATGGGGCTTAGAGTAAGGGGTGTAACAGGAGAACGCAAAAGGAGAGAAAAGATTGGTTTATCTGAACAGCTGCATAAGTTGTCACAACAAGTGAATCTTGAAACTGGAACCTTATGCAGGAACTCTCATGGTTTGGCCGACAGAAGGATTCAGATCAGATACCCAGACCTCGAGGTAAGATTTTATTTTTTCGGGATCAAACCCTTTTCACACATTATACCTTTCTATGTTTTACATATTGTATTAACTGCAATAGAATATAAGGAAGATCATGCAGCTCGACGGACACAATTCCACTTGAGTTAAACAAAAATAATAGTAGATTCCAGGTGTGAGAGAAGTTAAGCAATGAACATTTCTAGGCATCAGTGTTTAAAATCAAGAAACACCTGAAAGCAAATAAAACTAACACATGCTACTATTTCCCCCTACGAATATTCGGATAACCCTCCCTACTCCTATTTGCACCCCTAAGAATAGATAAGACGCTATAAGTAAAATACATAAGGAGAGCATAGCGTTCATGCAAAGACCTTAGACTTACATCGTGCTTTAAACATTGCCGTCCTCAAATATTTTTCGACACTGAACCTAAAACCAGCTGTCAAAGGAGGGAGGTCTTGGTTTACAACCCAGTGGGAATGGCAAAAATCACAGGGATGGTGGCCTGCTGGGGTCAGCAGACCACCATGTCTGTGATTGCTCTTCAATATAATGCAGCCCTGTGTGTTTCAAAAAGAAAAATGTCATTTTTTAAGCGTAGGCAGTGGTTTTTACATTCATTCTTGAAGGGGTCGCTTGGGGCCCCTTCTAATTTGCAAATGGGTTACCCCCTACTTGAAGTAGACAGTAAAATGTGAATGTTTTGCTATCACATTTCAGTCGCAGAACATTCACCTATACCAGTGCGATTCGGTAGTAAGAAGGGATGCCCTAAACATACCCCTTCTTAATACCGAATTCCAAACCCTATTTGTGACTCGGTAATAGGTTATCGAATCACAAACAGGGCTTTTGTACATCCAAAATGATTTTTAGTGGTCCCAAAGAGCCTGATTCTGCGATTTCATACCTTTTCAACCGCTAATAAGCTTTGTATATTTGTACACCTTGCCCCTAGATAATTATGTATTCTGAAAGTATTTTTAGAAGCAAGGGTAATATACCTTCTTCGGCTTGCTCGAGAATCATACCACTCGTCCATAAGTTCAACCTGTGAAGGGAGCACAGGATGGTGTCTGACCTCAAAAAGCATTTCCGGTGAAGAGGGAAAACAAGGTTTTCAAATTGCCCAACACAAAATAGGCTTATCTAACAAACACCCTAAGGTCACTTTGTATTTTAGTATTTGTATGAGTAGGATGGCTACTTCACAAGAAATAATCTACACCTTATTGGCTTTCCTGAGGTTTGTGAAAAGAATAAGACAACATAGTATATTGTTTTAGAAAATCATCTAAAGTCAAACAAAAGAATTGCTGCAGTGCAAAGCATCGCAATCACATTGCAATGATGGACCATAAAAACACAGCAGCATAACAAAACAATAGCACACATCACCAGCACAACAAAATAGCTCACATAAAATATGTACAAACCTTCTTGCCATACATTACCACCCCAGAATCCTGTTTTCATAATACGGTGGTAAAAGTAGTTTGTAGCAAGCAAACCTTACCAAGAATGTAAAATAGCTCCAGTGAAAAATGTTTTATGATCCAGCTCTGGAAGAGCGCATAGACCTCTTAAGGCCATATGTGGAACTTGCCATAATCTAAGATCTTGTTTTATGAAATTCTTTAGAATCGTGTTGAAGGAGCTGATTTTAAAATGTATGAGAGAAACAGAATGTGAGATATGAAAACAATCAACCAATCATGTTCTTAGTAAAATAACTGTGGAAACAGAAAAATGTTTAAACCTGTAAAAAAGATGGCAATAAAATGGACTTGTTTTACTATATCCTTAGAGCCCTCCGTAGCGGGCTATACCGGCCATTAAAGGCCTGAGATGAAGGTGAGGGCCTTTAACAAGGGAGTGTAACTTTAATTGCCGTTATAACCTAGCTACAAAGGGCTATAAGGCTATTAGAACATTCTGCCACTAGAGGGCAGAATGGTCTAATAAAACAAGGTTCTCACATAGCCAAAATCCCCTCGGACTCCGTGAGGCCTTTGTTCACAGCTCTTGCTGTGAACAGAATGTTGACGCTCAGACTTTTAGTAAAAGCCCAGAGCACTCCATCGTCTCCAATGGAGCTCCCAACATTTCAGTGTTCTAATATATCTTATGCCCAGGACTGGACCATACATCTAACTATTGGAGTTTTGCATTTGATCCTCATTGTTGCATTGTAGATCAGTTAAAATGTGTTGCATTATAGCAATATGGATAAATAAAATATACTGCAAGGAGAGGTAGGTTAAGATTTTCAATGAGTGACTTACGATTAGTCGGCCACGGTCACACCCATAATCTTCTGTTGAGGCAAATCCTTAACTTCTTTTTTAGAACCACCACGAGCCAGTTCATTCTTTATTAGAAAGAATAAGTACTGGAAGATCAGGCTTTAAATTGGTACTCATGCAGAAGCACGCAAGGGAGAAAGTACAGCAAGTGTGAGTCGCAAAGATGAGGTCAACAGAGGAGACGGGTCAGAGGAGTCTTAGGTGGAGGAGACAGAGACCCACAGAGTGAGTGGACCCCCTGAAATGGCTAGGTAGGGTTGTCACAATATTAAATTTTAGCAACTGAGGGGCAAATTTATGAAAAGTGGTACTGCACCTTTTCATGCGTTCTTAGCGCCCCCTAATGCCACCACGTGTGCGCCGTCTTAAAAATATGGCGCGCCATGGTGGTAGTCAGAGGTACTAGAGTCAACATTTTCTACACTAGTCCAGCACTTTGCAGGATTAGCATAAAAACAATGGGAGCCTCCCTTTCACGCCTGCTCTTAGCAGGCATTAAAAATGCAGACAAAAATGATGCAAAGAAATGCCTTAGATTTCTTTGCTCCATTTTTCCACCCCCTCACCCCCAGCGCCAGAACCCCCCTTGAATACATTATGCCTGGCACAGGCATAATGTGGCGCAAGGGTTTACAAAGTGGTGCAATGCAAGCACTGTGCCACTTTGTTAATATGGCGTGGTGTTTTTGGCCTTCCAAAGCCACATTAGCGTGGAAAAAAAATTACGCTAAGTGGCTGAATGGCGCTAGGCACTCTTAAATCTGGGCCTACATGCTCTCTGTGACACTACACAGCACTGCTTTACTGACTTGTTCTGCCTGGTTTCTTCACCATACAATTTCAACTTTTGTGGAAGTTTATTAGCTGCACAGTAAGCAGCCACTTTGTATAAGTTAGCTGCCTCCAACACTTCCATCTGTTTTGTAAAGCTTTCAGTGACTTTGTTTTTTCTGTCTCTGCCCTGGACTGCCTTGAGTGGTTTTGTTGGTTATATAATGACATTACTCAATGATAGGCAGAACGTGTAGAGTGAAACCAAAATAAAACGTATTCTTTTCACTTTTTTCATTTAATTTCTATTCATCTTTTTTATTTTGTAACATGCACATTGAAGCATTGTGGTTCTCTTTCAAGTATCTTGCACACACTGCCGTGGAGAAGCCCCGTTTGTGTAAAGTGATGTTTGTCACAGGAGAATGTACTTGGGCTGACTCCAAGCTGGAGCACTCGCAACATGGGCACAATGAACTGTGAGATCTACTTGAAGCAGCAATAAGGGATAGACAAAGGACAGGCCTCTCCTATAAATTTAGGGGCAGATCTACCAATATTTTGCACTGGGTTTGTGTCATGAAAGTGATGCAAGCCAGTACAAAATGTTTTTTTCTATTATTTAGTTTAATGCACAAAACTTGTTTTGCGCTGGAAAAGGACGAACAGTAACGCAAAGTAGCACGAGGCGCTGCTTTGCATTACTTTGCATCAACGGGGCATTACATAGGTGTTCCCATGCAACCACTCACCCTTATTGTCTCAAACCCCTATTAACCAAA
Organism: Pleurodeles waltl; assembly: GCF_031143425.1. Classification (NCBI taxonomy): domain Eukaryota; kingdom Metazoa; phylum Chordata; class Amphibia; order Caudata; family Salamandridae; genus Pleurodeles; species Pleurodeles waltl. The sequence goes on along the minus strand of NC_090440.1, from coordinate 653,366,041 downwards.
AATGTGAGACAGGGTTTTGGGTAAAAAATTAACACCTTTTAAAACCAGGTGTTAAAAATAGAAATGTTGTCATTTCTCCTTACTTTTCCTACTTTGCATGCGTGCTGCACTGTGCAGCACACATACAAAATAGGAAAAGGTTTGGCAGTTGTCTAGGCCTAGTATTTTGTACTGTAAGGGTAGCCTTCCAGTACAAAACCTATGCTACACCCTTGCACACACTCCTGAGGCAAAGGTGTGTGCGTGATGCACAGCAGCTGCAATTAGCACCAACGCTAGCAAAAGGGGAGGAGAAGCTATATCTCTGCAGATATATAATGCTCTCCTTCTCCTTCCTTTTCATGCAACATATCCCGGATTCTTTGCTGCTGCGCTCCACTGCCGGGAAGGATGGTGAATGTGCCCCTTTATCTCCTAGAAAACAGAAATTTCAGTCCCACCCTCACTCCTGCCATCCACCAAACACTAGTGCTCAGTAAGACTAGTCTGCATCTCCTTGTTAATATTCAGGCCTGGATTCCTACCCGTAATCCAGTCCAGGTATTTCACTGTATGGGTGGCTGTTTCTAGAAGCAACAATGTCACCACACACTAGAATATGTGGAAGACGAGTGCCTCTGAGAAGTTTCCACCTTCTCAGGAGGAAAAGGCAAAAGGCATAAAAAAACCTCCTTGTTAGACAAAGACTTCAGAGGGTTGAAGAAAACTAGAAGTCCAGAATCCTATAGTAGAATTCTTCAGGAGTTAGGAGTCAGGATCAGCAACTGGGGGAAGCGAGGAAACAAGTTAAGGAACACAGCTTTGTGTGACATAACTTTTAACCAGATTGACACCTTTGTACAGTAAAAGAATATGAGAAGGACATGACATAGAACATCACATGACATGAAGCACAAAGGATTGGGGAATCAAGGAAGAAACCACCATGTAAACTTGAACCGGACCAGCCGTGGAGCAGCTTTAAAAGGCAGCTGCAAACCCTTAGGCAGGTGATTACCATTTTGTAGCTGGAGAAGCAAGGAACAGCAACTTGGAGCCCAGGAGTATGAGGGAAGGCAGCCCCTGGTGATTGAAACTCACAGCCCGCAGTTGCGGCATTTCATGAGACCTGGGATCTGTGGAACCATGCAAAGTACCAAAGTTCTCAGACTAAAGGCCTCTTGGAATGCTAAATGTAGTCTGGTCTCTCCCTTCTCACTTCAATGTGTATGGTTTTCAGCTTTCTACCTATAGAACGTCAGGCAATCCACTTACACTATCTGGAAAGCTATCTCACCCCCATCCTGTGCCATGCTAAACCAAAGGCATCAAAATTGACCCCGCGTTGCTTTGGTAATTAATACTGTGAAGCAACTTTCAAGGATAAACACCAGAAGGCATCCTCTCCATCATTCTCAGAATCACCTTTTCAGTATTTGCATTACTTGGCCTTTATATTCCCTCATGTTGTTTTTATTGTTGCTTTGTTCAAGCACAGCCTAATGTTCTTGATATTTCCCTCTGTATGTGCTCCTGCCATTTCTTTACGCTTCCAATCCCTAAATTGATCAGCTGTGCTTATGAAGTGGTGGTCTAGCTGAAGGCTGGCAGAGGACAGTTTACCTGCTACTAGGGCATATTAAAAAAATCCCTACTATAGCACTATCCTGCACGCAAATGATTATGTTTCCACAATTTTGCATACTCAGGGTGCATGCTACCTCAAAAGTCTACTCTGTGTTCATAAAAACCTGCAGGAAAATATTGACTTTGACTTAAAACTTATGATTGTTGCCTCAGTTTTTATTAATGACTCTCTGCTTTCCATCCTATGCATGCCTTTGCTATTTCATGTGCCTGCCTGTATTATTCTTTATTATTGTATTTTAGCTAATTGCCCACACCTCATCTCAAAGGTCACACTCTGTCCTCTTTGAAAGTCATACCCTACAACCTAGCAATACATGATCTGCTCTGCCTCATCTACTAATTGTAGGAAGGTAGCCTTGTTACCCCCACTTTTGGCCTGTTTGTGAGTATATTTCAGGGTGTTTTTACTGTCTCACTGGGATCCTGCTAGCCAGGGCCCAGTGCTCATAGTGAAAACCCTATGCTGTCAGTATGTGGATCCTGCAAGCCAGGACCCCAGTGCTCATATGTTTGTGGCCTTTATGTGTTCCCTGTGTGGTGCCTAACTGTATCACTGAGGCTCTGCTAACCAGAACCTCAGTGTTTATGCTCTCTCTGCTTTTAAAATTGTCACTGCAGGCTAGTGACTAATTTTACCAATTCTCATTGGCACACTGGAACACCCTTATACTTCCCTAGTATATGGTACCTAGGTACCCAGGGTATTGGGGTTCCAGGAGATCCTTATGGGCTGCAGCATTTCTTTTGCCACCCATAGGGAGCTCAGACAATTCTTACACAGGCCTGCCACTGCAGCCTGCGTGAAATAACATCCACGTTATTTCACAGCCATTTTTCATTGCACTTAAGTAACTTATAAGTCACCTATATGTCCAACCCTCACCTGGTGAAGGTTAGGTGCAAAGTTACTAAGTGTGAGGGCACCCTGGCACTAGCCAAGGTGCCCCCACATCGTTCAGGGCAAATTCCCCAGACTTTGTGGGTGCGGGGACACCATTACACGCGTGCACTACATACAGGTCAATACCTATATGTAGCGTCACCATGGTAACTCCGGACGTGGCCATGTAACATGTCTAGGATCATGGAATTGTCCCCACAATACCATCCTGCTATTGTGGGTACAATTCCATGTATCCCCAGGTCTCTAGCACAGAGCCCGGGTTCTGCCAAACTAGCTCTCTGGGGTTTTCCGGGCAGCTGCTGCCAACCCTCAAACAGATTTCTGCCCTTTTGGGGTATGGGCAGCCCAGTCCCAGGAAGGCAGAACAAAGGATTTCCTCTGAGAGAGGGTGTTACACCCTCTCCCTTTGGAAATAGGTGTGAAGGCTGGTGAGGAGTAGCCTCCCCAAGCCTCTGGAAATGCTTTGAAGGGCACAGATGGTGCCCTCCTTGCATAAGCCAGTCTACACCGGTTCAGGGATCCCCCAGCCCCTGCTCTGGCACGAAACTGGACAAAGGAAAGGGGAGTGACCACCCCCCTGACATGCACCTCCTCAGGGGAGGTGCCCAGAGCTCCTCCAGTGTGTCCCAGATCTCTGCCATCTTGGATGCAGAGGTGTGAGGGCACAATGGACAGCTCTGAGTGGCCAGTGCCAGCAGGTGACATCAGAGAACCCTTCTGATAGGTGCTTACCTCTCTCTGTAGCCAATTCTCCTCTCAGGGCTATAAAGGGTCTCTCCTGTGGGTTTCTCTTCAGATAACGATTGCAAGAGCTCACCAGAGTTCCTCTGCACTTGCCTCTTCGACTTCTGCCAAGGATCGACCGCTGACTGCTCCATGATGCCTGCATAACCGCAACAAAGTAGCAAGAAGTCTACCAGCAACATTGTAGTGCCTAATCCTGCCAGCTTTCTCGACTGCTTCCTGGTGGTGTATGCTCTGATGGCTGTCTGCCTTCACCCTGCACTGGAAATTCCGAAGAAATCTCTAGTGGGTTGACGGAGTCTTCCCCCTGCTACCGCAGGCACCAAAAGTCTGCTTCTCTGGTCCACTGGGTCCCCTCTAATCTCGACGAGCGTGGTCCCTGGAACACAGGAGCTGGATCCTAGTAACCCCCACAGTCCAGTGGTCCTTCTGTCCAAATTTGGTGGAGGTAAGTCCTTGCCGCCCCACGCCAGACAGTAATCCTGTGTACTGTGTGAACTGCAGCTGCTAGGGCTTCTGTGCACTCTTGCAAGGATTCCTTCGTGCACAGCCTACCCCAGGTCCCCAGCACTCCATCCTGCATTGCCCAACTCGCTGAGTTGGATTCCGACGTCGTGGGACCCTCTTTTGTGACTCTGAGTCGACCATCGTCCTCAGATCTTCTAAGTGCCTGTTCAGGTGCGTCTGCAGGTGCTGCCAGCTTCTGTGTGGGCTCTCTGTGTTGCTGAGCGCCCCCTCTGTCTCCTCCTCCAAGGGGCGACCTCCTAGTCCTTCCTGGGCCCTGGCAGCACCCAAAACCTTCAACCGCAACTCTTGCAGCTAGAAAGGCTTGTTTGCGGTCTTTCTGCTTGGAAACAACTCTGCATCCTCCAGCACGCCGTGGGACATCTTTTGACCAAAGGAGAAGTTCCTGGCACCTTCCATTGTTGCAGAATCTTCAGTTTCTTCCACCCAGAGGCAGCCCTTTTGCCCCTTCGTCCAGGGTTTAGTGGGCTCCTACCTCCCCCCCCCCCGGACACTTGCGTGACTCTTGGACTTGGTCCCCTTTCTTTACAGGTCCTGAGGTCCAGGAATCCATCTTCAGTGCTTTGCAGTCAGTTGTTGTCTTTGCAGAATCCCCTATCTCGACTTTACTGTCTTTCTGGGGTAGTAGGGTAACTTCACTCCTACTTTCCAGGGTCTTGGGGTGGGGTATCTTGGACACCCTTAGTGTTTTCTTACACTCCCAGCAACCCTCTACACACTACACTAGGCCTGGGGTCCATTTGTGGTTTGCATTCCACTTTTGCAGTATATGGTTTGTGTTGCCCCTAGGCCTATTGTCTCCTATTGCATTCTATTGTGTTCTACAGCGTTTGCACTACTTTTCTAACTGTTACTTACCTGATTTTGGTTTGTGCGCATATAATTTGTGTATATTACTTACCTGCTAAGGGAGTAAATCTTCTGAGATACTTTTGGCATATTGTCACTAAAATAAAGTACCTTTATTTTTAGTAACTCTGAGTATTGTGTTTTCTTATGATATAGTACTAAGTGATATAAGTGCTATAGTAGGAGCTTTGCATGTCTCCTAGTTCAGCCTAAGCTGCTCTGCTATAGCTACCTCTATCAGCCTAAGCTGCTAGAACACCTCTATTCTACTAATAAGGGATAATTGGACCTGGCACAAAGGTGTAAGTACCACAAGGTACCCACTATAAGCCAGGCCATCCTCCTACACTAATCCCATGAACCATGTGAATTAACTCACATGCCCCCCCCTACTAACAATGACATCTAATTCCTACTAAATTAATCCATCACAAAGACACTGGAGTAAATGCATGGAATGGTCTCCTTGAGAATACAAGACTGTAGGAAGTTGGCTCTGTATGTGCTATTTCAAAGTAAGGAATAGCATGCACAGAGTCCAAGGGTTCCCCTTAGAGGTAAAATAGTGGTAAAAATAGATAATACTAATGCTCTATTTTGTGGTAGTGTGGTCGAGCAGTAGGCTTATCCAAGGAGTAGTGTTAAGCATTTGTTGTACATACACATAGACAATAAATGAGGTACACACACTCAGAGACAAATCCAGCCAATAGGTTTTGTATAGAAAAATATCTTTTCTTAGTTTATTTTAGGAACCACAGGTTCAAATTCTACATGTAATATCTCATTCGAAAGGTATTGCAGGTAAGTACTTTAGGAACTTCCAATCATAAAAATTGCATGTATACTTTTCGAGTTATTGACAAATAGCTGTTTTAAAAGTGGACACAGTGCAATTTTCACAGTTCCTAGGGGAGGTAAGTATTTGTTAGATTGACCAGGTAAGTAAGACACTTACAGGGCTTAGTTCTTGGTCCAAGGTAGCCCACCGTTGGGGGTTCAGAGCAACCCCAAAGTCACCACACCAGCAGCTCAGGGCCGGTCAGGTGCAGAGTTCAAAGTGGTGCCCAAAACACATAGGCTAGAATGGAGAGAAGGGGGTGCCCCGGTTCCGGTCTGCTTGCAGGTAAGTACCCGCGTCTTCGGAGGGCAGACCAGGGGGGTTTTGTAGGGCACCGGGGGGGACACAAGCCCACACAGAAATTTCACCCTCAGCAGCGCGGGGGCGGCCGGGTGCAGTGTAGAAACAGGCGTCGGGTTCGCAATGTTAGTCTATGAGAGATCTCGGGATCTCTTCAGCGCTGCAGGCAGGCAAGGGGGGGGTTCCTCGGGGAAACCTCCACTTGGACAAGGGAGAGGGACTCCTGGGGGTCACTTCTCCAGTGAAAGTCCGGTCCTTCAGGTCCTGGGGGCTGCGGGTGCAGGGTCTCTCCCAGGCGTCGGGACTTTAGGTTCAAAGAGTCGCGGTCAGGGGAAGCCTCGGGATTCCCTCTGCAGGCGGCGCTGTGGGGGCTCAGGGGGGACAGGTTTTGGTACTCACAGTATCAGAGTAGTCCTGGGGTCCCTCCTGAGGTGTTGGATCTCCACCAGCCGAGTCGGGGTCGCCGGGTGCAGTGTTGCAAGTCTCACGCTTCTTGCGGGGAGCTTGCAGGGTTCTTTCAAGGCTGCTGGAAACAAAGTTGCAGCCTTTCTTGGAGCAGGTCCGCTGTCCTCGGGAGTTTCTTGTCTTTTCGAAGCAGGGGCAGTCCTCAGAGGATGTCGAGGTCGCTGGTCCCTTTGGAAGGCGTCGCTGGAGCAGGATCTTTGGAAGGCAGGAGACAGGCCGGTGAGTTTCTGGAGCCAAGGCAGTTGTCGACTTCTGGTCTTCCGCTGCAGGGGTTTTCAGCTAGGCAGTCCTTCTTCTTGTAGTTGCAGGAATCTAATTTTCTAGGGTTCAGGGTAGCCCTTAAATACTAAATTTAAGGGCGTGTTTAGGTCTGGGGGGTTAGTAGCCAATGGCGACTAGCCCTGAGGGTGGGTACACCCTCTTTGTGCCTCCTCCCAAGGGGAGGGGGTCACAATCCTAACCCTATTGGGGGAATCCTCCATCTGCAAGATGGAGGATTTCTAAAAGTCAGAGTCACCTCAGCTCAGGACACCTTAGGGGCTGTCCTGACTGGCCAGTGACTCCTCCTTGTTTTTCTCATTATCTTCTCCGGCCTTGCCGCCAAAAGTGGGGCCTGGCCGGAGGGGGCGGGCAACTCCACTAGCTGGAGTGTCCTGCTGGGTTGGCACAAAGGAGGTGAGCCTTTGAGGCTCACCGCCAGGTGTGACAATTCCTGCCTGGGGGAGGTGTTAGCATCTCCACCCAGTGCAGGCTTTGTTACTGGCCTCAGAGTGACAAAGGCACTCTCCCCATGGGGCGAGCAACATGTCTCGGTTTGTGTCAGGCTGCTAAAACTAGTCAGCCTACACAGATAGTCGGTTAAGTTTCAGGGGGCACCTCTAAGGTGCCCTCTGTGGTGTATTTTACAATAAAATGTACACTGGCATCAGTGTGCATTTATTGTGCTGAGAAGTTTGATACCAAACTTCCCAGTTTTCAGTGTAGCCATTATGGTGCTGTGGAGTTCGTGTTTGACGGACTCCCAGACCATATACTCTTATGGCTACCCTGCACTTACAATGTCTAAGGTTTTGTTTAGACACTGTAGGGGTACCATGCTCATGCACTGGTACCCTCACCTATGGTATAGTGCACCCTGCCTTAGGGCTGTAAGGCCTGCTAGAGGGGTGTCTTACCTATACTGCATAGGCAGTGAGAGGCTGGCATGGCACCCTGAGGGGAGTGCCATGTCGACTTACTCGTTTTGTCCTCACTAGCACACACAAGCTGGCAAGCAGTGTGTCTGTGCTGAGTGAGAGGTCTCCAGGGTGGCATAAGACATGCTGCAGCCCTTAGAGACCTTCCTTGGCATCAGGGCCCTTGGTACTAGAAGTACCAGTTACAAGGGACTTATCTGGATGCCAGGGTCTGCCAATTGTGGATACAAAAGTACAGGTTAGGGAAAGAACACTGGTGCTGGGGCCTGGTTAGCAGGCCTCAGCACACTTTCAATTGTAAACATAGCATCAGCAAAGGCAAAAAGTCAGGGGGCAACCATGCCAAGGAGGCATTTCCTTACACAACCCCCCCCCAAACGAAAGAGGATGAGACTAACCTTTCCCAAGAGAGTCTTTATTTTCTAAGTGGAAGAACCTGGAAAGGCCATCTGCATTGGCATGGGCAGTCCCAGGTCTGTGTTCCACTATAAAGTCCATTCCCTGTAGGGAGATGGACCACCTCAACAGTTTAGGATTTTCACCTTTCATTTGCATCAGCCATTTGAGAGGTCTGTGGTCAGTTTGAACTAGGAAGTGAGTCCCAAAGAGGTATGGTCTCAGCTTCTTCAGGGACCAAACCACAGCAAAGGCCTCTGTAGGAGGCTGGACTGGCTTGTAGTGAGTACCAAGGGGTACTTGCACCTTGCACCAGGCCCAGTTATCCCTTATTAGTGTATAGGGTGTCTAGCAGCTTAGGCTGATAGATAATGGTAGCTTAGCAGAGCAGCTTAGGCTGAACTAGGAGACGTGTGAAGCTACTACAGTACCACTTAGTGTCATATGCACAATATCATAAGAAAACACAATACACAGTTATACTAAAAATAAAGGTACTTTATTTTTATGACAATATGCCAAAGTATCTTAGAGTGTACCCTCAGTAAGAGGATAGGAAATATACACAAGATATATATACACAATAGCAAAAATATGCAGTATAGTCTTAGAAAACAGTGCAAACAATGTATAGTTACAATAGGATGCAATGGGGAAACATAGGGATAGGGGCAACACAAACCATATACTCCAAAAGTGGAATGTGAACCACGAATGGACCCCAAACCTATGTGACCTTGTAGAGGGTCGCTGGGACTATTAGAAAATAGTGAGAGTTAGAAAAATAACCCTCCCCAAGACCCTGAAAAGTGAGTGCAAAGTGCACTAAAGTTCCCCTAAGGACAAAATAGTCGTGTTAGAGGGAGAATGCAAGGAAAACACAAATCAGCAATGCAACAACGATGGATTCCTGTCTGAAGGTACCTGTGGAACAAGGGGACCAAGTCCAAAAGTCACAAGCAGCTCGGAGATGGGCAGATGCCCAAGAAATGCCAGCGGTTGGTGCAAAGAAGCTCTTACTAGGCTGAAGAACTGTGAATACTGCAGGGACGACAAGGGCTAGAGACTTCCCCTTTGGAGGATGGATCCCCCACGCCTTGGAGAGTCGTGCAGAAGTGTTTTCCCGCCGGATGGACGCCAACAAGCCTTGCTACACGCAAATCGTGCGTTTGGCGTTTTTGGACGCTGCTGGGGCCCAGGAGGGACCAGGAGGTCGCAAATTGGACCTGCAGAGAGAGGGGACGTCGAGCAAGACAAGGAGCCCTCACTGAAGCAGGTAGCACCCGGAGAAGTGCCAGAAACAGGCACTACGAGGATGCGTGAAACGGTGCTCGCCGAAGTTGCACAAAGGAGTCCCACGTCGCCGGAGACCAACTTAGAAAGTCGTGCAATGCAGGTTAGAGTGCCGTGGACCCAGGCTTGGCTGTGCACGAAGGATTTCCGCCGGAAGTGCACAGGGGCCGGAGAAGCTTGCAAAGTCGCGGTTCCCAGCAATGCAGCCCAGCGAGGTGAGGCAAGGACTTACCTCCACCAAACTTGGGCTGAAGAGTCACTGGACTGTGGGGGTCACTTGGACGGTGTCGCTGGATTCGAGGGACCTCGCTCGTCGTGCTGAGAGGAGACCCAAGGGACCGGAGATGCAGCTTTTTGGTGCCTGCGGTTGCAGGGGGAAGATTCCGTCGACCCACGGGAGATTTCTTCGGAGCTTCTGGTGCAGAGAGGAGGCAGACTACCCCCACAGCATGCACAAGCAGGAAAACAGTCGAGAAGGCGGCAGGATCAGCGTTACAGAGTTGCAGTAGTCGTCTTTGCTACTATGTTGCAGGTTTGCAGGCTTCCAGCGCGGTCAGCGGTCGATTCCTTATCAGAAGGTGAAGAGGGAGATGCAGAGGAACTCGGCTGAGCTCATGCATTCGTTATCTAAAGTTTCCCCAGAGACAGAGACCCTAAATAGCCAGAAAAGAGGGTTTGGCTACCTAGGAGAGAGGAAAGGCTACTAACACCTGAAGGAGCCTATCACAAGGAGTCTCTGACGTCACCTGGTGGCACTGGCCACTCAGAGCAGTCCAGTGTGCCAGCAGCACCTCTGTTTCCAAGATGGCAGAGGTCTGGAGCACACTGGAGGAGCTCTGGACACCTCCCAGGGGAGGTGCAGGTCAGGGGAGTGGTCACTCCCCTTTCCTTTGTCCAGTTTCGCGCCAGAGCAGGGGCTAAGGGGTCCCTGAACCGGTGTAGACTGGCTTATGCAGAATTGGGCACCTCTGTGCCCAACAAAGCATTTCCAGAGGCTGGGGGAGGCTACTCCTCCCCTGCCTTCACACCATTTTCCAAAGGGAGAGGGTGTTACACCCTCTCTCAGAGGAAGTTCTTTGTTCTGCCATCCTGGGCCAGGCCTGGCTGGACCCCAGGAGGGCAGATGCCTGTCTGAGGGGTTGGCAGCAGCAGCAGCTGCAGAGAAACCCCAGGAAGGGCAGTTTGGCAGTACCAGGGTCTGTGCTACAGACCACTGGGATCATGGAATTGTACCAACAATGCCAGGATGGCATAGAGGGGGCAATTCCATGATCATAGACATGTTACATGGCCATATTCGGAGTTACCATGGTGAAGCTACATATAGGTAGTGACCTATATGTAGTGCACGCGTGTAATGGTGTCCCCGCACTCACAAAGTTCAGTGAATTGGCTCTGAACAATGTGGGGGCACCTTGGCTAGTGCCAGGGTGCCCTCACACTAAGTAACTTTGCACCTAACCTTTACCAGGTAAAGGTTATACATATAGGTGACTTATAAGTTACTTAAGTGCAGTGTAAAATGGCTGTGAAATAACGTGGACGTTATTTCACTCAGGCTGCAGTGGCAGGCCTGTGTAAGAATTGTCAGAGCTCCCTATGGGTGGCAAAAGAAATGCTGCAGCCCATAGGGATCTCCTGGAACCCCAATACCCTGGGTACCTCAGTACCATATACTAGGGGATTATAAGGGTGTTCCAGTAAGCCAATGTAAATTGGTAAAAATGGTCACTAGCCTGTCAGTGACAATTTGGAAAGAAATGAGAGAGCATAACCACTGAGGTTCTGATTAGCAGAGCCTCAGTGAGACAGTTAGTCACTACACAGGTAACACATACAGGCACACTTATGAGCACTGGGGCCCTGGGTTACCAGGGTCCCAGTGACACATACAACTAAAACAACATATATACAGTGAAAAATGGGGGTAACATGCCAGGCAAGATGGTACTTTCCTACACAACCCCCCCCCAAACGAAGGACAATAAGACTAGCCATTACCTGATGAGTCTTCATTGTCTAAGTGGAAATATCTGGAGAGTCCATCTGCATTGGAGTGGCTACTCCCAGGTCTATGTTCCACTGTATAGTCCATTCCCTGTAGGGATATGGACCACCTCAACAATTTAGGATTTTCACCTTTCATTTGTTTTAGCCAAAGTAGAGGTTTGTGGTCTGTCTGAACAATGAAGTGAGTGCCAAACAGGTATGGCCTCAACTTCTTCAGAGCCCAGACCACAGCAAAGGCCTCCCTCTCAATGGCAGACCAACGCTTTTCTCTAGGGGTCAACCTTCTACTAATAAAAGCAACAGGTTGATCCTGGCCCTCAGAATTAAGTTGTGATAGGACTGCCCCTACTCCTAATTCAGATGCATCAGTTTGGACATAGAATTTTTTAGAGTAACAAGGGCTTTTCAGGACAGGTGCAGAGCACATGGCCTGCTTCAGCTCCTCAAAAGCTTTCTGACAGTTTGCTGTCCATAATACCTTTTTAGGCATTTTCTTGGATGTGAGGTCATTAAGAGGGGCTGCAATGGAGCCATAGTTCTTAATGAACCTCCTGTAATACCCAGTGAGGCCTAGGAAGGCTCTCACCTGAGTCTGAGTGGTAGGGGGAATCCAATCAATAATAGTTTGGATTTTCCCCTGAAGTGGTGCAATCTGTTCCCCACCAACAAGGTGTCCCAGATAAACCACCTTACCCTGCCCTATCTGGCACTTTGAAGCCTTGATAGTGAGGCCTGCCTTTTGCAGGGCCTCCAAAACTTTCCAAAGGTGGACCAGGTGATCATCCCAGCTGGAGCTAAAGACAGCTATATCATCCAAATATGCTGCACTGAAAGCTTCCAGCCCTTGCAGGACTGTGTTCACCAACCTCTGAAAAGTGGCAGGTGCATTTTTCAAACCAAAAGGCATTACAGTAAACTGGTAATGTCCTCCAATGGTAGAAAATGCAGTCTTAGGTTTAGCATCTTCTGACATTTTGATCTGCCAATACCCTGCAGTCAAATCAAAAGTGCTTAGATACTTGGCAGATGCCAGTGTATCTATTAGCTCATCTGCCCTGGGTATAGGGTGAGCATCTGTTTTGGTTACCAAGTTGAGACCTCTATAGTCTACACAAAACCTCATTTCCTTCTTTCCATCTTTAGAATTGGGTTTTGGTACCAGTACCACAGGAGAAGCCCATGGACTGTCAGAGTGCTCAACCACTCCTAGTTCCAACATCTTCTGAACTTCTTGCTTTATGCAGTCCCTGACATGGTCAGGCTGCCTATAGATCTTACTTTTGACAGGTAAACTGTCTCCAGTATCTATAGTGTGCTCACACCAAGAAGTGGTGCCTGGCACAATGGAGAAGAGTTCTGAAAATTGTCCTAGGAGATTTATGCAATTATCTTTCTGCTCAGCAGTAAGACAATCTGCCAAAACTACCCCTTCCACAAGAGCATCTTGTTCTGTGGAAGAGAAGAGATCAGGTAGAGGATCACTGTCTTCTTCCTGTCCCTCATCTGTTGCCATGAGCAGGGTGAGATCAGCCCTGTCATAGTAGGGTTTCAGGCGGTTGACATGGAGCACCCTAAGGGGACTCCTGGCAGTGCCTAAGTCAACCAAGTAGGTGACTTCACCCTTCTTTTCAACAATTGTGTGTGGACCACTCCATTTATCTTGGAGTGCTCTTGGGGCCACAGGCTCCAAGACCCACACTTTCTGCCCTGGTTGGTACTGAACCAAAACAGCCTTCTGATCATGCCATTGCTTCTGGAGCTCTTGGCTGGCCTGAAGGTTTTTACTGGCCTTTTTCATGTACTCAGCCATCCTTGATCTGAGGCCAAGTACATAGTCCACAATATCCTGTTTAGGAGCTTTTAAAGGTTGTTCCCAACCCTCCTTTACAAGTGTGAGTGGACCCCTAACAGGGTGTCCAAAAAGAAGTTCAAAGGGGCTGAAGCCCACTCCTTTCTGGGGTACCTCCCTGTAGGCAAAAAGGAGGCATGGTAGAAGGATATCCCATCTCCTGCGGAGTTTTTCAGGGAGTCCCATAATCATGCCTTTGAGAGTTTTATTAAATCTCTCCACCAGTCCATTTGTTTGTGGATGATAGGGTGTTGTGAACTTGTAAGTTACACCACACTCCTTCCACATGGCCTTTAAGTATGCAGACATGAAATTGCTTCCTCTGTCTGATACTACTTCCTTTGGGAAGCCCACCCTGGAAAATATTCCCAGGAGGGCCTTTGCCACTGCAGGAGCTGTAGTGGTCCTTAAAGGAATTGCTTCAGGATACCTTGTGGCATGGTCCACTACCACTAAGATAAACCTATTGCCTGAAGCAGTAGGAGGGTCAAGGGGGCCAACTATGTCAACCCCTACCCTTTCAAAGGGAACCCCAACCACAGGCAGTGGGATAAGGGGTGCCTTTGGAGTGCCACCTGTCTTGCCACTGGCTTGACAGGTTTCACAGGACTTACAAAATTCTTTTGTGTCCTCAGACATCCTAGGCCAATGAAACAGTGGTACCAATCTGTCCCAAGTTTTCATTTGACCCAGGTGCCCAGCTAAGGGAATGTCATGTGCCAGTGTTAGGAGGAACTTTCTGTACTCCTGAGGAATCACTAATCTCCTGGCAGCTCCAGGTTTAGGATCCCTTTGCTCAGTGTACAAGAGGTTGTCCTCCCAGTAAACTCTGTGTGAGTCACTGACATCCCCATTAGCCTGTTTGACAGCTTGCTGTCTGAGACCCTCTAATGTGGGACAGGTTTGCTGTGCCACACTCAGCTCCTCTCTGGCAGGCCCCCCTTCACCCAAAAGCTCAGCAGTGTCTGCTTCCAGCTCCTCTGGTGTAGGTTCTGCACAGGGAGGGAATTCTTCTTCCTCAGAATTAGAATCCACTGTAGAGGGAGGGATAGTAGGAAGTGGTTTGCTTCTACTAGCCCTAGCTTTAGGGAGCACTTGGTCCATTGTTCCAGGATCCAAGCTTCCCTGTCCTTTTTGCTTTTTGGCCTGAGCCCTTGTCAAAGCAAAAATATGCCCTGGGATGCCCAGCATTGCTGCATGGGCCTCCAACTCCACATCTGACCAAGCTGATGTCTCCAAATCGTTCCCTAATAGACAGTCTACAGGTAAATCTGAAGCTACCACAACTTTCTTTGGACCAGATACCCCCCCCCAGTTGAGATTTACAACAGCCATGGGGTGGCTTTGTGTTATGTTGTGAGCATCGGTTACTTGGTACTGGTGTCCAAGTATGTGTTGTTCAGGGTGCACCAGTTTCTCAATCACCATTGTGACACTGGCACCTGTGTCCCTGTAGGCCTGGACCTCAACACCATTTATTAGGGTCAGTTGCTTGTACTTCTCCAAGTTATGGGGGCAAGCAACCAAAGTGGCTAAGTCAATAGCCCCTTCAGAGACTAAAGTAGCCTCTGTGGTCTCCCTAATCAGACCAACCCCAACTAAATTACCAAAAGTGAGCCCAGCTACTCCCTTGGATTGGCTATTAGTAGGTTTGCTCCCACCACCACTGCTATTAGTAGGGACACTAGGTGTAGCAGTAGGGGTTGTAGTGGTAGGAGCTGTGGTGCCTTTCTTTGGACAACTGGGGTCTGTTGTCCAATGGCCTTTTATCTTACATAAATAGCACCATGGTTTCCTTTCCTTGTTCTGATTAGAGGAAGGTTTGGGCCCACCACCCCCACCAGAGTGTTTTTGTGGGCCTGATGAAGACTCATTTTTAGATTTGTCCCCACCCTTGTCAGAAGACTTACCATCCTTCTTTTTGTTGCCATCTTTGTCACCCCCTGTATGAACTTTTCTGTTCACTCTTGTTCTGACCCATTTGTCTGCCTTCTTTCCCAATTCTTGGGGAGAGGTCAGATCAGAGTCCACCAAGTACTGGTGCAACAAATCAGACACACAATTATTAAGAATATGCTCTCTCAGGATTAAGTTATACAGGCTGTCATAATCAGTAACTTTACTGCCATGTAACCACCCCTCCAAGGCCTTCACTGCCTGGTCAATGAAATCAACCCAGTCTTGTGAAGACTCCTTTTTGGTATCTCTGAACTTGATCCTGTACTGTTCAGTGGTTAAGCCATAACCATCCAGGAGTGCATTCTTAAGAACTTGGAAATTGTTAGCATCATTTTCTTTTACAGTAAGGAGCCTATCCCTACCTTTTCCTGTAAATGATAGCCATAGGATAGCAGCCCACTGCCTTTGAGGGACATCCTGTACAGCACAGGCCCTCTCAAGTGCAGCAAACCACTTGTTAATGTCATCCCCCTCCTTGTAAGGGGGAACTATCTTATGCAGATTCCTGGAATCATGCTCTTTTGCAGGATGACTATGGGGAATACTGCTGCTGCCACCATGGGTATCTAAACCCATTTTCTGTCTTTCCCTCTCTATTTCTAAAGACTGTCTATCCAAATCCAGCTGTTGCTTCTTGAGCTTCAGTCTGGTTTGCTCCACTCTCAATCTATTGAGCTCCCTTTCCAACAATCTGTCATCAGGGTGGGTGGGAGGGACATTTCTAGATACAGAGGTATGATGGGAATGAACAGAAGGAGACCTGTCCCTTACAGAGGGCACCCTAACAGCTTGGCTACCAGTATAGTGTGAGAGCACATCATCAGTATGATGTGATTCAACCTCTGTACCAACTATGCTAGACTGTCTAGTAATGGGCAGGCTGAGAAGTTTCTTTCCTGAACCTTTTCCTGGGGGAGTCCCTGGATCAGATTGAGAACCATTAGCTACTTTTTCTACAGATTGGGCACTTATGGCCTTATCCTGTACTCTAAGCATATTAATTAACAGTTCTAAGGAAGGATTCTTCCCTACACTCAAACCTCTCTCTATGCAGAGACTCCTTGCTCCTTTCCAGCTAAGGTGATCATATGCAAGTTTGGACAGTTCAACTTTTTGGCCTGTGCCAGACATTTTTAGAGAGAGTTAAAGTGATAGACAAAGAGAAAAAGTTTTCAGAACTTTTTGGAAAGACAGAAAAAACTTTTTAAACTTTTAAGAACTTTTTGAAAGTTTAGTAGTACTTTTCAGCACTTAGAAAAGAGTGAAAAGAGGAAATGCAAAACTTTTTGTCTATGTGTATATACACTGACCTTGTTTTGTATATTTTTCTCTTATGAAAAGTACAATGACAAGAGTGGTAAGTAGTCTCAAGCACTTATCCCACCACTGCACAACCAATGTAGGAGGCTGGACTGGCTTGTAGTGAGTACCAAGGGGTACTTGCACCTTGCACCAGGCCCAGTTATCCCTTATTAGTGTATAGGGTGTCTAGCAGCTTAGGCTGATAGATAATGGTAGCTTAGCAGAGCAGCTTAGGCTGAACTAGGAGACGTGTGAAGCTACTACAGTACCACTTAGTGTCATATGCACAATATCATAAGAAAACACAATACACAGTTATACTAAAAATAAAGGTACTTTATTTTTATGACAATATGCCAAAGTATCTTAGAGTGTACCCTCAGTAAGAGGATAGGAAATATACACAAGATATATATACACAATAGCAAAAATATGCAGTATAGTCTTAGAAAACAGTGCAAACAATGTATAGTTACAATAGGATGCAATGGGGAAACATAGGGATAGGGGCAACACAAACCATATACTCCAAAAGTGGAATGTGAACCACGAATGGACCCCAAACCTATGTGACCTTGTAGAGGGTCGCTGGGACTATTAGAAAATAGTGAGAGTTAGAAAAATAACCCTCCCCAAGACCCTGAAAAGTGAGTGCAAAGTGCACTAAAGTTCCCCTAAGGACAAAATAGTCGTGTTAGAGGGAGAATGCAAGGAAAACACAAATCAGCAATGCAACAACGATGGATTCCTGTCTGAAGGTACCTGTGGAACAAGGGGACCAAGTCCAAAAGTCACAAGCAGCTCGGAGATGGGCAGATGC
Source organism: Pleurodeles waltl (assembly GCF_031143425.1). Taxonomy (NCBI): domain Eukaryota; kingdom Metazoa; phylum Chordata; class Amphibia; order Caudata; family Salamandridae; genus Pleurodeles; species Pleurodeles waltl. The sequence goes on along the minus strand of NC_090440.1, from coordinate 653,348,959 downwards.
CCAAGAAATGCCAGCGGTTGGTGCAAAGAAGCTCTTACTAGGCTGAAGAACTGTGAATACTGCAGGGACGACAAGGGCTAGAGACTTCCCCTTTGGAGGATGGATCCCCCACGCCTTGGAGAGTCGTGCAGAAGTGTTTTCCCGCCGGATGGACGCCAACAAGCCTTGCTACACGCAAATCGTGCGTTTGGCGTTTTTGGACGCTGCTGGGGCCCAGGAGGGACCAGGAGGTCGCAAATTGGACCTGCAGAGAGAGGGGACGTCGAGCAAGACAAGGAGCCCTCACTGAAGCAGGTAGCACCCGGAGAAGTGCCAGAAACAGGCACTACGAGGATGCGTGAAACGGTGCTCGCCGAAGTTGCACAAAGGAGTCCCACGTCGCCGGAGACCAACTTAGAAAGTCGTGCAATGCAGGTTAGAGTGCCGTGGACCCAGGCTTGGCTGTGCACGAAGGATTTCCGCCGGAAGTGCACAGGGGCCGGAGAAGCTTGCAAAGTCGCGGTTCCCAGCAATGCAGCCCAGCGAGGTGAGGCAAGGACTTACCTCCACCAAACTTGGGCTGAAGAGTCACTGGACTGTGGGGGTCACTTGGACGGTGTCGCTGGATTCGAGGGACCTCGCTCGTCGTGCTGAGAGGAGACCCAAGGGACCGGAGATGCAGCTTTTTGGTGCCTGCGGTTGCAGGGGGAAGATTCCGTCGACCCACGGGAGATTTCTTCGGAGCTTCTGGTGCAGAGAGGAGGCAGACTACCCCCACAGCATGCACAAGCAGGAAAACAGTCGAGAAGGCGGCAGGATCAGCGTTACAGAGTTGCAGTAGTCGTCTTTGCTACTATGTTGCAGGTTTGCAGGCTTCCAGCGCGGTCAGCGGTCGATTCCTTATCAGAAGGTGAAGAGGGAGATGCAGAGGAACTCGGCTGAGCTCATGCATTCGTTATCTAAAGTTTCCCCAGAGACAGAGACCCTAAATAGCCAGAAAAGAGGGTTTGGCTACCTAGGAGAGAGGAAAGGCTACTAACACCTGAAGGAGCCTATCACAAGGAGTCTCTGACGTCACCTGGTGGCACTGGCCACTCAGAGCAGTCCAGTGTGCCAGCAGCACCTCTGTTTCCAAGATGGCAGAGGTCTGGAGCACACTGGAGGAGCTCTGGACACCTCCCAGGGGAGGTGCAGGTCAGGGGAGTGGTCACTCCCCTTTCCTTTGTCCAGTTTCGCGCCAGAGCAGGGGCTAAGGGGTCCCTGAACCGGTGTAGACTGGCTTATGCAGAATTGGGCACCTCTGTGCCCAACAAAGCATTTCCAGAGGCTGGGGGAGGCTACTCCTCCCCTGCCTTCACACCATTTTCCAAAGGGAGAGGGTGTTACACCCTCTCTCAGAGGAAGTTCTTTGTTCTGCCATCCTGGGCCAGGCCTGGCTGGACCCCAGGAGGGCAGATGCCTGTCTGAGGGGTTGGCAGCAGCAGCAGCTGCAGAGAAACCCCAGGAAGGGCAGTTTGGCAGTACCAGGGTCTGTGCTACAGACCACTGGGATCATGGAATTGTACCAACAATGCCAGGATGGCATAGAGGGGGCAATTCCATGATCATAGACATGTTACATGGCCATATTCGGAGTTACCATGGTGAAGCTACATATAGGTAGTGACCTATATGTAGTGCACGCGTGTAATGGTGTCCCCGCACTCACAAAGTTCAGTGAATTGGCTCTGAACAATGTGGGGGCACCTTGGCTAGTGCCAGGGTGCCCTCACACTAAGTAACTTTGCACCTAACCTTTACCAGGTAAAGGTTATACATATAGGTGACTTATAAGTTACTTAAGTGCAGTGTAAAATGGCTGTGAAATAACGTGGACGTTATTTCACTCAGGCTGCAGTGGCAGGCCTGTGTAAGAATTGTCAGAGCTCCCTATGGGTGGCAAAAGAAATGCTGCAGCCCATAGGGATCTCCTGGAACCCCAATACCCTGGGTACCTCAGTACCATATACTAGGGGATTATAAGGGTGTTCCAGTAAGCCAATGTAAATTGGTAAAAATGGTCACTAGCCTGTCAGTGACAATTTGGAAAGAAATGAGAGAGCATAACCACTGAGGTTCTGATTAGCAGAGCCTCAGTGAGACAGTTAGTCACTACACAGGTAACACATACAGGCACACTTATGAGCACTGGGGCCCTGGGTTACCAGGGTCCCAGTGACACATACAACTAAAACAACATATATACAGTGAAAAATGGGGGTAACATGCCAGGCAAGATGGTACTTTCCTACAGCCTCCCTCTCAATGGCACTCCAACGCTGCTCCCTGGGGAGTAACCTCCTGCTAATGAAAGCAACAGGCTGGTCAAGGCCATCATAATTTGTTTGGGACAAAACTGCCCCTATCCCATGTTCAGAGGCATCAGTCTGCACAATGAACTGCTTAGAATAATCTGGAGCTTTTAGAACTGGTGCTGAGCACATTGCTTGTTTCAGGGTGTCAAAGGCCTGTTGGCATTCCACAGTCCAGTTCACTTTCTTGGGCATTTTCTTGGAGGTGAGTTCAGTGAGCGCTGTCACAATGGATCCATATCCCTTCACAAACCTCCTGTAATACCCAGTCAAGCCAAGGAATGCCCTGACTTGAGTCTGGGTTTTTGGAGCTACCCAGTCCAGAATAGTCTGGATCTTGGGTTGGAGTGGCTGAACTTGGCCTCCACCTACAAGGTGGCCCAAGTAAACCACAGTTCCCTGACCTATCTGGCATTTGGATGCCTTGATAGAGAGGCCTGCAGATTGCAGAGCCTTCAAAACCTTCTTCAGGTGGACCAGGTGATCCTGCCAGGTGGAGCTAAAGACAGCAATATCATCAAGATAAGCTGTGCTAAAGGACTCCAAGCCAGCAAGGACTTGATTCACCAACCTTTGGAAGGTGGCAGGGGCATTCTTTAAACCAAAGGGCATAACAGTAAACTGATAATGCCCATCAGGTGTGGAGAATGCTGTTTTCTCTTTGGCTCCAGGTGCCATTTTTATTTGCCAGTACCCTGCTGTCAAGTCAAAGGTACTTAGGAATTTGGCAGCACCTAATTTGTCTATGAGCTCATCAGCTCTTGGAATTGGATGAGCATCTGTCTTGGTGACAGAATTGAGCCCTCTGTAGTCCACACAAAACCTCATCTCTTTCTTTCCATCTTTGGTGTGAGGTTTGGGGACTAAGACCACTGGGCTAGCCCAGGGGCTGTCAGAGCGCTCAATCACTCCCAATTCCAGCATCTTGTGGACTTCCACCTTGATGCTTTCCTTAACATGGTCAGACTGTCTAAAGATTTTGTTCTTGACAGGCATGCTGTCTCCTGTGTCCACATCATGGGTACACAGGTGTGTCTGACCAGGGGTTAAGGAGAAGAGTTCAGGAAACTGTTGTAGGACTCTCCTACAATCAGCTTGCTGTTGGCCAGAGAGGGTGTCTGAGTAGATCACTCCATCTACTGTGCCATCTTTTGGGTCTGATGACAGAAGATCAGGGAGAGGTTCACTCTCTGCCTCCTGATCCTCATCTGTTACCATCAACAGATTCACATCAGCCCTGTCATGGAAGAGTTTAAGGCGGTTCACATGGATCACCCTCTTGGGGCTCCTGCTTGTGCCCAGGTCTACCAGGTAGGTGACCTGACTCTTCCTTTCTAGTACTGGGTAAGGGCCACTCCATTTGTCCTGGAGTGCCCTGGGAGCCACAGGCTCCAGAACCCAGACTTTCTGCCCTGGTTGGAACTCAACCAGTGCAGCCTTTTGGTCATACCAAAACTTCTGGAGCTGTTGGCTGGCCTCAAGGTTTTTGGTTGCCTTTTCCATGTACTCTGCCATTCTAGAGCGAAGGCCAAGTACATAGTCCACTATGTCCTGTTTAGGCTCATGGAGAGGTCTCTCCCAGCCTTCTTTAACAAGGGCAAGTGGTCCCCTTACAGGATGACCAAACAGAAGTTCAAAGGGTGAGAATCCTACTCCCTTCTGTGGCACCTCTCTGTAAGCGAAAAGCAGACATGGCAAGAGGACATCCCATCTCTTTTTGAGCTTTTCTGGGAGCCCCATGATCATGCCTTTTAATGTCTTGTTGAATCTCTCAACCAAGCCATTAGTTTGTGGATGGTATGGTGTAGTGAATTTATAAGTCACTCCACACTCATTCCACATGTGCTTTAGGTATGCTGACATGAAGTTGGTACCTCTGTCAGACACCACCTCCTTAGGGAAACCCACTCTGGTAAAGATACCAATGAGGGCCTTGGCTACTGCAGGGGCAGTAGTCGACCTAAGGGGAATAGCTTCAGGATACCTGGTAGCATGATCCACTACTACCAGGATATACATATTTCCTGAGGCTGTGGGAGGTTCTAGTGGACCAACTATGTCCACACCCACTCTTTCAAAGGGAACCCCCACCACTGGAAGTGGAATGAGGGGGGCCTTTGGATGTCCACCTGTCTTACCACTGGCTTGACAGGTGGGGCAGGAGAGGCAAAACTCCTTAACCATGTTGGACATATTGGGCCAGTAGAAGTGGTTGACTAACCTCTCCCACGTCTTGGTTTGTCCCAAATGTCCAGCAAGGGGAATGTCATGGGCCAATGTTAGGATGAACTTCCTGAACAGCTGAGGCACTACCACTCTCCTAGTGGCACCAGGTTTGGGGTCTCTGGCCTCAGTGTACAGGAGTCCATCTTCCCAATAGACCCTATGCGTTCCATTTTTCTTGCCTTTGGACTCTTCAGCAGCTTGCTGCCTAAGGCCTTCAAGAGAGGGACAGGTTTCTTGTCCCTTACACAGCTCCTCCCTTGAGGGTCCCCCTGGGCCTAAGAGCTCAACCTGATAAGGTTCAAGCTCCAAAGGCTCAGTTCCCTCAGAGGGCAGAACTTCTTCCTGAGAAGAGAGGTTCCCTTTCTTTTGCTGTGTTGCAGTTGGTTTCCCAACTGACTTTCCTGTTCTCTTGGTAGGCTGGGCCATTCTTCCAGACTCCAGCTCTACTTGTTCAGCCTGTGCCTTGCATTGTGCTCTTGTTTTCACACACACCAGTTCAGGGATACCCAGCATTGCTGCATGGGTTTTTAGTTCTACCTCAGCCCATGCTGAGGACTCCAGGTCATTTCCAAGCAGACAGTCCACTGGGATATTTGAGGAGACCACCACCTGTTTCAGGCCATTGACCCCTCCCCATTCTAAAGTAACCATTGCCATGGGATGTACTTTTCTCTGATTGTCAGCGTTGGTGACTGTGTAAGTTTTTCCAGTCAGGTATTGGCCAGGGGAAACCAGTTTCTCTGTCACCATGGTGACACTGGCACCTGTATCCCTCAGGCCCTCTATTCTAGTCCCATTAATTAAGAGTTGCTGTCTGTATTTTTGCATGTTAGGCGGCCAGACAGCTAGTGTGGCTAAATCCACCCCCCCCTCAGAAACTAGAGTAGCTTCAGTGTGGACCCTGATTTGCTCTGGGCACACTGTTGATCCCACTTGGAGACTAGCCATACCAGTGTTACCGGGATGGGAGTTTGGAGTGGAACCTTTCTTGGGACAGGCCTTGTCTCCAGTTTGGTGTCCATGCTGTTTACAGCTATGACACCAGGCCTTTTTGGGATCAAAGTTTTTACCCTTGTACCCATTGTTTTGTGAAGAGGCTCTGGGCCCACCCTCCTGTGCAGGTTTTTGGGGGCCTGTAGAAGACTCTTTACTATTTTTAGTTTTGGTTGTCTCATCACCCTTCCCCTGGGGAGTCTTTGTGACCCCTTTCTTTTGGTCACCCCCTGTTGAAGTCTTGGACACCCTTGTCTTGACCCAATGGTCCGCCTTCTTTCCCAATTCTTGGGGAGAAATTGGTCCTAGGTCTACCAGATGCTGATGCAGTTTATCATTGAAACAATTACTTAACAGGTGTTCTTTCACAAATAAATTGTACAGCCCATCATAATTACTTACACCACTGCCTTGAATCCAACCATCTAGTGTTTTCACTGAGTAGTCAACAAAGTCAACCCAGGTCTGGCTCGAGGATTTTTGAGCCCCCCTGAACCTAATCCTGTACTCCTCAGTGGAGAATCCAAAGCCCTCAATCAGGGTACCCTTCATGAGGTCATAAGATTCTGCATCTTTTCCAGAGAGTGTGAGGAGTCTATCCCTACACTTTCCAGTGAACATTTCCCAAAGGAGAGCACCCCAGTGAGATCTGTTCACTTTTCTGGTTACACAAGCCCTCTCAAAAGCTGTGAACCACTTGGTGATGTCATCACCATCTTCAAATTTTGTCACAATCCCTTTGGGGATTTTTAACATGTCAGGAGAATCTCTGACCCTATTTATATTGCTGCCACCATTGATGGGTCCTAGGCCCATCTCTTGTCTTTCCCTTTCTATGGCTAGGAGCTGTCTCTCTAAAGCCAATCTTTTGGCCATCCTGGCTAACAGGAGGTCATCTTCACTGAGAGCATCCTCAGTGATTTCAGAAATGTGGGACCCTCCTGTGAGGGACTCACTATTTCTGACTAACACAGTTGGAGACAGGACTTGAGGGGTCCTGTTCTCCCTATTTAGGACTGGAGGAGGGACATTGGCCTCCAAGTCACTAATTTCTTCCTCTGTGAGGTCATCATCAGAGGGGTTGGCTTTTTCAAACTCTGCCAACAGCTCCTGGAGCTGAATTTTGGTAGGTCTGGAGCCAATGGTTATTTTTTTGATATTACAGAGAGACCTTAGCTCCCTCATCTTAAGATGGAGGTAAGGTGTGGTGTCGAGTTCCACCACATTCATCTCTGTATCAGACATTATTTTGCTAAGAGTTGGAAGACTTTTTAAAGAATCTAAAACTGTTTCTAGAATCTAATTTCAAACTTTTAACAAACTTTTAAACTCTAAAAGACAATGCTAAACAGGGACTTAACACACAAGGCCCTAGCAGGACTTTTAAGAATTTAGAAAAATTTCAAATTGCAAAAATGAATTTCTAATGACAATTTTGGAATTTGTCGTGTGATCAGGTATTGGCTGAGTAGTCCAGCAAATGCAAAGTCTTGTACCCCACCGCTGATCCACCAATGTAGGAAGTTGGCTCTGTATGTGCTATTTCAAAGTAAGGAATAGCATGCACAGAGTCCAAGGGTTCCCCTTAGAGGTAAAATAGTGGTAAAAATAGATAATACTAATGCTCTATTTTGTGGTAGTGTGGTCGAGCAGTAGGCTTATCCAAGGAGTAGTGTTAAGCATTTGTTGTACATACACATAGACAATAAATGAGGTACACACACTCAGAGACAAATCCAGCCAATAGGTTTTGTATAGAAAAATATCTTTTCTTAGTTTATTTTAGGAACCACAGGTTCAAATTCTACATGTAATATCTCATTCGAAAGGTATTGCAGGTAAGTACTTTAGGAACTTCCAATCATAAAAATTGCATGTATACTTTTCGAGTTATTGACAAATAGCTGTTTTAAAAGTGGACACAGTGCAATTTTCACAGTTCCTAGGGGAGGTAAGTATTTGTTAGATTGACCAGGTAAGTAAGACACTTACAGGGCTTAGTTCTTGGTCCAAGGTAGCCCACCGTTGGGGGTTCAGAGCAACCCCAAAGTCACCACACCAGCAGCTCAGGGCCGGTCAGGTGCAGAGTTCAAAGTGGTGCCCAAAACACATAGGCTAGAATGGAGAGAAGGGGGTGCCCCGGTTCCGGTCTGCTTGCAGGTAAGTACCCGCGTCTTCGGAGGGCAGACCAGGGGGGTTTTGTAGGGCACCGGGGGGGACACAAGCCCACACAGAAATTTCACCCTCAGCAGCGCGGGGGCGGCCGGGTGCAGTGTAGAAACAGGCGTCGGGTTCGCAATGTTAGTCTATGAGAGATCTCGGGATCTCTTCAGCGCTGCAGGCAGGCAAGGGGGGGGTTCCTCGGGGAAACCTCCACTTGGACAAGGGAGAGGGACTCCTGGGGGTCACTTCTCCAGTGAAAGTCCGGTCCTTCAGGTCCTGGGGGCTGCGGGTGCAGGGTCTCTCCCAGGCGTCGGGACTTTAGGTTCAAAGAGTCGCGGTCAGGGGAAGCCTCGGGATTCCCTCTGCAGGCGGCGCTGTGGGGGCTCAGGGGGGACAGGTTTTGGTACTCACAGTATCAGAGTAGTCCTGGGGTCCCTCCTGAGGTGTTGGATCTCCACCAGCCGAGTCGGGGTCGCCGGGTGCAGTGTTGCAAGTCTCACGCTTCTTGCGGGGAGCTTGCAGGGTTCTTTCAAGGCTGCTGGAAACAAAGTTGCAGCCTTTCTTGGAGCAGGTCCGCTGTCCTCGGGAGTTTCTTGTCTTTTCGAAGCAGGGGCAGTCCTCAGAGGATGTCGAGGTCGCTGGTCCCTTTGGAAGGCGTCGCTGGAGCAGGATCTTTGGAAGGCAGGAGACAGGCCGGTGAGTTTCTGGAGCCAAGGCAGTTGTCGTCTTCTGGTCTTCCGCTGCAGGGGTTTTCAGCTAGGCAGTCCTTCTTCTTGTAGTTGCAGGAATCTAATTTTCTAGGGTTCAGGGTAGCCCTTAAATACTAAATTTAAGGGCGTGTTTAGGTCTGGGGGGTTAGTAGCCAATGGCGACTAGCCCTGAGGGTGGGTACACCCTCTTTGTGCCTCCTCCCAAGGGGAGGGGGTCACAATCCTAACCCTATTGGGGGAATCCTCCATCTGCAAGATGGAGGATTTCTAAAAGTCAGAGTCACCTCAGCTCAGGACACCTTAGGGGCTGTCCTGACTGGCCAGTGACTCCTCCTTGTTTTTCTCATTATCTTCTCCGGCCTTGCCGCCAAAAGTGGGGCCTGGCCGGAGGGGGCGGGCAACTCCACTAGCTGGAGTGTCCTGCTGGGTTGGCACAAAGGAGGTGAGCCTTTGAGGCTCACCGCCAGGTGTGACAATTCCTGCCTGGGGGAGGTGTTAGCATCTCCACCCAGTGCAGGCTTTGTTACTGGCCTCAGAGTGACAAAGGCACTCTCCCCATGGGGCCAGCAACATGTCTCGGTTTGTGGCAGGCTGCTAAAACTAGTCAGCCTACACAGATAGTCGGTTAAGTTTCAGGGGGCACCTCTAAGGTGCCCTCTGTGGTGTATTTTACAATAAAATGTACACTGGCATCAGTGTGCATTTATTGTGCTGAGAAGTTTGATACCAAACTTCCCAGTTTTCAGTGTAGCCATTATGGTGCTGTGGAGTTCGTGTTTGACGGACTCCCAGACCATATACTCTTATGGCTACCCTGCACTTACAATGTCTAAGGTTTTGTTTAGACACTGTAGGGGTACCATGCTCATGCACTGGTACCCTCACCTATGGTATAGTGCACCCTGCCTTAGGGCTGTAAGGCCTGCTAGAGGGGTGTCTTACCTATACTGCATAGGCAGTGAGAGGCTGGCATGGCACCCTGAGGGGAGTGCCATGTCGACTTACTCGTTTTGTCCTCACTAGCACACACAAGCTGGCAAGCAGTGTGTCTGTGCTGAGTGAGAGGTCTCCAGTGTGGCATAAGACATGCTGCAGCCCTTAGAGACCTTCCTTGGCATCAGGGCCCTTGGTACTAGAAGTACCAGTTACAAGAGACTTATCTGGATGCCAGGGTCTGCCAATTGTGGATACAAAAGTACAGGTTAGGGAAAGAACACTGGTGCTGGGGCCTGGTTAGCAGGCCTCAGCACACTTTCAATTGTAAACATAGCATCAGCAAAGGCAAAAAGTCAGGGGGCAACCATGCCAAGGAGGCATTTCCTTACAAAGACTAATCCCAAAAAGTAACAATAACTACTGGATTAACCACTAACTTTGTGTTACAGAGCTACATGCTGCCTGGCATGAACGCCTCATCAGGGATAGTAAGCACTATATAAATGCAATTACAATACAATTGCTCAGGCTGGCTGAAATCTGCAAATTCTCTGCTATATAGGTACAAGACATAGGGGGTTATTCCAACTTTGGAGGAGGTGTTAATCCGTCCCAAAAGTGACGGAAAAGTGACGGATTTACTACCAGCCGTATTACGAGTCCATTATATCCTATGGAACTCGTAATACGGCTGGTGGTATATCCGTCACTTTACCGTCACTTTTGGGATGGATTAACACCTCCTCCAAAGTTGGAATAACCCCCATAGAGTTTAAACTGGAAAAATGTGCGTGTGTAAAGTGTACAGTTTGCCCAAGCATGGCACTTTTTCTTTTTTTTTTTACAACATACCCAATACCCATTTTAATATGACTTTTGATAGCATAACCCAAAGGTAACATATCACGTAGATTCTGAAATACGTGATCAAGACGATGGGCATGGCCTAGACATAGACACAGATATATTGACTTCTCCCAGATTCAACATCCTTTGGCAATCTTTATTGCCCAGAGAGGAAGTTTTGGTATCCTTATTTTCGTTTACTGAAGTACAGAGATGAATTACGATAATAAAATAAATTTAATCCAAAACCGGATTACTGCTGGCAGTGGATTGTGTTAAAAAATATATAGCTGGCCTACAACACAACGTTGCGGATGAGCATCTAACCCGTCAGAAAAAAAAATCATGCACAAATCAGGGCCACAGATTTGTACAATAGACTCGTGCTGAGGTCCTCATTTAAAAATGAACACAAAACCTGGTGGTAATATCTAGTACTAAAAATAGCGTCGCTGCTGTGTTTTGCTCCCAATTCTGCGCTGGAAAGTGTTAAGAATAACATATAAAGTAACAATGTTACTAGAAGCTTTTGGTCAATTTCTGCCACAAAATTACACTATAGTCTTGGTGCAGATGTGTTCCCACGTTGCAGTGCGATTTACACATTTCACTGAAAGGGTAAAACACATAAACATAGTGGTTTACCACTTCTAGTCAAAATGTCCTCTAACTTTGGCATGTGCAGTAACCATTTGTTATCCTAGTCCGTTTTTGGTTTCTATCAACTACTCTGGGCTCTTTAACAGACAACCCACTTATCCCCCCCAACGACCAATCATCATAAACCTACTAGATTTGTATATTTCGGAACCCATCCACAAACCTGAATGAATGGATGGATATTTCTAAACCGCATTGTCACTCGGAGTCGAGCGTCCTGGCGCTGTACTAAGAAGCAGTATAAACCTTGTCTATGGCCTGAATCAGTGCTTGAAATGGAAAAATTAAAGTGCCGGTACTCTGTGCCAGAGTACCTGCTTGTTTCCGAGAAGTGCCGGTACTCTCCAATTAAAAGTATTACGTTTTTCTTGAGATGTGCCGGTACTCACCCTCTCAAAATAAAAAAGTGCCGGTACTCAGTACCGGACAGTACCGGCCCATTTAAAGCACTGGCCTGAATGAAACAATTAAATGAGGGCATGACAAAGTGCGTCAGAGGCTTGAAAAAGTCTTCAGATGCTTTTTAAAAACCTCTTCATTATTTATAAATCGGAGGTAAATAGATAGTTGGTTCCACGCTTAAGTACCTAAAACCCCATGATAGATGCGCTGCAAAACTGCACCCTTTAGAAGTGCCATTCGCAAGACCGCAGCTGCGACTTTTCAAGGGACATAGGGACACACGTACTAAATTTGGAAATTGCGAGTTCCTAATTGTGATTTCATGTGAATCGCAATTAGGAAATTGCAATTTCAAATGTATGAAACTCTTCTGAGTTTCTTTTGGAATTCCTAGTGGGGCGCAAAAGGACCTACCTCATGAATATTAATGAGGTACGCTGCAATTTACGACCCATTATGAATCGCAGCCATCACAGGGATGGGGTCCTGCTGGGCGCAATCTTTTTTTATTTTTTTAACGCCGCCCATTTTCCTTAAAGGAAAACGGGAGGCGTTTATTTGCGACTGGGCTACCACTAACTTTCTTCAAAAAGACCCTACTCAACGCTGCCTTTGTCCTCAGTTTTAATCCCCTCTCCACTTGTTAGGCTATGGCAGCACATTGGTGCAGTTGCCTGGGCAGAGGGAACCTTCGGTCATGTTCAATACATTCAGGCACGTGTTTCTTTTGGGGTTCAGTCACAATTCCCTAACAGCAACAGCGTGTGCTAGATCTAACTCTCCTAGGGGACAGGGAACTTGGACCCGGTGACTCCTTCACTAAACAGGAAATTTGGCTACAACACTCCCAGCTTCTGATCAGTGCAGTTTGTTAATGCCATGGCCCTATTCTGGAAGATGGCGATTTGGACATGTTCTTATAAACCGCCTCTAAGCCCTTCTTCTGATTCATTTTCACAGACCAAAGCTTGTATGCTTCCTGAAGCAGAGGTGAATTCTTGTAACTTTCAGTACACAATTTGACACTAGGAAAGGCCCGTTGCAGGTCGCAGTGGATCCTGTTGGCATTGCTGGGTCTTTGTGAAACTCTGCGAGTGGAAGACGTTGGGGATATAATTTGGGGCCAGCCCATAGCTCCAATCTGTTGGTGAACAAAGCCCCACACTTTTCCTGCCAATCATCGCCTCCAGCTGTGAATATTTCTTCAAAGTCAAGATGTTTTCTGATCTTGTCACCACCCATGCATTCACTTTCCCATCTGGAAGAACGCTTTTTTGTGGCACATGGGAAGTTTCTCTTAGGTTATCAACTTGAGACCATCGACCTCAGAAACAATATCGTCTCAGGGTTAGAGGTCATGTTCTCAGTACCCTCACATCCTTTCTGTCATGTCCCCCTGAGTACCTCTGCAGTCTCATCCACAGAGCGATTGTGGGGAAGTGCCACTGTTGGCATTGTTACCACCCCACACGTTTTGCCTAGTGTTGATGCCAACTTTGATTGAAAGTGTGCTGGGACCCTGCAAACCAGGCCTCAGCACCAATGTTCTTTCCCTAAAACTGTACCTTTTGTTTTCACAATTGGCACAACCCTCGCACACAGTTAAGTCCCTTGTAAAAGGTACCCTTGGAACCTGTGGCTAGGGAAGGTCTCTAAGGGCTGCAGCATGTATTATGCCACCCTAGGGGACCACTCACTCAGCACATGCACACTGCCTTGCATCTTACTGATGCCCCCTGTATGTTAGCCCAGCTGCTAGTATAGAACTGACCAGTCTGTGCCAGCCTGCCCCTTTCAGACAAGTCTCTGACCACATGGGGTGAGTGCCTTTGTGCACTCTGTGATCAAAAACAAAGCCTGTCCTGGGTGGAGGTGCTTCACACCTCCCCCTGCAGGAACTGTAACACCTGGCAGTGACCCCCAAAGCCTCAAGCCTCAGGTTACAGTGCCCCAGGGCACTCCAGCTAGTGGAGATGCCCGACCCCTGGACAAAGCCCCACTTTTGGTGGCAAGTCCGGCGGAAAAATTAAGATAAACATGGAGGAGTGGCCACCCCAGCCAGGACCACCCCTAAGGTGTCCAGAGCTGAGGTGATCCCCTCCCTGCAAAATCCTCCATCTTTGTTTGGAGGACAGGGACCAATAGGGATAGGAATGTGCCCCTCTCCCCAAAGGGAGTAGGCACAAGGAGGGTGTAGCCACCCTCAGAGACAGTACCTATTGGCTACTGCCCTCTGACCCCTAACACGCCCCTAGATCTAGGATTTAAGGGCCTCCCTGAACCCAGCTCACCAGATGTGTGGTGACCTACAAGAAGAAGAAGGACTGCTAAGCTGAAAACCCCAGCAGAGAAGAAGGAAGACGACAACTGCTTTGTCCCCAGCCCAACCGGCCTGTCTCCTGCTTCAAAGAACCTGTAAAAAGACCAGGCCCATTGACCTCTACCAACTCCAGAGGATTGCCCTAAACCCAAAAGGACCAAGAACTCCAGAGGACAGCGGACCTGTCGTAAGAAACCTACAACCAAGCATTCTCACCTCACTCCAGATGCATGAGTTTTGCATGAGCCAACGGCCCGTGTTGAGTTGGTCCACCCAGCAAGAGAGGGTCCTCAGGCTACTGCAAGCAAATGCCCACCCTGGGTTGACCTCTCCACCCCTCCACAATGACGCCTGCAGAGGGAATACTGAGGACTCTCTTGACCGCAAGCTCCGGATTAAGATATCCGACACCTAAAGGACACATATATTTTTGCAATATAAAATCCATTGGTCTGGAGTTAAGTCATTTAGGGTGTGCGTCTTCTATTTTCTGTGTGTTTACAACAAATGCTTTGCACTACCCTCTGATAAGAAAACTGCTCGACCACACTACCACAAAGAGAGCAGTAGTATTATCTACTTTAGCATCTGTTAAGCCTCTGGGGAACCCCTGGACTCTGTGCACACTATATCTCACTTTGATATAGTATATACAGAGCCAGCTTCCTACAGCGATAAGCTCAATTGAAATATCTCCATACACATCTCATTTACACCAAAACGTATGATGAGAGGTTGGAAGGTTGATCTGTTTTACAGTTCATACCTAGCAGAACGGGCTGGCTATGCGTATGTCTTATGATTCAGATGGTGGCAAACAACAAGAGTTCTCTTTTTACAAATCAAACCTCATGCAATCTCACCTTTTTGCTGCATTATTCTATAATTAGAAAGTCAATGAATATTAGTTTGTAGAATGTTGTGACACTGGAATTGACACCCCCTCTTTGATGAAGAAATTCTAAGAGCAAGTTGGACATCCTATATGTCCTTTTTAATAGATGAAATGCAGGGAAATGTACAGCTTTACTACATAAAACTAGCCAGGTTGGAGCATTGTCACCAGCAGCCTTTGTGTGTCACTTTCTGGATGTGTAAAGTAAGATATAATGGGCAGGGTCACAATGAAGGCCCCTGCAGCCCCTGTGACAAGGGATAGGGGAAACCCTTCAAGGAGCCCGCCTTTCAACTAAAGGCCAATGAATATCTGTGAGATATGGGAGACCATGTGCACCATCCTCACTTTCTGCAGGGGGGAGCGGGTTGTTTCGCATTACCTCATTGGTAATTGTAAGCATCCCACCCTACACTTCTTAGTCCCATGCAGGCCTTTGTCTTCATGATCCCTCTCTTTGTTAGGGTGGTTGGAGGAAGCCATATCCTTTCTTAGCTACAGGACTCTTCTAAGGATTCTTAATGGTTCCTGGCAATGACCTGGGGAGAAATATTAGTCTCTTCCAGGCACCTCTGCACATGTCCTGCTTGCTGCACAGAGAGGCAGGGAGATTTATCCAGCGCCCTTTCTATAGCTTTGCTTTGATACAGGAACTTCCTGTGAAAGGGCCTGCATGTTCTTGGCTGTTTATAAACGTGGTAGGAGATGCATGTGAAAGGAGCAGATACTGGATTATTTTGTACATCTGTGGAAAAGGCGCACACGTTAACATCATCTCACGCTAGCTCACAAGGACACAGACTCTGAGGAAGGTGCACTCAGATCTGCGACTGTCCATCTACTTTGAGAATTTTCTATTCTGCAGTGCAGGGAGTGTACTCGTAAGATTATGTGTGCTAGGACTGTTGCGGTTCTAGGCAGACTCAAAGGAGGAATTACGTAACTTGCTGGGAGGTGTTAGGGAGTGGTTATTAATGATTATGACATGATCTGAGTGCAGTGTGTGATCGTATGCTGAGGAACGAAGATGTCTGCAACAGAGCTCTGTCTGTGGCATGGTCATTTACATGCTCCCAGGTTAGGGAGGATATTACAACTGGCAGTGAGTAGGGGATCTGTGCGCTGAAGAAATTAGACTGCTCTCCCTGAGAGTTTGCAATGATAGAGCAAACAGCTTGTGCATGTCACGTGTACCCAAATTGATATGAAGCAATTTGAAATTTGTGTGTATGAAGTGGAAGCTCTGCTCCAGCCCTTATAAGGCCCTCAAAGAAGTGGAAGGTCCTGCGGAGAAGCACATTCAAAAAGCCCAACAGAATCTGTTGATAAGGCTGAAAGAAGAAATACTGTGTCGGGCCATAAAACAGAGCCATCATCCATGCAAAGCAAACACTAAAGGCAGCGATAACCAGTTATGTAAGTACAAACGTATTTGCCAGTGAGAGTGAAGGAAGTACCTGATGACGTTGAATCGGGTGTGATGACCCAGGCCCCTTTGCGTGCACACGGGCGAGTGGCATCCATCACACTGAACACCATCTGAATAGCAAATTTTTCAGTGCCTGCAAAAATGTGTGAAGTATGATGCAGCTGTGTTTCTGAGACCACCACCGCCATCCGTAGTGCCAGACAGACTGCATGGATCGAGACGTTCAATGACTTCATAGATGCCCTAGAAGTAGATGACAAGAAAATCATTAAGGCCCATATTTATACTTTTTTAGTGCCACATTTGCATCTTTTTTTGATGCAAAAAGTGGCACAAACATACAAAATCCAAATTTTATAAGTTTGTGCCGCTTTTTGCGTCCAAAAATGACACAAATGTGGTGCTAAAAAAGTATAAATATGGGCCTGAGTATTTAAAAAACGTGTTGTATCATCTGTTCAAAGAAACACTGGGTTCCAAGTTCAATCTGAAGCCTAATGTCGACTATGAAAGGTGCATTTTCAACCAAGCGAGACAGCAAACTGGTGAAATGATGGATGAGTTTGTTAAAAGACTTGAGGTACTGATCAAACACTGCACGTTTAGTGAATTTAATGATGAAGAACCCCTACACCTCAGAGTCATTGATGGCTGTCTTTCAGACTCCTTCAGAAGATGCATGTTGGGCAAATCATCAAATGAAACAACTGAATTCATTTGGACACTGTCCCAAGATTACAATGAAAGTCAACGGTTGCCCCGTAACCTTTACCAAAGACAGTGGTGCGTTGATTATCATCATGCCAGTCGAGAGGTTTAATAGCCTATCTCCTAGGCCACACCTCAGCCCAACAAACATGAAGGTATAACATAGGCTGCTTCTAAACCATTGCAGAGTCAAGAGTCATTGATTGTGACAATACAACATAAAGCAGTATCAGCGGAGGTGCAAATTCCGATTCTTTAAGTAACTTCATCTAGTGCATGCCTGCTCAGTTTTGCCACTGCTGCCGATAAGACTGATATCTCAATTACAACCTTCACACTCAATCTGAAATGTTAAGTCAGTTTCTGTCATTGTTTCCGGGCCAAAGACGGCTCAAAACAATAAAAGTGTGACTTAACATTAATGAGGACAATGGTCGTGTTGCCCGACAGTACCGCAGTCACTTTTCACTTGGAAGAAGCTATTGAGAAAGAACTAGAACCCCTGTTGAAGTGTCACATCATTGAGCATACCACCAGTCCTACACCATGGATTGCGCATAGTGCTGGTGCCAAAAAAGGACAGTGGAGATGCAGTGTGCATCTGAGTTGATATGTCCCAGGCCAACAAAGCAATTGAGAGAGAACAACATCCTGGTCCAAACATAGCGGACATGATCATGCACCTGAACGGTGCCAAAGCCTTTTCCTGTCTTGACCTGTACAAGAGATATTACCAACTCGAGTTGGAAGAGGACAACAGGTAATCACAAATTTTTCAATTCATGTTGGTTTGTTCAGATACAAAAGGCTGAGTTTTGGAGTGTTGTTGGCTGCTGAACAATATTCAGGATGCCATACTTCCAATAATCCAACCTGTCACACATGTTTTTAATTGTAGTGATGACATACTGGTATTTGGAGCAACGCAAGAGAAGCCTGACAAGGTTCTTACACAAGTGTGCCAGTTACTTGCTGATGCAGGTCTCATTCTGAACTCAAAGTGTGAATTTCACAAGACCAAACTTAAATTCTTTGGGCACATATTCTCTGATGGGGGAATGACTTCTGACCCCGATAAAGTGCATGCACTGTCAGCTACTTGTCCCTCACAAGATATCACCATGCTGAGATCCTTCTTAGGCATTGCCGGTTATTGCTCAAGGTACATTTGTGACTTTGCTACACTGATTGCTCCATTACGAGACTTGGCAAAACAGAAGATCCATTTCCAGTGGTATGCTGAATGGGATCAAACCTTCAAAAGAATAAAACATGCGATTGAGAATGCAACTGAGGTGGCCTATTTTGACCCCAAGTTACATACTGAGATCACAGTAGATGTGAGTCCAGTGGGGCTGGGACCGATCCTTGCTCAACATAACGGTCATCCGAATGCTCATAGACACATTGTGGCCTAAGGCAGTCGAAGTCTGTCTGACACAGAATGTGCCTATTCTCTGCCAGAAAAGGAGAGTGTGGCTTTAGTATGGGCCTATGAACATTTACATGTGTTTCTATACAGAAAATGGTTCACCATCGTTACAGACCACCAAGTGCTGCTCACTATTTTTAGGAACCCGAAAGTTAGGATCGCCTCGTTCATGATTGCAGGAGCAATAAGTAGACTACCGCCAGGGTCAACGACCGCGGATGCACCGCCAACAGGCTGGCGGTGCATCCCAGGGCATTCTGACTGTGGCGGTACAGCCGCGGTCAGAAACGGAAAACCGGCGGTGTCCCGCCGGTTTCCCGCTGCCCTGAGGAATCCTCCATGTCGGCGCTGCAGGCAGCGCCGCCATGGGGATTCCGACCCCCTTACCGCCAGCCTGGTTCTGGCGGTTTTGACCGCCAGAACCTGGCTGGCGGTAACGGGTGTCGTGGGGCCCCTGGGGGCCCCTGCAGTGCCCATGCCAGTGGCATGGGCACTGCAGGGGCCCCCTAACAGGGCCCCACTAAGATTTTCAGTGTCTGCATTGCAGACACTGAAAATCGCGACGGGTGCCACTGCACCCGTACGCACCCTTCCCACTCCGCCGGCTCCATTCGGAGCCGGCATCCTCGTGGGAAGGGGTTTCCCGCTGGGCTGGCGGGCGGCCTTCTGGCGGTCGCCCGCCAGCCCAGCGGGAAACTCAGAATTACTGCGGCGGTCTTCTGACCGCGTAGCGGTATTCTGCCGGCGGAACTTTGGCGGGCGGCCTCCGCCGCCCGCCAAAGTTAGAATCACCCCCATAATGTAACTATAGAACTATAATGTTTATACTTTTTTATTTCAACATGGGGGGAGATGTAGTGTTGTGAGACTGTGCGCTAGGACCCTAGCGGTTCTAGGCAGACTCAATCGAGGAATTACTTAACTTGCTGGGAGGTAATAGGGTGTCGTTACTAATGGTTATGATGTGATCTGAGTGCAGTGCGTGATCGTATGCCGATGAATAAAGACATCTGCTACAGAGCTGTGTGTGGCGTAGGAATTTAAATGGTCCTGGGCAGGGAAGGATGGTACAGGGAGCCTCTCTTTTCAGTAGAATGCCGCCACATGTCGATCTACTGCAAGGGAGAACAAGTTACAGATGAGATGCATTTTCATATTTTGGTTTAATTTACTGTATGATAAGCTTAAATTACATGTGCCTTGGCTTACAACAAGTGAACATATTGTATAATTAGCAGAAATGCTGATGGAAGCTTGATTTGATGGACTGGCTGTGTTCACTTCCTAGGAGTGGGAGTATACCCTGGGGTCAGATTGAAGGCCGGAGATGTTGACATGAAGAATGACTACGTGTATAACAACGTTGGAAAAAAGGAAGCAATCATAAATTAGTCATTAGTAATTAACCACCGAAAGTCATCCGACGTGATGAGTCAGATCAGGGGCCATACTGGTGACTTAAATTAATCACCACACAAGGAAATCAAATGGCAGAAACAGCTGCTACAAGACTAGGATTTGGCATATACCAGACCAGTGCAAAGGTCAAGGGACTGCAGTCGCAGTCAAAGATATCATCTTGCAAAGTGGCTGGACAAGTGAGAGGAAGAAATTAAAATGAGCAGAACACAATAATTGTTGGATACCCATATGGTCCGGGAGGTAGTGCCCAGGGATGGCAAGCCCAACCCAGCTCCGTCATCTACTCACTATCCCATTAGCAGAGGACGGACAGATTGGGCTCTAAATGAATGAAAAAAGTTTTATTGAGCGCAAACAAATACCCAAAGGTGTCAAGTCACTGATACCCAGTTAGCCCCAAGAAAGTAGGGGAAGGTTGAAAAAGAATTCCAGGAACATAAGCCCTGAGCATCCGTTAAAGAGTAAAAAGCCAGGTTTTTAAGTCTTTGTGGAATTGCACATGATCGTGAAGACAAGTGATGGAGTGAGGAAGAGAGTTCCACAGCTTACATGGGGCCACTGAAAAGGCTCTACTTCCCCACCTTGCTTTTCGGTATTTAGTCACAATTAAAAGATTTTGACTTGAGGATCGAAACAGTCTGGGGGGAATATACGACTGAAACATGTTTTTAATTCCTCCGTGCCTCATATTATGCAATGCCGTGTGAACAATACATAAGGCTTTGAAGGTAGTACGTTTATTCAAAGGTAACCAGTGGAGCTTCCCAATCCCTGCTGCAGCTGATTAAGATTTGGGAATATCAAGAATCAGTCTTGCAGCCACATGTTGGACCAGCTGCAGTTTGCCTATAACTGTTTTGTTGGCATGCAGGTAGAGCGCATTACAGTTATCTGACCTGGATAAGATAAGTGCCAATGCAACTTGCTTACACGCCGGAAAGGAAATATAAGGAAACAATTTCCTGATCATCCAGAGACAGGTTGACACCGTCCGGTTAACCTAAAGTTCAAATGATAAGTTCTTGTCAGTCAGTACTCCCAGGTTCTCTGCAGAATCTGTTGAAGTGGGTAGTGTACCCAAAGTGTATCACCAAATTGGGACCCCCAGCACTGCTGAACCCCCAAGACGGTGATGAACACAGTGTCAGGAGTTTGAGCCACCTTATCAGGAACTTCCCAGCAGAGCCGGACTGGGAATTCAAAGCAGCTTTGGCACATTTTGTCAGACTAGGATCCACAAGGTAAATAACGGACTAGCCTGACCACTACAGTGGGGTGGTACTCCCCACCTGAGATTATCTGGAAAAATAAATGGTAAAAACAGTGCATTCTACAACACATTTTCTTTATATATTCAGTTGTAATAGTCTTTAAAGCATAGTAAATGATGACCTTACAGAGCACCAGGATACGGCAGCCTCTATTGGAGCTCTTCAATGACTCCCTCACTGTCACCCTCTTAAGTGCCTTTTATCTCTCCATAGCCCCTCTCTCACATGTATTTCATTTATTTTATAGCGTCTCTCTTACCAGCATAGAGGGTTGAAGCGCTTTACATCACACACACACACACATAGACAATGAATCATACATGCGGAAATTAGTGTATTGAAAAGGTTGTATAAGACAAAGGGGACTACAAGGTATATGATTCACAGGTCATCCATAATGGTAGGCATTTTTTAAGAGGAGTGCTTGGTCTGGAGAGGCATAAATTCAAGATTCAGAGCCTAACACAGTGGTTAAGGTTGAGTTTTTTAATAGCAATTTATTTCTACCCAAACAAACCCTTTTTAGCAAAATTAGAAAAATCAAAGACTGGGAAAAACACAACTTTCTAACCTGTACCAAGCTGTTTGCATGCAGCGCTTTGATGGCAGTTCATAGCTCACTGTGCTAGATTATAATTGTAACTTATGAACTGCAGTAACAAAAGTATCTCTTTGACAAAAGGGGCATCCCACTGGGCATTGCACATAAAAGTGTGTTCTTTAACCTGCATAGTACACGTTCTTTGCAGCAGGCATACTAACCCTCTCTGCTTCCTTAGATGAGTCAAAACTGCCACTAGACAAAAGTATGATCTCTCTCCAGCAGGTACATTAATCACCAATTATCTTGGTACTTTTATTGTTGTCTGAAAATTGTTGGATATACCAGGAACTCTGCAGTGCATTTAAAACTGCTGCGCTGCTACAAATCCGGGCCCCCAGTAACAAACGCAGCCCGCTACCCTTCCAATGTCCCGGGGAAACGCCCGATTACTGGTCTGCCGGTCCGGCCTTGCTTCCCAGTCTATAAAAGCAAATGCTGCTATCTTACACCTTATGCCGCCTTACAGTCTAGGTCAGCATACCCCCAGCCTTTGCTGCCACCAACAATCATGAAGTAAGCATGGTGATAATGACGGACAGCAGTGGACATGTATGATGCAGACATCGGACACTTCCAGCCATGCTCCTCACCTCTAAGGATGAGTGATGCCAAGATGCAACTTTAGTGGGAGAAGCTGAAAGAGCAGCGGACCACTGTCAGCATCCAGAAATAGATGTTAGCACATGAGAAACAGGACCTAACACTGCCGGGCAGCAGGAGCGAGACGAGCCCCCTTCTCTAACTTGCATTGTGAGCGCAGAGGACAATAGAGTTCACCAAACCATTGGCATAAGGAAATTTAAGGCATTCAGGAAACAGCAGGTGGAGTCTCAGAAAAGGAGTTTCTGTTTAGTGGTGTCACCAGAGGCGTAGTGTCTGCAGCTCATCAAATTAATGGTGTCAATGTGCCCCAAATGTAGGACTTCCCTACACACTGCCGAAATCTCTAAAGAACTCTTGTGAACTGAAATCTTAGAGTGGGCTTAAAGCCAGTCTATTTCTTACCGTTGGTTGACTTTCTTGTCTCTCTCATTTGCTTGCTTGTTATTAGAAGTCTTTCTTTCCTCTTTTTGTGTTTGTCCTCCACTGGAGCATAGCTTCTTTACCATCATTTTGGTTGGATGGCTTGGATCACTCCACTGCTCCCAGTCAAGGAACAACCTTTTTCTTTCAGCAGTCCATAAGAGTCCATGTGTTCTAGCTCTTGTCCTTATGCGCAGATTCCCTTCTCAAATGACCACCCCTGGGAGCACTCCATGTTGGACTTTGTTCCAGCCAGTCCCATCTCATCCATTCCTTTCACCCCCAGCCCCTCCTTAGCTTTTTCATTTTGCCTGTTTATTTTTACTCACATTACGACCCAGCACCTAGCGCCTCAGTACACTCCTGCCTCATCCCAGTTGCTTTTCTCCCCCATTGCTCCCCTGCTATTCCCATGACAGTCTTTACAAAATCTGCCTGGCAGCTACTATTTACTCTTGGCCCGCTCTTTCAATTTATGTTTTTTGAAACCCCCTGACCCATTAAAATCTTGCTCCCCTGCCAATTTCCATTGGTCCACCGCCTTTTCATTGAATTCTTTTTTTTTTAAAAGCTGAAGTTTTTTTTTTTAAACATTGTTTTGGGCCCAACAGCGCTCAAATTTGGTGCTAACCTGCCCTTTTTCCTGATGTGCTTTTGCATATGTTTACATTTAAATAAAAATAAAATATGTAAACAAATTTGTGATCACTTTATTACGTATGTGCCTGCATGTGTGGTGATGCATTCATGCATATACGTCATCTCGCTGGCTGCCATAGGGTCATGACGCACCATGAAACTGTGCAGCACTGGCAAAAACTTTTATTTTGACACTTTTGAACAGCATCAGCATAAGAAAACTGTCATATTTGCAGATGCCACCATCACTTTTTGCCCTCATTTGGATCCCTAGATGCTGTTTCTTTGACTCTCTGCATTCATCCTCGCCTGACATGCCAGGAAGACTCTTCCATCATGGTTGGGATGAGTCTCCTGGACATGTTGGCTTGTGGGGGTGGTGGGGTATGCCCCCGTTTGGACCAATAGATGCTAGTTTTTCGACTCTGATAGTGCACTGGGACATGCTAATCAGGCATCAGTGTATGCATTCTTTCCCTAAATTATTTGTCAACATAGTAATTCCTTGATGGACAAAACTGAACCCCCTTGTAAGCCCTTTGTAAATGGGACCCAGGGTACCTAGGGCATAGGTGGTAAAGGGGTTCCCAGGTAAGCAGCATGGGTTTATGCCACCCTAGGTGACCCATGAAACCTACTGAAAACAGGTCTGTCATTGCAGACTGACAGAGCAGTGCAAACTGCCCAAGTTCAACTGCACCCTCACCATGAGTAGCACAGTCCCATGCACTGCCTTACATATATGTCAGACACCCATAAGGAATGCCTCTGCAGCCCAGGAGGCATGGTGCATTATATTTAAGGGGCACGCATATGAGCTCAAGCTTATATGTCTCTATAGCGTCCTTTCCATTAGGGTACACTATAAGTGCAGGCCGGTCCATAGGATAACATGGGACCTAAGCCTGAGCAGACCCGGGCTGCTAGCTCCATTATGGTACTGCCTAGATATGTCGATTTTGGTGTCAAACAACATGCTTTCTCTCCCCCAGCACAAATCAAGGGATTGCTGGCATGGGTCCAGGTGGCACACTAGTAGTTGCCCATCTGTTTGCCACCATTTGTTGTGCTCTGGCTGGTCAGCCCGTGCTTCTTTGCACACTTGCTGCTGCCAAGACAGGTTTGTGACCTCCTGCCAGCCAGCGTGGATGCTCCCAGAGGTCAAGAACAAAGGTTGAGGCAGCAGGAAGGAGGTCACACCTCCCGCCCCCCAGCAGGGCTAGTGAACAGAGCCATCAGGGCGGTGAGCTTCAAAAGGCTTCATCGCCCCTGATAGGCATCTGTGCTGTCCCCTAGTGAGGAAACAGCCCTCTCCCTGCCCCCAGGCACATTTTCTAATGGACAGGTGGGAAATTAGGGACTGTCCAACCCCCAGCAGGCTTGCCGCACCTCTAGGGTAAGCAGTTCTGTCTGTGCATTACATTTTGATTTCTGTCATTTTAGGAGTGGCAGAATAGAGTATTCTGGGTAGCTAAAGGTGAGCTGTCCCATTCGATGTGGTCACCTCAGGGGCAGATTAGCCTCCACACTCCTAACTCCCCTAAATCCAGGACTTGAGGGACACCCCTGACACCAGAACCTCCGATTTGATGGACTAATTTCAAAGACAGACACAGAGAAGCTCTGCATCACCGACAACCGGCCTCTGCCCACTGCACCAAGGTAAAAGAGGGTTACTCTGTCCTTGAGGCAACAGACTTAGAGCTGCAAGAACCACCCTTATCTTTGGCTGAAACTCATCACTCTCGACCAGAGGGACCCCTGTGGGAGCCAGAATCACCCCAGTCTCCCTTGGACTAGTGACACTAGTCCACTGCAAACTGCAGGTAAAAAGACACTCTGGAACCAAAGAATCACCGGCCATCTGGCCCACCTAGGGATCGACTAGATCCAGTTGAAGTGCATTGATGGAGTTGTAGTCTGGCCTTCCATAAAGTTATAGGCCGCTACCATACTTCCCCGGACCTCCAGACATCTCTAAGGCATTTTGCAGTGTGTACCGCTACCAAGGCTTGTTGGTCACAGCCCGGTACCCAACCCCTTAACTCAATGCTGCTAAAGTAGAGAGCACTGCCCAGCACTTGTGACCGATCAACAATGAACCCACAGGTTGAGTTTTGCATCCCCTTTGTCACAGCATCATGCACACAGTAAAATCAGCACCATTACAAGTCCAGATCAGCACCACGGATAGCCAGGACAACTTTGCACCTGGACTCCATGGACCAGAAGTGAACTGACCGCTGTGGCCTAGTTCTAGAACCTGCACAACCATAACTCTACAAATGTTCCCCGCAGCTCGACCTCCAAGTGGCTTTATTTTTATAAATTGATGTCAGATTTCTTTTGAGTCACGTCAATTACTTACTGTCCATGTTTGTGCTCTGAAATGCTTAACACATGTTCCTCTAAGTAAAACATGACTGTTCTTTGTCCCACTACCAGGACCAAGCTAAGGATTTACTAATGTGCATCCAAGGACCATCTTTGGGGTATTGTGAGTATATTACATGGTGAGAATTAAGTCCCACATGACATAACACTCCACTTTCTTCCTACAGTCAGCAAATAACATTGGCATGGGCAATTGGTCAAAAAGACAAAATTATTTACTTTGTCAATGCTTGTTGTGTGTTTGTGGCTGCCTACTGTGGGTAAACCAATGGAACATGGACTTATTTTCTAACAGGAAAGTCTTCCTGAGCACTTTGGTTTTGGTGGAAGCTGATCCTTCCATTAGGTAGAATAGAGTACTTTTAGTAATTAACCAACCATATTTGTGCCTCTACCATGCTGAACTCTTGAAATGAGGCATTCAGCATGCTCACTGCTGTAAAGGATAGTATACAAATGGACTATGTATGTGCCAAACAAAGAGGCACAGATGTACTAACACTTTTCACCCAAAATACTTTTGTAAAAGTAAAGGTGTGCAGATATAATACGGGTGGTGAACTGTATGCTTTGCCAAATGTTTGTTTGTAAAGTATTATTAAAAAAGAAATGAAAAGAACATTTCAAAACACTCAGGGGGAAGCAATCATGTATCTTGTGGTAACTCAAAGCTGTACATTGAATTCAATGTTTTATGTCCACATAAATGGCATGGTTATTTTTCAAATACTTTTCAGTCAGGAAACTTTGAACAGAATTGACAAAGAATAAGGAATTGTTGGAATGTGAAGGGAAACACGCCAAAGTCTAATTTACGTTCCACAGGATTCATCCATTTGGTCCTCTGTACTATCCCAGGAAGCAGATCTATGGACCTCCAGGAGATGTGTCATGCTAAGCACAATTTCTGCCTCAGATGCCTGCTGAGTGCAGCAGATAGCCCTTCCCAGTGCCCAAAAAGCCTATGCGTGTCAAAGCTTGTACTTTCAAGCAATAAGTGGAATGCAAGAGATAAAACAAAAACAACTGTTAAGGTCTGCAATTCAGCCACACCCCAGCAAAATTATCCCTGTTGCTGTGCTTTTACAGACCAGCAGAGGGGGTGCACTAACAAAGAGCTGGAGAAGAGGACATTTGATGGGGGAAGCAGAACACGAGGAAGAGAACTAGATAATAAATACACTTTCAAAGAGGGCTGATGAAAAAGTAAAAAGTAGTTAGCTAAATGTGAGCAGTGAAAGGATATGAGTCAGCCAATTAAAAGTAAAAAGAAGAGCATGTGCACCAGGAGAGGGGCACACACAAGAAAAAGAAGGCAAGTCATTGAATAAGAAGCAAGCAAATGAGAGCGACAATAAAGTCAACCAATGGTAAGCCATGGGTGAGCTGTAAGCCCACTGTAAGTTCACAATACGTCATTTCCAAGTAGGCAGTTTGCACTGGCTGGTAAGCTTGACCTTAAAAAAAGGGTTAGGCAATGTTCAAGCTTGCCAAGGCCAGACCTATTTGCTTTGCCAATGTTTGTTCTTAATGTTCTTAAAAAAACTGGTAAAAGTGATTGTTGATGGAGACTTCTGGGTGCCACAGGAAAGATAGGGGCCACACTCTGAATTGGCTCCAACAGTCCGCCGAATATCCTCAATTATCCTGCAGATTGGCAGCCATCAATCTTAGCAGAAGCACCGAGGGTCACGTCCATTCCAGTGAAACCTTTCAGAAGCAGCAACAAGAGACTCTTCCCTCAAAGTGAGCAGGGCTTACACATCTGCTGAGCCCTGGCCATGGGCCACAACTGTGCCTCCTTCCTGCAAACCAACGATGTTGCATGGTGTGGTCTAACAGTTGGCAGGGAGTTGGCAGTGTATACCCCCCAAGATAGCCACCTCAAAACAAAGAGGACGCTGCCCCCATGAATGAGAAGGCAGCAGCAGATGCTACTTTGCAGAGCATCTGTCTGACTGACCCAGCCACCACGGTCCGGCCACGAGCCACAGCTGGGCTCCTGTGAGTGTGGCTGATGATGCAACACGTGATTACTGGAGAGTAGCAGTAACTACTGCTCGCACAGGTTCTCACAGAATGGAGAGACTGCTGTAAGAAGCGGTCAGTGGCGGCTGCTGTGCAGCACATTCACCTTGCTGGGCATTGGGGACATCCCTGAAGCTTGCAACAAAGGAAGTAAGTGTAAGAGGCGCTGTTCTGCTGTTCTGCCGGACCCCCTCATAAGACTGAGCCCCACCCCCATCACATACAATATTCATAGAGGCTCAACCGGTCAGAGATTCTTGGAGGGTCAGCGAGGTGGTGATGCAGTGGGTCTCTGCCTTCCGAGGGTGGGAGATCCTGGGCCCACAGGAGAGTTGAGATTTGGCTGGTCGCCACAATGAGCTGAGATGACACCTCTATAAGTTTGACCCCTGAGCCCCAGGAGCCCAGCTGCATGGACTGACCACCCTCAGCACAGACCTTCTTTGCTGCGGAGAGAGGCAGACATCATCAACATTTGCCCTGGCTATATTGCAGCAGCCTAGCCATAATTGTCAAAGGCAAACATGTAGACCTGGGCCTGCAGGCCAAAATAGACAGATTCACCATTACTACCAATGTTGCGGGTTGACCCTGAGAGCAAGGAGGGTCTGGACCAGAACAGGTTTCCCCAGAAATGATCCTCCAGGTGATCCAGACATCTCAAGCCTTCCTACAAGACAACATTTGGAGGTGTTGCATCGGAGGTATCACTGCTGAGACAAGATCTACTCAACTTCTCTGACTGCACCAAAGAAGCCGAAGATTGTATCTCTTTGGCGGAGGACCAGTTGCACATGCTTAAACTTAAGCGAACTGTCACAAGCCTGAAACTATGAAGAGGGAATGCCAAGGTCAGATTGTGCAGTAACAACCTCTGACTAGTGGGTCTACCTGAGAGCCAAGAAGGCATGCAACCAGAGACATTTCTTACAGAATTATTCAGATCCTGGATGCCCCCAAAAGCCCTTTCCCTCTGCTTCATACTGGAGTGTGCCCATTGTGCTTTACCACCTAGACCTCCACCTGGTGCCCCTCCTTACCCCCATGACAATACATCTTCTGGACGACCTGGACAAAGACTATCCCGAGAGAGGCCTGGGAGAAAAAGGAGGTTCTTTGTAGGGCCATAACAATCCTACTTTCTCCAGACCATATTGCCAAGACACAACAGCGCCAGTGCTTTATTTCAGTATGTAGGAAAGTGCTCTTTTTGTATGGTCACCCCCACCAACTCTGTGCCCGAAACGTTGAGGGTTATGACTCTCAAAGTGCACTGGAGTCTGCTTCCCAGACCCCAGTGTCAGTGCTCTCTCCCAAAACTGTTATGTTCAAATTGGCAATCCCAAAGTGGCAGAGACTTTACCCTTCATAGGTCCCTAGAATATGGTACCAGGGCTACCCAGGGCTAGATGGGAAAGGGGTCCCCAGGGCTGTAGCACAGTTTTGTGCCAGCCTGGTGACCCAAGCAAACTACTTACAGAAGGCCTGCCATTGTAAACTGCAGGAGCAGTGCAAACCGCTTGAACTCAATTGTGTCCTCACCATGTGTGGCACAATCAAATGCACTGCCTATATGTCACAAACCCCCAAGGTAGGTCTTCTCAGCCCAGGAGGCAGGGTGCATTATATTAAAGGTGTGGACATATAAGTGCAAGCCTACATTTCCCTATAGTAGTTTTCCTTATTAAACTACTGTAAGTGTTAGCGGTCTATAGAGTCATGGGCTACATCCTCAAGATTGGCAGCCCCATTATGGCACCACTAAAGTATGTCATGTTTAGTATCAAACAACATGCCTTCTGACCCCCTGACATGAACCTTGTGCCCTGGGTGATGTGGTAGGCATCCAGGTGGTGACCACAGAGGATGCCCACCTGGTTGCTCAAGCTTCGCTGTGCTCTGGCTGACCAGCCTTCACTTCTCCGTGCCTGCTGCCACCAAGACAAGATTCGGACCTCCTGTGAGGCAATGTGATCACTCTCAGAAGTCAGGAACAAAGCCTTGGGCAGGAAGGAGGTCACACCTCCCACCTCACAAGCAGGCTAGTGAATTGGCACATCAAGGGTGTGAGCTTCAAAGGACGCACCGCCTCTGATATGCATCAGGTCTGAATCCCAGTGGAGGAAACAGCCCTCCACTGCTCCAGGCACATTTGCTCCTAGACAAGCAGGAAATTAGATATTCAAGGAGGTGTACATCCCCAAAAGGCTCACCAGACCTCCAGGGTGAGCAACTTGGTCTGAATTTAGTTTTCTGTCATGTTTAGGAGTGGCTGAATAGGGGGTTGTGGGTAGAAAAAGTGACCTACCCCACTGGATGTGGTCACCTCAGGGGCAGATTAGCTGCAGGAGCTAGCTGCCCATTGGCTACTATCCTCCACACCCCCAACTCCTCTAAATCTAGGATGTAAGGGATACCCCTGACACCAGAACCTCAGATCTGAACACCTTACTTCAAGGAAGGACCATGAGGATCCCTTGTTGCCAAAAACAGGCCTCTGCCTACAGCACCAAAGCAAAATAGAGATACTCTGGCCCATATTTATACTTTTTTAGCGCTGCGTTTGCACCGCTTTTAACGCAAAAGCGGCTTAAACTTACAAATTACAATTGTATTTTGGAAGTTTGCGTTGCTTTTGCGTCAACAAATGACGCAAACGCGGTGCTAAAAAAGTATAAATATGGGCCTCTGTCACTGTGGCAACAGACTTGAAACTGTGTGAATGACCCTTGTCCTTGACTCAAACTGGGCACGGGTTTCACATAACTTGACCTCGAAGTGGCTGATTGTCACTAGTGGTTTTTCCCATTGATTACAATGTTATATTTCCATGTATTATTTTGCACTGATTCGATATTGCTTCTAAAATCTATAACTCCAGTTATATGTATGCTATTCCGTTCATTTTGGAGTCTAAATTAAAATAGAAATACACTTTATTTTGATAAATTGCTGTCAGATTTCTATCAAGTCATGTGAATTACTTATCGTCCATGTTGGTACTGTGAAATGTTAAAAACGTTCCTCTAGTAAAGCCTGACTGTTCTTTGCCACTCTATCAGGACTGAGCTAAGGATTTATTAGTGTGAACCTAAGGACATCTTTGGGGCATTGTGACAATATTACATGTTAAGGATACCCAGCCATACCACATAATATTCCACTTTCCTACACAGTAAAACAAAAAGTGAGAACCCTGCAACTACAGTACTTGCTATTGTAACCGGCCAAACTAAGGCCCATATTTATACTTTTTTAGCGCCGCATTTACACCACTTTTTAATGCAAAAGCGGCGCAAACTTACAAAATACAATTGTATTTTGTAAGTTTGCGCCGCTTTTGCGTAAAAAAATGACGCAAATGCAGCGCTAAAAAAGTATAAATATGTGCCTAAAAGTCATAGTCCGGGGAAAACATATTTTTGGAATCATATGAAAGTGCATGGGAATGGGTGGAAGAAAGACAGGACAACCGAGGATGATAGTGGAAACCCACCACAGGTGATTGGGGACTCATCAGACAACTAAGAAACCTCAAAGTCACCATGTCCAGGGAGTAAATAGCGGCGAAGGCAGAGGCTTTGGTCGCAGAGACCTAAGGAAGTACAAGGCGCAGACCCTGGCTCCTATGAATCCAATGCTGATGACGGCACTTATCAAAGGAGGGAGAATGAGGGTGAAAACCCTGAAATTGGGGTTGTGGGGAGGATGGAGGGAATGTCGGGTTGCAGCTCACATGAACTAAGGAGCTACCTCAGTTAATAGCAAGTCTGTCAGACTGCATTAACATATATCTTCTTAGGCGGCCTTACTGGCCTTGTTAGGGACCAGAGCCAGTAAGGCCACCTAGTTAGTTGAGTTTTGGGGTGATAGATGCTTCAGGCTAGGAAGTCTGGGGTGGCCAGTGGATAGGGGAGGGAGTTTGTGTCTAACCAATTTACAAGAGATACCAGGTTGCAACTCACCGAGTGGAATGTTTCACTACAGGACACATCCTTGCACACAGTACTCCTAAGCTTGCTGATTTTAAAATAATCTTTTCGAACGTTAGCGTCTTAAAGAATACGATTAAAAGAGGAGCTGAGTTGATGTACTCCAAGAGCTGTGGCTGTCGTTCAGTTGTGTACTTCGACTTTTACTCGGCCTGCATAGTTGTAACACTGTATCAAACAGATATACTCCTAGATGCCCTGGTACCTGTGTCTGTGGTTGTTTTTTCCTTTTGAATAAGAAAACTGCAATAAAAAGAGTTTTTTAAAGTGGCTGTCAACATTAGCTACAAATGATAACGATTCGTCAAACCAAAAGCCTAAAAGTGGAGATCCTAATTTCCAAACCTATCTTGGAGATACTATTACACGAGTTCTCAAACCTAGTACACCTAAGTCTATTTAAACCTTCCCTACACTCACCACACATTCTACACTTTCGACGGGAGACCCCTTCTTGGGGAGCCCTGACACGTTTAAGGTTATAGAGCAGCACCAGACGCTTTTGTATATGTCACCTGCACTTTCCTCTAGCACCCTGCCAAGACCATTGTATGGATGGAATACATTTGGGAATTTTTCATAGACACAAAAGTAGGACAATTATTCAGTTTCAGGAGCTCCTGGGTACAGCTAGAACTGCATGCTTTTATGTGTGAATTACAAACTACACGTACTGTCCTTGATTTTCAATCAATTATTGATGGTTACTTCGATTTAACAAATGCTCTGGCAAAAAAAAAATATCCCTCATCTTTTTGCAGTATGACATTTTGGAAAATATCATAGAACATATTTATTATGTATTTTGTACTGGGTATCAAGTTTCTGCTTAGTGACCGGATAAATTCCCAATAATGTCGGGACTGCTTTTCACAGATTGAATGTATGCAACTGGACCCTAAAGATGCAATTTTGCATGATGAGCTATGCAGTGGGCACTACTACACAAATGTGTTTTTAAAAGTAGCAATAAATGTCTCCCACATGCTAGGTTTTGTGAATTTGAATGGCGTGCACTATTACCATATGTGTCACCCTCTAGCGATTTTGGAATCGGAGGTCTTTTAACATTTAGGGGTTCATTGGTACAGTCAAAGTTATTTGTGAGATTGTGGCTGACTGTGCTTCATACTGGTTAGAAATGAGTAATACTGGATAGTGGCCAATGCGCTTGTAATACACTAGTGTGTTGTTAAGTTATTAATTATCTTGGAAAGTGGCCAGCTAGATCCAGTGATTGATGTGTGTGGGGCAGTATGTGCATGAATGCATTACCTGAATGATGCCACTGTTGACTTAGCTCGCTGGGGTTTATGGTGTCAATTTCTCAGATTAGGGGGCTGTTGTTTTGAAGAGTCCTTGCTCATTAGGTGCCTAGGGTGGAATGGTATGTCCCTTTGCATGTAGGTAAATTTAAATATACTTCTTTTGGAAATGTTGATATATAATTTGGTGAGATAAGTCTGATGCGCTCCCTAGGTGGCAAATGCTCAACCACAGCTGTGTGGTGCAATTGTGTCTAATGCGTACTGTTGGTGTAATGTAAAGATGGCAGAAAAATAAAATGAAAGTCACACAAGCTCCACACTAGAGACATCAATACACACTGAATGAGTAAATATTCCTTCATGTCCCCTAATAAGGCTGAACTGTCAACAGGCCATGTGTCAAGAGTGTCACTTTCAGACTGTATTTGCTATACATTTAATAGCACTAGGTTAGTTGGGACTTTATCATTATTTTTCCTAAACATACGAGCCTACTCGTCCCGTTATGATCAGTGTTGCTAGAAGAACAAGCATTGGCAAAGCAGCAGGTAAAGAGCTGTTTGCTTTCCCAATGGTTGTTGGTTTTTGCATACTTTACGACCAAAAACCATTCCATTATGGCCACATGTACATGCATCAGAACGAACGTAGATGTCTTGGAATGCGTTTCTTTCAAAACATAAAAACATCCACGATGACCAATGAGCACCAGCATGCATGCAGAAGCAAAAGAGGCCATCTTGGAATTTTTTTGAAAGTATAACAAAAATTATTCTAGGATGGCTCCATGGCTGCCGGTGCATGCATGTGCATGTGTGCTCATGCACAATGGCTATTTTGAAATAATTTTTTCATACTTTTTTTTTTATTTACCGGTCCAAGATGGCAGCCAGCCAATTTGGAACAGTAAATTGACCTAAGCTAAAGAATGTGTGAAATACTGCACAAATGGGGATAAATGAGAAACCTAGTAGCCGTGTAGAGTTGCCAGGTTCTTGCAAAAATAATGAAAACAAATAAAAATACATGCGCAGGGGTAAGAGCCTAACTGCGCGTGAGCAAATGGGCAGGAGCAAGCAGCCCATTAGCTGTACACTCTTGCCAGGCCCTTGCAAAAAGAAAAAAATAAAGAATAAATACATAAAAATTAAAGCAAGTTTGGACAATAGGGAAAAAAGTAAAGAAAGTGTTGCACTCACACGAAGGGCTTCAGCAGAGGAGGATAAAAATCAGCCAAACAAAATGATGTAAAGAAAACATTACAAGAAAATTATTCAGTTATGATCTAAGCCCACTCTTTGCGTTGTATTGTGGACCATAGGTCTTCAACAACAAATAGGAAGGCGAGAACTGAAAAAACAAGCCTGGCTGAAAGTCACAACCTGGGCCATCATAACCTGGGCCAGTTGACAGCTACACATAGTAACCTAATGAGAGGTTCATCGAGGCTGTGCTTTACTGCAGGCATGTGTTTCTTTCAAGAAGAGTGAACCCTGTTTGCTTTAAAACAGTGGTTCCCAACCTTTTGACTTCTGTGGTTTCCACACTTTATCAGTGCTGGAAACCCGGGGACCCCCACTGAATCATTATTGGAATCTGGGGACCCCCCAACGAGTCATTACTGAAAACTGGGGACCTTATCTGTTAATATTATTACATTTTCTAAGCCCCCACGGACCCCCTGAGGAGGCTTTGCTGACTCCCAGGATCCCTGGACCACAGGTTGGGAACCACTGCTTTAAAATATTGTATTTTCGATGCTCCATCTTTTTTTCTTTGTAGCACTTGTAGGCGCGCAGAGTCTAGGTGACATGCTTGCATCCTCAGCATGGAATGGCAGAGGCCGCCCCCAAAGGGGGCATCAGGGGCCGATGCCTTAATAGCCACTGGGGACCCAGAAATTACTAGTTCAAGCCGCCTCAGAGGCAAAACAACAAAGAGATGGGCACCCTCCCCTCCAGGGGAAATAAAAGAGCGCCAAGGCGGGCATGAAGTCATCGGGCCAATGAGGGCCCTGCAAGAACAAGGATTCCTTGGAACGCCCCTATTGGGAACAACACCGCACCCTCAGCTGGGGAACGGGAGAGTTAAAAGGATGGCGCTGCCCCTGCAGAAGGTACATTGTGGGGCAGGGTAGCGCACAAGAAATTCGAGACCCACCCACCCACACCAGTACAGCAACATTGTCGCAGGGTTGAGAAGGCATGTGAATGGCGGTAAAAGGGGTGTGTTGGTTGGAAAAGGAGGCACACTGGAGGGCGGTGTGCCGGAGGAAGGCCACTTACCTTGGGAAGCCTTACGGCAGGGTAAGTAGGCCGATGGGGGAGTAAGTGGAGCACGGCACTCGCAGCCCAGACCCGCCAGTTGGCAGGGCACAGAAATGGACAGACTAGGTAGTGAGTTGAACCTAACAGCATTAAGTGGCTATCCCGCTCACGATCAGAGAAAGAACCAACAAAACTGGATGACCCCAACAAGCGGCATGGAGGATGGACTAAACAACAAAAGGTGTCAGAATTATGACGAGCAGATGACAAGGACTTGATAGATTTATAGTGGAGATGTAACTCGTTTTGGCAGAATGATCTATGTATGTCAGAGAGGATGTATGACCTGTCAACTGTGATTTATGACCTGTCTCCTAATTATGATGTATGATTACGCCAGCAGCAATATGTGGCACTCAGAATGAATCATGACACTGTAATAATGATTTATGGCCTTGTCATCTTGATTTATGACTGACCACTGTGATTGACAAGGTCAATGATGTATTGCAACAGTCCATGCATGTAATAAAACTGCGGCCAATTAGTCCTGCAGCAAAATGCAGACACACAGCTGATGTGAGATTATTCATAAATGTATATGGGAAATTGCACTAGTTGGAGTGGGCCAAGTGCGGGGGTTACGCTAACTACAGACACAACGGGTCTGGTGTTGCGTGCGTTCCCCTCTGAAGGGGACCTGGCCTGCAAGTTCGGGTTGGACTGCTCCCAATGGAGGAGGACTGAGACTGATCTGCATGTGGTAGGCTCTGTCACAGTGGTTGAAAACGATAATGTGAAAACAATGAACTGAAATGTGCCCGGTGCGGTCGCCAGTGGCTGAGATTAATTCAACTAGTCCTTCATCAACCACCTTGCTTCTTGCAATACAGCACGAGAGAGCAGCAAGATCGTACAGACATCCAACTCCATGGGTGTAGGAAGTGCAATATACCGTTGCGTCTGCTGGGCTCCTCTGGTTGCGGGGATATATAGAGCTTGTAGGTTCATCAAGAACCCTAGGTACCCAGAGCCATTAAATGATCTGCACCTTGCAATGAGTTTTCATTCTATACCGGGTATACAGCAATTCATTTGCTGAAATATGAAGAGTGAAAAATAGGTATCACAAAAACCTTTGTATTTCCAAAATGGGCACAAGATAAGATGTTGAGAAGCAGTGGTTATTTCCACATTTCTGAATTCCGGAGTGCCCATGCTAGCATGTGAATTACAGGGCATTTCTCAAATAGACTTCTTTTTTACACAATGTCTTACATTTGGAAGGAAAAAATGCAGAGAACGACAAGGGGCAATAACACTTGTTTTGCTATGCTGTGTTCCCCAAAGTCTGCTGATATAAATGGTACCTCATTTGCATGGGTAGGTCTAATGCTCGCGACAGGAAACGCAACATGGACATATCACATTTTTACATTGAAATCTGATGTGTTTTTTGCAAAGTAACCAGCTATAGATTTTGGCCTCTAGCTCAGCTAGTACCTAGGGAAACCTACCAAACCTGTGCATTTTTTAAAACTAGACACCTAGGGGAATCCAGGATGGGGTTACTTCTGGGGCTCTCACCAGGTTCTCTTACCCAGAGTCCTTTGCAAACCTCAAAATCTGGCTAAAAAAACGCTTTTTCCTCACATTTTGGTGACAGAAAGTTCTGGAATCTGAGAGGAGCCACAAATGTCCTTCCACCCAGCACTCCCCCAAGTCTCCTGATAAAAATGGTACCTCACTTGTGTGGGTATAAAAAAAGCCAACGTGGACACACCACATTTTCCCAAAGAAAACAGACCTGTTTTTTGCAGTGTCTAGCTGTGGATGTTGGCCTCTAGCTCAGCCAGCACCTAGGGAAACCTACCAAACCTGCACATTTTGTAAAACTAGACACCTAGGGGAATCCAAGATGGGGTGACTTTTGGGCTCTCACCAGGTTCTGTTACCCAGAATCCTTTGCAAACCTCAAAATTTGGCCCAAAACACACTTTTTCCTCACATTTCAGTGACAGAAAGTTCTGGAATCTGAGAGGAGCCACACATTTCCTTACACCCAGCGTTCCCCCAAGTCTCCCGATAAAAATGGTACCTCACTTGTGTGGGTAGGCCTAGCGGCCGTGACAGGAAATGCCCCAAAACACAATGTGGACACATCACATTTTCCCAAAGAAAACAAACCTGTTTTTTGCAAAGTGCCAAGCTCTGGATTTTTGCCTATAGCTCAGCCGGCACCTAGAGTAGAGACAGAAAAAATAACAGCTACATGAGGATACCTTGGTGATGGGGCCACTCGAATTATGCAGCAGGGGAGGGCCAAATTATGTGTCAGGGTTGACTAAGTTATGCAGGCAGAAGAGGCAAATGATGCGACTTAATATGACACATTTTGTCATTTTTATACTTGTTAACACTTTCCGGGCTTCGGTTGTATCTCTTTGGAACCAGCTTAATACCTAAATATAGCAACAAGCAAAAGAAAGGTTAGCAGTCAACATTTGCAAAGGGGCCCGCACTGTGCACAAACACGTGTTGCTGCGCTTTTAGTAACTTTTGAACCATTTTTGTTTAAATCTGCAGATTATGCAGCAGATGTTAGATTGTGTGGCAAATGCTGCAAATCCATAACTATGCGAAAAACATTGCAGCACACAATCGCATAATTCCAGTGGCCCTGGTGATAGCCAACCCAGGCATCAGAAATACAGAGTTTGTATCAATGCATTTGCATAAATCTGCACACATTTCATAATGTTACAGGACAATACAGCAGTCCTGGCCCATAAGAGCGAGTGTAAAAGGCCCTAAATAGCTAAATACAGTTTGACTGTCACAGAGGAGTTCCATAAAAATATACAGGAACTAGGCTGAAGGCTGAGTTCATTAGATCGAAGCTGTCTGGTTTGCTAAAGTAATTTAGAGGAAATTTGGAAAGCTTCACTAGGAATGTATTCTACCCATTGCTTACCTTTGGCTTTGCAACTTACATTTGCTTGGTTTCTATTTGCTAGCTGTATTTGATTTAGGCTGTCCAGCTTGAGTTTGTCCCTACAGTAGAGCATCTCTTGTATACTGTATCCTTCCACCAGTGTTCAACGTCTGTAAACAGGCCTTTAAATATTGTTCTTATCTTGTCTCACTTGCTGTGCATTCAAAGACCAAGGTCAAATTACAGGCTCTGCCTTCCCATGGAGCTTGGCGTTTTTCTTTCTTTCTCTGACTTCATAGTGAGAGAACTTATATGACAATCATGCTAGCTTCTGGCAGTGTGGTGAAGGAAGGCTTTAGGATGCTATTTTTATCAACCACACAACAAACTTCAATAGTTTGTGAATGAAATGTGCAGATACTTAAGAATATAAGTGTAGGGGAAACAAATATTTTAAGATGATCAAAACAAATCAATACACTAGATAATGACATTTCCACACATTAACATTTGTGTGCTGTATGTTTTTATCAGTAAAACTGTATGATTTTGCAAATGTAATGGTAATTTCAGTTGAAGATGTGTTGCCTGTAATGCAGTGTGCTACCACATTATGCATACTCCACTTTATGTCACTCCACTCTACTCTGGAACACTCCATGCCACTGCAATCTACTTTGCACCAGTCCATTCTGCACCTCTCTACTCTACTCTGTACCGCTCTACTCTATATCAATGCACCCTACCCCACTCTAGTCTAGGCCACTCCACCAATGCTCTCTACACCACTCTTCTATACACTACTGTACTTTACTACAGCTCTCTACTTTATGCCACTCTATTCTACTCTGCACCGCTGCACTCTACACCACTGCTCTCTACATCACTCTACACCACTGCACTCTATGACCCCCCTCTGCTCTGCAACACTGCACATTACGACACTCTATTCTACTCTGCACCGCTGTACTGTATGACACTCTATGCGACTGCACTCTACTCCAATGCACTCTGTGCCACTCTACTCTACACCACTGCCTTTTATGACACTCTACTCTGCAACAGTGCACACTTTGCCACTGAACTCTACACCACTGCACTCTAC
Organism: Pleurodeles waltl; assembly: GCF_031143425.1. Taxonomy (NCBI): domain Eukaryota; kingdom Metazoa; phylum Chordata; class Amphibia; order Caudata; family Salamandridae; genus Pleurodeles; species Pleurodeles waltl. Next base: position 653,309,961 of record NC_090440.1, on the reverse strand, counting down.
TCAGCACTGCTCAACTCTGTGCCATTCTACTGCACTGTTCACAAAAGCACTCTATGCCACTACACTCTACACCCCTCTATGCTGCATCACTGCATTCTACGCCACTCTATCTTGCAGAACTCCACTCTACCATGCACCTCATCACCCTACGACACAGCACTCTGCACCACTGCACTCTGTGCCCCTGTTTCTATGCTGTACCTCTCCACTCTGAGGCTCTACTCTTCACCACTAGAGTAGTGCACTCTACTCTAAACCAGTGCACTCTAGACCAATGCACTCTACACCACTTTACTAAAACCCAATGCACTCTATGCCAATCTGCTCTGCACCACTGTACTCTTCACCACTTCACTCTAGATCACTCTACGACACTTCACTTTACGACATTACACTCCACAATACTTAGATCCGACACTCTACTCCACTAAACCTTACTCCACTCTGTGCCACTATACAACACTTTACTCCACTCTGTGACTCCCTACACAATTGCTTTTACACCACTCCATGCCACTTTACTCCACTCTATTCTATGACACACTGCTCCACTCTATGCCACTGCATGACATTCTATTCCACTTCAATATATGATACTCTACTCTACTCCACTCTATGACACACCATGCCACTGCACTATACCACAATGTACTATGCTCAATGACACCCTATTCAGCTCTCTCTATGGTACTCCACATTACTTTACTCCACTCTATGCCACTGCACTCTTTATTCCTCTCCACTCTACTCCACTCTGACACTACTCTACTCTACCACACTCAACTCACTCCTCGACATTCTATCCCACACCAATCAACAACATTTTATGACATGTCATTCTCCTTTATGCCATTAGCGTATAGCCACGCTGAACAGCAGCCATGCTGGTTTACAACATGGCTAAAACACGCTAGCAAAGCCAATAGCTCTGCATAGGTGAGACCTATTGGCTTCGCCAATGCTTGTTTATAAGGTATGGAACTCCAAGATGACTTGCAGTATCCTTATTATCTATGCCAAGGGGTAAAATAGCCCATATTATACCACACCATCAACTTACCCACAAGCCACTTAAAACCTTAGTGCAGCAGTTCCCAACCTGTGGTCTGAGGCCACCCAAGGGTCTGTGACACATTTTTCAGGGAATCCACAGACCTGGGCCAGCAGAAAGGCACTTCTCCAGCTGGGGCATCTAGAAACACATGTCTTTATATTTATTACTTAATTTGTGCAGCAGTTTTAAAAGCACTGCAAAGTTCCTTGTACATCCAGCAGCAGCGGCTCCTCCGCTAAGGGGGAGGAGCGTTCCCCCTCTGCTTTGAGCAGTGCATAAAAGGAAAAATAAAATGATAATTAGACAATGTTATTATCATTTTATTTTTCAGTGCAGAGCCAAGTTAGGGCGGGGTAGGCTGGGCTGTGTCACATGGAGGAGGATTGGAATGTGCACCATAAGTGCGCATGACGGTTTAGCCAGCCACTTGGGCTGGCCAAACAGACATGCGCACTTAGTATTTCCCCACTCGGCTGTATTGCACAGCCAGGTGGAGAACATGAACAGGCTCCTCCCTGTCTGAGTGCTGAACCAGGTTGCTAAGACCAATCATGACGCTGCTGTCATGCTGGTTTAGGGGAGTCTGGGAGCCTGTGTTTCTGCCGTGCTGCGGGACTCAGGAAGAGAAAAGAACAGAGGAGAGACGGCAGCTATACACATATTTAGTGTTCTTTTTTTATTTTTCATCTTCCTGCCTCGCCCCCCCAATTTCTCAGCAGTCACCAGAGGCTTTCGGGCAAAAATAAAAGCATCAAGACAACTCTGGTGATTAATGTACCTTGGGAGAGAAGTAGGGGTTTTGTCTAGTGGCAGTTTTGACTCATCTAAGGTAGCGCAGATGGTTAATATGCTTGCTGCACAGAATGTGTATCAAGCAAAGAACAGTATTTTATGTGCTCCAACACCTTACACTGGTATGAGAGGTGCTATTAAACAAATGAATTATACGTGACAGAGAGGCTATGAAGAGATGCGAGGCCCTTATGGTTTTACTTCCTTTCCCCACCACATATTTATGTGAAAAAGCCTTTTCAGATCTTACGTGCCTAAAAAATAAAAACAGAAATCACTTGGGAAATGTAGAATCTGACTTGAAGATTCAACTTTCCTAAATAAGACCAAACATGGAAAAGTTAATCACCTGAGATACAGCGGCAACCTTCCTATTAAAAATGTTTGATTCTTGGATATTTTTTCAATATAAAATAATTTGATCTTTAGTAATTTGAGTATTTGTTTGGTGTGAACTTGCTTGTGTATTTTTTGCAAATTACTGTTTTAATGTTTGAAATTTAAATTATACAAATTGCTTAGGGGTCCCCGGCTTCCAGTAGTGATTCAGTGGAGGTCTTCAGGAGTCAAAAGGTTGGGAATCACTGCCTTAGTGCGAAGCTTCTGTAATTTTAAGCTATTAAAATAGAGCAGAAGAAAGAAAAGCAACGTTCCATTTGTTGCTTTAAACAACTGCTTAAATTATGTTCCATGTCTTTCACCTTGGCTGCTGGCTCTGGCAGAAGGCAAGTCAAAGCTGGACTGTAATAATTTTATAAAAGTCGAGTTCTGACGTCTTTTCTTTATAATCAGTGACTTGATGCATCAGAAGTAGCCGATCATATCGAAATTAATGACTGCTGTTTATACAGGGATCACAGAATCCCATGTATTAAATATTAAATAGTCTGTAACACCAAGATCGCACAGAGGAGCAGAAGTGTTATTAGAACTACGGTTTCAGAGCACAATTTACAATTATTGTACCTGATCGCTTTTGATATCTCTAGCGCGGTTTCAATTTGCATGAGGTGAGAGGCATGACCGGTGCAGGGCACAAAAGGTATGTTCTTCCTTTTACTCCCTCTTACCTTTATTTGCTTGGTGCATGAAGATGCAAGTTTAATCAACATGTTTTTTCACATTTGGTCTAAATACTTTGTGAATGTAAATAACAATAAAACATACTTTCAAACTGACAACATGCCTTCTTTTCTCCCTATTTCACATCCAAACTATCTGATTGTGCACATTTATCGGAGCCTGCCTTTCGCATACAATGGGCGATTTGTATAGGGTCAATTGAGAAGTCCCTAAGGCTGTCGCTGTTCCCCCCACCCCACAGAAATGTATTGTCTCCTACGCCCCTGCCCGACTCTGTGTGCTGCTTTCTCCGTCACTGCGCAAAAACACCACTGTCAGTGCCTCAAGGCATGTTCCCTTGTGAGGTGACGATGCATATTTATCTGTCTCCAGGGATTATTCTGAGAACGCTGCAGTCAGGGCCTGTGGTGAAGGGCCTGGGCAGGCATTCTCCTGTGGCTGTAAGCAGTTACATTGTGCTTGCAAGGGCAGCGTTTGGAAAAAGACAAGGGCGTGGAATAGAGGGCATGGGTGTGAATGCACCAAGCACGGGTGTACAATACAATTGTATTTTGTATGTTTGCGGCGATTTTGCATCAAAAAAAAAAAATGACACAAATGCGGCACTGAAAAAAGTATAAATATGGGCCTGTATTTTGTAAGTTTACTCCACTTTTGCGTCAAAAAAATTACGCAAATGCAGCGCAGAAAAAGTATAAATCAGGGCTCTAGGTTCAAAACACTAACTTAAGCAGTACTTTCAAACTAGGCATCTGACCAACACCATATTCAAGCTTGGCCTACAGAATGTGACTGAGCCAAACCGGGGTCTAGAAAAAACACAGAAGCGCCTCGGAATGCAGAAGCTGGAGTCAATGAATGGAAGATGACTTAGCAGAACCTGCTCTCTGCCCTAGATAGAACTAAAAAAAAGAATGAAAACAGTGGCCTGTTTGATGAAGCAGATGCACGACTCCCAGGAAGGATAATTCAGAGTCAGCACACATGATTCATCTGAGCGTAAATCTGTTTACAAAATTCATACCAAGCTGTACTCACTATTTAGAAAAATGAGCGAGAATACAGCGCCCGGTTCTAAACACAGAAACCAGACTGACGATATAAGCAGAACAAAAGAGGTTGAAGAAAGGTGGTTATATGTGATTGAATAGAAATCGTATTTCATACACTACCTCTTCAGAGAAACCATTTAACTGTAACTGTTTAATAGGATTTCCAACATGAATGTAATTTATCATTTGCTAGAAGCCAATCAAATGCATGTCTTCTTTTAAAATTGCCCTTCACATGCTTTTTTTAAGAGTAAATGGCATTAATCTTGAAAATTGGTTCCCCGAGTTGGTTTATCTACAAGGTTTGAATATATGCCTTTTTCCTTCGGCTATCATCCTGCGTCCTATATCACATGGCATATATTTTTTTAAACTGCAGTTCCAGGGGGTTATCCTCACATCATCTTTTACTCTTTCAGGTGCTTGTTTCCCCTCACAAGTCCCTTCTCAGTTCTTCCTCTATCTTCAACCTGCTTCTTACTTTGTTTATTTTTTTTGTTTGTGTGTGTGTGTTGGGGGGCTCTCCGTAGACGTATTATTCCCTTTAGCCATCTGCTACACTTAATAATTTAGTATTTTTCTGCTCTTTAATATTAAACCTTGTTATCTAACTGGGATTCCCTTTTGACTCCACGTTTATTTCTTTATGAAAGTAACGTTCTAACATATATTTTTTAACTGTTCGCAGATTTGTTTCTAATGTGTATGACCAAACTGCCTGCCTGTTAAATTGTGTTTCCTCTATAGAGGCTTTCAACTAGTTGAGTTCTAATGTAGGTTTCGATTATTTTGTCTTCTATGAAATTACATTCTACAAGGAAGGCAGTGTCCAAGGAGACTGCCACCTCAAAGATACAAGCAAGCAACACAAAGTCCAAGACCCAGTATCCCCTAAAAAAAGCAGCGGGGCTAGGCCAGAGGCTCCGTTGGGACAGAGTTAAGCTCGAAGTTGCACTGAAGAAGCACAAGGTACAACTCAGAGGAAGCCAGGAAGATGCAGGTAAACAACACATCTATTTGCGTGAAAGACAAACGTCTCAATAGTAACGGCCATTACCAGCTTATCCCTCTTGCTCTTCCAGACCTAACCAAATGGAGTGCAAACACTTCCTCACGTCACGGGGACCTTTGTTCAGGCAGCACCATCTCCCTTCATCATCCTGACATCTGCTTCTTCTAGAGTTACATGATGTGATTATTGAGGACTAGAAGGGCCTGGACGAGCTGGCTCTTTGTTTCAAACATGTGTTGCTGGTGGTGCCTAGGATCCATTATCTGGTACAACATCCATTATCTGGAGTATTTATAAGCTTCTGACCATAACGTCTCCCCTGAGCCAGACGACTGGATGATGTGGGGTACGTAAGCAAAGTTTGACAACACACCTTTCTCTCTGAGGAGGGTCCTTCCGCTGCATGTACGCATGCAGACAGAGATTACATGTTCAGGATGTTTTGAATCTAACGGTTGTGCAGCTGTGTTGGCACATTGACATCCATACCAATCATGGTCCAAAGTTGGCTTCTGGGGCACAAGTGGTGCTACAATGGCTGCTGTAGGCAAGAGTCATATAGACATACAGCTGCCCTCCTGAAGAACTCGGTTCTTAATGCTTACCTTTCAGGGGCAGTGACTGTTTGGAGAACCACCGGACGAAGTGATGGAGAAGGCCTCTGTTCCCCATTATGATGCTCATCCCTGCCAGGTACAGGCAATTTCAGACTAATCATGGTGATCTGCTTCGGTCTACTAATAAATGTACACATCACTGTGCTTCTCAGTGCCCAATATCCTTGTACTTCTTGGTAATAGACCATCAAATAAGCCTAGAAGGAGACAGAGGGGTAGGGATGTGATGCTCCTACCACTCACCAGCAGTCTTGTTATGGCTAGTCCTGCTGTCCCTCATTCTGGCCCTAATGACCCAGACACCTCCGTGTGATGAGCATCAGTACTCTGAGTGCGGCTAACACCTGGCTGTGATTATAGGAGGATTATTGGGATCAAATGTATTTTAAAGGGATGCCAGAAGGAAAAGGCTAATTGAAAATTATACTCATATATACTTTTGTTTCAGGCTACAGACATAGAGTAACAAGGCATTTCTGAGCACACACAAAGGATAATGGTGGGGTAACCAAGAAAGGGGAGTCGGTGTGACAATAAGGTAATAAAGGGTATGATCTCTCTTGGAGGAAGCTAACTCTGCAAGGGAAGGACAGACACTTGGAACAAGGGTCTAGAGCAATGAAGTGGGTAACGAGGAGGGCATTTCTGGGCAGAATGTGCATGTTTTTCAAACTTGCCTATGATGGTGGCAGATACTCAATAAACCCGGAAGGGGATATTAGAAACTTTGGCGATGAGGTCTAAGACATCTCCTCCAAGGTGCATTATTCTTCAGGTGGTACGGACGATGGCGAAGAGGGAGAACAACTTTCCCTGTAGTTTAAACAATGCTACTTATACAAACTGCACTGCTGGAAACGTTAAAATTAATGTTCGGGGGCAACTTCCTGCTCCAACCAATATGTACCCAAAGGCAGTGCTTTAAATGGGCCGGTACTCTCCGGTACTGAGTACCGGCACTTTTTTATTTTGAGAGGGAGAGTACCGGCATATCTCAAGAAAAACGTAATACTTTTAATTGGAGAGTACCGGCACTTCTCAGAAACAAGCAGGTACTCTGATAGAGAGTACCTGCACTTCTATTTTTCCATTTAAAGCACTGCCCAAAGGGATAATAATTTATAAAATGGCACCAGTTTTTGTCAGACTACTGGAGAAGGAGAATGTGCTCTTTTATGCTGATGAATTTGAGGTCCTTTTATTTCTGGACTTTCACTAAATGAGGCCTCTGAGCATAGCAGAAGTAAGATGATTGAGCAAAGCCAAACAAGGAGGAAGGGGCCCTCGGGCAAGCAGGAACATTTGTATCAGCACAACTGGGACAGAAAGGGGATGTGGTACTGTAAACGATGAGGGCATGCTGATTGTCTTTTTGCGTGGTTCAAAACAGCGCACAAAGAGAGATGTACTCATAAGTGTAAAGCTGTGTTTTAGGCCAGGGAAGGGGAGACAGGAACAAAGGTGATGAGGAAATCTGCGAGGACTTGGCAAAGATTAGGGATAGTGTTGAAAGTATCCCAAAGCCCTAGGAATGGAATGATATTCCCAAAACCTAGTGATGGTTGGTAGCAAACCTTAGGAGTCTCATTGTAAGAGCAGAAAAGTATAACTGGCTGTAGGAGAGAAAAGGGAGGAGCAAGACAAGGTATGAGGTATAAGTGAAAAGAGGTGGAAATAGTTCAAGGATTGGAGGTTGTCAGAGAGTTATGTTTGGCAGACTGTTATAAAGATTTTGGGGAAAACCCCAAAACCAACAAACAGATGTTGATATATGCACACAGCAAATATATTAGCACAAATGCAATCCCACAAAACACAAATGCGATCAGTCAGTTCACAAGCAGGAACAGATAGAGGAATTAAGGGACAACTGGACAGAAAGAAAGAAGGAAGGATATTTGCATGCATGTTTTATGTCCACTTAATATTTAGACCCATCAAAGTCTTATTTGAGCACGGTCAGTTATAGGACAGAGCTGATTTAGGTAGGTAGTAGATCATAAGGTAACCCTCTTAATCCTAAAGAATTACAGATTTCCAAATTGGTGCACAAACGTGTCACATTTATTTCAGTTCTACAGGGAACCCAATTATCAAAACAGACATCCAACACATATTTTGCCCCTTCCTGGGACGAAAGCCTGGGGCTTTTTCAAAGCATACACTGTAGTAGCCATTGGAGACGTTAGTAAGAGGTATATTTTTCAGGTCTGTGTACCAAGAAAGCTTAGCCAGCTGCAGTACATATACGGTCTGTGAAAATTAGGCAATATGTATGGCTGCACGTTCCCAAGTATCTGTAGAATCCCAAAGTTTCATGCGGTCTAGAAGGAACAGCGCAGCCGGTCTCGTCAAGTCTCATAGAAGAGTGGGCCAGTTTTCAACTGTCATCCACTGGACGAGGCTGGACTGGGCCATTTCTCTTGGCTGTAGGATTTATTTGAGTTTGCTGAGTTGCTGATTGAGGTGCGTGCGCAGTCCAGCGTGAGACCACCAACCAATTCCGGCGCAGTGTGGATTAGCTCCTCTGAGGTCAGCGGACTAACGTGGGGACCCCCGGACTGCTGAAACTCACTGAAAGCTGTTGTCGGAGTCCCCCACGTGGCAGTTCCTGACAAGCCTATAGAAGTGGTCCAGGGCGCATGCCGCAGTCAGTGCGGCTTCATGCTTTCTTCTCCTTGCTTGCCTCTCCTTGCCACTTGGTCCTTCGTGAGACCTGGAAGCAGCCGCACAATGTGAGCCACGGGTGGAGGACGCTGGTTTCCCAGAGTCACACTGTCCCCGTTGCAGGTGGATGCGGTATTTGGATGACCGGGCACCCTGTGACACACTGTAAGTGGAGGTAGACGGCCGAGGTGGTGGGTGTGCTCGTGCCCTCCTGTGGACCCCTTCAGGAGAAGGCGGCACCACTGCACGTAATCAATGTTGAACCAACATCCACTGCCTAGCCAGCATCTATCCAACTCCCCATGTCCACATGTGGCATGCAAAATCTGCTCCTCCCCCCCACACCTCTCTCCTTTCAAAGGGTTTAGCAACACCCCCTGCCCGCCTCACCCAGTATCTTCAAGGGCTATCTGCTGGACTGGATGGACGTCCCACAGTAAAATCCTTAGGAGAACGAAGAAGATGGCATGGACAGGGCCTCAAAGTGCGGGTGAGTGCCTGCCGGCGCTATAGTTGAGGGTGCAGGTTCAATTATTAAAACCTGCTCAAACAGGTGGGAGGCTGACATTTTTAAGTGTTGGTTCAGTGATATTAGTTTTTCACTGACTAAGTTACCGAGGCGGCCCAACTAGGCTGAGTATGGCAACTACCCAGTTGCTGGGTGTGCCCCCAAACCTTCATTCCAGTACGGGTGACTCCTTTGCCATGGCAAAGGAGCGTCTCCCCACTAGCTAAGTGGTAGGAGCTGAAAAATAAAACAATATTCTACTATTGTTTTATTTTTCAGCAGCTGGCTCAGCCAGCATGTGCAGGGACAGGTGGGGCTGTGCCATGCGAGGGGGGAGGTGGAGTGCAGTAAGTGCACATGTCAATTTGGCCAGCAGTCTTAGGCCAGCCAAACTGAAATGCGCACTTCGGTTTCTCCAACCTGGCTGTGTTGCACAGCCGAGTTGGAGAAACTGCACAGACTCCCAAGCAGTGCTTGAATGGAAGACCAAGCTGCTCAGACCAATCCTGTTGCTGCTCTCATGCTAGGTATGCCAGGATTGGTCTGCAGGTATAGCATGAAAGCAGCACAAGGGCTGCGGAGGGAGCCTATGCTGGTGTCCCAGGGACTGATGGGACACCAACACCATCGGGAGTGGCGGGGAAAGGAACAGGTACGGTTTTGAAATTATTATTATTTTACTTCCCCCATCCCTAACGCCCTGACCACCCCACCCCTTAAGATTTGCGGCTACTGCCGCTGCAATACAGCTCTATACCTCAGCTTTCCTTTTTAGATAAACACAAACACAAACACGCAGAAAAGAGTAAGCATTTAATAAAGCTCCAAAGTGGTAAGAAGGCATTTGAAGTGTGCAAGATCCAGCATGCGGACAGGTCATGAAATGCTGTCCAAAAGGAAGAAGAAACGTCAATCTTTACTAATGTCAAACAGCGTGAAGGCCAACCCTGCAAGGGAAAATCAGCTGCTAATATCACCTGTGGCTTGCAGAAAGTTCCGGAAAAATTAAACTTTTCAAAAGACCCCGATGATCCAAGTTCACCAACAAAAAGTAATCAGATCCCATCACAAATATTCAATTTAAACCCAGACTTTCAGGAGGGCCTTTTTGACTCCTGACAAAGAGTGAGTTCTACGTAAGCAAAGAGTCCACTTGGGGCACAGTTAGTGACCTAGAACTTTTTTCACTGGGGTCTTTGTCGCCACGACCCCTCTCAGATCAAAAGTTCCTACAGATGTCCAACATGTCGCAATTATTAAATGGAGCCCCTCTTCCAATTCAAGTCACTGTGGAAATAAGGAAAGGACAAAGCAGTTCAAACACGAACTGTGCACCACCCCAAGAACTTGACCTCCTGGAACTTTGTCAAGGGAGCCCAGCTCCCATATGGGTACCTTCATCAACTCCTCAAAACTGCATACCACAAAGAGAGACAGTGCTCTCACTGCAACAACCAATCCAGGGGTGGCTTGGGCCCTCTTGCTTAGAACATCTCAGTTGACCCTTGACGCTCTAATATAGCAGTCTAACAAAATGGATGTGCAAAGAGACCTACTGAATTTAATGGCCATTTCAGTCACTGGAATTGATCAGAAGCTGAACGAGCTAAACAATTTGATGTCCCACGCACAAGCAGACGTGGCTGCGACCAGTATAGATTGTACCTGTGCCCTGGTGGTCAATAGACTTGCAATCATTTCTGAGGCTTGGACTACACTGATAGAAGATCTAAGAACACATTTCAAATACCGAGAGGACATTAATAAACTTCAAACATAGAAGCCAAATATTCGGCCAATGCTCACAGGGGAGGAATTAAAAAAGAACAAAGGACCCTTGAAAGATGACCCATCTCCACAAACAGCATCCCTACCGGAGGATAAGGACCCACTAGTTCCAGCCATTGAGACACATTGTGGGGAGGATGTCAGCGAACCCCATACTGAACGCCAAGAACCCTTAGTATTTGTAACATTGAAAATAATTAGAAAGAAGCTATGCAAAGCAAGAAACAAAAAACAGCAAGCCAAATAATGGTTCTGAGTGCAAGTACAACAAACCTGGGGAACAACAAGCCCACCTCTGTGCAAGATGCAGAACAATTAGTAAACTGCACCATGTCTCCGCAAAAGAAGATGAAACTTTTCCCACTATTTCACAAGTTATTAGAAGTACCGGCTGCGGGTAGGTCTAACGTAGAACCTTCCCATCCCTGTTGAGGCTATATTGAGTCCACCTCCAACCAAAGCCCCAAGTACCCCCACGGAATGTATCCCCCGAGACAGGGATCAGAGGGGGACAGTCCATGTACACCGGGCAAACCAGCCTAGTATTACAGTTAAACCTGAGCCTTCAATCTGTAATAAAGGAGTGGATCGAGACAGCCAGCAATCTGAACTGACTGATGCAAGCCTCAAGACTATGCAGGATATAACCAACCCCCCCCAGCTACAGCATAGTAAGGCAAAGTGAAATAGGAAGTACCATGGCAGCCAGGCAACCATCTGACCAACATTTTCCAGCACTTGGCTGCCCCTTCAAAACAATCTTCAAACCACTATGTCAGTTGAGAGGGAGGCACAAAATCCTCAATTGGGTAACATCCTGAAGCTATTACAAGCATTAACCTCTCTTGACAAGCTATCCACAGCTGAAATTGACTCAATTCAATTCCTGGCTCCACCGGATGGTAAGAATCAAGAATCCACCCTTGTGCCTGGACAGGAAGTTTACCAAAGAAGTTGGTCCTCCAGTAAAAGAAAGCTTTTTTGCCATGGGCATTAAAATAGCTATGCACCCTCCTGCAGCCTATTGTTGTGTGTGCTTAGGTAGAATGTAGACCTTTGATTGGTTAGAGGATGAAGTGGATAGACGTTATCTGTCTGTGGAGTTCACGCTGGACACATGTAGGAGAGTCAAAAGTACCAAGGCAGTTACACCAGAGAAAGATTCAAAATCCCTAGAACTAAGAATACTAAATGGAAGGTGGCAGCAAGACACACTGTTGTATGTGTCGTATATAGTTGACCGTGAATGGCGCGTGTGAGAATGTTGTGAATGGAAGAATGTGAACGAGAGATGTAATGTAGTGGAAGGCAGTTGGAGACGGAGCTGGTCAGAGAAGGATCTGACGGAGACGGAGCTGGTCAGAGAAGCATCTGAGATATGTTGCTGGAAATGTTGGGGCTGAATTGTCTTATGCTTGGACAATAAAATATATAATCAACTAAGGATACCTATGGTTGGAGTCTTATTTGCTACAGATCTGGCAACGAGCTGGAGACACCTTTTAAACACGCAGAATCAGCCCCAACATCCTGGTGTATGGCGTATGCGGAGGATCCTTATCAGTAAGGATCTAATTTAATTTCAATTGCTATATCAAAGCTCTAATCCTCACAATTGTTTTTGGGTGGCTGTTGTTTTTGGTTGAAGCCGCGTTCCAACCGACTACATGCCACCGCGTGACTGCATCGACCTCGCTCCAGATTATTACGCACAACGTGATGCTCGCTCCAGAATATTACGCACAACGTGCCACCATTTTTAAAAATAACCTAGACAGAGTTTGTTGTATGTTGCAACGCATGTAATTTACATGCCGCCGTATTTGAAGCCGCCATCTTTGAATAATAAATTACACTGTATTAAATTGTTACATGCATCGTTTACATCCTTGTTCCATCCATTGTTAAAAAAAAACAAAAAACAATCTGCATTTCTTAGTATTTCACAAGCATCTATGGATTTACAATACCAAAAAGTGTGATTTTTGGTGAACAATTTAAAAAAATGGCTTATTCTTAGTGGAATATATACACTACACTTTGCTGAGTCACATTGAAACAGTTTTTTGTTGTTGTCACATTTACTCAGCCATGGCTTCAAATGGCTCACTGAATTTGCCTCCTCCTCAGCCATTCCAACCTGTAGTAGGTGATAATGCAAGCAAGTGGCAAGAATGGAAAGAGTATGTTTTAAATTATATTGCAACGTGTGATGAAGAGGATGATTTTACACCTACAAAGAAGACAAATTTTATTTGACATTGTCTGGGTCCACAAGGTTTAAAAATGTATAATTGCTTTGAAAAAAAAACACGTCCAGATGGTCAAGGTGATGTTTTCACTAATGGTATGGAGGATTTGGACAGATTCTATACACCTACAGTATGTGTTGGAATTGATAGATATAAATTCTATCATAGGAAACAATTAAAAGAAGAATCTATTGAGGAATATTTATCCGCTTTAAAAAACTTGACATTGAATTGTAGATTTGGGTCATTACATGATGAAATGATCAGAGACCAAATTGTTATGCATGCAGCCAACCCATCTATACAAGACTGTTTGTGGGCAAAAGGAGAAGCACCCTTATCTGAGGTGATTGAGGTTGTAAGAAAAGCAGAGTTAACTGGAAGATGTGCCAAGGCAGTGCTTTCTGAAAGGAAGGATGAAAAGGCAGTTATGGAACAGATGAATAAAGTTAAAAGCGGCAGGAAAAGTTCAAACTATGCGCTGGAGATTCCTAAGTCAAAAGATCATTTAAAGAAAACTGAGCCTAAAATTGACAAGTCCATGGTCAAGTGTTATAGATGTGGATTTATGGGTCTTTATGCTAATGACAAGAAGTGTCCGGCACGGAACCAGAAATGTTCAGAATGTGGATTGATTGGGCATTTCGAGAAAATATGCAAGAAGAAGAGAGAAAAATCCATTAAGTTGTCGGAGAGAGACTCAAGTTTGGATTCATCTTCTTCAGACAATGATGATTTAATATGTGTGTTTTCAACGTAAAAGATCAAATGGATGAGGAACAAAAACTTACTTCAAGGAAAAAAACTAAATTTAATTTATCCACAGAGGGAATTGTTGTTAGTGTTATTGCAGATTCTGGATCTCCCTATACTATTGTTAGCCATGCTGTGTGGATGGATACGTTAGAACCGAAGTTGGGAAAGACACTGGTACCGTCAGACATAGCTTCAAGAAGTTTTACTTGAGAACCTATAGAGATTTTGGGTTATAGGAAAGTGTGTTGTATGTTTAAGGACAGAGAGGCTGAATGTAAAGTGTATGTTTCAAAGGAGGGGCCTTCAGTGTTGGGATGGCGGGACCAAAGGAAGCTTGGTATTATTCTTAATCCAGGTAGTCCTGAACCAGTGTCTGTGGTGCAAGAAGAAGGTTGGGATGCTGATAATATCAAAGTAAAATGTCCTATGGTGTTTGCGGGAGGTATTGGTAAATTGACGGATTTACAACACAGAATAGTTTTGAAGGAAAATGCCTTACCTGTGACACACAAAGCTAGGAACATACCTTTGAGTATTAGAGATGAGGTGTACAAAGAATTAGAAAAATTAATGCCGTCAGGTGTCATTGAACAGATTGACTCTTCGGATTGGATTTAGCCTTTGATGGTGGCGAAGAAGGCCAATGGCAAGTTGAGATTATGTGTTGATTTGAGAGATTTGAATAAGAATATTATGGTGGACCAATTTCCATTACCAAGAATTAACTAAATGGTTGCACGTACAAAAGGAATGAATTGGTTCACCATGATTGATCTAACCTCAGCTTACCATCAGGCCGTTTTACATGCAGAAAGTCGAAGACTTACTGCATTTATCACTCCTTTTGGTTGCTACCAGTTTACTAGAGTGCCATTTGGATTGGCATCTGCAGCAGCCATGTTCCAAAGGCTTATGTTGAAATTATTTAAAGATTTACAAAATGTAATTTTTTTTCAGGACGATATATTGGTCATGGGTAAGTCAACGGGGAAACCTGATGCTATGTTGAAAAAGGTGTTGAATATACTTACGGTTAAAGGGCTCACTGCTGAATGTCTAAATGTAACATTGCAAAAAATAAGGTGACATATTTAGGACATGAAATAAGTGTGAGAGGCGTGGAACCACAATCAGAATTGGTAGAGGCTGTAAGTAAGGCACCAATTCCAACCAATATGCATGAGGTTAGAGCATTTCTAGGTTTGGCAGAATTCTACGCCAAGTATGTACAAAATTTTGCCAGTAAGACTTACCCTATCAGGCAACTGTTGAAAAACAAGGTGATGTTTGAATGGTTTAATGAGTGTCAAGAGGCGTTTGATATGATCAAACAGAATATTATAAAAGCACCAGCTCTACAGGGTTTTGATCCTAACTTACAGAGTATCGTAACTACTGATGCAAGCAATAAGGGGCTGGGAGCTGTGCTTACACAAACTGTTACATGTGGAAATGAAAAGGTGGTTGCATTTGCTTCACGTTCATTAACTGAGACTGAAATAAGGTATTCAGTTATTGAGCAAGAGACCTTGGCATGCCTCTGGGGTTTGGAACACTTTAGACAGCATGAAGGTGATTGTGCGTAGTGATCATAAACCACTCATTAAGGTACTTACAACTAGTGGGTTGTTTAAGGCATCTCCACGAATAGCGAGATTGTCCATAAAACTAGTAGATTATAAGTATGAAGTACAATATGTTCCAGGTGTAAAAAATATAACTGCTGATTTTTTTTAGCAGATTTCCCTTGAAAACTCAAGAAATGTCTTGGAAGGAAAATGATGAGTTGGATAGTGGCTGTGTAGCAGAAATTTGAGAAGAAATACAAGGGATTTCAAATGAGGAATGGGTAACTGCCACAAAAGAGGATGGTGTGTTGTTAAGAGTACATTCATTGATTGTAGAGGGTTTGCCTAACAAGAATACCTTGGAAGGTAGCTTACATATATATTAGGAATTGAGACAGGAATTGTCTGTGGAAGATAATGTGGTCTTGCGCAATGGCAAACTAGTGCCTCCAGAAAGTCTTAGAGACAGGTTGTTAGATATTTGCCATGAAGGTCATTTAGGAATTTCTAAAATGAAGAACAGAGTAAAACAGTTATATTGGTGGCCTGGAATAGATGTAGCGGTTGAGAGGAAAGTGAGAGTTTGTGTTTTATGTAATGAATCTCAGAAAAATGTGTTGACTTTTAAACCTCCTTTATGTCCGTTATCGTGCCCAAATATGCCACGGGACAGAATTGGGTTAGATATTACAGGACCAATTTATAATAATGGTGATGCGAAATTCATTCTAGTGTTAATGGATCATTTTTCAAAATGGCCAGAGGTGAAGATATCTACAAGAATGTATGTTTCAAGCATAGTGAAATTTTTTGATAATGTATTTGTGAGAGAAGGTTTACCCAAGATTGTTCTGACGGATAATGGTCCGCAATTCTCATCTGGAAAGTTTAAGAAGCATTTGGAAAGAAATGGTATTTTGCACACAACTACATCGGTGTATCATCCTGCAGGTAATGGTGTAGTGGAATGTTTTAATAGAGTTTTGTGCAAAGTTATCATGGGAAAAGGAAGTATGGAAATCAATATGGTCATACAGAATAACTCCTAGTGACATCACAGGAAGTAGTCCATTCGAAAGTATGAGGGGAAGGATTCCTTTGGGTAAGGACAATTTGGGTTGGATGGCAAAACCAAGAAGGAGTGATTGGTCACCAGAGGTATCAAGAAGAATATAACTGCTAAGCAGAAACATGCCAAAGCTGTGTATGACAGGAAACATAAACGCAAGACAGTAGAAATACATGTAGGCAATTGGGTCAGGGTTAAGATACCCAGGTGTAAAAGAAGGGGGGCAGGAAGATTTTATCCTCCATTGTGTGTAGAAAAGGTTTTGTGCAATTCGGTTTTGCTTAGTGATGGAAGACTATGGCATGTTAGCAGAATTGCACCCTATAAGGGTGGTAAAGATGTGGAAGAGTGTAAAAATACTTGGTTAAGGGATGAAATGGAAGACAAGAGTGCACAAGAAACTCTAGAATTGAATAAGGATGGAATTTTGCAAGGAAATATACATTTGTAATAGTCCAGAGGTTCCGTCCAAATGGAGGAAGGCTGTAACCGAGCTTCTAGTAATGGATAAGTGAGTGCAGAGCCCTATAAGGATGTCAGTATATATGGAAGAGTAAGAATGAGGTCCAAAAAACTGAAAGATTACAAATGTGATATTTAGATATTTTCATGATTATTTGTATTATTATTTTTTTTTTTTCCTTAGCAAACGTTTATTGTGATAACACAAATGTTGTTACTTATAATTCAATTGCATTATTATGAGGGGGGGATGTGTTGTATGTGTCGTATATAGTTGACCGTGAATGGCGCGTGTGAGAATGTTGTGAATGGAAGAATGTGAACGAGAGATGTAATGTAGTGGAAGGCAGTTGGAGACGGAGCTGGTCAGAGAAGGATCTGACGGAGACGGAGCTGGTCAGAGAAGGATCTGAGATATGTTGCTGGAAATGTTGGGGCTGAATTGTCTTATGCTTGGACAATAAAATATATAATCAACTAAGGATACCTATGGTTGAAGTCTTATTTGCTACACACACTCACCAAGTCTACCTACTACTCTGCTTTTTTATGCTCTGTACTAGACCATACAGCCATCACACTTCCATTACTTTGCCTAATTACTTCCTTTAAGATAGTCAAAACAACTTACAGTGACCATGGGCAACAGTAAATAAGAATTAACGTTCAAAACCAACTTCATGATAAATTACTCTCTCTACCTAGGGAGCTCGGGCAGTCAACGAATGGAAGCTCAGTTGGTCTGAGCAGACTATACAAAGTATTGGGGACTCAGCTCTACGCCTAGCAATTGACTGTTTTAGTAAGGCTTCAGTTAATCCGATCATCAAACAGTTACAAATTAATAGGTCAACAACAGAACCGTAGCAAACCATCTTCAGATCGACATAAACAAGTACAAAGTAGGCTCAAGGACTGCACTTTTTTCCAGACTTTCAGGAAGGAGCGTTACCGTATCCAGAGATACGCTAAGAAATATCCTGCCAACCTTGAAATACACGTATCTTTGAAAAACTTAGATACATTTTATCAGAAACATATATGGGAGGAACAATCAGTCTCACAACAAAACTCCTGGGCAAAAGCTCTAGATCTAGCAAAAAAGAAAAATTCAAGGGACTTTTGGCAAATGATTACCAGTTTGAACCGAGCCCCTGTCACAGCAGTCAGTTCTAATTTAAAGGAAGACAGTTGGGTCAACTTCCTGACAGATCATTTTAAATCATCCTCTGAAGTATTTTATGTTAGGCAGACAGGACAGTATTACAATTACTTCTTTCCATAGTGTGGAACCCACCCGTACACTTTCTCGGAAGAACAAACATGTAGAGTCATTCAAAGGGGAGGGTAGGACTCAATGGTCTGCCACAAGCACTATTTAATACAAACCTGACATGTTGGGCAGCTATTTTGACAACAGTATTTAACAGCGCCCTCTACCAATAAAACATTTCAGATTTGTGGAAGGGATCGATAATCAATCCAATCTTTAAGAATGAGGATCGGCATCATCCAGTGAACTTCCGTCCGATAACCCTTTGAGATATAGAGGTGAAACATTTTGCTAGCTATTGCATATGGAATTGTTGCAGTGGGCCGGCCATAACCATACTGTCCTTCCAAACCAAACAGGGTTTACTAAAGGGGTTGGCACATCCAAAAACATTCTGGCACTATCCCTAATAATGGATAAGCTTAAGAGTAAAAAGCAACCCCTCTGCTTATGCTATGAGGACTATAAGGCTGCATTTGATTGTGTATACCGCAACCTTCGCTAGCACAAGTTCTTATCAATGGGTATCCTGGCTCACCTTCTAAAAACAATTCAGCTTCTGTATACGGACACCTGGACAAGGGTGAGAATTGTAGATGGTTCCACATTGTCCAGGAAAATATACACGTCTAGGGGTCTAAAGCAAAGTTGCATTTTAGCTCCATATTTGTTTACCCTTTTCTTAGCTGATCCATCTCCAACCCTCAATACATAAATTCTCATGCTCCCAAACATGGGTCTATGTTTATTTCAAACTTACTTTATGCGGACAATGTGATCCTGCTCAGCCAAACTAAAATCGGGCTTCAACGTTAAATTGCTAAACTGTCTTTATTTTCTTCAGTCAACAGGATGACAATACAATTGAGGAAATCTAAGATAATGGACGTCAGCAGCAGGAACAAGAAAAGCCTACATGGTGAGCAATTGAAATTAGGAAGGACTTATAGATATTTATGGGTACTCTTCGATGAAAGAGGTTCCTTTCAACAGCATAGGAAAGATCTGCTCCTGAAAGGGAACGCCCTAACTCTCGCTTTCTGTACCCCACAAAGGGCTCTGTCAGGTCCAAGCTTTTTAACCGTTTTAAAGTAATTAGAGCAAAACTCATCCCTAGCATTTTGTATGGAAGTGAAGCTCTTCATGGTAGAGATGGAGCAGTTCATTTAACCTTAGCCAGAACCATTAGGTCACTCTTCTATCTCCCCCCAAATGCCTCGCCTGCACAGATAAGGCTTGAGTTTGGCTTACTGACTCAATCTATTGCAAGGAAGGGAGACTACATAAAAACATGGAGAATATTCAGGAGTGCCATGAAATGTCAACTGTGCTAAGCTCTTTGGCAAGAAGAGCAAATAAATGAAACAGCACCAGACCACCATTACCATGATTTGTCAACAAAACAATTAGGCATTTGTGATATATGGATGGGAAAATTCCCAATTGCCTAATGCTTTAAAAATACTGGTTGATGGCAGCTGGTGAAAAAACTTCCATGCTAACAGACAAACTAATACTATCCTACTAGCTTGTTTTTGTACCAAATTGGGATTTTGTTTTTGAAAGAACAAAAACTAAGGACCGCCCACACCATAAGAGTTTCCTTCCATGGTGTAGGGGGCATTGAAATGTTTTTACTGTCCCTTACCGCCAGGTTTTTCATGAAGGTAAGGGATAGTAAAAACTGGCCAATCGACTGCTCACTCTAAATAGGATCACACACCTGGACTATAGTAAACAGCTATAAGACTCTTAGACCTCAACTTTATCTAGAGACTAGGTGATCCAGTTATCTAAAAAAAGACTTTATGCACTACTGTTTTGTCCTTCTTCCAGGGGAATTTGCTGGACTATTATGGAAAAAGTCTGTCCCAAGGTGTTGTTGCAGACTGTACTCCTTTGCCAA
Source organism: Pleurodeles waltl (assembly GCF_031143425.1). Classification (NCBI taxonomy): domain Eukaryota; kingdom Metazoa; phylum Chordata; class Amphibia; order Caudata; family Salamandridae; genus Pleurodeles; species Pleurodeles waltl. The sequence goes on along the minus strand of NC_090440.1, from coordinate 653,290,102 downwards.
AGAAAGATTATACACATTACTTGTCTTTGTTCTGGCCTACTTCAAGAAAGGAGACAATTTTGGAAAGCCCTTTTTAATCAACAAGGGATTTGGACATGTAGGAAGGCAGTAACTGCAAGTCTAAATGGCATGGACCCTATCCTGAACTGTTGCTACACATAATTCCTAAGGCTTGCAAGGAAAAAGTTGTCCGTCTCTACCCTCCTGCAGTGATTAATATTGCTTCTACCTTTACTACATGTTTTGCACTTTGTGTCCGTAGGCAGACCAAGCTATAAGGTAGTATGTACGACGTTAGTACGCCAATTTAAAACATTGTCTAAAATATAAATATATCACAATGCACTAGTATCAAAATTTAAAGTCATGTTGTATGATTTTCGAATGTATTCCTCCAATATACTTTTATGAACTTTTATTCTTAAAGCTTAATTAACATGTTTTGCACTTTGTGATAAACACGCACTCTGCTTTGAGCATGCTGGTGTTCGTTAGGCAGACCAAGCTGTAAGGTGGTACGTAAGACGATAATACGCCTTTTTAAAATGTCACCTAAAATATAATTATATCACAATGCACTAGAATCAAATTGTAAGTTATGTCGTGTGATTTTAGAATGCATTGCTCAAATGTGCTTCTATAAACTTTTATTGTTAAAGCTTTAATGAACTGCACAATATACTAATTTCTTACTATTAACTTACAGTAGCTTACCATGACATCATTATGTCAAACCCAAATATGGATTTGCCAACTAGGCTTGTGCTTAACATACAATCTTTGAATACTTTAAACTGGGCTCAGGCTTTGTTGGGAGTAATATAAGAGTCTACTCAAGAAATACCAATTCTTAATAAATAAAGGAGGGGTGCTCCCATCAAATCCTATTTCGTTTAGTACATACCTTTCTGACCTGCTGGGTTTCACCTTACTAGATAATTAGCATGTTGATGCATTGATGTAAGTGGACAATCTGGTGATCCTTGAACATGCACTTGTGAGGAGGCAAAGACAGCATACTGCATGCAAACAGAATGGGTTGACAATAAATGAGAGTAACACCAAACAAATATTTCTCTTAACACAAAGAAAGAAAGAAAATGTGTTAATTAACAGGAGGAAACGTCCCCCTGAATACCTCCATTCACTACTTATTCTCACATCAGAACTCCTCCAGTTCCCTCTGTGTCTTCAGTTTGGTTCTCAAACGTGAAGATCAGGTGAATTCTGCCAGGCATTATTGAGTTCTATCCTAAAACATGAAAATAAGGTATTCACTGTCAAAATATTAATAAAAAGACCTTCGAATCATGGACTAACATATACCATTTAAGCACAGAAGTGTATGTTTTCTACACATAAAATGTTTTCAAAAGCTCTTTCAAACCCATATCCATTCTTAATAATGTCTGAGGTTTCTCCTTCAGACAGTATAGTGGTCATTCCGACCCTGGCGGTCTAAGACCGCCAGGGCCACGGGCAACGGAAGCACCGCCAACAGGCTGGCGGTGCTTCAGTGCCCATTCTGACCGCAGCGGTAAAGCCGCAGTCAGAAAAGGGGATCCGGCGGTTTCCCGCCGGATTTCCCCTGGCTGGGCTGAAACTCCATGGCGGCGCTGGGGATTCTGACCCCCTTCCCGCCAGCCTGTTTCTGGCGGTTTTGACCGCCAGGAACAGGATGGCGGGAACGGGTGTCGCGGGGCCCCTGGGGGCCCCTGCACTGCCCATGCCACTGGCCCTAACAGGGCCCCAGCATGATTTTCACTGTCTGCATAGCAGACAGTGAAAATCACGACGGGTACAACTGCACCCGTCGCACCCCTGCAACACCGCCGGCTCCATTCGGAGCCGGCCTCTGTGTTGCAGGGCCTTTCCCGCTGGGCCGGCGGGTGCTCCCTTGGCGGGCGCCCGCCGGCCCAGCGGGAAAGTCAGAATTGCCTCCGCGGTCTTCTGACCGCGGAGCGGCCATTTGGCGGTTCCCGCCAGGCAGGCGGCGGTCAGAATGACCCCCTATGGGTTTAGTGGAGAGACTCTGGTACAAATGTACACACTTGAAATCCCTAGCTAAGCCACTGTCCCAGAGTCCTCAGATATTGCAAGGTCTTTCATTCCAGAAGAGTGAGTCTTGGGAATTTATCAAAATTTGGACAGTACATTGAGCGTCTCAGGAGTGAAACTCCCTTAATGTCAATTAAATAACTGAAAGTGGGCAAAAATGCTTGTGGTCTAGGCTGTTCTGTGAGCGTCAGAAGTCACAGAAATCCCCTAAAGGAATCAAATGTGCTCTCTCTCTCCCTCTTGCTTTCTCTCAGTCCCAGTGGGTGTATTCTCTCCATGGATAATCTACTAACTCTGGCAAACTACCCACTGTACTATACGGTCTGTTTACAAGGCACTAAAGGGGTACAGGGATCATACATTATCAAAATCCAAGCATTATAAAACACAAAAATTATGCAGGTCCAGAGTACAAGCATGGGCCCATGTCTTGCACCCTCATAACCATAGTTAATCACAGATTGTTTGGAAACTGTGGAGGCTTTAGGGTGGAGGATATAACCTATTAGCCACACAGTATTGTGTATTAGATATATGGATGATTCCTTGATATTCAGGATGCCGATATCACAATACTTAAGAGCTATTTGCAGGACAGAATTAATAATGAGCTGAATGCCAAAATTACAAATAAGAATGCACCGAGTACCTGGATATGGGATTCAGATAACAGCAATAAGCTGGAAACAGCTTTTTACTGGAAGGAAACAACACCCCCGACTTTTTTTACACGCCAAAAGTGATTTATGAAGAGTAGTCCACATGAGTGATATTGTTTTGCTACATACAATTGTACTAGGGATGTTGACTTCAGTATTGAGAACTGACCCTGCCGCGTTGCACTGTTCTAAACAGCTAAACGTTCATTAAATGAAATACTTCTGGACCTTCTTGATCCTCTGTTTCATTTAAGACAAAGGCCCTCATTATGAACATGGAAGGATAGCCCGCGACCGACCATGCTGACGGTCGACGGAAGACTACCAGTGGCGGCAGCAGGCATTCCGCTATATCCTGACGCCTGGAGCCTCACCACCATTGATGACAGTGAGGGCCGCCATGCCCCATGCTGGCGGTCGATGGCGGGGGTGGATGCTGCTCCACCCTCACCGCCATGTCAGTCCAGAACCCGCTACGCCTATAATGATGCAATCATAGGCATGGCGGTGTATGGAGGCGCGGCGATGCCGGCGGAGCAGCATCCTAGGAGCCTGTTCCCTCCCAGAACAGCGCCACGGAACAGGTAAGTGCTGCCCGAGAGGGAAGGTGTTTTGGGACAGATTAACACCTCCTCCAAAGTTGTAATAACCCCCATAATGTGCCACCCTATAGCACACATTCGAGGAGTCTAAGGCTAACAGGAATTTCATTGCATCCTGGTGTGTTCTTAAATTAAGTTCATTAAAAAGCGGTTTGAGGTAGAAGATTCTAAGATGTTCATATAATTTACAAAATAAGACAAAATGCAATGTGCATTGTTTGTTAACTCCATCACAGGGGCATCTAGCTGACTCTTGCAGGCAATGCCTAGTTTGAGGAAATGCTACTAGGTGGTGCGCAATGCCCAGTCTTAGTCTTGTTAAAACAAACCTGTGCTGCATGTTGGTGACTATGGAAAAATAGCCAAACCTACTTGCATCCAATGAGAAAGACAAGTAAAAGTCAACAGTGGTTTTAGTAGATTCAATTAGCTTCCTATCGTCCACCTTATATTGCATAAATGTGTCCTTAATAAATTTTTTCGATAGTGACAGCACGTCCTCTGGTTTAGTTTTTTATAGATCTATTAAAACAGATTTAAAAGAGGAATCAATAAAAGCTAGCCATGGTATACACATGGCATTATCCAATTTCATACAGTCTAATATGAGTTCTTCTGTAAAAACAGTGGCTTCCTTAGACCATATACTGTGCCATAAAAGCAGAGGTCTCACCTGTAGCACATCTTTCAAATATTGAATGCCCATTTCTTGATGTGTGACCCAGTTAGTCACAGGCTGAGGTGGGTAAATGTAGTATATGTTTTAGAAAACAGTTCTCTCCTATTTGTAGGGGAGCGCTTTTAGTGTATCCATACATCCCTGTCCCATATGCTACAGTGGAAACTAGTCTAGCCCTGTAAATATTCAACATAGCGCCTATGGGACGATTCCCTTAATGGCAAATCTAAATATAGCTCCTGAATTTCTTCTTAGCTTGTTCCTACCTGAACAAACCAGCTGAACCCACTGCCCGTTACTGGAGAACAATTCCCCCAATTAGTTAAAGAAATTCACAGTACTAATTACCATGTTCTGAATGTAGAAACTCCTACATTTCTTTACTTTCTTGCCACATGCCATAGTAAATGTTTTAGATTTGTTAATTATCATACCCCTTGATGACATGAACTGTTCAAATCCGCACATTAACTTCTGGAGCCCCATGGGTGTTCTGGAGATCAGGATAACATAATTTGCATAAGGTAGGGCAGGCACACGACGTCCGGCCACATACGAGGGATCAGCCTGTAGTCTCTGCAAATGTTTATCTACCCAATTAATAAATAGGGAGAACAATAACGGAGCAAGGACGCAACCTTGACGAATACCTCTTCCTATCTTGAAAGAGGTGGTGCATTCTCCCAGTTGGCCGAAGCAAACTTTGCATGTCATATCTCTATATAGGAGAGCCAAAAAATTGATGATATACCTTGGGGCACCCATGTCTAATAATATAGGCCGTAGGAGGGCATGTTCTACTAGATCGAATGTGCTACTGAGGTCTGCAAATCATAGATATAGAGCAGCTTTTTTGGCCTTGGTGTACTTCCCTATAATTAAGTCTAGGTTAACACATTGCTCTATGGCACCTAATACTTTCCTAAAACCAAACTGAACAGGGGACAGGATGTTATTTTCCAGGACCCAATTGTTTAATCTTACCAGAATGATTCTACTAAATGTTTTCATGGAAGAATCCAACAATGATATTGGGCGATAATTTTTAGGGTCGGCCTTATCTCCCTTCTTATATATTAGTATACTAATGGAGGTGTACCAAGACAAGACAAATGAGAATTCCTGTCACCCGTATGCTTTCCGCCAGGGATTAACTGGCAGGGTATCCCGCCAGGAAATCATTGGTGGAAATGGGAACATTCTCCCACTGCCGGTGTGGCCTCCACCATCGGGTCGAAAGTGCCTACCGTCAGTCGAATCTGGCCTGGCGGTTTATTACTGTTTTCATTATATGGTGGTCTGAACCGCCATGCCGTCAGTGGTAATTACCACCACCGCCGCGGTCAGCCCCGCCATGTTCACAATAAGGGCTCATCATCATCATTATAAGCTATTCAAAGTTAAGTTGGGAAGTTTCCTTGCTTCCTATAAGACACTTTTTGAGGTGATACAAACTCTGAAGAAAATGCAGATCATCAGGGAATCAACGGCAATGATCAGGACAATCTTCAATATTTTCACTCTGTAGTCCAAAACACACTTTGAAATCTAGACTAGAGGACTCACCACTCAAGTTCATTGTCAGGAGTATGTAAGTCTTTAACACTTTATATGGATAACTTGTTAATAAATCTCCACTGAGGTGTTGGGATCATAGCTACAGCGCTCATCCCTAGAATGACACAGAAACTGCGCTTAGATGCTACAATGAAGTTAAGAGCCAGTCTGTTCCAAAGGATAACTTGTTGTATGGGTGACTAATTGGATAGTTATGAGTTCAAAAGAATTCACAGTCAATTTGGCACTTACTCTAATACTTGGTCAACTTGCAAATCTCTTTAATGGTAGTCTCAGCAGTTTCTGTCAATATGTTAAAAGTTTGGCAGAAGACTCTATTATAAATAACGACTGCCCATCAAACTTTTGACTTGTTTTTGTACCAAATCAGGATTGTGTTTCTGAAAGAACAAAAGCTAAAGACTACCCACACCATGAGAGTTTCCTCCGATAGTGTAGGGGGCATTTAAATTTGTTACTATCCCTTACTGCATTTTTTTCATGAAGTGTAATGAACCTACTGCAGTCTGCCTGTTTCCTCACCCCATGTTGTTATCATTGCCTAAATTCTTTTTAGAAATATCTATGTTTATGGATTCTGGAGCCTGCTGTAATTTCATTGGATAGCAAGTTTACTCAGACTTATGAGGTACCATTTTACCTTGAATCTAACTGTGTCGTAGATACACTCCTAATAAAAAGGGGTGTTACATAAGACACACAACCTGCTTACTCTTGCAACCTTCTCTAGTCATGTGAAATCATTTGTTTGAAACATTGCCAATGCTCCAACTTTTCCATCATCTGAGGCACAACACAGCTCCACAGTCATGTGAACTATACTAATGCTTTTAAGTTCCCTTATTGCCAAGAAAAATACTTTCCAATCAATGTCATGAAGGATGCTTCCACTCTGGCTTGTGGTGCTATCAATTGAAATTGTCTGTACAGTACTACCTCAATATCAAGATTATATGGGTGTATTTGAAAAAAAAAAGCAAATCCCTTACCACTCTGCAAGCCTTATGACTGTTCCATTGTTCTGATTCACAGGAGCTTACATTCGTCATGGTAGAATATGTGCCCTCACGGTATGTGAAGAAGAGGAACTGAAGGAGTACACTGCAGATTCTTTGGCTGAGGGACTTATTTCACATTCCACATCTTGTGCTAGTGCATCTATCTTTTTCAACCCTAAACCTCATTGAGAATTAAGACCTTACATTGATTACTGAAAACTTAATCACCATTCGCAGCCATCCATTACCTCTAATTTCTGTTCTATTGGGTCAACTATGAAAAACAAAATGGTTCAGAAAGGCGGATCTTCATGGCTCTTACAGTTTACTATGGATAAACTAGAGAACACATGAAAAATTGCTTCTAACACCACACGGGGGCACCACTGATATCTCATAATGATATTTGGACCTTACGGGACATATCTGATGTGTTTGTAGTGGAATACTTGGATGATATTCTGATGTACTCTTTCACGCTGACCGAACATAGACAGCTTGGTTTGGAATTGCTACAAAGACTCAGAGTCTACCTCTTTACATGCTAAGTTGGAGAAATGCATGTTGAAAGTACAATCCTTAACAATCCTGTGATATGTCATTCTCCATTCTGGTATTGAAATGGATCCTGAAAACATACAAGCAGTGTGGCAATTAACTTTTGCTACCACCATCAAACAAGTCCAACACTTCTTCGGCTTTGCTCTCTTTTACTATCAATTTAGTCATGATTTTTCTGTAGTGGTGGCACCTACAAACGTTGTCTACAATTGTGATTTATTGATCAATAATGACTCATTCACATATTGGATACCACACGTGATCCCTATAATGCCAGAGAAACTGCCCTCAGCTGTTAAAATGAAGTTTAGAGCCATTCTGTTCTATAAAATAACAGTTCTTCGTGCCACTAATTGGCATCACTCATAGTTGAATTAAACACTTTCTCTAGCATTCTGACAACTCACAAATCTCCTTTATGGATAGTCCCATTCAGTACAGTCTCTGAAATTATTCTTTCGTTTTTCCAAAGTAAGGAAGAAAGGTATGGCTGAGCATTTCGTAGCTGGCACTACATAACCAGGAAAGACTAAACTATGTCAGTCTATGGATAGCCACATGCAAGCTTGTGTCAGATCTTCTCAAATTTCCTGGGGTCTCAGAAGTTGGTAGAAACATGCACTCTGCTTCTTCATCTTCACCACAGGTAGTTAGAGGCCCCCATTTGTCAGGGTTTGTCAGGGTTTGGGGGGGGGGGTTGTGATAGTCATCAGAACATTGATGGAGATTGTATGGCAATTGCAAAGTTATTCCTGCCTCCCTCAAAATAACCACAGCCTTTTTTAATAACACCTGTTTCCTCAATGGCTCATTTCCCAATCCAAGATGACCGTCATTGAATTCTGTGTTGATGATCCTTCACTTCTGGGTTAAAATGTGTTTTGGCAGTATATAAACTAGTGCTTTCTTCTAGTCTATGCCCGGAATATCTGTAGTTGGTGGTTTCTTTCTCTCCTAACTATTTTGCTCACCTCTCCCCTTTCCTTTGTGTGCACCATTTTGGTATTTTCAGGTACTCCCTCTATTTTTTTTTGCAACTGGTTCCTTAACTCTCTCCAGTTATTTTTTACAACCCTATCAGTAGGAGCCAGTGCCCAGTTTCCAGCTGGTCCAAGTTGCCCTTAGGACTAAAGGTGGTAAGTTTATCTGCTTTTGGAATACCTTGAATATTGACAAGTTCTTATTGTGATATTCATTTCTTAGTTCCCCTCTACAGAAACCAGTCCTTTGACAGCAGAAGCTAAATGAGTAACAGGTTGTTAAATCTCTTGATTGGATAAGAACACAGTGGTGTAGTTAATGGTGTAGTTATGACAATCAGGAATACAGTAAAGTATAAAAGAAAGTGTAAGTAAGAAGGTGTACAGTTCTTCAGATTCCAATGGGGATCTGGATCAAATGTACATTCCAATTTGATTCAGGGGGTGCATGGGAACAAGCAAAGTGAGGAAGGATCAGGTCTTTCATCTAGTAATCAAAAACTTGTAGGAATCATTGTCTTTAAAGATCGATCACATGTTCCCGGAGAATGAAGTGGGCTCCAAGAGGTTGACTTTTTCATGTCCACCACCTGACCCCTCCTAACACAACCACACGATCAACAAACCAAATAGGTTTGCTGTGAAAGGGACCGGCCAGAACCAATGGGGAATCCCATCACAGGAGTTTCAGGCCATAATCATAGACAGGAGAAGGGACTGTGAGGGACTTTGAGTTTTGGTGGTGCATCTGTGGAGGCAGGAGCTCTACTGTCAGCGGGTCCTGCCTTTCTTGGTTCTGTAGTCTGCTGGCACTGCGATGCGTTAATGTAGATGGGCAGTGCTCAGCACTTAACAGCAGTGTTAGTGATGAGCAAAATATGGAAGAGTCCTTAGTTGAAGCAATCAATTTCATTGATAGGCCTTCACATGGACCCTATCACCTGGGTGTAGATCAAAGCAGGCTTCATACCGGACTACTCCACATATGTGCCTCAGAATGGTGAGATACCAATTGTTTCCATGCCAGCAGCAGTAAATGGAGAGTGATAGTATTGGCCTTCTCCCACTTCTTCTTGTGTGCTGCTGCTAGCCACTTTGCCACTAGCTCCATTGCTGATCACATGCTCACTGCACCCCCCTGCACACCCACTATCTGCACTGCTCCTCCTTTTGTCCTGTTACTCTACCCATTGGATGGGGCTTGAATGCCTGCTCCCACTCAAAGTGGTGAGCCTTTGAATGGAAAAACCCAAATTATCTAGATCCTCCTGTCTGTCTTCCTGAATTTCATTAGTAGTTTAGCAAACAAGTATGGAGATGCTGGTGCAGTAGAGGAACAAGACAGGATTGCATACCTCATGTGGCTAATTTGGTATCTTTGGGTCCGAGAGCTTACCCCGCCAGCTGAAACCTAGGAGGCTCACAGGGATTTATTTACTGTGAGTATATATTTAAAAAAATGATTAGCCTCTGAATCACAAAGCAAACTGGTAAGGACTTACACTGTAATTTAAACAAGCTCCATGATGGATGGCAACATACAAATATACGCCCTGTCAAAATAGTGCTTCCCTGATGCAGAGGGACAATGGCAAATAGGTGCTACAATTAGTACATTTCATTGATGACTGTTTGACTTCAGGGAGGTACCTCATCTCTCCCTCTAAGGGGCACTGTCCCCTTGTTCACGACAAACTGTTTGATGTTAACATATTTACTGTGAGTATACTTTACGCTCTTCATATGCTTGCACCACTCCTTATGTCTATACATAGTTTATATTACTTACAGTAGGGACAGTCCTGAGGAAGGCCACAGACCAGTCTAGGCTTCATGAATGGCTGAAACCTGTCGACCTTACGATGAAGGAATAACAGGAATTCCTAACATCCCCTTTTTGATGTTTAACCTTATCAGCTGCATTCATGATCAAGATGTAAGGTGGCTCACTAGATAATTTTAGCAAAGACTTTATGCTGACCACCTCCCCTGTCATATTTGCAGTCTTTAGGAGCTTCTAGTTGGGTAAACCCATTCAGGCAAAATAGGTATCTTGTAGGTGTAATGGCCATATGATGAAGCATGCTTTCATTGGTGGATGAGGGCCCCAAGTTGTAAAAAGGTGACATTTTCTGAACACAGATTATATTGGTGATTTGTGTTGTGGGTTCACGGTAGTTCATATTTAGGTGTATATTCATGTTTGGGAGGATGTGTAAGTGAACCTTCCCATCCCTCCCACTTCCCCATCTATGTAACATTTGTACACATACTCTGAGGTCTTACACAATCTGGGCCTCATTTACAAGGTTTCGGCACAGGGCAGCGCCGCAAAGATTTTTGCTGCGTTGCCTTGGATCAAAAGAAAAGTGCAGGAATGTGCCTTATCTATGCAATACGGCACATTCCTATCCTTTCCCCTGCACTGGCGAACAATGGGCTGCCTTGCACCATGGTGCAAGGGTGTCTGCATTTTAGGGATGATTGTTTTTGTGCAGGAAAAGACACCTTCCTGCACAAAAACAATCAGTGGAGGCTTTTTCCTCTTTCTGTGTGTGCAGCAAAATGCAGCACGCATAGAAAGAGGAAACAAGGAGAAATAAAGGTATTTCTCCTCGTTACGCCTCCCATATGCCTCCCCTGGGCTTTCCCAGGTTCATGAAATCTTGTAAATGTGAGAATGTGTCAAATATCATGGGTGTTACCTGGGAACACCCATCATAACAGCCATGGCACACCTCCCTATTACAGTGTGAGGCAACGCAGGGACTTGTGCTGTGTTGCTTCACTCCATATCTAGAAGACCATGAAAAGCTACGCTGGGTGGCTTTATGTGGCCTTGGTGGTATGACTCTGCAGTGTGCACCACAGAAGCAGAAAAAAGTGATGCTCTGGCGTCGCACGGGGCTTGTAAATAAGCTCCACTGTCTCCATGCATTATAGAAGATCAACCATTCTTCTCTCAGGAATGTTTTGGTTATTTAGAGACGTACCCTTAGATTTTTTTATATAACAGTCCTTCAGGTATATTAGGAGAAACACCTATGCATTGGGCAGGCTTTGATTATTTGTAGACAGACCTTGCACTCATAAAAGATGTGTCCCCAGCCAATATAAGAATTATAACCGAATAGCACTCAGGATAATTTGGTTAAGTTAGAGGCATACCATGTAGTCTTATAAAACCTTTCTTTCAGAACTATATAGGGTATAACCATGGACATCTAAATAATCCTTTGGTTATTTGCAGGCATATCCTGATATCATATATATGATGCATTCTTATACATTGTATAAGGTATAACTCTGTGTCTCTCAGGAATGCTTTGATTATTTGTAGTTGTACCCTGAGTTCATATAAACCATTCCCACACAATATAAGAGGTACTTTTAATTTTATATAGCGCTTCATACCCCTGACAGGGTTATAAAGTGCTCCAATTTTAATTGATATCCTGAAAGCTATTGTGTGGCGCAGGGTTAAAAATGGGCGTGGGTTGTAAATTGGTTTACATTGTAGGTGCTGAATAGGGTGAGTGAGGTTTGGAGCTCTGTTTTAAACATGGTGTAGCTTTACCACACTACTTGGGCATGAAGTTTTGAGGAATAGTGTAAGGATAGTCTCATTTGCACATGCAGATGCCTAGCCATTTATGTGTTAATTATAGCATAGTAGTTATAGAGATTGAAAGAGCCAGGTTTCTGTGCACTCCAAAATTCCACATGGTTTAGAATTACTCAGTGTTGCAGGGAGAGGAAACCGGAACCAAGGGCCAGATGTAGCAAATAAAAAATTTGCGAGTTGCAAAGTGCGAGTCCATGCGACTCGCAATTTGCAACTCGCAAATTGGTATGCAGTACGGTGTCTCAGACACCGACTGCGACTCGCTATGGGGTCGCAATGACCCACCTCATCAATATTCATGAGGTGGGTCGCAAATTGCGGCCCCATAGCGAGTATAGGCACTCGCAAACATGGAGGCCTGCTGTCGTCAGCAGACCTCCATGTTCGTGACTGCTTTCAATAAAGCAGTTTTTTTTTTTTTAAGTGTAGCCCGTTTTCCTTAAAGGAGGTTTGTTGAAAGAAAGGACTGGTAGGAGTGGAGTCAGTTTGGAATGCAATGCTCTAGAATGATGGGGGTACTGTGTTTTTTGCTGAATGAAGTAGGGCCCTGAGTCTTGAATGACACAATGTGCTTTGAACATCATTTTGACAAGTGACATATCTAGGCACAGGGATCCTATGTAGAGAATACAATGCGAGAGAAATACGTGACCCGAAGTTATGGTTAAAGAGCTGTCTTACAACTGTGTTCTGGACTCTTTGTAGCTTCCTAAGCACTTGAAAGTGAGATCCACAGTAAATACCTCTGACATTATCTAGATGGGTGAGTAGCTGGGTCATTGTGGCTTTTTCCTTTTACTACCATTGTAAGGAGGGGAAGACTGAACGTAGACAGTTTATCGTATAGAATGATCTCTTTATTGTTTGGTTCGCTTGAGGTATCAGGGAGTAATTTTCACAGGTGATAAGTAACAACTTATATTTATGAACTGTGATTTGTCGGGGAATGATTTTCGATTGCAATTATGTATATATAATTTCTTGCAAGGTATGATTTTGCTAAAAGTGTAAATATTCATGATTACTTCTAAATTCCTTAATGTGAGTGACAATTAGGAGGGGGACCAAGACATTTGACCAGATATTGCACAGGTGGTGAGTGGTCCATTTACCAGAGACTTGTATCTTAGTTTTTGTTTCGTCTGAGGTGATTAATTTGCATTTACCGACCTAAAGCTAGGAGGCATTGGCTAATGGCACAGGAGACCAAACTCTAATGGGCTTTGAAGTTTTAGTATAATTTGTGTCATCCATATATTTGTAGCAATTAATTTTAAAGGGGGAAATCCACTCTAATAGAGGTCTGTGGTGTAGGTTATAGAGGATGAAGTGATGGTAGATCTTTCAGGGACTTCAGATTTACAGGAAAAAAAGTTGGAGAGAAAGAAGATAGCGAGAGAGAGATAGAATGACAGTTGTTAGCCAATAAAGAATCAGTCCAGTGACTATATCGATTCAAGTTTCTGGATCAGAGAAGGGTGATGGAGCGTATCAAATGAGGCAGAGAAATCCCATTACAGAAGGACAATTACACCATTAGAATGCACTGTGGTTTGAAGTCACCCCAATGTAGCAATGTGCATGCATCACTGAGGATGCTTTGGCTAGTCAAAGACATATCATGTAGTTGTATGTAACCTTCCTTTATACATGTATAAAAGTAAATCTTTCACAAATGCTTTGATTATTTACAACCCAGATACCCTGAGATCATGTATACAGCATTCCCCTATCCATTATCAGAGGTACAACTATGCAGATCTTAGGAAACTTTATTTGAGTCCTACATCATATAAGATGGGTACCAAGACAATTTAGAAGAAAAGACCACACATCTCTCAGGATGCTTTGTGTATTTGGAGACCTCATCTAAGAATAATATGGATCTGTCCCCAGGCATTATTAGAGGTATAACATACATTCCTAGGGGAAGCTTTGGTTATTTGCAGGCTGGTCCTCACACCGTATGAGACATGTCTCCAGCATATGTAGTAAGTATGGCCAAGCCTTTCATAGGAAGCTATGGTTATTTAGACACATATCATTTTGTCACATACACAATGACTCCAGGTGGGTATGACAGTACATCTCTAAATAATGCATTGTTTATTTGCAGGCAGCAATAAGAGGCCTATATCGCTTATTAATGCTTCTTTTATCTGAAAGCATACATAAGAGGTATGCATCTCTCAAAATTGCTTTGTTCATTTGTATACACTGAATGCATACATAAGAGGTATACATTGCTCAAGAATGATAGGGTTATTTGTAGACACTGAATGCATACATAAGAGAAGCGCATCTCTCAAATTACCTTACTTATTTGTAGACACTGAATGCATCCATTACAGGCATGCATCTCTCAAGAATGCTTGTGTAAGTCCTTATCAGGACAGCCAGGTCAGGCATATGTTTGAAGCAAAATGCCATTCTTGTAGATCAGAGGCCGAGACAGAGCTCCCACTTTAGAGGGGAGTATGTGAAATTCACCCACACGTGGAGAAAAATCCTGAAAACAGCCGGAGCTTGTGAAGAGGAAGTAGTTGTGCAGACTGACAATTAATGCGAGAATGGCTCTGCTGACTTTAATACAACTATTCAAACATTTTTTTCGCCAAAGTCATCAACACTCTGTACATATTTAGGTTTACAATGCACACATTTCTTCTTGCATTGGACCAGCACTTGTCTGGATACTGTAGGAGGCTGGCCTGGCTTGTAGTGGTACCAGAGGTACTTACACCTTGTGCCAGGTCCAGTTATCCCTTATTAGTGTAGAAGAGGTGTTTCTAGCAGCTTAGGCTGATAGAAGGTAGCTATGGCAAAGCAGCTTAGGCTGAACTAGGAGACATGTAAAGCTCCTACTATACCACTGGTGTCATATGCACAATATCATAAGAAAACACAATACACAGAAGTACTAAAAATAAAGGTACTTTATTTTTATGACAATATGCCAAAAGTATCTCAGTGAGTACCCTCAGTATGAGGATAAAATATATACACAAGATATATGTACACAACCAAAATTATGCAGGTAGTAGCAAGAAAAGTAATGCAAGCAGTGTAAAGTTACAATAGATTGCAATAGGAGCACATAGGTATAGGGGAAACACAAACCATATACTCCAAAAGTGGATTGCGAACCACGAATGGACCACAAACCTATGTGAGCTTGTAGAGGGTCGCTGGGATTGTAAGAAAACAGTGAGGGTTAGAAAAATAGCCCACCCCAAGACCCTGAAAGGTAGGTGTAAAGTGCACCTACTACCCCCAGAGCGCACAGAAGTCGTGATAGGGGGATTCTGCAGGAAGAACCAACACCAGCAATGCAACAACAGTGGATTTCCGGACCTGAGTACCTGTAAGACAAGGGGCCCAAGTCCAATAGTCGCGACAGTGTCGAGAGTGGGCAGGAGCCCAGGAAATGCCAGCTGAGGGAGCAAAGAAGCTGCCACCTGTTGGAAGAAGCTTGGAGTTCTGCAAGAAAGAAGAGAGCTAGGAACTTCTCCTTTGGAGGATGGATGTCCCACTTCACGATGAAGCTTGCAGAGGTGTTCCCACGCAGAAATACCGCAACAAGCCTTGCTAGCTGCAAGGGTCGCAGTAGAGCTTTTTGGGTGCTGCTGTGGCCCAGGAGGGACCAGGATGTCGCCACTTGGAGGAGGAGACAGAGGGTACGCCAGCAAGTCTGGGAGCCCTCACAGAAGCAGGCAGCACCTGCAGAAGTACCTGAACAGGCACTTGGAAGAAGAGTGAACCGGAGTCCACGCGAAGTCACAAAAAGGAGTCCCACGACGCCGGAGGACCACTCAGAAGGTTGTGCACTGCAGGTTAGAGTGTCGGGGACACAGGCTTAGCTGTGCACAAAGGAGATCCTGGAAGAGTGCACAGGAGCCGGAGCAGCTGCAAATCATGCGGTACCCAGCAATGCAGTCTAGCGTGGGGTGGCAAGGACTTACCTCCACCAAACGTGGACAGAAGAGTCACTGGACCGTGGGAGGCACTTGGACAGAGTTGCTGAGTTCCAGGGACCACGCTCGTCATGCTGAGAGGGGACCCAGAGGAACAGTGATGCAGTCTTTTGGTGCCTGCGGTTGCAGGGGGAAGATTCCGTCGACCCACGGGAGATTTCTTCAGAGCTCCTGGTGCAGAGAGGAGGCAGGCTACACCCAGAGCATGCACCACCTGGAAACAGTCGAGAAAGCCGGCAGGATGAAGCGATACAAGGTTGCTAGTAGTTGCCTTGCTACTTTGTTGTGGTTTTGCAGGCGTCCTGAGCAGTCAGCGGTTGATCCTTTGGCAGAAGGTGAAGAGGGAGATGCAGAGGAACTCTGATGAGCTCTTGCATTCGTTATCTGGTGAGATCCCCAAAGCAGAGACCCTAAATAGCCAGAAAAGGAGGTTTGGCTACCTAGGAAGGAGGATTGGCTACCAAGAGAGGTAAGAGCCTATCAGAAGGAGCCTCTGACGTCACCTGCTGGCACTGGCCACTCAGAGCAGTCCAGTGTGCCACAGACACCTCTGTTTCCAAGATGGCAGAGGTCTGGGACACACTGGAGGAGCTCTGGGCACCTCCCCTGGGAGGTGCAGGTCAGGGGAGTGGTCACTCCCCTTTCCTTTATCCAGTTTCGCGCCAGAGCAGGGCTGGGGGATCCCTGAACCGGTGTAGACTGGCTTATGCAGAGATGGGCCCCATCTGTGCCCATCAAATCATTTCCAGAGGCTGGGGGAGGCTACTCCTCCCCAGCCCTCACACCTATTTCCAAAGGGAGAGGGTGTTACACCCTATCTCAGAGGAAGTCCTTTGTTCTGCCTTCCTGGGCCAGGGCTGCCTGGACCCCAGGAGGGCAGAAACCTTTTTGAGTGGTTGGCAGCAGCAGCAGCTGCAGTGGAGACCCCGGAAAGGCAGTTTGGCAGTACCCGGGTTCTGTGCTAGAGACCCGGGGGATCATGGAATTGTCCCCCCAATTCCAGAATGGCATTGGGGGGACAGTTCCATGATCTTAGACATGTTATATGGCCATGTTCGGAGTTACCATTGTGACGCTGTACATAGGTAGTGACCTATGTACAGTGCACGCGTGTAATGGTGTCCCCGCACTCACAAAGTCCGGGGAATTTGCCCTGAACGATGTGGGGGCACCTTGGCTAGTGGTGCCCACACACTAAGTAACTTTGCACCCAACCTTCACTAGGTGAAGGTTAGACATATAGGTGACTTATAAGTTACTTAAGTGCAGTGGTAAATGGCTGTGAAATAACGTGGACATTATTTCACTTAGGCTGCACTGGCAGGCCTGTGTAAGAATTGTCAGAGCTCCCTATGGGTGGCAAAAGAAATGCTACAGCCCATAGGGATCTCCTGGAACCCCAATACCCTGGGTACCTCAGTACCATATACTAGGGAATTATATGGGTGTACCAGTATGCCAATGTGAATTGGTAAATTTAGTCACTAGCCTGTTAGTGACAAATTTGGAAAGCAGAGAGAGCATAACCACTGAGGTTCTGGTTAGCAGTGCCTCAGTGAGACAGTTAGGCATCACCCAGGGAACACATACAGGGCACATACTTATGAGCACTGGGGCCCTGCCTGGCAGGGTCCCAGTGACACATAGACAAAAACAACATATATACAGTGAAATATGGGGGAAACATGCCAGGCAAGATGGTACTTTCCTACAGATACTAAAAGGGACAAATCTTTAACTTTATCTTCTTTAAGTTGGTGGATAGATTTGTAATATAATTTTAACTTCAACGCTTGAATCAGATCAGCACAAGGTATTCATTGAAACACTGCATACGTGAAGAAGCGCAACAGAATATATCCAATGAGAATATACTCAAAGCTGCCCTCAACGAGGAACAGTGGGCAGAGGCATGTGTATTGCAGTCAGGCATTCCAAAACTGGACCATGTGGACAAAGAAGCGAACTTCTCTTCTGACAATGTTTTGTGATGAATAAACCTCCTAGAGGAGCAGAATGGACGAGTGCAGGAGAGTATTGCAAAAGTATCTGAGGGCCCTTGTAGTCAGACAAAGTACACCGAAAAATCAACTCTAGCTGAGATAGGATGCCAGAGCAGAGTGACAAGAAGTGAAGAAACACAGATCTTTGTTAACGGGCTGAAGTTATTGTTAGCAGAGCAGGCCATTTCAACCCCAATTATGACCATCTCTTACTACACAATAATCTATCTCAGAATTGATCAATGATCCAACAACACCTAGATGGAGGCCAAAAAATATTAAAAGTCCTGTTCCTGTTTGAATTCATCCCTAGATCACCATATTGCTTCACCCTGTTCATTCCAGCTGGGATGGCAAGAGCTAGCACAATGACCACTGAAGGAGGTTTATCATCAGATGAATGGCATCAAACCTGCAGCAGTATCTCAGTCTTGAACCTCATTATGTTTGAGGATGTGTTCACTGGTACTCTTTTCAATTGCCTACATGTGTTACAATGCTCCAGTAAACCTTTCCTGTAGCCTACTGTGATGCACATACATGTAAGTGTCATGAAGAAAGATGCGTGCAGGCAAGGTAAGTAGCTTCTTATATACTAACATAAGCATGATGAGAAAGTCCTGAGAAATCCCACTGTTTACTGTTTTAACCCACACTCAGACAGAAAATCCTAAAAGTACCAGAGGTCCACTGTCCACTGCAGAACATCTGACTGTATTATGTACATGCTCCCGAAACAAAGAAAATGTGTGAACCTGGATTATCTTAACTCAGATGTCCTATGGGTAAATTATGTCTGGTGAGTAAAATTACTTGGGACTGAGCCTAAATCAGCTTTTGAAAAAAAAGGTGCCTGAATCATGGAAAAAGAGATGATTGGTCCAGTAAAAGGTAAATGCCAATGTAAAGAACAAACATGCTATCAATCAACCAAACTAGATGTTTCAAGGAAAGTAACCATTTGCTTGTTGTAAAGGTACTGATAACAAAACTATACCATCAAACCAGGCTGGTTTCTGAGCATTGCCCACAAAAAGCCTTCTTGAGGCTTCTTGAGGGTAACAAGACACATTTGTATGTGGCTTCTCCGTCACACAGACTAGGGCTGTAATTCATAGAAAAGTGTCCAATTGAAGGCATGGGTAAATGCCAGTGGCATGGATCAAGGCTTATTGAATATAGTCCAAGCTATATGAAGAAACATAGTCAGTACATACATATGGAATGAGAAGGGCAGGATGTCCATGGCCTTCAAGGCAAACAAAGGATTGTGACAAGGCTGTTGAGTGAAACTCCTTTGAAGCGTATGAAGCCACTGATAGAAAGTGTGTGAGACTCTGTTGAACTATTTGAGACAGCTCTTAGACAATGAGAGATTATTATCACATGTGAGATGCCCAACAGAAAAAAGTGCACCTCCATTGTAAAAAATAGAACCACTAATAGACTGAGAGAGACTCTATTGACATTTAGGAGATAACTGATAGTGAGTTTACTTTGAAGTGTATTAGAAAAAGAGTGATTCTCCTTTGGGACACATGAGACCACTAATAGATAAAGGCTGAGGCCCACATTATGACTTTGGCGGTCTTTTCAACAGACTGCCAACACCGAAGACCGCTATATTACGTCTTAATTTGGATTTCTGTCCATTTACAGGCAGAAATCCGACACCGTCGGCCTGGCCGATGGCACAAGAGAGGCGATTTCCATGCCAACAGAACTCTGCCTGCCGTATTACAATACTTAATACAGCGCAGTGATCTCCTGAACGGCAGTCCGGTGCTGGCGGTGGAAAACCCCGAGACCCATCCCCTCCCAGATGACCACCTCGATGAGATATGTAGGTGGACCATCCAAAAGGGGGGAAGGGGATAGGGGCATGTGCGTGGGCTTGTATGCAGAGGGGTGGGGGTATCTGTGAGAGAGTGCGTGTTTATGAGCGAATGGGGGTGTCTGAGTGGGTGTTTGTGACCGAATGCAGATGTTTTTGTGCATGTTTGGATGCGAGCAAGTGGGGGTGTTCGTCAGCGAGTGTGTGGGAGAGTGGGTCTGCGTGTCTGTGGGTGTGCAGTTGTGTATGTCTGTGGGTGTGTGGACGAGTGGCGGGGGTGTTTTAAAGTGTGTGGACGAATGGCGGGGGTGTTTGAAAGTGGGTGGACGAGTGTGGCGTGTGTTTGAAAGTGTTTGGATGGGTGAGGGTTTTTTGAAAGTGTGTTGGCGAGTGGGGGGTGTTTGAAAGTGTGTGGACGTGTGGGGGGGAGGTGCCGGCAACAGGAATTCCTGTTGCCGGGTGCGTTACCACCAGGGTTTTCATGGCAGTGCGACCGCCACGAAAAGCCTGGCGGTGTGCCGACTCGTAATACCGCCATCAGTCTTTCGGCTGCCGCTGGACCGGAGGTGCTCACCTCCGGCCCGGCGGTCTAACCGCCCTGGAAATATTGGCAGCGTTGTGGCGGTTTAGCTTCCAAACCACTGCAGTCATAATATGGCAGTCTTCACTGCCAGCCCGGTGGCGGTAACACTGCCGTGAGTGTGGTGGTCTTCAGACCTCCACACTCGTAATGAGGGCCCAAGACTCAATTGAAGTATATGAAACCACTGATATACAAGGAGACTCTATTGAAATGAAAGACAACAGTTAGACAATGTGTGAGACTCTACTGACACAAGACACCTTTAACAGACAAAAAATAAGGCACTTCTAGAGCATAACGGAGCATTAATAGACAAAAAGTGAGACTTGGCTGGAGCGAATGAGATCACTAATAAAGAGTGAGACTCCACTGAAGTTTACGAGACCACGACAGAGAGCCCTACTACTTCTTGGTAAATTAAGTTAGCCGATATTTCTTTTTATCTGAAAGATTGTAAAATTTGACTAAAAGAAAGCATCTTACATTTTTGTATACATTTGATTGTCTGTAGCATCCTTTTTTATATCAAAAAATGTTTTAGATGCAACATTATGATGTTATTTTTGCTAGAGATTAACATATTAATATGTAACAATGGAAAAAGGCACCAAATTTGGATATAAATATATGGTTGTGTAGTTATAGTTAAGACCTAGTTAACATATGAAGTGTAGTTTTGTTTTGCTAATTACTTTGGTGCAGTTTGAAGAATCTTCACAAAGGTTCTAAACAAAATGTTCCTCCACCCCAGATCATTCCCTAAAGGTTTCAGGGTGACCCTTTTAGCGGGGCTGAAAAAAAGTCTAAAAATGCAATTTCTCCATATAATTTTCATATGGATTTTTGAACAGTGCTAAAGCCAAAATGGTTGAACAGTATTACACAACATTTAACTGAAAGTTAGATCTTTACACAGAAAGTATGCTTGTTTTGATTTGGTGTAATTCCATTCAGTAGTTTTTGAGAAGATATGTTTTAAGTGCATAAACATCTAGCCTGTTGGGCTGAAATTAAAAAACTTAAAGTCTTCTGATTGGCTAAGGGGGCTTTTCAGAACAAGCGCTATGATTGGTAGGCTGGAACATTAAAATAAATGTTGCAGTGGCCATTACAGGACCCAGGACTTGGTCTCCTGCCCTGGAAATGTTTAAAAATACCATGTAAGGGGTAGGGTAGGGGAATCCTGGCCCTGGCCCTTCAGGAGGGTTCCAAAGGGACCCACCTCAGGCCCAAAAATAAAAAACAAAATTCGGGTGTGGAGTCACTAAATCGTGTGGGACTCCCAAAGAAGTCCTGACAGACTAGGAAAGTGTATTACAAAAATCATGTGGGTGGGCTTCCATGAGGGGTTTGGCCCCACAAGGGCTTACCACAGTGCCTGACCACAGGCCAGACCCTGCGCCTAACCCCATGTCATGCACAGACGTAGGCTGTGTGTGTAGGACGCTGGTTGCCTGTGTGGGGGCAGGAGAAGTGCAAGGCCTCACCTCAGGTCATGCCCCGTGTTCAACTCCAAGCCTTGCGCAGCCAAAGGCAGTGCACGCTTAAGGTTAGCTGCCAGCATGGAGTTAGGTGCGGTAATAAAATCTTACTTGACATTAACAAAAACACTTGAAACTCACTTAAAAAAACAAAGGTTCAAATGACGCTATAGTTAGATATTGTAATAATATGTTACTTTACATTAAACAAAACTCAGAAATTCACTGAAAAAAAGAAAAATTAAAGTGATATTTTACTTAGCTGAAAATGTCAGTTAAAATGTAATATTTTAAACTAAAAAAACAGTGAAATTCACTCGTTAGTTTACTGAGGTAACTAGATCGTGTGCCTCTGATATGCTCTGCTTATGACCCCAGACTGCATCACTCTGACACGGTCCGTGATATCATTATTGAAATCACTGATAACATCTCAAATTACGTAATGACAACACTGGGAATGGTGGGGGCGCAAGTTCTAGTTACCTCAGTAAACTATACGTGCTGAATTTCAGTTATTGTTTTAGTTTAAAATGCTACGTTTCAACTGGCATGCTCACCTAACTATAATGCCGCTTTTACATTTGTTTGTTCAGTGAATTACACACATGCGTATGTATTTTTAAAAAGGAGATCCTTAATTTTTAGCCCTTCATCAGAGTCGATTAACTGTGATTATTTGTTCTATTGTATGATTTTAATTAATTGACAATAAACTCTCATTAATCCTGACAGACAATGAGCGCGCATCATGTTGAGCTGTAAAAGACGATTCATAAGTGTGGAACGCCCTTGAAGCTTATGAGGCCAGCGATTTTTAGAGCTGGCTGGTCTCTGAAGGTCTACATGAGTCAGAGCTTTTAATATAAGGTGAAAGTTTAGTCTTCCACGAGGCAGTAGAAGGAGTAGAGAAATCTACCTCACGTGCTCTAAAAGTGCTGAGGAGCTGCTCTGTAAAGAGGATCAGGATGTGAAAATGCCCTCCCCTCTCTCTCCTTCCTATTGCACAATGCTAAGGAGCTTAGAACAGCCAGGCTGAGCCCTGGAGGCCGAGGGTGAGGGTGGCGGGGGCTCACGGGAGAGGTGAGTCACCCTCACTATGCGGGGCTGCCAGCTGGGGCAAGGGCCACCGCAGAAAACGAAGGGGCATATTTATACTCTGTTTGCGCCGGAATTGCGTCGGTTTTTTTTACGCAATTCCGACGCAAAACTAACTCCATATTTATACTTTGGCGTTAGACGCGTCTAGCGCCAAAGTCCATGGAGTTTGCGTAATTTTTTTGCGTGGACACCTACTTTGCGTTAATGATATGCAAGGTAGGCGTTCCCGTCTAAAAAAATTACTCCGAGGCATGTGCGCCGTATTTACACACCTGGGCAAAATTCACGCCCGGGAGTGGGCGGGTCAAAAAAAATGACGTCCAGCGGCTTTTGCGTTGTTTTTTAGCGCCTGGTCAGGGCAGGCGTTAAGGGACCTGTGGGCTCGGAAGGAGCCCAGAGGTGCCCTCCCATGCCCCCAGGGACCCCCCTGTCACCCTTGCCCACCCCAGGAGGACACCCAAGGCTGGAGGGACCCATCCCAGGGACATTAAGGTAAGTTCAGGTAAGTTTTTATTTTTTATTTTTTTGTGGCATAGGGGGGCCTGATTTGTGCCCCCCTACATGCCACTATGCCCAATGACCATGCCCAGGGGACAGAAGTCCCCTGGGCATGGCCATTGGGCAAGGGGGCATGACTCCTGTCTTTGCTAAGACAGGAGTCATTTCAATGGGGGTTGGGAGTTGAAAAAAATGGCGCAAATCGGGTTGAGGTGAAAAATTTGCCTCAGCCTGACTTGCCCCATTTTTGGGCGCCCAAGCTCCATATCCCCCTACGCCGGCGCTGCCTGGTGTACGTCGTTTTTTTTCACGCACACCAGGCAGCGCCGGCGGCTAACGCCGGCTAACGTCATTGAATAAATACGGTGCCCGCATGGCGCTTCAGAATGGCGTTAGCCGGCGCTAATTTTTTTGACGCAAAACTGCGTTAGCGCAGTTTTGCGTCAAAAAGTATAAATATGGCCCGAATTGTCTTCAAGGAGCACCAGTTCTCTCTGCAATCCTTCATCCTTCCTCGCTCCTTTTTCAACACGCACTTCACTAGTTTACCTAGCAAAGCTTCAGCAACTCATCATTCCCTACTCACTGCTTTATTAGACCGACTCTAGACTAGTGCTTTAAATGGACAGGTACTGTCCGGTACTCAGTACCCGCACTTCGTTCATTTGAAAGGGAGAATACCTGCACTTTTCAGCACTAAATCAAATCAAATCACAAACATTTATAAAGCGCGCTACTCACCCGTGAGGGTCTCAAGGCGCTAGGGGGATGGGGTTACTGCTGCTCGAAGAGCCAGGTCTTGAGTTGCCTCCGGAATTCGAGGTGGTCCTGGGTGGTCCTGAGGTTGGTGGGGAGGGAATTCCATGTCTTGGCCGCCAGGTAGAAGAAGGATTTTCCACCTGCCGTGGTGCGGCGGATGCGAGGGACGGCGGCGAGAGCGAGGTTGGCGGAGCGAAGTTGACGGGTGGGCGTGTAGAAACTGAGGCAACGGTTGAGGTATTCGGGTCCCTTGTTGTGGAGGGCTTTGTGTGCGTGGGTGAGGAGTCGGAAGGTGATCCTTTTGTTGACGGGAAGCCAGTGCAGGTGTCTCAGGTGGGTGGAGATGTGGCTGTTGCAGGGTATGTCGAGGACGAGGCGGGCGGAGGCGTTTTGAATTCGCTGCAGACGTTTCTGGAGTTTAGCGGTGGTTCCTGCGTATAGGGTGTTGCCGTAGTCCAGGCGGCTCGTGACGAGGGCGTGGGTCACGGTCTTTCTGGTGTCGGCGGGGATCCAACGGAAGATCTTTCGGAGCATGCGGAGGGTGAGGAAGCAGGAGGATGATACGGCGTTGACTTGTTTGGTCATGTTGAGAAGTTGGTCCAGGATGAATCCGAGGTTGCGTGCGTGGTCTGAGGGGGTTGGTGCGGTGCCAAGGGCCGTGGGCCACCAGGAGTCGTCCCAGGCGGACGGGGTGTTTCCGAGGATGAGGACTTCCGTTTTGTCTGAGTTCAGTTTCAGACGGCTGAGTTTCATCCATTCTGCGACATCTTTCATTCCATCTTGCAGGCTGGTCTTGGCGCTGGTTGGGTCCTTGGTGAGGGAAAGTATCAGCTGAGGGTCGTCGGCGTAGGAGGTGATGTTGATGTTGTGTTTGCGTACGATGTCGGCGAGGGGGCTCATGTAGACATTGAAGAGAGTCGGGCTGAGCGAGGAGCCTTGCAGAACGCCGCAGATGATCTCGGTGGGGTCTGAGCGGAAAGGTGGGAGGTAGACTCTTTGGGAGCGGTTGGAGAGGAACGAGGTGATCCAGTCCAGGGCCTGTCCTAGGATCCCGGTGGAGCGGAGGCGGGATATTAGGGTTCGGTGGCAGACGGTGTCGAAGGCAGCCGAGAGGTCGAGGAGGATGAGGGCGACTGTCTCTCCGTTGTCCATCAGAGTTCTGATGTCGTCTGTGACTGAGATGAGGGCGGTTTCTGTGCTGTGATTGGCTCAGAATCCGGACTGAGAGGGGTCGAGTAGGTTGTTGTCTTCAAGGAAGTTGGTAAGTTGCTTGTTGACGGTCTTCTCTATGACTTTGGCAGGGAAGGGGAGGAGCGAGATGGGGCGGAAGTTCTTCAGGTCGCTGGGGTCCGCCGTAGGTTTCTTCAGTAGGGCGTTGACTTCTGCGTGTTTCCAGCTCCCGGGGAAGGTGGCAGAAGCAAACGAGCTGTTCATGATGGTTTGGAGATGCGGGCGATGATGTCGTCAGCTTGGTTGAAGATGAAATGTGGGCAGGGGTCCGAGGGGGCACCGGAGTGGATGGAGTTCATGGTGGCTTTGGTCTCTTCCATGTTGATGTGAGTCCAGGCGTTGAGGGTGATGGCTGGGGTTGTAGGTTCTGTGGTGGTTGGCTGGGTCTGGTGTCTGAAGCTGTCGTGTAGGTCGGTGATCTTACGATGGAAGAAGGTGGCGAGGGAGTTGCAGAGGTCTTGTGAGGGCGTGTTGGCGTTAGGGTTGGAGAGCTCTTTAACAATGTTGAAGAGTTCTTTGCTGTTGTGAGTG
The DNA here is from genome assembly GCF_031143425.1 of Pleurodeles waltl. Lineage (NCBI taxonomy): Eukaryota > Metazoa > Chordata > Amphibia > Caudata > Salamandridae > Pleurodeles > Pleurodeles waltl. The sequence goes on along the minus strand of NC_090440.1, from coordinate 653,264,368 downwards.
TTCTTGTCCAGTCTGTCTGTGAAGGAATTTCTTTTGGTGGCGTGGATCAGTTGGTGGTGTTCGCGGGTAGCTTTCTTGAGGGCAGACATGTTATCTGCGGTGTGGTCCTTGCGCCAGGCTTTCTTGAGGGTGCAGCAGTTTTTTTTAGATTCCTTGAGGGTGTCTGTGAACCAGAGAGGTTTTTTGGTGTTGGTCTGTCTTGTGAGGCGTCTGAGGGGAGCGAGGTTGTCTGCGCAGTTGGTGATCCAATGCGTGAGGCTGATGGCTGCGTTGTTGGGGTCGGTGGAGAAGGTGGGTTGGTTGTCGCTGAGAGTGGAGAGAAGCTGTTCCGCTGGGATTTTGTTCCAATGTCGGTGTGGGATGGATTGTGTGCGGAGGTGGCGAGTCTCGCTTCGGAAGGTGAAGTGGACACATCTGTGGTCGGTCCAGTGTATTACAGAGGAGTGGCTGAAGGATACGTGGTTGCTGGCGGAGAAGATGGGGTCGAGCGTGTGTCCGGCGATGTGGGTGGGGGTGTTCACCAGTTGCTTGAGACCGAGGTTGGCGAGGTTGTTGAGCAGGGCGGTGGTGTTGGGGTCGTTATTCTGTTCCAGGTGGAAGTTGAGGTCACCGAGGAGGATGTAGTCCGGCGAGGCAAGGGCGTGCGGGGAGATGAAGTCAGTGATAGAGTCGCTGAAGAGGGCGCGTGGTCCAGGGGGTCTGTAGATGAGAGTTCCTCTGAGGGTGGTCCTGGGATCTGTGTGGATCTGGAAGTGCAGGTGTTCGGCGGCGAGGGGGGTGTCTTCGGTGGAGGTGGTGACGTTGATGGAGTCCTTGAAGACGATGGCGATTCCTCCACCGACTTGGTTGGTGCGGTCTCTCCTGGAGATCTTGTAGCCGTCGGGATGGCTATGGCGATGTCGGGGGCCGAAGAGGCGTTCATCCAGGTCTCAGTGATAAAGGCGACGTCCGGTGCGGTGGAGTCCAGGAGGTCCCAAAGTTCAATGGCGTGCTTGTGGACGGAGCGTGCGTTGATCAGGATGCATTTGAGGTGGTTGTTGGAGCGTGGGCTGGCGGCCGAGGTGGTTTCGCGGTGGAAGGTGAGTTTGCAGGTGTGGCATGCGAAGGGTCCGTGTGTATGTTTCGGGTTGGCTTGGAAGCAGGTGCTGGAGCGCCCCGGGTTGAGGGCGTGGAGGGTGATGGGGTCGTAGCGGTGCTGCAGGGTTTGGGAGTGCTGGGGGCCAGGGGTCGGGGCACTGGGCGCGGTCCAGGCTTGGACGGGCGCAGACGGGCTTGCCTTTGGCGCGCCTTTGGCGTGCCAGCGGCCTCCAAAAGAGGGAGGAGGGGGGGAGGAGGGGTCAGCTGGGGGCGAGAGGGGATAGACGAATGGGAGCATGGGGGATGGGGCCGAGCACGAGGTGGCGGCGGGAAAGCGGAGGGTGGGGGGGTCAGGTAGAGGGGAGTGGAGAAAAGATAGGGGAGGGGGGGTTAAAGGTGGAGGGGAGTAAGGAAGAAAGATAGGGGAGGGGGGGTTACAGAGGTGGAGGGGAGTAAGGAAGAACAGAGAGAAGAGTCAAGAACAGAAGAACAGAAGAGAGAAGAGTCAAGAACAGAAGAACAGAAGAGAGAAGAATCAAGAACAGAAGAACAGAAGAGAGAAGAGTCAAGAACAGAAGAGAGAAGAGCCAAGAAGAAGGGTAAAGAAGAAGAGGAGGGAAGAGTCAAGGAAGAGGAGTCAGGCAGAAGAGGAGAGACCTGAGAAGCAGAGGGGAAAGAAAGAACACGCAGGTCGGGGTGCAGAGGACAAAGAAGAAACACAGATGAAGAACACAGATGAAGAACACAGAAGAAGGACAAAGAAGAAGAGAGCACACGCAGGACGGGGTGCAGGGAAGAAAGAAGAACACAGATGAAGAACACAGATGAAGAAAGAAGAAAGAACACGTAGGTCGGGGTGCAGAGGAGAAAGAAGAACACAGGTGAAGAACACAGATGAAGAACACAGATGAACTACTGCAATACATTTAATAGGTGAGTACAGGCACTTCTCAGAATCAGACTCTGTAAACAGTGAGTACCTGCCCTTTTATATTTCCATTTAAAGCACTGCCCTAGACACTCATTGGTGGGGGGACAACACATATAACATCCATACACCCCACACCTGAAAGCGGCAGCCCACCTTGATAGATGCACTCTAACTATACCACTGCTGGCCTCTAGGTTGCACAGATGTACCAGCATATTCTCCATCCAGGGAAGGCCAACTTTAATTTCCCAGTGGGGACCACTCCAGCACCAGTAGCTGCTTCTTCCAGTAACTAACCTAGTGCTATGTTACAACAGCCCACTGGGTGTCAACGCTGCCCCGATATTGGCTCCTTTCAACCCCTCAGCCCACAGTAGTACCAAATAATGATTGCACTTAATTTCCAACCAAACCTCTAATGGCAACAGTGTGCAAACCGAACTCTCCCTAAAGGAGTTCCCTTCACCCTCTCATCTTCCTTCCACCATCTGTCCATTGATCCTTTCCCCTTTCTATTTATCATTCCTCACAGAACCCAGCCATTCTTTTAGTTTTCTCTTTTACTTTTCTTCCTACCTTTCTAGAGGTGGTCGGTGAACTCTGCTCTGCTCGTGGAGTTTGCAAAGCTTTTCTTACTCCGCGCTCCACTTAGAGCACAGAGTTCCGAAAAAAAACACGTAGCAGACTTTTTTCCTCGCTTGTCCTCGCCAACATTGAGTTGGCGAGCGTAAGTGAGGAAAATCTTAATCAAAACCACCTCCCGGCTAGATTTCTCGACATGGGCAGTCACAGATGGTTGTGACAGCTTGTGCTGAGGAAGCTGCCGCTCGAGTAGAAAATCTACTTGAGCTGCAGAAAAGAAGCAGCGCCCTCTTGCGCTGCGCAGGGAGCCGTTCAAACACCTTGTGCTAAAAATCAGCACAAACTGTGCAACCAAACGCACTCTGCCGCTTGTGGAACTCCGTGTAGTGCAGCAGAGTTTTTCGGGCACTTCACAGAGTTCTGCATAGTGGAACTCCATGAACTCCACCCAGGCCTACTCCTTTCACCCTTCCTTCTTCCTCCTGTTGATATCCCTTTCTTCCTATCCACCTTTTCCCCCATCCTTACTTTTGCTTTCTTACCCTTATTTCTTGCTCTGTTTCTGCCTGTCCCTTTTCCCAATTTCCCATTTTCCCCTCTGTTTCTTTCACTGTAATGGCTCATATGGCAAGATTGCACAGCAAAGACCAGGCCAACGACCAGACAGCAAAGGAGCTTTATTAGAACAGGTCTGGAGCTAGATATTGACCATGCACTTATCCATTAGCCACCTCACTTATTCATTGAGATTACCTATCTCACCCCGCCTGTAAGTCTCACCTCTCATGTGAAGTCTCACACCAATGAAACACATCCTCCATTCCAAACATAACTCTTTTCAGTTCCATCCTTTCAGCATTCCAACAGTCCATGCATCACTTCCTTTTCTCTAAAGAGCAGTTGTCCCGCCCCTTTAACGCCCCTGCCTCTCTTCTCCCCCTTACCCGTTTCTAGCTGTAGGTATCCGCTCAGCGACACCCGAGCTCTTTCGGACTAGCCCATCAACCCTGTCTTTTTTCGCCAACCAGCAAAACCCTGCATAGGTGTGTTCCTGTCCCCACCAAATGTGCGTCCATTTTATCCGGGGACCACTGGTGCCCAAGCAGTTTTGTCCACCGTACTTCTTCCATTAACCCTTATACCCCCACCCCCTACACCCTCTGCCTATGACACCAAAACTGCACTACCAGTCTCCCATTCGGCCTAAACAAGTGGAAATCCTTTTGCTCTAAATTTCTGTGTTTCAAAACCTCTACCCCCTTGTTGGCACAAAAACACAGTCTCTCTTTTCACCTTGCCTTGCCAATCGCATTTTGCTTATTAGCTCCATGTCAAACATTCCATTGCACAAGCTGTCCGCACCACAGCTGTTCCTGACCGCAGAGGCCTTTGTCCTCCCCAGATGCCCTTTCATTGCCTTCAAATGTGCCAAGACCGTCGGTCCGAAAGACACCTCTGTCAAAGCCCCTCGTCCCCATTGAAGTAGTAAATGGGAAGGTGCCTACATCTTGATATCCTTGTGGCAAAAGACAAAACATTCCCCAGGTCCCCACCCACTTCACAAAATTCTTTCCTGCAAATTCCATTTCCCCACCTCGTAATAGTTCAAATACCCGAAAAGCACCGAAAAACAACCACAACATGAATAATCTGAACAACCCTTATTCAAAAAACAATAAGCACCCGCCCATCAGGTTGCCCAGTATTTCTGCTAGCGAAGATATTGTGAGAGCGTAGCTTATATAATTAATATTAACATGAAATGTTTATGAACTAATGTACCGTAATGCTGCATAGAAACTGTATTAATATGTTTTGCTAAAACGTGCACTTGAAATGTGCCCACGGGGAGTGGCCACCAATGTATACGGGGACTAATGAAAATGACTAATGTTGATGAGTTATTACATTTAAAGATGGTTTTACACCAATTATTAATGGTTATGTTACTAATGTTTGTTAATAAATCTTTTAGGCCTTAGTTAGCATGAGTCGAGGTCTAGCTCCCTGACTCTCATATTAAATGTGTTTTTCTAAATGTGCAGTGTGCTGACTTGCTAAAGGACATGAACTCTTGTTTTTTCTTCAAACTAGAAGCTGAATGTAAATATAGTAGATCCGCTCTCATGAAGTTCGTCTTGCTTGTAGAAATATTTTAGCTGAATGCAACAGTGTAGATTAATGTTAGGTACAAGGTCGCCTAAACCGGTACAGACAATGGAGCCACTGACCGAAGATGCGCAAAGAATTACAAAAGGATGAAATCAGACATTCTACCTCTAAAGACGTCAATCATACGGACCAATAAAAAACATGAGAACTGTTATGGGGTGACAAATTCAATGACCTAATGTAAAGTTAATTGGAGGGAGATAGTGGGGTGCAAAACCCTGTCCAATCAAATTTTAGGGGAATGTACAACAAAAAGGGGATGAAAACCCTTGACACCAGGAAGTAAATCAGAACTGGAGGGATAGGAGAGAGACTAGAGGAGATGCTGATGCGAACTGCTATGATTCAGACAATTTGTCATTTTGACTAGTGACTTGATAATTTTAGTTAGAACCATCCTTGTCCTCAGATTGCCCATTTACACTTTACCTCCTTATGAGGGAAGTGCCCTCTTTTACCTGAGCTGAGTTCCTGACTGATGGCGACTCAACTGATGTCCTGAAGACGAAGACCGAATCTGAGTGCTGACCTAAACTTGGAGGTTAACTATATAACAATGAAATTGTGATTGTCTGTTTGCTTTTCCTTTCTAGGTACCAACTGCTACTTTTGACAGAGACCATAGCTAGATGTTTTCTAAATTGGTGTTACTAAATTGTTTTGCATGAAGCCCAACATGCCAATGCTAATTCGAGGTTAGTAAAGGGGTTCACTAAACTGACGCAAATAGACAAATGACTGAATCTATGCTTTGTTGAATAATGCCCAAATGATACTCTGCTAAGGATAACTTATGTTCATGCCTTGTTATGTTCTGATATTCGTGATTCTTGCTTTGATGAAATCTTATCAGAGTTGCCATATTGTGACTATGCTAATCTGTTTCTTGGTTATGAGACTAATAAACTTACTAGTAGAATTGTAATTAATAGGGGATAAATATCACAAAAGCATACTAAACTGGTGTGGTTATTCATGACTGAAAGGTCATGGTGGTGCTTGAGTTTAATTAAATGTCATTGACTAAGATGAAATGCATTGTTGTAATAAATATTGATGACATTATTGACGTATTGATTGACATATTAGCTATCTCGTGCTAAGGTGTCTTCAATCAGGGTTAAAAGATTAATTGGCCTAAAACGAGTCCCAAAGTGAGTAAATTGGTCATAAAGGGACGCGTTAGCAGTTCTGGTAGCAGAGCGACGGTTTGGCCCTTTGGGGCCCTAGGACAGAGAACCATTGTTTAATTTAGTTTTTCAAGATAATGCAAATTGGAGGTATGATGTGTTTCTAAATTCCACATGACTTTCCCAGAATCTCGGAGCCTGCCTAAGTGAGTTGGGAATGTTCTCGGCGTTTTAGCATGTGTGGTGTAGAGATTGCGCTTGCTCAGCTTATGCATATTGCAGGTGTTTTGTGAAGTCTGTGTGTTTAGGCCAGGTAATGTTGTTTTAGTTGGAGTGGGCGTACTCCACTGTATGATAGTAGGGAATTTGGCGTGCTTCATGTGAGTGTGGCGCTTTGTGCTAAAAAATTATCCATGTGGTTGGTTGGTAATGTACGGACCCGTCGTGGTCTAAGACTCCGGAGTATATTGACAAGTGTAGGAGACACTTGGGTTTATGTTGTAATTTGTGCGGTTTAAGTAGGTCAATCGGGCGTGGTTGACAAGTCAAGTTTGAGTCAAATTGGATGGAGATTTGGCAAGTTCTAAAGTGCACTAGAACAAACCATTGACAAGTCGAGAGTAGAATTTGCGGGTCGAATTCTGCTTGCGTATGCAGTAGCTGAGGAGAGAGTAGCGGCCGAGGCTTCAAGTGAAATCTCTGTAAAGTTCTGAAGCGACTGTGTTACCCTTCCTGTAGTAAACCGGCAAATTTGAGTTATTTTTGTTGTTAAAGGTGCTTGCAATATATTGCATTAGTTTGGTGTGAATCCAGAGTGAGGACAAGCCGCAAGACTTTGTCAGCTGCAGTGTGTGTGAGTGTGACGTCAGTGGTGCAGCGCTGGGATAGGTCAGTTGCCGAGAGGGGTCGCGCACAGATTGGCAGCTGTCCGTGAGAGGCAATAGGTTGAGAAAGGTGGGTGAAGAGTGTTCTGGGAATTAAAGTCACTTTCAGATTAGATTTAAAACAAAATAAAAGACGCGAAAATGAAGTTTTTCGAGGCGGTAAGGAGTGCTCTGAAGGGAGATACATTTATTAGGGCGAGTGAAGGGGAGCCTACACCGCCTGAGTGTACTCCAGCTGATATTGTAATGGAGGAAAAGGGAGTCACGCCATGTCTTTGGATGAAGCAGTGGCACAAATTAACAGAGAAAGAGGGATGTTTAGCGTTTCCAGAGCATGGAACGTTCAATACAAAAAGCTTAGAGAACTTGAGGTAGATGTTAAGTGTGCAAAAGCCGCCTCCGAGACCAGCTCAGTATGAGGCATTAGCAGTCTGGGATTTAATGGCCATATGACAAAGACAGCAAAGACTTGAGAGGAGAATGAAAAGGGAAGAGAAGACTTTAGCTGAGGCTAGATGGGACAACGAGAGCAGAATGTGGAGAAGGGGAATAGTTGACAAGCTTAAACTGTTTCCGGCAATAACGCAGGAAGGTGAGACACAGGGAAAGAAAGCCACCTGTAAGACAGACAAGGGCTCTAGCAAGCCAAAAGAGATCTTGGATAGATGAAGATGATTCAGACGATGAAGAGTTTCTTAATCAGTTGTTACATGACCGCCCGCCACCATATGCTATAAGTGACACTGCTCCGAGCACTAGTGCGGGTCCTGAGAATCCGGCACTGAGTAAGGGAATTACAAATACAGTGCAGACAAATTATACAGTTTTGATCCAAAATGGTGTCAGTGTACCCACTGCACCATACGCGCAGATACAGTTGCAACCTCCGCCGATACAGATGCTCTATCCAGACGTCCCAGTACTAGAGACAAGTACGAGTCTGATAGTACCGTCTGATTCGGTATACACAAGATCAAAGTTAGTGCAGATTGAGCCAACTACACAATTGCTGCCCCAACCGCAACAACAGCTGATTCCAGATTACAATCCAGTGGCAGGACCGCAGTCAGTACCTGCACCAGCCACGGTGAGTCAAGCTTTGGGAGTTACTGCTCCACAGGGTTTGGGACCAGGTCAGACACCAGCTGCCATATCGTTACCAATTACTGTTGGTCCACCAGTACTGCTGTATGCGCAAGGTAAACCAGGCACATGCGATCAGGGAGTGAGGACCCAAGAGATAATAAGAGGAGGGTTCACAGGAACTCCCCAACCAATGACACCAAGAGAACAGGCAGTAGAAGGACACAGATCTTTGTTAGACCTTGGTCTGATTGGGGCTCCTTTAGAGGCAATGAGACAACCAGGGCTAAGTGTGCTAGCCCCACAGACACTGAGTACAGATACGACACATTCACCATTGATGCAGTCAGGAAACATTTCGTTGCAAGGCTTCTCCGTGCAACAATTAAATGAGTGGTTAGAAAAGACTAATACTTCACAAACTACTGCAGTGACCGCAGAGAGGTCAGAGAAGGATGAATACTTAAACTTTGTAAGACTGGGTATGGAAGCTGCTGAACTAGTGGAAGGAACAATGGGGGTGAACAGATTAGAGTCATATACAGAAGCAGAATTGAGGTATCTGTGCCCCAAAATCACTAAAGAAGTGAGCAAAGTGCACCAGAGGTTGGCGAACCTGGCAGACAAGTACGACATAGACATTGAGAATACTAAACATTTGAAAAGAAGCTACAGATTAGACTTCGACTCTAAAGATTTTGATCACATGAGGTCTACCGGAATGAAAGCACATCTTAAAGAAATACTGCAAAGTGCGCAAATCTGGGGAGCCTTAGAGAAATGGGAAGGCAGATGGGCAAAGAAAAGAGATAAAGAAAAGTTGAAAGTCTGGAACCAAAGCAGGCTAAAGCTGCACCGGAAACGGGAACAGTAAAAATGTTACCAATGAGAGAGACAGCCGGAGGGGTGCTGGTCCATGTACCATGGTCTAGAGGTGACATCCTATCATTCACAAATGATTATCCCAGGTTGAGGGAGAAGCCGATAGAGTGGTATCAGCAAACAGACAGATTTGTGAAACTTGCGAAATGTCTCTGGGAGGACTTGAATACCCTGTTTGAGATTATCGTTTCACCTGATTTATAGCTTGAGTGACTGGAGCACCATCCGAGGAGGTGATGAAGTATTATCATAAAGTGATTAAGTTTTTGAAGCAGAAAGTGTCGCCGAAGGTGACTGATTGGCAGAAAATCGATCGAACCTCACAGGAGGACAAAGAGTCGATACATGCTTACTATGAGAGACTGTTGAAAGCGTTCAAGCACTACAGTGGCACTGAGACCATAAAACCGAAAGGGCTGAGACCAGAGATTAGTCAGATGATTAAGAATCATTTGATCTGTTGGCAAGCAAAGCCGATTGATGAGGTATTGCAGTACGCAAAATACTGCAGTGACGAGATTAAGTTGAAGCAGAGAAAGTTGAAGAAGAAAGTGATGGTGATGCAAATTAAGGCAGCGCAGGCAGGTATGCAGGGAAATGGAATCCAGCAGATGGTACAGCAGCAACCGCAAGGGAATGGCATGTTTCAGGTGCAATCAAGAGGTCGAGGTTTTGTGAACCGTGGTCTAGACTTGAATGCTACTGTGGTTCAAAGTTACGGGCAGGGAATGAAAAAGGTATCACCATGTCACGCGTGCGGGGGCGTGGGGCATTGGAAGCAGGAATGCCCCATGGTGGTGCAGGATGGTGTTGTTCAACAAAGCAGTGATGTCAGTACATTTCAAAATGTGAGGGGTCCAAAGATGAGGGGCCAAAATCAAAACTTCCAGAATAATATGGTTCAGATGCAGGGGTTACAGCCCATGCAGCAAATGCAAATGCTGCATGTTCAACCAGCACAAATGCAGCAGGTACAACAGCAGGTTCCCATGGTACCTAGACAGCAAATGCAATTACCATTAGCTCCAATGGGACAGCAACAGGTGATGCTTCCTCAACAGGTCACAGGCCAAATGATGAGTCAAAATAACACAGTGCAACAGTTCCCATTGCGTGGGGAGGATGGAATAAACGATGAATGGTCGGATGATTGTTCAGACAGTGAGGAGTGCAGGCTTGCAGCATCCCTAGAAGTAGATCAGAGGGGACCCTATGTAGAGGGAAAGGTAATGGGTCACAAGGTTTCATTCTTGGTTGACACAGGAGCTACACGCTCTACAGTCAGTTCAGAAGTTCCGAAATTGCCACTTTCAGGGCATACCATAAGAGTGGTAGGAGTAGCGAATCAGTATTTGACAAACCCGATTACAGATCGGGTTCAAGTTGAGATTGGCAACTTTCAGGGGTTACATAAATTTGTAGTCTGTGATTCTAGTCCAGTGTCCCTACTGGGAAGAGACTTACTGTGCAAAACGAGCTGTTCGATTACTTGTTCCAATGAAGGGATTGAGGTGCAGACAAACAGTGATGATGAAGGGGACGATGGCCAGTTTCTAGAGTTAGAAACGGATACTGCAAATGAGGAATACCCTTTGATAACCCTATTCCGATGCTTACAGTGACTGACTTGCCAGCTGAGTTGCAGGGAACAGTGACAGAGAAGGTGTGGGACCTGACAGGAAAAGAAGTGGGACTGATAAAAGGAGTAGAACCGGTTAAAGTACAGGTAAAGCCGAATGCAGTGTTTCCCCATGTACCGCAGTACCACATGGCACAAGATGTCCTCATTCAGGTATCACAGATAATTGCGTACTTTGTGAAGCAAGGGGTTCTGAAAGAGGTATTGAGCAGCCCGTGTATTTCACCAATAATGGGTCTGAAAAAGCCTTGTGGGGAAGTTCGAATTGTTCAATATTTGAGGAAAATAAATGAGATTGTGGTAAAGTGCTGCCCCATAGTGCCAAATCCAGCAGTGATTATGTTTCAGGTTCCGTGTGATGCGGAGTGGTTCACAGTTGTGGACCATCTCAAGCATTCTTTTCAGTGCCTCTTCATGAGGATAGCCAATTTCTTTTCAGTTTCAAATTCCTGGATAAGGTGTACAGTTGGTGCAGAATTCCTCAAGGGTTTTCTGAGTCACCTTCCATCTTCAATCAGATATTGAAGAAAGACTTGGAGTCGTTGGAACTGCCTTTCAGTTCGACTCTAGTGCAGTAATTGATGATTTGTTGATAGTGTCCAGAACAAAAGATGACTGCAGGTATGACACAATAGCCTTACTGAACCATTTGTGAAAGACCGGACATAAAGTATCCCCAAAGAAGCTGCAATATTGTCAGAAAGAGGTGAAGTACTTAGGTCAGTTGATTGAAAAAGGCTCCAGGAGAATATAAAAAGAAAGGGTGACAGCCATACTGCAGATGAATCCCCCGACAACCAAGAGAGATGTCAGAATGTTTTTGGGAATGGTGGGCTACTGTCATCAGTGGATTCCCAACTTCTCGATTATCTCTAAACCGTTGGTGAAACTGACAGGCAAAGAAGTTCAGGATGACCCGGGTACCATAATCATGTCCGAGAAGGAGATGGAGGCATTCATAGAGTTGAGAGAATGTATGTGCAGGGCACCAGCTTTAGGTATGCCTGACTACACGAAGCCTTTTCTCCTGTTTTGCCATGAACCTGATGCTTGTTCTTTGTCTGTCTTAACACAGGCCCATGGAGGTGCAAACCGCCCAGTAGCATATTTTTCAGCTACTTTGGACCCAGTCGCAGCAGCCTTACCGGGTTGTTTGCATGCAGTTGCAGCAGTTGGTCAAAGCCTCACACAGTGTGAAGGCATAGTGATGGGACATTCCTTAATAGTAATGGTTCCACATTCAGTTGAAATCTTGTTAACCCGAACCAAGACTCAGCATATGACAAATGCGAGGCTGACAAAGTACGAAACAATCATTCTGGGGTCGCCAAATGTTTCTCTCAAGAGATGTACTGTATTGAACCCGGCAGCTTTACTTCCTGTTGAAAATGCTGAGATTAATAATGCTGAGGAAGTAGAACATGATTGTCTTGAGGTAACAGAACTATGCACCAAACCAAGACCTGACATCAAAGATACCCAATTAGAAGAAAATGACTACATTATGTTTGTTGATGGTTCATGTTTAAGAGACTCATTAGGAGTACTGAGAGCTGGGTATGCCGTGTGTACAATCACCGGTATTTTAGAAGCCTCCTGGCTCGAAAGAGTGTACTCTGCACAAGTGGCTGAATTAATTGCCCTTACTAAGGCATGCCACACAGCTGAAAACCTGAAAGTCACTATCTATACTGACAGCAGATACGGATTCGTAATTGTGCATGATTTTGGCCAATTATGGTCACAGAGGGGTTTCATGACCTCTTCTGGTTCACTAGTGAAAAATGGCAAGAAGATTAAGGATTTGTTGCATGCGATTCAGTTACCTCTTGAAATTGCCGTGGTGAAATGCAATGCTCATGTTAAGTCACAAGACTTTGGCGGTCATTCTGACCCTGGCGGTAAAAACCGACAGGGCCGTGGTCCGCGGGAGCACCGCCAACAGGCTGGCGGTGCTCCTTTGGGCATTCTGACCGCGGCGGTACAGCCGCGGCCAGAAACGGAAAGTCGGCGGTCTCCCGCCGGCTTTCCGCTGCCCAGGGGAATCCTCCATGGATTCCGACCCCCATACCGCCATCCTGTTCCTGGCGGTTTCGGCTGCCAGGAACAGGATGGCGGTATGGGGTGTCGTGGGGCCCCTGGGGGCCCCACTTAGAATTTCAGTGTCTGCTTAGCAGACACTGAAATTCGCGACGGGTGCTACTGCACCCGTCGCACCCCTTCCACTCCGCCGGCTCCATTCGGAGCCGGCTTCCTCGTGTAAGGGTGTTTCCCGCTGGGCTGGCGGGCGGCCTTTTGGTGGTCGCCCGCCAGCCCAGTGGGAAACCCAGAATGACTGCTGCGGTCTTTTGACCGCAGTACGGTCTTCTGGCAATTCCCGCTTGGCGGGCGGCTCCCGCCGCCCGCCAAGCTTAGAATCACCCCCTTTGTGTCAATGGGAAACGGCTATGCAGATCAAGTTGCAAGGTTTTGCGCATTGAACTGTATATCGTTCCGAGATCAATGGGAATTGTTACCTGAAACTGAGAATGAAACATGCTTAAACTTTGCATTAAGAGCGGTTGATACATTAGATGAGCTAAGATCACTACAGGGCCGTGCTAGCAGAGAGGAAAAACGTTCCTGGCAGAGAATGCAATGTATACAGAGGTCTGACGACTTGTGGGTCTCAGAGGAGGGGAAAATGGCTTTGCCAAACAGTCTCTTGTCACAGTTTGGAAAGTTTTACCATGGTCAAGCACATCTTGGCAGAGACGCAATGATCAGGTTGTTTAAAATCGATTGGTTCAATCCGAAATTCAGACAAGCTGCAGAGGTTATCTGTCACAGGTGCATCATCTGTCAATGGATGAATGCAGGAAAAGGGACCGTGGTGACTTTGAGCCACATAGGGAGAGCTGGAGGTCCGTTTAGCAAGATGCAAATGGATTTTATTGAAATGCCTGTGTGTGAAGGCTTGAGGTATGTGTTGGTGATTGTGTGTGTTTTCAGTCATTGGATTGAAGCATACCCTATACGTAGAAATGACAGTCTCACAGTAGCAAAGCTGTTGCTTAGGGAGTTAATACCACGTTATGGATTCCCGATCTCTTTAGAATCAGATAGGGGCAGACACTTCGACAATGAGGTGATTAAGCTCTTGTGTGCTGCATTGGACATTGAGCAGAAGCTGCATTGTAGCTATCGCCCTGAAGCAACAGGAATAGTGGAACAGATAAATGGTACCTTGAAATCGAGAATGGCAAAAATGTGTGCAGCTACCAACTTGAAGTGGCCAGATGCATTGCCCTTAGTGCTGATGTCAATGAGAAATACTTCTGACAAGAAAACAGGACTGTCTCCCCACGAGATTCTGATGGGTCGAGCGATGAGATTGCCCGCAGTGCCTGCAAATGCTCTTGTGAATATCACGGATGATATGGTGTTGGACTACTGAAAGGGTCTGGCTGATGTGGTCCGCTCTTTTTCTCACCAGGTGGAGGCTACCACATTGCCACTGATAAGTGATCCAGGTCACACCCTGAAAGCCGGTGACTGGGTGGTTGTCAAGAAACACGTGAGGAAGTCGTGTTTGGAGCCACGTTGGAAGGGGCCATATCAAGTAATACTGACAACAACCACTGCTGTGAAATGTGCAGGCGTTCCAAACTAGATACATGCCAGTCACACAAAGAAGGTGACGTGTCCAACTGATGAGGAACTTGAAGTGTCCAAAACATCAACTGCAGAGAAGGAAGTCTCAGGGCCGGAGAGTATTCAAAGGGGAACTGAGACTGAAGGAGAGCCCACTGAGGACGGCTTAGTCCCTCAAACAGTAAACGAGTTTGAGAGAGGTGACAGTGAGCCTATCTCAGCGGAGGCAGCAAGGGAACCTAGGCAAAGAGAGGTTTTCCCAGAAGCAGACGGATACGGGTTTGAAGTTGAGCCCGTAACAGACCCTGAAGACAAGGGGGAAGAAGCAGAGGGAGGACAAGGTGCATCAACTCCTCCTGAGCCACTTGCAGGTCCGTCAAGAGTAAACACCATAGCACAAGAGGAGGGCGCTGTTCAATGTTCTGAAAAGCCAAGCAGGAAGAAAACACATAAAGGAGATAACTAGCCGGAGCCACAAGCTGCAATAGGGAAAGTGGTCCCTGCAGACACAATAGAGGAAGAAGTTGATACAACCAGAAAAGATGGTTTCCGGGTGAAGGAGAACTGCAGAGTGAACGCAGACTGAAAAGAAAAAGGGTCGCAAACAGAAGGTACGCAGGTCCTGAATGGGCATATGCAACATCAGCTGAATGGCAACAAGAATTCTTGGCATTCTGTTTTGATCAAGAGGCACCAGGTCAATACTACGGCACCTGAATTCAACTTTAGAAAGAGACTGTGTTAAATTTAAATTTAAATCTGAAAAGCTGAGAGAAGAGACTGATAAATTACCGGATGTGACACTGAAAACCTGAATTGACTTTGAAAACCCGATTATGACAAACTGATTTGACAAAAGGGGTCCTGGAGTGAGTGAAACGCTGCAAATATTCACAGACAGAGTAAGAGACTTTTGCATTAAGAAAAAAAAAAAAGGAGAACTTTTATATCGTCCTCAAGTTGATTGTTTGCTTTATCTGCTATCTGATTCTTTACAGATCATGGGTTACACTAAGAGTAGAAAGGGTAGGATGTGTGGTTGGTTTAGTGTCATTCTAGGTATTGTATGTGCAATAATAATTATAGGTGTGATTGTGGGAATGCCATGGATGGATAAGAAGGTGACTAACAATGCTTCAAATTCTGAGACTGCTACACTAACACCGTGGGAGAAGTTTGAGCAGGATGCAAAATACTTACATGCAGGAACTAATTCAAAGGGGGAACTGTCTACTAATGTCTTCTATTGCTTGCTGAATGAGTATGTTGATACAATGGATGCGAGAAACTGTTATGTATGCACAAAGATTCCTTCATCAGTACAAGAAGGGGTTACTTATCATAGCCTGCCTCTAACATAAGGGATAAGCTGTAGTCTGCTACTAACAAGATTCTATAATCAAGAACATGTGCAATATTTGTACTCAAACTTAGATGTAGTGTTTTCTTTTTTGCCTGTGATTGAGTTTCTGAACAAGTTAGCTAAAGAGCATAGCATAAAATTGGTTAGAGGTTTCTTTGAGCCGACACTAACATTTGGGACAGCTTATTTATGCACACCGCAATAATTTGACCTGCTTACTAACGCCTGTAGAGAAGAGCTTCTTAGATCACACTGATGATAGACGCAAGGCATTAAAGTAGAGGCTAGAAAAGGGGTTAGAAAAACGCACGCTTGCAAATGATTATGCTTACACCGCAATAAAGACACAGGGCAAATTAGCTATAGATGCATTACATGTAGGTAGGCTTTGTATACATAGGCCGAAATCTGAGCATGACACTTTATTTGTGGGAACGAGTGAATGCAGGCATGTGTTTTTGTTTCAGAGTAAATAGACGTTCATGTTAAATGGACAGGATCCAGCGATCCCTGGGATCTACTATATTTGTGGGCTTAATGCTTATTACCGTCTCCCTAAGGGATGGTATGGGACTTGTTATTTGGGAATAGTTTTCCCAAAGATCTACCAGATTGATGACTTAAAGCAAATTCCTAAAAATGTCTGAATTACAACATACTAGACAAAAGAGAGAGACAGCGGCTGCTGTCGTTGGTGACATATTTGGAGCCATAATTCCTTCAGTAGGGGTTATCTTAAACTCCATAAAGATTCAAAAGTTGTCTACTATTGTGGATAACATGCTGACAAACTTCACAGGGGCTATACTCCTGATGGATACTGAACTTGCTGCGGAAAGAGCTATGACTCTTCAAAACCGCCTTGCTTTAGACATTCTTTTAGCGAAGAGTCGCGGAGTCTGTAAGATGCTTAATGAGCGCCATTGTTGTGCGTTCATTCCTGATGATAGCAAAAAGATTAGAAGTATGCTTACTAACCTAACAAGAGATAGTGCAGATTTGAAGGACTTAAGGAACCTGGAGTTTGGGAGAAAGTTGGGAAAGGAATTACCAGAGTAGGGAATTGGTTTAGTAATATTTGGAATGGGGTTCTAGCAAAAATATTAGGGGGCCTATTAATTGTTCTAATTTGTTTATTGGGCTTATGGTTATCATGCAAAGTTAATGAAAGAATCAAGAGAAATTTGACAACATGAAGCAAAAGAAATGAAGAAAATGAAAGGGAGAAAATGTTTAATGAAATTTGGGAAAGTTCACACAAAGGACAGGATGTTGAAATGCGAGTTATGAAGAAAGTGAGAGGTTGAAAGGGAAAGGTTTGTGTGATGACAAAGGTCATCAGAGGAGGGACTGAGAGAGCGTAGCTTGTATAATTAATATTAACATGAAATGTTTATGAACTAATGTACCATAATGCTGCATAGAAACTGTATTCATATGTTTTGCTAAAACGTGCACTTGAAATGTGCCCACGGGGAGTGGCCACCAATGTATACGGGGACTAATGAAAATGACTAATGTTGATGAGTTATTACATTTAAAGATGGTTTTCCACCAATTATTAATGGTTATGTTACTAATGTTTGTTAATAAATCTTTTAGGCCTTAGTTAGCATGAGTCGAGGTCTAGCTGCCTGACTCTCATATTAAAATTGTTTTTTTAAATGTGCAGTGTGCTGACTTGCTAAAGGACATGAACTCTTGTTTTTTCTTCAAACTAGAAGCTGAATGTAACTATAGTAGATCCGTTCTCATGAAGTTCGTCTTGCTTGTAGAAATATTTTAGCTGAATGCAACAGTGTAGATTAATGTTAGGTACAAGGTCACCTAAACCGATACAGACAATGGAGCCACTGACCGAAGATGCGCAAAGAATTACAAAAGGATGAAATCATACCGGACATTCTACCTCTAAAGACGTCAATCATAAAGACCAATAAAAAACATGAGAACTGTTATGGGGTGACAAATTTGATGACCTAATGTAAAGTTAATTGGAGGGAGATAGTGGGGTGCAACCCCCTGTCCAATCAAAGTTTAGGGGAATGTACAACGAAAAGGGGATAAAAACCCTTGACACCAGGAAGTAAATCAGAACAGGAGGGATAGGAGAGAGACTAGGGGAAATGCTGATGCGAATTGCTATGATCCAGAAACTTTCTCACTTTGACTAGTGACTTGATAATTTTAGTTAGAACCATCCTTGTCCTTAGATTGCCCATTTACACTTTACCTCCTTACAAATGATTGTATCCATGCTTTGTTGAATAATGCCCAAATGATACTCTGCTAAGGATAACCTATGTTCACGCCTTGTTATGTTCTGATATTCGTGATTCTTGCTTTGATGAAATCTTATCAGAGTTGCCATATTGTGACTATGCTAATGTGTTTCTTGGTTATGAGACTAATAAACTTACTAATAGAATTGTAATCAATAGGGAATAAATATCACAAAAGCATACTAAACTGGTGTGGTTATTCATGACTGAAAGGTCATGGTGGTGTCTTGAGTTTAATTAAATGTCATTGACTAAGGTGAAATGCATTGTTGTAATAAATATTGATGACATTATTGACATATTGATTGACATGTTGATTAGCTATCTCGTCCTAAGGTGTCTTCAATCAGGGTCAAAAGATTCATTGGCCTAAAACGAGTCCCAAAGTGAGTAAATTGGTCATATAGGGATGCTTTAGCAGTTCCATGGCCAGTCTTCTCAGTCTTTGAGATGAACCGGTTTCTTTTGCTCAGCTGGCTAATATTGTTTTCCCTGGCTTCCCTGATAACGTCTCATTCCTCCAAAAATAGTTGCCACCGAAAGCTATTCCTGACAATTTCCTTGTTATTGTAACTGCAAACATTTCTGTCTATCACACCATAACGTGCTGTATGAGATCCTCGCGTCCCTCCACTTCATCATAGTCTGACCAACCTCTCAATATCCCCCGTTAGAACGAATGGATGAACAGGTAGTGTTGAGGAATCTCCTCTTTAATGCTCTGATACTGACACGTGGGACTGAGGTGTTGAAGGCGATGGTACTAGCTCAGTTCATGGATCATTGACTTTAACGGCATGTGCTACCAGTCTATGGTACAGTGGATGTGCTGACTGTCTGCTTTAGGTTGATACTACTGTTGTACTATGTGGGGTCACTGGAAATTCTAAGCTGCGCATAGATGTTGCCTATAAAAATGCCTATAAATGTTTTTTTTTTTTTTAAATGTTCCATCTCTCCTACGTCCCTCACTCCACAAAAACACTGCATCTCCCTGTTCACCTTATGCCTTGTCTTTTTTACTGCAGTGTATTTAACTGCCCCCTTCAAACTCATTTTGCCACTAGCACCGTCTAAAATATATACATCCTCAACCCCATTTTGCGAATCAACTGTACATCCCTTTTGGGGAGGAGCCAAAATGGCGGCCGGGACGGTCGCTTGATCCGAGCGCTCCGTCCCCGGCTCGGCTAAGTCATCCTGAAGGGCGCCCCTCGCAGCGTTGCTGCAGTAGCTGCGGCGGTGGCCCGATCGAGAGGGACCGGGGCACTTGCCGCGGACCGGGCGCGGCCCGCGAGGTGCGGCGGAGCTGAGGCCGGATCGCGGGGACTTGTGCCGGACGCTGAGACCGGTGAGTGGAGCTGCTTCGGCAGCTCCGGACGCGCCTTTGCTTCGCGCGGCCGGCCCCCGCACTCTTTATTCGCGGCCGTGTGTGTGGAAACAAAATGACCGCGCGAGCCAACGGGGACCCCCGCACTGCACCCCCGAGGCGCGCGCGGCTGGAGCTGGCCCGGGGGGGTGCAGAGACGCCATCTTGAATATCGCGGCGGCGAACCGCGAGGACACATAGCTAAAAAACAAAGAAAGGGCACTCCTGCCCAGAAACAAAGCACTTTGCAGCCAACAGCTCAGGAGGGAGCAGTGGCCTTTGGACAGGAGCCCGCATCTTGCAGCGAGGGGGGAAATCTGGGGGGACCAACTCGACCCACGCAGAGGGGACACTCCTGAACCACCAGCCAACCCTCCCGCTTGCTGCCCCAACATCATCGCGACCTACCTGCGCCCCCTGGGAAGGAGTCAAGCGCTTGAACCTTAAAAGAAAAAGTGCGCTAGACCAATAAGCGCTGCGGGCCTCTGTGGGCTCGGTCCGGACAGCCTACGCTGCACAGACGGCTGGAGCGTGCTGAGGGCGCCAGGGTCGCGCCGATGCCCCTGCGGTCGGCACTTGCTTAAATTGCCCTGCACTGTGTGGAATCTACTCGCGGTCTCTGACGTTCGCCCCACTCCTTGGCCCATTCCGGGCTACGCCGCCTGCCTCGGCCTTCAGTCACGTTCCCCCTTCCTCTGGGGAAACCTCCGGCACCAGGCTCCGCCGCCGCCTATGAGGGTGAGAGCGCTCTCCTCCAGCTGTTACGCTCCCCACACACATTGAGGCGCCCCGCGGATGGTCCCAAGGGGATTCAACGCCGGACCGTCGCGAAACCCAGCGGCCGCTGCAACTGTCAATGAACGTATGGCCACAGGCAATGAGCACCCATAAACAGGATTACGCCCTCCATTGGCACTGCTGGTCAACCCCACGCTCTCAACACCGTATGTGTAAGCCATATCGAGGACACTCAGCAAAAGTTTAACTCACTGAACTAAAAGTGCCAAATAGCGCGAAATCACTGCAGACTAGGAAGAGACCTCGGGACAGCCAAAATGTCCGCCAGAGCCAAATCAGCTAAGAATATGGACCGAAGCACCCATGGTTCAACACCTGCCGATCAACAATCTAACCCATCCCTACAGTCACTGGAAAACACGCTCATGTCGCATTCTGCTCAGTTTGAGAAAGTATTACAGGCGATCTTGGACACTAAGTCATCTCTAGAAAACAGAATTGACGCAGTTACACAAGACTTGGGGGGTCATTCTGACCATGGCGGTAATTACCGCCATGGCGGAGGTCGGCGGTAGCACCGCCAACAGGCTGGCGGTGCACCGCTGGGCATTCTGACCGCGGCGGTTCAGCCGCGGCCAGAAACGGAAAGTCGGCGGTGTACCGCCGACTTTCCGCTGCCCGTCTGAATCCGCCATGGGGATTCTGACACCCCCTACCGCCATCCTGTTCATGGCGGCTCTCCCGCCATGAACAGGATGGCGGTAGGGGGTGCCGCGGGGCCCCTGAGGGCCCCAAAAGGTATTTCAGTGTCTGCCCAGCAGACACTGAAATACGCGACGGGTGCAACTGCACCCGTCGCACCTTCCCACTCCGCCGGCACAATTCTGAGCCGGCATCCTAGTGGGAAGGTTGATTTGCCCTGGGCTGGTGGGCGGTCTTTTGGCGGCCGCCCGCCAGCCCAGGGCAAATGTCAGAATCACCGCCGCGGTCTTTCGACCGCGGTGCGGTGTTCTGACGGCGGTACCTTGGCGGACGGCCTCCGCCGTCCGCCAAGGTCAGAATGACCCCCTTGAACCTCCTACGAGTGGACCATCGAAGTCTAGCTGAAAGAGTGAAAACAGCTGAAGCTGAAATATCTGACTTAACCCCAATGGCGCAAGGAAATCAAAAACAGATCCAGCGCATGGACGCGGAGTTGAAGGTACTCTGGAGGAGATCGGAGGAAATGGAGAGCAGGGCGCGCCGCAACAACGTGAGGTTTCTGGGCTTTCCAGAGAGTATGCGACAACAGGAATCGGAAATCCCCCAGGAACAATGGCTAATCAAGGAGGTGTTAAATGGGGCTCCATCCAAGTTTTTTTCAGTTGAAAGGGCTTACAGAATCCCGGGTAGACCCCCGGCCCCAGGCCAGCCCCCTAGACCACTGATCGCTAGATTCCTGAACTATAGAGACCGGGATGCAATATTGCAACAATTCCGCAGCAAAGGCCCATTTAAGTATGAAGACTCGACTATTAATGCATATCCAGACTTCACACAGGAGGTGCAGAACCAACGCAACTCTTTCGTCAAAATTAAACAACGCCTACGAGAACACAACATAAAATATGCCTTGCTCTTTCCTGCGAAACTAAGGGTAGTAGCGGAGGACCGCACCCACATATTCACAAACCCCGAGGATGCTTGGACATGGCTACATGCCAAGGGCCTAGCTCACCCTCGGGAAGACTCGGAAGGAGATGAGAAATGGCAAACTCCTGCTGCTGCAAAAAAGCGATCCAAAAGACGAACCAGGGGCCAGCCTAATGACTGGCAGGTAGCAGAAGAAAGAGCAAAAGTGCTGAAGGAGACGCCTCTACACATGCAAAGCAACTGTGCAATTGCTAGGAAACCCCCAGAGCTGGGATCGGACTCAGACACAGCCAGTTCCACATCTACAATAATAGGAGAACTAGATGGGCCAAAGGTCACCCCCAGATCCGCTGACGAACTTTAAGCTACATACATCCACCCTGAGAGGCCGCTAGTGATTATGCTTGAAACCTGAAAACTTCAAGAGACGCTGTGGCGCCGGCGAGGCGTGGGGACAATGCGCCTCCAATAATGTGTATCTTTGATATAAATACTAAGCCAGGTTAAAGGGGCCACCTGCGTGTGGACCGTGGTTGGCGGAGCAGCGTCGGAGGGAATAATCTGACGTTTCGAGGGGCACCCAATGGTATTAGCAGACTAAGGGGGTCATTCTGATCATGGCGGTAATTACCGCCATGGCGGAGGTCGGCGGTAGCACCGCCAACAGGCTGGCGGTGCACCGCTGGGCATTCTGACCGCGGCGGTTCAGCCGCGGCCAGAAACGGAAAGTCGGCGGTGTACCGCCGACTTTCCGCTGCCCGTCTGAATCCTCTGCCATGGGGATTCTGACACCCCCTACCGCCATCCTGTTCATGGCGGCTCTCCCGCCATGAACAGGATGGCGGTAGGGGGTGCAGCGGGGCCCCCGTAAGAGGGCCCCAAAAAGTATTTCAGTGTCTGGCCAGCAGACACTGAAATACGCGACGGGTGCAACTGCACCCGTCGCACCTTCCCACTCCGCCGGCTCAATTCTGAGCCGGCATCCTAGTGGGAAGGTTGATTTGCCCTGGGCTGGCGGGCGGTCTTTTGGCGGCCGCCCGCCAGCCCAGGGCAAATGTCAGAATCACCGCCGCGGTCTTTCGACCGCGGTGCGGTGTTCTGACGGCGGTACCGTGGCGGACGGCAAGGTCAGAATGACCCCCTAAGTCTGCGGAAAGATGTGAGCCCCTCATAAGAGCCACATCTAGATGATATGAGTATCCCACTATGCAAATCCAACCGGATATGGGTTATCACACGTGTTGTTAAGTTTAGTAGTTTCACAATAGTTGGAAGTAGTAACGGGGATTCAATAAGGGGAGTTGGGGTTAATAGTCTAGTAGAAACACATGTACCGGAACCACTTAAAGCACAAAATGAACAGCTGCACCCGCCATATTTAAATACCAGCTACAGAAAGGCAGTGACCAGGTGGGCCAACTATAGAACCCAGATCCTTAACGCAGAAACATACCCCCAAAGCCCCAAATGATGCCTTCAAGCAACAATACCAAAAACCAGTATATTATAGTAACTTGGAATATTAAGGGCCTGGGGGCACTGAGTAAACGGGCTAGAGTGCACGCTCGACTCAAACGACTAGGAGTGCACATTGCCATTCTACAAGAGACACACATGTTAGAGGGGGACTTACGTGATTTGCGCACAAAATGGGGAGGCCTGCTGATAGGCACAACGTACTCGGCCTTCGCAAGGGGAGTGTTGGTCTGGATAGCGGCGGGAGTCCCATTTCTCTTGTCGGCACACAGGATAGATCAAGGGGGGAGATATGTGGTGGTGGAGGGCAGACTAGACGGCAGACAAATAGCAGTGATCGGCATATACGCCCCAAATAGTGTCATTACGGGTTTTCTCACTACCCTCACTCCAACACTACTGTCCCACCCCATGACCCTAGCCCTCTGGGGTGGCGACTTCAATAGTACCCCATCTGCAGGACTGGATAGAACTAGTGCCTCTACCAGCTCACTAACCAACAGGAAACCCACAAGTCCCCTGCAAGACTGGGCAAGCGTTATGAGGCTTTACGACATATGGCGACTAGGCCACCCAGAACAAAGAGAATATTCATTTTACTCAGCACCACACAACACCCACACTAGAATAGACATAATATGGGGCACTCGCGAAATAGGGGCATTGGTTAGCGAATCGGAATACCTAGCAAAGACACTGTCGGATCATGCGCCATTGAGAGTAACACTGAATTGGGGAAGAACACGTCAGGCAGTCCCCACCTGGAGGTTCCAGGCGGAGGCATTACAGGACCAAGCATTTGCTGAATCACTGAAAGAATCTATAAGCCAGTACTGGGATATAAATGCCATGTCCGCAGCAACTCGGGCAATAGAGTGGGACGCCCACAAAGTAGTAGCACGCGGAGTATGCATATCCACCACGTGGGGAGTGAGACGCTCTTTACAGGCAGAGATTGGCAAACTAGAGAAAGAACTCAGGGCAGCGGAAATAGCGGTAGCACTAGGGGAAATTTCCAATATTGTCCTAAAAGAAAAACGCTCAAAATATAATGACCGCAGATAGCAGACTCCGCTGCCATGACTACAACTATTACTTAACCAGGTTGCAAACGGAAGGGGATAGATCAAGCACAATGTTAGCATGGCTGCTCCACGAAGACAGACAGCAAACTCCAATAGGTGCCATCCGAGTGGGCGCACAGGATATGGCTACCACACAAGTAGAAATAAACGAGACATTTAGGAAATACTACTCAAACCTATACACCAAACGTACCTCATGCACTGCTACACAACTCAAGGCTTTTCTCGCTGATTCTCTCCTGCCCCAACTACCACAAACAGATAGAGATATAATCGAAACCCCCATGACAATGGATGAAATAGAATTAGCCCTTGCACAGCTGCCCAGGAATAAAGCGCCTGGGGCAGACGGCCTCCCTTCGGAATATTATAAAGCCCACTTATCCTGCCTGAAACCCCACCTGCTGGGAGTGTTCACAGAAGCGTGGACTAACGGTAGCTTGCCCTTATCCCAAAGGGAAGCTATGATTGTGGTACTCCCTAAACAGGGCCAGGACCCCACAGATGTCAAATCCTATAGACCACTATCGCTTCTAAACACAGATTGCAAAATATTAGGCAAAATATTAGCTAACAGATTGGCTCCCCTCATGCACTTACTTGTACATGCAGACCAAAACGGCTTCATCCCTAGGCGCAACACCTTCCTAAATATTCGCAGACTACTGAGCATAATGGGGGACACTCCCCGTGACGCACAAGAGGAAATGGATATTGAAAAGGCCTTTGACACGCTTGAGTGGGATTACCTACTGGCCACAATGGCTCGCATGGGAATAGGCCCCAATTATATTCGCTGGGTCCGGACACTGTATTCCAATCCAAGCGCGAGGGTGAGGACGGGCGGGGTGATCTCTGACAGCTTCTCGATCTCCTGGGGCACACGGCAGGGCTGCCCCCTATCCCCGCTATTGTTTGCCATAGCAATGGAACCGCTAGCGGCAAGAATACGTCTCATGGAACATGAATGGGGAATAATCAGGAGCGGGCTACATCACACGATTTCACTATACGCAGATGATGCCTTAATATACATCAGGAACGGTCGTGCAGTTATTCCCTCAGTAATATCCTTACTGGCTGAGTTTGGAGACCTGTCAGGCCTTGTGGTGAATTGGGAAAAGTCCTGTGCGTTTCCCCTGATAAAGAGGGCACCCAATAATCAGGATGCCCCTCAGATAGGGCGCCTTAAGTGGTGTCCGGCTACATTTAAATATCTTGGGATAAACATATACCACGACACAGAAGATCTAAGAGATGGGAATCTGGGGAGGGCGCTAACCTCCATAAAAGGCTCATTACAGTTCTGGAACAAGCTCCCGCTCTCGCCGCCTGGTAAGGTGGTGATCGCCAACATGCTGATCCTACCTAGGCTGCTATATTATTTTGCGGCCTTACCTATAACTATTCCCAAAAGCTTCTTTATCAATTTAAACACAGCTTTGCTGCAGCTCATCTGGGGCGGAGGCAGAGCACGGGTGGCTCTAATCACGCTGCAACAACCGGTGGACAATGGCGGCCTGGGAGCCCCTAACTTTGAACGATACTATGCAGCTGCACAACTTCAGTGGGTCCACAATTGGATCCACAGACCAGAACATGCAGAATCCACGTGCCTGGAGCCCCGGCTGAAGGGGACCCCCCTGATAAGATGGCTGACATCGAAGTTCCCCAAGACAGAACAGGTCAACCCACTGCTTGCAGTTGCGCACGCGTGCTGGGCTAAATTTGTGCAAAAAGGAGAGGATAAGCTTCCTTACTCCCCACACATACCACTGAATTATCTATTGGCGGGGACCGCAGCCGGAATGCGAGCTGTGCGGGCGTGGAGTGAAGCAGGAGTACAGACAGTAGGAGATTGCTTTGAAGATGGCAAGCTAATGTCATTCGAGGCTCTCCAGGCCCTCACGGAGATAAGCCCCGGCCAGTTCCTGACATACCACGCTATATGCCACGAAATTAGAAAAATATGGGGGGCAGGTGTCTCGGAACCGGCGGTCTCCCCTGTGGTTCACCACCTCTTTCAACATAATGACCAAATAAAAATAATATCCAGCCTTTACAGAACTCTCAATAAAGCTCCCGAGCCACAGGCGGGGAAGGCCTGGATGAGATGGAACGCTGTACTCCCCGCCCCGATCACACAAGTGGACTGGCCAAAAGCCTTGTCCCACGCCCGCGGCGTGTCAAGGAATCCCAGATTTAGGTACACCCAATTCAATTTCACGCATCAAACATATCTATCCCCAGCCAGGATAAAGCGAATGTTCCCCAACTCTGAGCCAGTATGCCCTAGATGCAAAACACCGTCAGCACCCTTCTATCACATGGTATGGGACTGCCCCAATATACAAACTGCCTGGGCGGAGGTGGTAGGTGAGATGTCCGAGTTAACGGGGCTCTCGTTGACAGCAGATCCCGGATCCTGCCTATTGGGTCTGAGAAAAAGACCAAAAAAACAAAGACACCTGCACAAGTTTGTAGACTTAGCCTACTTAATGTACAAAAGATTAATAGCGATACACTGGAAAGCCCCCAAAGCTCCCGATCGTAAATCTTGGCATACTCTAATATTACGTTGGGCTCGCACTGAATATCAGGTACTCAAAAGAATGGTGCATGAGGGGCGACAACACACAGGGTGCACCACCTGGGAAAATCTGGTAACCAAATTGGAGGCCAAAAATGACGAGATGCCCCCATGAACCAGGGAACACATACCTGCAATAATTGCAATATAAATCTCTCTGCTTCCCCCATCACAGAGACACAACCCGCCGGGCGCCCAGACACTACAGTGCATACACCTCGCCCCCTACCTCCTCATGTAGTAACAACCCACCAGCTCCCCAACACAAGATTACCAACGACATATGGGGCGCAGCATCACCCGGGTAGGCATCCGTGCTCACTATTCTGCCTGGAGCCCCCATTAGGCGGCCAGGAAACTTTTGCTCAGGAAAACAGGGCCCACACTGGTCACGCACGAACACCTTAAAAGATAGATAACAAAGGATAAACTCATGGCAAGTGCAGCTATAAAGGATACGGCTGAACTGGAAGTGTTCCGTGTTGTGTTTTTTGGGGGGGGGTTTACGATTGTTAAATGGTTTTGATATTAGATAATGCTCTGAGTGATCCTGTCGTTGAAAATTGAACGGTTTGTATTGCATATCTGAAACATAAAATCAATAAAAATATTTAAAAAAAAAAAAAAAAAAAAAAGAACTGTACATCCCTTTTCATTTCATTCAACAGTCCCAAATCGGACAACATTTTCCCCCATATGTACGATCAGTATATCTGAGCACAGTCTTAAATTTACCAAATTTGATAAGCATGGCATCAATTGTCTCCACATTATTCCCCTTCTGCCCCACCATTCAATTTAATTATTCATCAGAACAAAAGCTAAATTCTTTCCAAAAGAATGCTTCTCTGCTTGTTTCGCCACCCATCTAATGAAAGAATGGCCCACAATCCATATTGAAAGGATCAACTTCCTGGGTCCTGCTACACAACCTAAAATAAAAATAAATGTGTAATCCAAGAACATTCAGCTTCTTCCAGCTGCTTCAGGTAATGTAAGTAACAGTCAGGTTACCATCTACATCTGATGCTGCACCTATTCTAAAGGAATGTGTGCCAGAGTCTCTGGGATTCTCCCCCATGTCAGTTAAAACTTTCCTCATGACCCCAAGCATCTGAGACACCAATACACTTTTTAAGTTCGCATGACAGAAAAACCCATCCGAATTGTGCATCCCCGCTGCTCTGAACTTCTGCCAAGCCCCAACCGGGCACATTGAATCTCCTGATGTATTAAAGATAACCCTAGCCCTCTTTCCTCTTTTATCAGTTTTGTCTCTTTTCAGGTACAACCTCAACTTACCATCTGACCATTCAACATCGTTCATCTTCAGACAACCTTCTTTTTCTCTACTTAACAATTCTGAAACTCTGGATGCCCTAAAAAATAACCCTAGCATGCATTACCTAAGCAATACAGATTCAAACTTAGAAAAACAAACCTTACTGAGGCCCTTAAGCAACTGCACCAACCTCTTCATTGTCACTGGCTCTCATTGAGTACCAACTATCCCACCCATGCAACAATCATTTACCCATCTCTTCTGCTGTGGGTTAATATCTACAGAAAACCTTTCCATAAAAATGTATGCCAGCCAATTGAACTGCAATTGTTGCGGCTTCAATTCCTCTGTCTATGTTATTCATGATGAAGAGCACCAAATCATTACTTCTGACCTCCAAACTCCCCTTCCTTCATGTGCCACTGTTCAGAAATTCTTCCCATGTCTGCCTGTTTGACGCTCTGGTGCTTGCTACAATAGAGTTTGCTACCAGTTCCAAAATTTTCAGTCTCCTAGTTCTCATATTTCCATTGGTAGGTTTGGTCTTTCTCAAATCTGCTCAGGGCAGCAAACCACGGAATCTCTACCACTGTGAACTAGACAAGGCATCTGCAATGTTATTGTCCAAAACTGGCACGTGTTTGGCTGTAAACTCTATGTTAAACATTAAAAACCCTTGAAAGAAGCACTGCAACAACCTCAAAAGACATTTATCCTTTACTTCCTGAGCATTCACCAGATCTACCACAGTTCTGTTGTCAACATGAAATGTCACTGTTTTATTGGCTAAAGCTTTCTCCCACACTGCAATTGCAACCAGCAATGGGAGAAAGTTAAAGAAGGTGATATTTCTACCATCCCTCATCCATCTGGATAGCCATCTTTCTGAGCACCATCTTTTATCCCAAAACAATCTTAAACCATCTGAAGAAATGTAATCATCTGCACAAAAGCACCATCCAGAGACCACTTTGTCATTCCATTGAAAGCTTTCAAGAACATAAGCCAAACTTCCAGATCTGCACAAAGTGTCACTGAAATCCTTACCCTGTGGTGTGCTAATTTTGCCCCTGACATAGCAAAACCAAGGCGACGACAAAATGCCATTCTTGATCTCACAACAGGGCATGAAAAATGTAGATGATCTGACACCCTCTGTACATGTGTCAGCTGAAGCTTTGCCACTAAAATCGCTTCTTCCCAAAAAGATACTATCACTTTGATCGTATTCTGTGGCACTCTAGCCTTCATAATCACAGTATCCAGCTCAATGCCTAGAAAAAAAACGGAATTTACTAGGGTCTTCAGGTTTTTCCTGTGCCAACGGAACCCTTACCTCTTTTGCCATGCTCTAAAACACTTCTAACGCTTTGTTACATTCAGTTGTACCATCACCACTGATGAATAGGAAGTGATCCAAATGAGTTACCAACTTGTGACCTGAACATGAAGCACCTTTGTAGAAACATGCTAAATGTCTCAAACAGCCTACAAGAAATTGCGCAGCTTTTGGATAAAACATTATCCACATTAAGCTGATTGTCAAATTTTAGACCCAACATAGAGAAATCTAAGGTATGAACTAAAAGCAGGCAGAAGGCAGATTTGATATCGTATCATGCCAGTTCTAAAATTGTCTCACATCTTCTCACCAAAGCCATGGCCATATCTACAGAAGCAAAATGTATTGCTGTATCCTCTTGTGCAATTAAGTCATTCAAAGACAAACCTTCAGACCAAGAAAGATGATACATCATCCTATATTTATCTTTGGTTTTCTTTGGCACTATAGCTGAGGGGGACACTATAAAATCTGGTAGTGGTCAAAATGTAAATGGGCCTGCCGTCGTCACTTCAGCTACCTCTTTAAGCAGTTTTTTATCTTTATCTCACAACCTTTAGCTGCTCTTCAGCAGATTTCAAATTCTCCCTGAACCTTTTCTGTCTGGGACCCTGTTACCCTAAACAAAAACCTTCTTGAAACCCCCATTCCAAAACCAAGGCAAACAATGCTCAAACACCACAATAGTGTCTATTAAAACTGCAAATGTGATACTAAATATAAGGTGAGGGTGAGTTATATTCACTCATACACATCACCCACCAGAGAGTGAGTCCTCCATATATCAAATGCAAAAAAGGAAGCTGGGGGTATATAACCCCAATATCAAGGCGTGTAAGGACACTGCAATGTAGTAGGATGACCTTACTCGAAGGCACGCTTCCACTGGCATGGGGAACTGTAATGATAAGATGCTTACATTAAATACAGACAAGGGGCCAATATATAATATAAGGCTCTCATACAGCTAGTGTATACTCTCTCAATGGGAAATTAGTGGTTGCTGTCAGGTAATAGAACGAGATTCATTACGAGACACTGGTCACAAACACCAATCTCCCTGTTGCATCTTTCTCCTTTGGGCTCAAGAGTACCTTCCTTGGGCAGTACCATGCTCTTTTCATGGACCTGGTCATTAATTTTCATGGATACCCTCTGGATAGGAGTTTGGTTTGAATGTTTCTGCCTTTCTGAAAAAGTCTTCCTTGACAAAACAATTACTTCTGATTCTCAGTCAGCAATTGAGAATCTGGGAGGGAATCCCGTAGCACTCTGGGATAGTGACTGGAGTATGGTAACAATGTGTTTCTTTCAGTAGTTTTGTTTTCATATTACTTTGATTACGTTTTAGTTACACAACCAAACCATATCTCAACTGTCCCTCTCCAACCCCATTGATGAGCAGGAGCTAATCACAGCATTTCCGCCTTGCAGCGAATCACCTAGTGTTTCAAGACAGTACAAACATTACTATAACTTCAGTATAGATGTCAACCTTGCTCCATTTACGACACCATAACACATGATCACCCTTCCATAGACCTGTCAGTTCGTTTCTCTTCTTTATCCTCCATTTCCTGCTGTAAGCGAACCTCCGCCACATCCCACACCCTCCTGCCTCCTTGTCCTGTGCCAGTATAAACCACTCTATGCTACACTCCGCATTCGGCACATACTCGCTTCCCAAATTCCCACAGCCACTGTTTACGTGTAGGCAGGTGGGTCATTATCCATCGTACAGCTATCGTTCTTTGCCACAGCTAATCCCAGTTCCAGTATTTATTTTGTGTGGTTAGCCTGTTTTAATAAGACCACCAGACAGAGTTGGATTGTTGGCCTCTGCAGTAAGTTTGTCGATTCCTCAAGCACCTTTATTGCTTCCTTCCATAATCCCCTCACTCAGCACATATGTATGTAGGTTTGTACTGATATCTTGCCTTTGGGGCTATATTCGGACTTAGAGGAGTCATGCCTATGCAGCCAGCATGGTGTGACATAATCTCTATGTACTCATCAATAGTGTATCAGCCTTCTCAATTACTCACTATGGATAACCATTCACGATACCATATTCCATCCCCTACATCAGTGGTTCCCAACCTTTTGACTTCTGTGGACCCCCACTTTATCTTTACTGAAACCCAGGGACCCCCTATTGAGTCATTAATGAAAGCTGGGGCCCTAATATGTCAAAATTATTTAATTTTCTAAGCAGTCGTGGACCCACTGAGGAGGGTTTGTGGACCCCCAGGAGTCCCCGAACCACAGGTTGGGAACCACTGCCCTACATCATTCTCCCATTGCAATTTCAATACCCCCATGTGGGAAGCTGTTTGTGGTAATAACAGTGCATATAATCGGGTAATCGATTTACCTTCTCCTCCCATTTCTGGTAAAGCCTGGTTTAGTATGTGAGTATCTGGTTCCTGAGGAAACCCCACCCAAGCCTTATGAATCACACCTGCTAGGCCTGCATAGGCCGAAAACAGCTCCATGCCATCTCCAATCTTTTACAGAAGGTTGCATACCCCACCATGTGGCCATCCTCTTGTAGGTCCCCCAGGGTCTGCGGGTCAGCCACTCCCTCTCTGCATCGCAGGAAAAGGGGTGACATGGGGCTAATCCCTGTGTACCATGGAATCAGCTGTTGCATGTAGACATACTCATCTACCTCTCTCTGAGAGGCTTGTCCCTATATATCTAAGAAGGTCCTGACCTGTAACAACAGCAGTGTCCTCTTCTTCCTTTGAATAAGAGGCAATACCAGGATTTTACGCACTTTCATCAATCGGTTCAGGAGTACCATCACCGGATCAGCATCCCTGTCCTGGAACCAGAGCCTATAACCCTCTTCCATCCCACTGCAATTTCAGGACCTCCAAACTGATATGCACTCTCCCCTTGCCTCAGTAAAGAAATAGCAGTAGCATGCATCCGGTATTCGCATGGGCATATGCTCCAGCACATATAATATTCTGGGTATCACAATCAT
This sequence comes from Pleurodeles waltl, assembly GCF_031143425.1. Lineage (NCBI taxonomy): Eukaryota > Metazoa > Chordata > Amphibia > Caudata > Salamandridae > Pleurodeles > Pleurodeles waltl. Next base: position 653,232,204 of record NC_090440.1, on the reverse strand, counting down.
TTTACTCCACGCAATGTGTCCCATTAAATACATCAGAAACTTCAACCACCTACGGACACTCCTCTCCAAGGAATCAAGCATGGTACCCACATTTGAGTCATAGACCTCCATCAAATCCGAGCTCAGGCATATGCCTAAGTAATTAATTGGCGCTGTTTGAATTCTTACGTTGGGTAGGACAAATATCAGAAGTGAGTGGAGACAGCCTTGTCGGGTTCCCCTCTCGATCTGCCAACTGCCTGACACTCTATTGCCTACTTTAACCCTTGCTCTGCTTCCAGTGTACTAGAGGTGTACCCATTTTAAGTAATCTGTGCCCAGATCATATTGTCGTAACACTTGTTCCATGAACACCCAATTGATAGTGTCAAAAGCTTTCTGGGGGTCCAAACTCGCCAAGGCTCTTCCCCCTTCTTAATCTGTTCCATTATCAGAAATGCTTTCCTAATGTTGGTACTAGTGGTGCGGTCCCCCCATAAACCTTGCCTGGTCCGAATGTATAATTTCCTCTGCTACTTTAGCTAAGTTATGGGCCAGTATCTTCCCCAGAATCTTAGCATCAACATTGATCAGTAATAAGGGTATATATGATTGGCAACCAATTGGATCCCTACCTGTTTGAGATAGGACCACTATGCATGCCTCCCTCATGAACACCGACAACACCCCATAATTGCATGCCTCCCTGTTCATGGCTAGGAGTGGTGCACATAAGATATCTGCACTTTCCTGATATAACTCCACTGATAAACCGTCATTCCCAGGGGCTTTCCCTGTGTTCATTTGTTTTATGGCCCATCTGTTGTCAGTCTCATCTATCTGGGCATTCAGTGTTTCTTTTTCCGCTCCATCTACCAGAGGTGGATAAGCCTCATCCAAAATCTTTTATGCCCGCCATGTCACTATGGCCTTGTTGCGCATACAGCATGGAGTAAAACTCTGTGAAACATTGCAGGATATCTTTCTGAACAGTGAGAGTAGTGACATCTGCATCTTTTATTGCCACTAACGCGTTCCCTCCTTTCTCCCAGTTAACCAACCATGTGAGTAGTCTGCCCGATGTGTCCCTTGTTCATGTTCAACTTCTGTGTATGTTTCAAAGTCATGTTTCCCTAGGGTGTCCCAAGACTCCTCCAGCTCGCTTTGTAAACTGTTTCTGTCTTCCCATATGGCTTCAGTGTGCAAGGGCCTGCCTATCTATGTCACCTACCTGGCGCTACAGTTTTGTCACTGTGTGTCAATGATGTACAAACCCCATTATTGGCAGCCATACATTTCCACCTTATGGTCACCTTGATTGCCTCCCAGAGTGCTCCGGGGGAGGTAACTGATCCCATAATGAGGGCAAAGAATTCCCAGAATGTGCCTCTGATTTCCTCCCAGTATGCCTGGTCCTAGAGTGCCCAGGACTGAAAGCGCACTGCGGTACTGGGGCTGCATATGCACATCTCCTCAGCTCTGCCACCAAGGGAGCATGATCTGATAAGGTGCAGTCTAGGTATCGGATCTCCAAAAAGTCCGCCACCTGTTCTGGGTGTATCAGTAAGTAATCAATCCTAGAAAATGTGCCATCGGTGTGCAAGTAAAAGAAGTATCCCCTTGTGTGTCTGTGTTTCGCCCTGCATAGTTCTAGTAAATTTAGAGTATCTATGTCTGCCAATAGTGTCCATGAGGCCCTGCCCAGCAGCATACTCGCTAGCCTGGAGGTAACTAGTTCTTTATCCAAGAAAAAAATTGTAATACCCCATCCACGCCACATTGTAATATGCGTAGGGTTGTATCAGACTCACCACCCCTTCAAAGAAATCTGGTGTGTCAATGTTGGGTGCATATGTGTTCAGCAGTATCGTGGGCATGCCTCCAATCTGCCCCACCATCCCAATGTAGCAGCTATCAGATGCTTTTAGTTCAGTATCCATTACACTGTGCCCATTGTAGGAAGCTGGCCTGGTGTGTGTTGAGCACCTATGGTGTTATCACCTTATACCAGGTTTTCTCCTATTAGTGAAGTGTAGGCAGTGTCTAGGAAACCAGGGCTCTCGAGAGGTAGCTGTGGATGAGCAGCCAAGACTTAAATAGGAGACATGCAAAGCTTATGCAATACCACTATAGTCACAGAGCACTTTCACACATGAAAGAACCACACAGTGTTACAAAAATAAAGGTACTTTATTATGGTAACACAAATACTAGAATATTCAATAGGCAGTCCCCCAACTGGAGGTAAGTAAACACACTATTACATACACATTAGCAATCAGTAAAGAGCATAGAAAGCAATGAACATTGGCAAAAGTATAGGTAAACCATATACGAAGAAAGTGGAATGTGAAAAGCCGTTCCCCACCCGAGGATGTGGAATCAGTAGAAGGGAGCCGGAGGAACTAGGAACCCCAAAAGGTGAGTACCAGAGTGACCCCCAGCGACCAGGAGAGCAGAGGTAAGTACCTGGTTCTCCTCAAAACCAACAAAAGGACTTTGGAAAAGCATTATGCAAGACCCAACCACGACTGGAAGAAACCAAAGGTGGACCCTGACAGAAGAGGACCTGCAAAGGAAGGGCACCAAGCCCAGTTCATGTTGGAGTGTCCGACTGTGGCAGGAGCCACTACCCACCCTTCTGTGGATGCAGGACCAGGTTGAGGGTGGACAAAGAAGGCCAGCAGTGCAGCGCCGGAGATGAAGAGAAGTCCCAGAAGTGATGCAAGTGGTGTCCCATGTCAGCAGTCGAGATGCAGTTGGTTAGCGGTGCTGGAAAATCACCAACAAGCCTTGGAAAATACAAGAGACAGAGAAGAAGTTTTTCAAGGCGGAAGAGGACCTGCAAGGTCCAGGGGACTCGGCCCACGGAGGGGAGTCTGGGGTGAACCTCAGCAGTCGGGAGAGTCACAAGAAGAGGAGGCAGCCCCCACAGGCAACCCACTGGCAGTAGGCACAGCAGTCGCAGTGAGGCACCCAGCACACCTGAAGAGAAGTCCCACGTCGCTGGAGCAGCAGGACGGAGACTGTGCTTTGCAGGAAGAAGTGCTGGGGGCCGGGGCTACACAGAGCCTGAAAATCCCTTGGAGGAGGAACAAACAAGCCTTGGTAGCTGCAAGAGCCACAGTGTACAGGGGTACTGTCCTGCAAGGGGAGGCAAGGGATTACCGTCTCCCAAGTTTGAGAGCTGTTAGAGAGGACCAAGGGGACCACTCCAGACTACCACCTGCGATGCAGGATTGATGCAGTTCTGGAGGAGAGCAGATCCATGCAGCCAGTCGTTGTTGTAGTTGGTGCCTGAAGATGCAGGGGAGAGACTCCTTCACTCCAAGGGAGATTCCTTCTTACTTCTTGTACAGGCTGAAGACTCGCCACCCTACGAGGATGCACAGTTGGGGAAATGTTGCAGTTGCTGGAAGAAGCCGGAGAAACAATGTTGCAGAGCTGAGTCGTCGCTGAAGTTGCAGATTAACGGTTCCTGGAGGGGCCAGTTGCAGTCCCAGTGGCCAGAAGAGGAAGTAAACATTGCAGAGGAGTCCTGATGGAAGCTTGCACATCAAATTTGAGGACCCACCCAAGAGGGAGACCCTAACTAGCCCAGAAAGGGGATTGGTCACATAGCAGGGCGACCACCTATTGGGAGGGGGCTGTGGCGTCACCTACCTGACCTAGCCACTCAGATGCTCCCAGGGGCCTCTGCCCACATTGGATTCAAGATGGCAGAATCAAGTGGCCACCTGGAGGAGCTGCTCTGGACACCACTCCTGGGGTGGTGATGGACAGGGGAGTGGTCACTCCCCTCTCCTTTGTCCAGTTCCATGCCAGTGCAGGTACAGGGGGTCCCTGGACTGGTACAAACTAGTTTATGCAAGTAGGGCACCAAATGCACCCTTCAAAGCATTGCGGTGGCTTGGGGAGGCTACCCTTCCCAAGCCATGCAAAACCTGTTTCCAAGGGGAGAGGGTGATGCCTCCCTCTCCTGCAGGAAATTCTTTGTTCTGCCTTCCTCTGCCTGAGCTGGTCAAGCAGCAGGAGGGCTAAAACCTGTCTGTGGGGTGGCAGCAGCGCAGGTTGTCAGGAAAACCCCAGAAGACTGGTAGGAGCAATACTGGGGGTCCCCTAAGGAGCCCCCAGAGTGCATGGAATCATGCAACCAATACTAACAACAGTATTGTGGTATGATTCTGACATGTTTGATACCAAACATGCCCAGTTTCGGAGTTACCATTATGTGGTTGGACACAGGAAATTACCTGTGTCCAGCACACGGCTAAAATGGCTTCCCCGCACTTACAAAGTCCAGTGCAATGCAGCTGGAGTTCATATGGGCGCCTCTGCTCAGGTAGGGGTGCCCTTACACACAGGTACATGCACCCTGCCCCCTGGGCTAGGAGGGCCTACCATAGGGGTGACTTACAGTGACCTAGTGCAGTGAACTATAGTGAAAGGGGGCATGCACCTTTTCACACAGGCTGCAATGACAGGCATGCAGACACATTTTGCATGGGCTCCCATGGGTGGCACAATATATGCTTCAGCACATGGGGAACCCCTGGTACCCAATGCCCTGGGTACCTAAGTACCAAATACTAGGGAATTATATGGGGTCACCAGTATGCTAATTGTGGGGTGTACAAAGTCCTAAGTAACCAAATATAGAGGGAGAGAGCATAATCACTGGGGTCCTGTTTAGCAGGATCCCAGTGAAAACAGTCAAAGCATACTAACAGCAGACAAAAGGTAGGGTAACCATGCCAAAAAAAGGGTACTTTCCTAAACCCATATACTGTCTTAACCATCAAATCAGTATGTCTCCAACTGTGTGTGCTCCTTCTCTCTAGTTCAAGAACGTTAACCTCCACCCTCCCCTCTCCCGTGTGGCCTCCCCCTACCTGGCCATTACCAGTAACACATATATTGTCTGTCCCTCCCTCCCTAACATCGTAAACATATTTCCCTGTTACAGCTCGTTGCTCACTAGGTTCTCTGGTGTGGGGTGCCCCAGGAACGGCGACTTCATTGAATACACACATAGCAAGGAGCAATAATATACTTAAATCTCGTCCCCATCATCCGATACGCGTAGTATGCTCAAATAACTGTACTGTACCACCCGGCTATAACAGTACTAATGTTGGCAGTCCACCCCTTCCATCAGCAGAAACACATATTTGAGCTTGTATTAAATGTCTCTGTAGTTCAAGTAGTGACGCTCAATGGCACATATATCACATTTCCCACCAAATTGGTTAATGAATCTTGAGAAACTACATGGCTTCTTCAGCCTCATCAAAGAAGTGCCTTTTCCCCTTTAAGTCCACTCTGAGATGTGCTGGTGGCAATAAAGTGTAGGCAAGTTGTTTATATCTGTTTCCTCTTCACCTCCATGGATGATCTGCGACTCGTTTGGGTTTCCAAACAATTATCTGGGTAGAAGTAAATACAGTTCTGTAGGAAGTTGGCTCTGTATGCACTATTTCAAAGTAAGGAATAGTATGCACAGAGTCCAAAGGTTCCCCTTAGAGGTAAGATAGTGGCAAAAAGAGATAATACTAATGCTCTATTTTGTGGTAGTGTGGTCGAGCAGTAGGCTTATCAAAGGAGTAGTGTTAAGCATTTGTTGTACATACACACAGGCAATAAATGAGGAACACACACTCAGAGACAAATCCAGCCAATAGGTTTTGTTATAGACAAATATATTTTCTTAGTTTATTTTAAGAACCACAGGTTCAAATTCTACATGTAATATCTCATTTGAAAGGTATTGCAGGTAAGTACTTTAGGAACTTTAAATAATTACAGTAGCATATATACTTTTCACATAAAACACAAATAGCTGTTTTAAAAGTGGACACAGTGCAATTTTCACAGTTCCTGGGGGAGGTAAGTTATTGTTAGTTTTAGCAGGTAAGTAAATCACTTACAAGTCTCAGGTTTGGGTCCAAGGTAGCCCACCATTGGGGGTTCAGAGCAACCCCAAAGTTACCACACCAGCAGCTCAGGGCCGGTCAGGTGCAGAGGTCAAAGAGGTGCCCAAAACACATAGGCTTCAATGGAGAGAAGGGGGTGCCCCGGTTCCAGTCTGCCAGCAGGTAAGTACCCGCGTCTTCGGAGGGCAGACCAGGGGGGTTTTGTAGGGCACCGGGGGACACACAAGTCAGCACAAAAAGTACACCCTCAGCAGCGCGGGGCGGCCGGGTGCAGTGTGCAAACATGCGTCGGGTTTTCAATGGTTTTCAATGAGAGACCAAGGGGTCTCTTCAGCGGTGCAGGCAGGCAAGGGGGGGGGCTCCTCGGGGTAGCCACCACCTGGGCAAGGGAGAGGGCCTCCTGGGGGTCACTCCTGCACAGAAGTTCCGTTCCTTCAGGTGCTGGGGGCTGCGGGTGCAGGGTCTTTTCCAGCCGTAGGGACTTTAGGTTCAGGCAGTCGCGGTCAGGGGGAGCCTCGGGATTCCCTCTGCAGGCGTCGCTGTGAGGGCTCGGGGGGGACAACTTTGGTTACTCACGGTCTCGGAGTCGCCGGAGGGTCCTCCCTGAGGTGTTGGTTCTCCACCAGTCGAGTCGAGGTCGCCGGGTGCAGTGTTGCAAGTCTCACGCTTCTTGCGGGGAGTTGCAGGGGTCTTTAAATCTGCTCCTTTGAAACAAAGTTACAGTCTTTTGGAGCAGAGCCGTTGTCCTCGGGAGTTCCTTGTCTTTCTTGAAGCAGGGCAGTCCTCTGAGGATTCAGAGGTCGCTGGTCCTTTGGAAAGCATCGCTGGAGCAGGTTTCTTTGGAAGGCAGGAGACAGGCCGGTAGGACTGGGGCCAAAGCAGTTGGTGTCTTCTGTTCTTCCTCTGCAGGGGTTTTTCAGCTCAGCAGTCTTCTTCTTCTTGTAGGTTTCAGGAATCTAAATTCTTAGGTTCAGGGAAGCCCTTAAATACTAAATTTAAGGGCGTGTTTAGGTCTGGGGGGTTAGTAGCCAATGGCTACTAGCCCTGAGGGTGGGTACACCCTCTTTGTGCCTCCTCCCAAGGGGAGGAGGTCACATTCCTATCCCTATTGGGGGAATCCTCCTTCTACAAGATGGAGGATTTCTAAAAGTCAGAGTCACCTCAGCTCAGGACACCTTAGGGGCTGTCCTGACTGGCCAGTGACTCCTTCTTGTTATTCTCATTATTTCTCCTGGACTTGCTGCCAAAAGTGGGGGCTGTGTCCAGGGGGCGGGCATCTCCACTAGCTGGAGTGCCCTGGGGCATTGTAACACGAAGCTTGAGCCTTTGAAGCTCACTGCTATGTGTTACAGTTCCTGCAGGGGGGAGGTGTGAAGCACCTCCACCCAGAGCAGGCTTTGTTTCTGTCCTCAGAGAGCACAAAGGCTCTCACCGCATGAGGTCAGACACTCGTCTCTCAGCAGCAGGCTGGCACAGACCAGTCAGTCCTGCACTGAACAATTGGGTAAAATACAGGGGGTATCTCTAATATGCCCTCTGTGTGCATTTTTTAATAAATCCAACACTGGCATCAGTGTGGGTTTATTATTCTGAGAAGTTTGATACCAAACTTCCCAGTATTCAGTGTAGCCATTATGGAGCTGTAGAGTTCGTTTTTGACAGACTCCCAGACCATATACTCTTATGGCTACCCTGCACTTACAATGTCTAAGGTTTTGCTTAGACACTGTAGGGGCATAGTGCTCATGCACTGGTGCCCTCACCTATGGTATAGTGCACCCTGCCTTAGGGCTGTAAGGCCTACTAGAGGGGTGACTTATCTATACTGCATAGGCAGTGTGAGGTTGGCATGGCACCCTGAGGGGAGTGCCATGTCGACTTACTCGTTTTGTTCTCATCAGCACACACAAGCTGGCAAGCAGTGTGTTTGTGCTGAGTGAGGGGTCCCCAGGGTGGCATAAGATATGCTGCAGCCCTTAGAGACCTTCCCTGGCATCAGGGCCCTTGGTACCAGGGGTACCAGTTACAAGGGACTTACCTGGATGCCAGGGTGTGCCAATTGTGGAATCAAAAGTACATTTTAGGTGAAAGAACACTGGTGCTGGGGCCTGGTTAGCAGGGTCCCAGCACACTTCTCAGTCAAGTCAGCATCAGTATCAGGCAAAAAGTGGGGGGTAACTGCAACAGGGAGCCATTTCTTTACACAAGCCCCCCCCCCCCAGCCCACAGGCCAGGAGACTCAGCCAAAGCTGGGAGAGTCTTCCTAGTCTGTCAGGCGAGGACGAGTAGAGGAAATAGGCTGGTTTGTTGCAGGGCCTACTCTGCCTTACATCCTCCTGTCCAGGTCATTCCCTCTGGGGAACTGACCCACTTCCACAGTGATAGGACCTAATCTGAACTGCCTCTTGTCTGTGCTTTTAATGTCTTCACCCATTCTCTCTATTTTGGGGTTAGAGGTATCCACCTCTGCTAATCTTATCTTAGCCAGGGTCACCCCTAGCTTACCCAAAGAGGTTACCCAGAGCTGGAGTAACCCCACCATGACCAACAGGGTCAGGGGGGCCTAACTTGCTATTTGGCATGGGGTCTGACCACCATGCCAAGGATAGGGCAGCCATAAAGGCTAACACCCAGCAGAGGCCACTGACAGCTGTCAGTGCCCAGAACCACACCTTTAGCTCTTCACCTACAAGGGAAGGGGCTAAGTTACAGGCTTCTTTGGGTTCAGGGTGCCTGTCTGCTGTATTAGAGTGGGGGGTTACCACATCTTGTAGTAAACACCCTTCTTCCACTCTTTCTTCTGTTAGCCGAGGAGCCACCCACTCAGACTTAACAGTTGCCTGACTAGCCAGGACTTCTTGTGGGTCAGGTTGGACTTTATCAGAGCCACTTTTGGAGTTCTCCCCTACTGGAGCAGAATCTCCTTGGCTTGCTGGAACCTTGGCTAAAGGTTGTCCACCTTTCCTACTCTGTTTCCTTTTCTTTTTCTTCTGGGGCCTACTTGCATTTACTGCAGAGGCAGGAACTCCAGAATCCTTGGGAGAGGACTGGCACTGGACCAGTTCCTCTCTTGGGCTCTGACTAACCTCTGGGTAGTCATTTCCAAGGAGACAATCAAGGGGGAGGTCTGTACTGACTACCACCCTTCTCCAGCTAAAAGTCCCACCCACTTCTATGGGCACAAAAGCCACAGGCCTATCAGTGACCCTGTCTGGGCTAACTCTTACTCTGGCAGTCTCACCTGGGATGTACTGGTTTGAGAACACCAGCCTGTCATGCACAATAGTGTGACTGGCACAAGTGTCTCTCAGGGCAGTGGCTGGGATTCCATTCACCAGTAGGTGGTGGAAGTGTCTACTTCCCTCTGGAATCTCCAACTCACCTGTTGGGCCCTTTTTCCAGTTGAAGGCTATGAAGACCTCCTCATCTGAGGATTCATCCCCAATGGCTACACTGGTCACCCCTGGGATTTTGCTAGGGGGTTTGTTTTTGGGACAAGAAGTGTCCTTGGTGTGGTGCCCTGTCTGTCTACAGTTATGGCACCATGCCTTAGTGGCATCCCAGTTCTTACCCTGGTACCCACCTTTGTTTTGAGTTGTGTCTCGGGGCCCACCCACCTGTTCTGGTTTTTGGGGGCCTACAGAGGACTCTTTTTCTTTGTTTCTAGTGTCACCCACTTTCTCCTGGGGAGGCTTTGTAACCCCTTTCTTTTGGTCACCCCCAGTGGAAGTTTTGGTTACCCTAGTCTTGACCCAGTGGTCTGCCTTCTTTCCCAATTCTTGGGGAGAAATTGGACCTAGGTCTACCAGATACTGATGCAACTTTTCATTGAAGCAGTTACTTAAAATGTGTTCTTTCATAAACAAATTATAAAGCCCAACATAGTCATGCACTCCATTTCCAGTTACCCAACCATCCAGTGTTTTCACTGAGTAGTCTACAAAATCAACCCAGGTCTGGCTCGAGGATTTTTGAGCCCCCCTGAATCTAATTCTATACTCCTCAGTGGAGAACCCAAAGCCCTCAATCAGGGTTCCCTTCATGAGGTCATAAGATTCTGCATCTTTTCCAGAGAGTGTGAGGAGTCTATCCCTACACTTTCCAGTGAACATTTCCCAAAGGAGAGCACCCCAGTGAGATTTGTTCACTTTTCTGGTTACACAAGCCCTCTCAAAAGCTGTGAACCATTTGGTGATGTCATCACCATCTTCATATTTAGTTACAATCCCTTTAGGGATTTTCAACATGTCAGGAGAATCTCTGACCCTATTTAAGTTGCTGCCACCATTGATGGGTCCTAGGCCCATCTCTTGTCTTTCCCTTTCTATGGCTAGGATCTGTCTTTCCAAAGCCAATCTTTTGGTCATCCTGGCTAACTGGATGTCCTCTTCACTTGAGTTATCCTCAGTGATTTCAGAGAAGTTGGTCCCTCCTGTGAGGGAGCCAGCATCTCTGACTATTATGCTTGGAGTCAGGGCTTGAGAGGCCCTGTCTTCCCTAGATAGGACTGGTAGGGGGGAATCACATTCCAAGTCACTATCATCATCCTCTGTGTTGCCATCCTCAGAGGGGTTGGCCTTTTCAAACTCTGCCAACAGCTCCTGGAGCTGTAGTTTGGAAGGTCTGGGGCCCATTACTATTTTCTTTATTTTACAGAGTGACCTTAGCTCCCTCATCTTAAGATGGAGGTAAGGTGTGGTGTTGAGTTCCACCACATTCATCTCTGCACTAGACATTATGCTTCTAAAAGTTGGAATACTTTTTAAGAATCTAAAAACTAGTTCTAGAATCTAATTCAAACTTTTACCAAACTTTTAAACTCTAAAAGAAATGCTAAACAGGATCTAACACAAGGCCCTAGCAGGTCTTTTAAGAATTTAGAAAAATAGTTCAAATTGCAAAAATCAATTTCTAATGACAATTTTTGGAATTTGTCGTGTGATCAGGTATTGGCTGAGTAGTCCAGCAAATGCAAAGTCTTGTACCCCACCGCTGATCCACCAATGTAGGAAGTTGGCTCTGTATGCACTATTTCAAAGTAAGGAATAGTATGCACAGAGTCCAAGGGTTCCCCTTAGAGGTAAGATAGTGGCAAAAAGAGATAATACTAATGCTCTATTTTGTGGTAGTGTGGCCGAGCAGTAGGCTTATCAAAGGAGTAGTGTTAAGCATTTGTTGTACATACACACAGGCAATAAATGAGGAACACACACTCAGAGACAAATCCAGCCAATAGGTTTTGTTATAGAAAAATATATTTTCTTAGTTTATTTTAAGAACCACAGGTTCAAATTCTACATGTAATATCTCATTTGAAAGGTATTGCAGGTAAGTACTTTAGGAACTTTGAATAATTACAGTAGCATATATACTTTTCACATAAAACACAAATAGCTGTTTTAAAAGTGGACACTGCAATTTTCACAGTTCCTGGGGGAGGTAAGTTATTGTTAGTTTTAGCAGGTAAGTAAGTCACTTACAAGTCTCAGGTTTGGGTCCAAGGTAGCCCACCGTTGGGGGTTCAGAGCAACCCCAAAGTTACCACACCAGCAGCTCAGGGCCGGTCAGGTGCAGAGGTCAAAGAGGTGCCCAAAACACATAGGCTTCAATGGAGAGAAGGGGGTGCCCCGGTTCCAGTCTGCCAGCAGGTAAGTACCCGCGTCTTCGGAGGGCAGACCAGGGGGGTTTTGTAGGGCACCGGGGGGGACACAAGTCAGCACAAAAAGTAAACCTTAGCAGCGCGGGGGCAGCCGGGTGCAGTGTGCAAACACGCGTCGGGTTTTCAATGGTTTTCAATGAGAGACCAAGGGGTCTCTTCAGCGGTGCAGGCAGGCAAGGGGGGGCTCCTCAGGGTAGCCACCACCTGGGCAAGGGAGAGGGCCTCCTGGGGGTCACTCCTGCACAGAAGTTCTGTTCCTTCAGGTGCTGGGGGCTGCGGGTGCAGGGTCTTTTCCAGCCGTCGGGACTTTAGGTTCAGGCAGTCGCGGTCAGGGGGAGCCTCGGGATTCCCTCTGCAGGCGTCGCTGTGGGGGCTAAGGGGGACAACTTTGGTTACTCACGGTCTCGGAGTCGCCGGAGGGTCCTCCCTGAGGTGTTGGTTCTCCACCAGTCGAGTCGGGGTCGCCGGGTGCAGTGTTGCAAGTCTCACGCTTCTTGCTGGGAGTTGCAGGGGTCTTTAAATCTGCTCCTTTGAAACAAAGTTGCAGTCTTTTGGAGCAGAGCCGCTGTCCTCGGGAGTTCCTTGTCTTTCTTGAAGCAGGGCAGTCCTCTGAGGATTCAGAGGTCGCTGGTCCTTTGGAAAGCGTCGCTGGAGCAGGTTTCTTTGGAAGGCAGGAGACAGGCCGGTAGGACTGGGGCCAAAGCAGTTGGTGTCTTCTGTTCTTCCTCTGCAGGGGTTTTTCAGCTCAGCAGTCTTCTTCTTCTCGTAGGTTTCAGGAATCTAAATTCTTAGGTTCAGGGAAGCCCTTAAATACTAAATTTAAGGGCGTGTTTAGGTCTGGGGGGTTAGTACCAATGGCTACTAGCCCTGAGGGTGGGTACACCCTTTTTGTGCCTCCTCCCAAGGGGAGGGGGTCACATTCCTATCCCTATTGGGGGAATCCTCCTTCTACAAGATGGAGGATTTCTAAAAGTCAGAGTCACCTCAGCTCAGGACACCTTAGGGGCTGTCCTGACTGGCCAGTGACTCCTCCTTGTTATTCTCATTATTTCTCCTGGACTTGCCGCCAAAAGGAGGGGCTGTGTCCAGGGGGCGGGCATCTCCACTAGCTGGAGTGCCCTGGGGCATTGTAACACGAAGCTTGAGCCTTTGAAGCTCACTGCTAGGTGTTACAGTTCCTGCAGGGGGGAGGTGTGAAGCACCTCCACCCAGAGCAGGCTTTGTTTCTGTCCTCAGAGAGCACAAAGGCTCTCACCGCATGAGGTCAGACACTCGTCTCTCAGCAGCAGGCTGGCACAGACCAGTCAGTCCTGCACTGAACAATTGGGTAAAATACAGGGGGTATCTCTAAGATGCCCTCTGTGTGCATTTTTTAATAAATCCAACACTGGCATCAGTGTGGGTTTATTATTCTGAGAAGTTTGATACCAAACTTCCCAGTATTCAGTGTAGCCATTATGGAGCTGTGGAGTTCGTTTTTGACAGACTCCCAGACCATATACTCTTATGGCTACCCTGCACTTACAATGTCTAAGGTTTTGCTTAGACACTGTAGGGGCATAGTGCTCATGCACTGGTGCCCTCACCTATGATATAGTGCACCCTGCCTTAGGGCTGTAAGGCCTACTAGAGGGGTGACTTATCTATACTGCATAGGCAGTGTGAGGTTGGCATGGCACCCTGAGGGGAGTGCCATGTCGACTTACTCGTTTTGTTCTCATCAGCACACACAAGCTGGCAAGCAGTGTGTCTGTGCTGAGTGAGGGGTCCCCAGGGTGGCATAAGATATGCTGCAGCCCTTAGAGACCTTCCCTGGCATCAGGGCCCTTGGTACCAGGGGTACCAGTTACAAGGGACTTACCTGGATGCCAGGGTGTGCCAATTGTGGAATCAAAAGTACATTTTAGGTGAAAGAACACTGGTGCTGGGGCCTGGTTAGCAGGGTCCCAGCACACTTCTCAGTCAAGTCAGCATCAGTATCAGGCAAAAAGTGGGGGGTAACTGCAACAGGGAGCCATTTCTTTACAAGTTCCCATTAAATTCAACCTCACCCTGTTGGCGAACTGCCACCAATAGGCCCATCTTGTCTTTATACCTCATCATTCGGGCGATCAACATTCTGGGCAGCGCACCAAGCTTAGGTCTGCCACCTGGGTTTCTATGTGCCCTGCCTTCTTGAGGTCTATCCTCAATGCCCAACCTCAGCAGCACTATTGGAAGTCATGTCTCCAGAAACGATTCTACTGGTGCGGACTCAGTGTCCTCTGCAGCCCCAATATGCGCACATTGTTGCATCTGGACCTGTCCTCTATATAAGCCAGTTTGGCTTCCTGCAGTTTCAAGCGTATCTCCTGGTCTGCCAGCTGACTAGTGTGTGCTCCCAAAATTTCCTCCACTCCATCAGCACTAGTGCCCAAGTCCTTCATGTGCTCCTTCATTTTCTCCATATCCTGGTGTAGTAGTGCTACAGTGATGGCCACACCACCTATTTTCTTGGTTATAGCCTTGTTCCTCTCCAAAATGAAGTTCTTAATGTCCAGGGTAGATGGTGGTATGACTTCACCATTTGTCTGTTCCTTGTCAGGAGTTCCGCCCTGATCCATTCTAGCGATACCCTACTCTATAGTGAGGCGTGGTTTTGGGGCCACTCTGGCACCCCCATTAGGCTTAGGAGGCATTCGTGCCCAAGTAAATCACACAGCAGGGTTCACAACCCAGGTCTGGGCACACTCAGATGCCCACAGGTGACCAGCAGTAGCCCATTGAGGAGGGAGTAGATTCAGTACGGCAAACTCCACTCCACTCCCCTGCCCCTCATTTAGTCAATATCGCCAGTTCTTTACCAATGGTGCCAAGAGGGATGGGGTGAATGCCCAAACACATGCAGCAGCCAACAGTTCCCATAAGCAGATAGGTGTCCTCACCATTCAGCAAACTTGGAAAGGTTATCAGTGCTACCTTGCCAAATAAGAAAAATATCATCAATGTAATGCTGGGCTCAAGCTCTCTTTTATATTTCAGCTCATATGCCCCTTGATCGACATATTTTTTAGAGAAACAATATACAGCAGTATGCATTCCTCCTTGATCTTTTCTGCTTTCATTATTAATGTGGCTTTAAATATGGCCACCACTGGTGTGGTTGTTCTCCAAGGTACATACTAGTAGTATTTCTATTTTCTCATTAGGACGAGCATGTGTATTTTTCCCTTCCCTAGCGAGCCATGCTTGGTGCAGTCGGGGTTCACCGTACAGGGAGTTTGGTAAGACACAGCCACCCCCTCCCATGGGCTTTCTTTCATTCTTTTCTATTTTGCTTTTGTACCTGGGAAGTATACAGTGGCTTTTATTTGCTTCCACAGCGGTTCATTAATTGAGCGGTCAGGGCTGATTTTCTGATGCTAGCAGTATCTTGTGATGAATCTCATTCTATTGCCTGAAGGCAACCACTAATTTCCCATCGAGAGAGTATACACTAGGTATGGAGTTGGTTTCCTTTAGCTCCCTGAGAGCCTTACCTTGTATATCGGCCCAGGCCTGTATTTAATGTGAGCATTGGTTTTGCATGCACTGCGCTTGCGCTGTGCTTCTGAAATCTATTGTATTTAATGTAAATCTTAAAAGGGGCTTCCAACCTGCCCCCTTGCTTTCCTTGCTTTTCATTAGTTTCTGTGCTTGCCACTTACTTTTCCTCTGTTTCTATTGGCTATAGTACTATTTTTAGCATTTACCAATGCTTGCTCCTCCTGTGTTTGCTCTTATCGGTTTCCTAAGGCCCAAGTAGTGTGTTCATCCGTTTTGATTTAGGAACTTCTTTTTTTCTAGTTTATTTACTACTATACACATAGTGCAAACCCCAAAGAAGGTACTGGAGTGCTTCACAGGCACACAGAGAGTAAGTGATTGGTACAGGAACTGGATGTTGTGCCTCACACCTAGACTCAAACCCTGATCGCAACAGCACTCATCAGTCCCCCGGGGCAACGTGCACTCACCAGTCACCCCGGGGCCGAAGCAGGTTCCCATTCTAGTGCTCCCTTTTGTTGCGGAGGCCAGTGCATGTGTCAGTTGTTTTTAATATCACCCTCAATGTTCAGGTTTGTCTTATTCGATATGCTTTCAGTTATTGTACAACATAGTGCAATGAGTTTATTTATTGAGCACTAGTAATGTGCTACTCCGCTTTAAGGCTTGGCCCGCTCCCCCTGCCTGCTGCTTCCTCCATACTGCTTTTTTCCACTCTTCATTCTTCCTCCCTCATGATTGGTTCCTGATCATTGGTTGCCGGTTGAAATTGTTTTTAATGTAAAGTTATGTACAATCTCTCACACGTACCACAAAGTAGTGCTACAGTTTTGTTAGCTTTAATTTGTTTGTAAATTTGGTGCTTCCTTGTATGCTTTTTGAATACTCGGGTATCCGGCCTGCATGCCCTCGCTCACAGTGGTCGCATTGGAGGCAGCACGGAGACTAGTCCGTGGAGAACGCGTGCCCTGCTGTGGCACAAAGAAAAGACTCTATCCAAGTAAGGCGTGAATAGGTCTGTATGCTGCCACTCTCAAAGAAAAGCCTCTATAGGTCCCCGCCTCTTGCCCAGCCCTGCCAAGTACTATACTTCAAGTGTTATACCAACGCATTTTAGTGCAGGTGTCAGGATCACTGCACTAAAATGCAACAGTCACTCACTTACAGCTCCTCAACCCTCGTGTGTGACGAGGCTCTGCTATAAGAATAACTTAAAGCAGCCCGGGCACCCTTCGGTTGCTGTGCACTGCAACTGTGTGCCACAAGCAATTTATTATTGTTGCTGCCCTGCAAGCCTCACTCATTATTATGCTGATGTTTTAGACTCTGAAAAATAATTAATAGTTTCCAAACATGAAGCGGGGCAATTTTGTTGAAAAAAATGATTTTTTCTGGCTAGGCCTGGCCTTTTTCTGCGACACCGTGCAAGCAGCTTCAATAAGGGGGAGATTGGACTCCAGGATAGCAAAAAAAACATAACAGTAAGGACGGGCCTAGCCGAGATCCTGTTGTGTCTACTCAGCAACTCCAGACTAGCTCTGCATTTTTTTCTTCAGGCTTTGTTGCCCCCCTCCCACCCCAGATTAGACGACAAATGTCCTCCCTTTCACCTACCCATGTTGACACTGGTACGAGTAGAGTACGCGTCTTTTCGCTGTCTCCCGCCAATCCCAAGATCATTTCACCAGATGAAACGTGTTTCACTGAGGCATGTGTTCAGGTCCCGAGGGTAAGGACACTGGAAGTAGGGGTGCCGGATGTGCTGCAGCACCTCCAAAATGAATTCGCAAGGATGTCAGGAGGATAGCAGGCATTAAAGCGACCTTTACATTTTGTTGCATTTCCTTTCTGTACCTGCAACTTGAGATAAATTATAATGTTAACCAAGTGACAATCATGCTGCGGTACAGAGAGCCTGAAAGAAAAGGTTGTAGGATTTCATATGCTTTCCAGCACACAACAGAATTTAAAGAGTTGTAAATTAAGTATACACATATTTTAAAGTATATCAGCAGTAAGAAAAGTACAAATGACGCACATTGTTCTTTTTAAAAATCTGGAGTGCGATGGAAACGAAGATTTTAATAGGATCAAACTAGAACTGACACCTACTTGTGAGAAGTGCAAATGATACATACAGGCTGAACACGGAACTCTACAGGTTATTGTTGGTACTCCATAAATGTTAGGCAGTAAAACTGCATGTCTGGTGCATATTTAGAGGTGCTGGCTCTTCCTGCAGCCCGGTGGCCCTCGAGTCCAGCTTGGAACGCCAACACTCTGAAGCTCAGACAGCTGTAACAGCAAGCAGTGCCAGAGGTACCTACTGTGTGTCCCTGCATTATATTACCACCAGCTACTACACAATATATTGGCTTTTTCAATAAAGAAGTTGTACCACTTTTATAGAGTTTCAGTAACTTACATTGCACAATTGCTGCACAACACATATCTCACACCTACTCTCAGACAACTCACGCTGCAAACTCACCTACCATTTCCTCTGCGCAGCCACCCTGACATTGCACTGGCAGTCAGATATTGCTCACCAACCACTCATACAGTGCGGACTCTGCACTCACACACCATTGACGTACCTCTCACCAAGCACTCACATTCCTCTCACCCTGAACTCAAACAGCTCATCCTGCACTTATATTATTGACATACCGCTCACCCCATACTCACACAACTCTTACCTTGTACAGGGTAACATCTTTCAACCTGTACATCCACACAATTCTCATTCTGAACTGAACACACATCAATCACCATGCACTGAGGCACTTTCACCCTACATTCAGACACTTATCAAACTTTATTCATGCACCACCATTTTATTCACCCTGCACAGAGAGCTGTCATGCAGTTCTCCCTGAACTCATACACTGCTCCCACACCGCTTTACTTATTATTAATCCCATAAGTGAAACCTAATGTATTTACAAATGCTTGTTCTTTACAGTTCTCTGTGCCACTGAAGGAGTGCCTTCGAGTTAGGGCACCCTACTACCTTGGAGTGCCCTTAAATACCTTGATATTGGTTTTATTTACCCCTAGCTTCCTTTTCTGCATTTGATACATGGAGGACTCACTCATTGGTGGGTGATGTGCATGAGTGAATATAACTCACCCACACCTTATACTTAGTCTCACAGTTGCAGTTTTAATAGGCACTGTATTGGAGTTTGAGCATGGTTTGGCTTTGCCACAGTGATACCAACATGCAGATCCCTTCCCATGTTTTTTTCACTAATTGGAGGTATTTTCCGTCACTTATTGAATTCTATATATTTTTTCTATCTTCTTTTCCCCATCTTTTCTTTCCCTTAGCCCCTTCCCCTTTGCTCTTGTTTTTTATTGATTTGTATACATTCATCCCAGGCCAACAATGTTTTGACCTGATGATGATCGCATAATTTAGAACGCATCAAAACGTCTTCGACTTAAAACACTCCGACACCATTAACTAAATGTGACTTCAATAAGGGTGCAGGAGTGTTGTACAGTATAAAGCTGTGACCTTGATTACTTTATCTTCTTTTAGTGCCATCCAATTTTGCCTGTGTCTGTTTTGATACCTGTGTATTGTGCCCTGTAGAAGTAGATGTCCCTACGCACCTATTTTTAATGTACTTTGTAATAAATTGATTTTAACAGTTGATTCAACACCACCTGGACATTATTATTCTGTCCCCAATGTGTTGTTTATCTTACTGTTGTTTAGGGACCTCTACTTCAATAGAAGGCAATCGGGGGAATACAGTTTCATTAATTATTTTTTATAGAATATCCCTCTTTCCTCTTTTAAAATGTTGGCATGTTTTCATGTGAGATAAATAACACCTAAACTCATAATCAGGCCCATAAATGGGAGACTATCGATATAAACCAAAAATGGCTTCAGCTTTATTCCCCCGGTTAAAACCCCTCCACTTAAATTAAAGTTTATAACATACATGCCAACATTTTAGGAGAGAAAAGTGGGAGATTTTAAAAAACATAACGGGAGAATGTATCTCTCCAGTTAACCTGATTGGGGTCTGTGGTCATGGAGCTTTGTGGGGGTAGCCGACCTGGGGAGGTCTAGCCCCCCCCGCTGGAATCTTTGGGGAAATGGAGAAGTCCTGAGGCTGCTTGGGCTATTGTTTGAATCAGGGGTATTTAGCCCGAAATTTTAAAAACCCAAGCCACCATTTTAGCGAGGTGATAGGGTGGCTGGGTAATGTAGCAGAGGAACCCTTCTCAATTGCTCTGCGGTGTACGAGGAGTAGGACATTAACTTCTGCAAGTGCAATCTTTGCAGAATGTGTCTGGGGAGGCTTTGGATTTTAGGGTGGTGGGTAGGAAGGAGGAGGGGGCTGCATAAACTTGGGGCCCTGCTTCTGCGCTGGTGGCTGCTATGCTACAGTGGAGTGAAGAGGAGGGGCAGGGTGAGTCAGTGGACGAAGTGGGTGGGCTATGGGAGGGAGAGTCAGGGGATGAACTTTCTTTTCATTGCAACCCTCTGGATAGAGTGTATGGTTGGCTGGGAAAGGGTTAGTACCAAAGAAGGGTGGGCAATGGGGCGCAGTTAACGGCGAGAGGAGCTCGGGGGTAAGGAGCAGCTTGGTGGGGTGGGGGGGCTGAGGTGAAAGGCAGGGTGGTGGGAGGAAAGTGACGTTTGGCCATGAGCAAAGGGGCAAGGGGCAGAAGAGTAGGGGTGTTACCAAGACACTGGGCCTCTGGTCTATGTTGCAGGAGCCAGTGCGGAACAGCAGGAGCAACATAGGGGAGCCTGGGGTGGCTCGGAAAACCCTACCTGAAGAGAAGGCAGAGCCCTGGGCAGCTGGCTGGACCACCACGAAACAGTCATCTTCAGCGGCAACACGGCACGCGTGGATTCGGTCTGGGAAGGCAGGTCCAGGGCAGCCTCCAGCATTCCAGGTCAGGTATACTCTTCGCGGGTGGGAGAGCAGGCAGGTTGCAGACCCTCAGCACCCTCCAACGACTGTTGGACCACAGTGACAGAGTGTGCACTATGTCAATGATGAGCAGCCCGGGCCTTCATGGGTCGAGAGTAGTGATGAAGACAGTTTGGAAGAGGAGGCACCATGTGTGAGTGAGGAGGCGGACTGGTGGCACAGGGAGGATGGGGCGGGCAGGGGTGGTTCTGATACTCTTAATCGTGTTTTTCAGGACCGGAGAGGTGTGAGGCAGGACGACAGACACGGTTGTGTGAACAGGGCCCGATCACTGGCGAGGCGGCAGAGTCATGAGCAGCCACTGACCTTGTTGCCAGGTAAGATGGCACAAAGGAGCCAGAAGGCTATGATTTCGGTGGCGGTGGAGGCCAAGGAGAATGGTGGTGATGGTGCAGGACACCTATGGAGAGGCATTTACTTGGCAGACGTAGGTGTGGGCATGGACGAAAAGGGACAGGACAAGGTGGGGTCTGTGCAGGTAAAGAATGACAGTGTCTCTAAAGTGGGCAACAACATAACAGTGGGATGACAAAATGGACAAACAAGACAGGTTGAAAAGTAAGGAGGTTAAATTTAAGAAGCTACCCTACATGGGTGCGTCAAAGCCACTGGGAGCGCACATGATGCTATCTACAACAGAGATGATATGGAAAGGGAAGTATGTTGAAATATTAAAATTACTCCACAGCTAAGGTCAAAAGAGGGTTCAAAAGAGGAAGAGGTTGAATTGTCGAAACAACCTAATGTCCCAGTTACGATACAGAACTGGACGGCGGCACTTTTAATTTTTGCCAGCGTTTATTGCAAGAAATATCTTGAGAGGTCAGTGGCATTGTTGAAGTATATGGACGTGATTAGAAAGGCCCAGCTGAATTACAGGGGATATGTGTGGATCCAATACGACAAGGAATTTCAGGTCCGTATGGCAGTGGATCCTGAGGTACAATAGGGGGACAATGATATGGACCTGTGGCAGCATACCATAGGCCCTGCAAAGTTGGGCAAGACGGTCTGTACAGTCAGCGACTTTCCTATAGTATATTGCTCCTTTCGGGAGCATGCCACCTGGAGATGGGTGTGTGCTGCAGTCAAAGGACAGAGTGCCGAACATGGGAGTGGGGGTTTAAAAGGAGGGTTGTGCTGGGACTTTAACAAGGGTTTCTGCACAAGGGAATACTGCCATTTTCAGCACAAATGTTTGCGATGCTCTGGTCAGCATGCCCTTGTCAACTGCCATGGGGGACCCAATAGCACAAGTGGTACATGGGGCAAGGACAGTCACAGGCAGGCAGCTTTGGAGCACAGCAGTTCAGCCCCTCCCCCATCCCCCCCCCCAAATCAGCAGGGTAACAAGGTCTCAGGGCACTGGGGGAAAGAGCTCCCACGGCAGTTAATATGGATTGGCTCCTCTTCTGGCTGGGACATTATGTCAAGGCTGACGATGTGGCGCTGCTACAGGAAGGGTTCACTTGGGAGTTTCATTTTGGGGTACAAAGGACCAAGGGGGCGACGTTGGGCAGACAACTTGAAGTCTGCAGGAGCACACAAGCAGGTCGTATGGGTCAAACTGATTAAAGAAATAAGTGAAAGGCGCATGACAAGCCCTTTCTCTGATTGGCCGATGCAGAATCTGATTATATCATCAATTGATGTGGTACCTAGGAAGGACCAGGGGCAGTTCCGCTTGATCCAGCAGTTGTCTTGGCCAGAAGGGAATTCAGTCAATGATTTCTTCCCTGATGAGCAGGTATCAGTCAAATATGCATCAGTGGATGAGGCATTTTAATTGGTGGAACGGGTCAGTCAGGGGGCAAAAAGCGACATTAAGTCAGTGTTCCGCTTGCTGCTGGTACACCCTGCCGACTTTGAGCTATTGGGCATCCAATTTGAGGGCGCGTGGTACGCGGATAGGTGCTACAAATGGGTTGCTCCATATTATGCACCCTGTTCGAATGTTTCAGCACATTCTTGCAGTGGGTGTTTACCACACAGACAGAACACAAATTGATTACTCACTATTTGGATGATTTCTTCATTGTGGGACGTCCCGATTCACAACACTGTCAGCGGGCTTTGGAGAAATTTCAGCATATCATGGGGGACTTAGTGGTTTCTCTGGTCCTCTAGAAAATGGCGGGCCTCAGTACGACTCTGTCCTATTTGGGGATTGAAATTAACTAGGTGAGAATGGAAGCCCATTTACCAACAAGAAGGTAATGCTGACATTATTGATGGACATGCTGGGGAGACAGAAGGTGACAGTGGGGGATATCCAAGTTTTTTCTGGGGCACTTGAACTTCGCATGCAGGATGGTGTGGGTGGGATGGAATTTTTGTACACGATTGGGGTTGGCCTTGACGGGTGGAGGTTTGCCGCACCATCATGTGCGTTGTAGGAGGCTGGCCTGGCTTGTAGTGGGTACCAGAGGTACTTACACCTTGTGCCAGGTCCAGTTATCCCTTATTAGTGTAGAAGAGGTGTTTCTAGCAGCTTAGGCTGATAGAAGGTAGCTATGGCAAAGCAGCTTAGGCTGAACTAGGAGACATGTAAAGCTACTACTATACCACTGGTGTCATATGCACAATATCATAAGAAAACACAATACACAGATATACTAAAAATAAAGGTACTTTATTTTTATGACAATATGCCAAAAGTATCTCAGTGAGTACCCTCAGTATGAGGATGGCAAATATACACAAGATATATGTACACAATACCAAAATTATGCAGTAATAGCAAAAGGAAGTAATGCAAGCAGTGTAAATTTACAATAGATTGCAATAAGAGCACATAGGCATAGGGGCAACACAAACCATATACTCCAAAAGTGGAATGCGAACCACGAATGGACCCCAAACCTATGTGAGCTTGTAGAGGGTCGCTGGGACTGTAAGAAAACAGTGAGGGTTAGAAAAATAGGGCACCCCAAGACCCTGTAAGGTAGGTGTAAAGTGCACCTAAAACCCCCAGAGAGCACAGAGGTCGTGATAGGGGGATTCTGCAAGGAAAACCAACATCAGCAATGCAACAACAGTTGATTTCCGGACCTGAGTACCTGTAAGACAAGGGGACCAAGTCCAAGAGTCGCGACAGTGTCGAGAGTGGGCTGGAGCCCAGGAAATGCCAGCTGAGGGTGCAAGGAAGCTGCCACCGGATGGAAGAAGAGGACTAGGAACTTCCCCTTTGGAGGATGGATGTCCCACGTCGTGAAGAAGCTTGCAGAGGTGTTCCCACGCAGAAAGACCGCAAACAAGCCTTGCTAGCTGCACGGGTCGCGTTAGGGTTTTTGGATGCTGCTGTGGCCCAGGAGGGACCAGGATGTCGCCACTTGGATGAGGAGACAGAGGGGGCGCCCAGCAAGTCAGGGAGCCCTCACAGAAGCAGGCAGCACCCGCAGAAGTACCGGACCAGGCACTTAGAAGAGGAGTGAACCGGAGTCCACGCGAAGTCACAAAAGGGAGTCCCACGACGCCGGAGGACAACTCAGAAGGTTGTGCACTGCAGGTTAGATTGTCGGGGACCCAGGCTTGGCTGTGCACAAAGGAAATCCTGGAAGAGTGCACAGGAGCCGGAGCAGCTGCAAATCACGCGGTACCCAGCAATGCAGTCTAGCGTGGGGAGGCAAGGACTTACCTCCACCAAACTTGGACTGAAGAGTCAGTGGTCTGTGGGAGTCACTTGGACAGAGTTGCTGAGTTCCAGGGACCACGCTCGTCGTGCTGAGAGGGGACCCAGAGGACCGGTGATGCAGTCTTTTGTTGCCTGCGGTTGCAGGGGAAAGATTCCGTCGTCCCACGGGAGATTTCTTCAGAGCTCCTGGTGCAAGAAGGAGGCAGGCTAGCCCCAGAGCATGCACCACCAGGAAACAGGCGAGAAAGCCGGCAGGATGAAGCGATACAAGGTTGCAGTAGTCGTCTTTGCTACTTTGTTGCGGTTTTGCAGGTGTCCTGAGCAGTCAGCGGTCGATCCTTTGGCAGAAGGTGAAGAGAGAGATGCAGAGGAACTCTGGTGAGCTCTTGCATTCGGTATCTGAAGAATTCCCCAAAGCAGAGACCCTAAATAGCCAGAAAAGGAGGTTTGGCTACCTAGGAAGGAGGATAGGCTAGTAACACAGGTAAGAGCCTATCAGAAGGAGTCTCTGATGTCACCTGCTGGCACTGGCCACTCAGAGCAGTCCAGTGTGCCAGCAACACCTCTGTTTCCAAGATGGCAGAGCTCTGGGGCACACTGGAGGAGGTCTGGGCACCTCCCCTGGGAGGTGCAGGTCAGGGGAGTGGTCACTCCCCTTTCCTTTGTCCAGTTTCGTGCCAGATCAGGGCTGGGGGATCCCTAAACCGGTGTAGACTGGCTTATGCAGAGATGGGCAGCATCTGTGCCCATCAAAACATTTCCAGAGGCTGGGGGAGGGTACTCCTCCCCAGCCATCACACCTATTTCCAAAGGGAGAGGGTGTCACACCCTCTCTCAGAGGAAATCCTTTGTTCTGCCTTCCTGGGCCAGGGCTGCCTGGACCCCAGGAGGGCAGAAACCTGTCTGAGGGGTTGGCAGCAGCTGCAGTGGAGACCCCGGAAAGGCAGTTTGGCAGTACCCGGGTTCTGTGCTAGAGACCCGGGGGATCATGGAATCTTAGACATGTTACATGGCCATGTTCGGAGTTAACATTGTGACGCTATACATAGGTAGTGACCTATGTATAGTGCACGCGTGTAATGGTGTCCCCGCACTCACAAAGTCTGGGGAATTTGCCCTGAACAATTTGGGGGCACCTTGGCTAGTGCCAGGGTGCCCACACACTAAGTAACTTTGCACCCAACCTTCACCAGGTGAAGGTTAGACATATAGGTGACTTATAAGTTACTTAAGTGCAGTGGTAAATGGCTGTGACATAACGTGGACGTTATTTCACTCAGGCTGCACTGGCCTGCCTGTGTAAGAATTGTCAGATCTCCCTATGGGTGGCAAAAGAAATGCTGCAGCCCATAGGGATCTCCTGGAACCCCAATACCCTGGGTACCTCAGTACCATATACTAGGGAATTATATGGGTGTTCCAGTATGCCAATGTGAATTGGTGAAATTGGTCACTAGCCTGTTAGGGACAATTTGTAAAGCAGAGAGAGCATAACCACTGAGGTTCTGGTTAGCAGAGCCTTAGTGAGACAGTTAGGCATCACACAGGGAACACATACATATAGGCCGCAAACTTATGAGCACTGGCGTCCTGGCTAGCAGGGTCCCAGTGACACATTAAGAAGCTACCCTACATGGGTGCGTCAAAGCCACTGGGAGCGCACATGATGCTATCTACAACAGAGATGATATGGAAAGGGAAGTATGTTGAAATATTAAAATTACTCCACAGCTAAGGTCAAAAGAGGGTTCAAAAGAGGAAGAGGTTGTCACCCATACTGACAACATAGGGTTTTCACTATGAGCACTGGGCCCTGGCTAGCAGGATCCCAGTGAGACAGTGAAAACACCCTGACATATACTCACAAACAGACCAAAAGTGGGGGTAACAAGGATAGAAAGAGGCTACTTTCTCACATGCGTTTGACAGTGGGGGTAAAAGAGGACCTCAAGATGTGGAAGCATTTTTTGGAGGCATTTAATGGAGTCCCTCTAAAGTCTTGGGAGGAGATGGAGTGGGATGAGCAGATATTTTCCGATGCAGCAGGTATGGGGGTAGGTTTTGGCCTCTATTGGTAAGGCATGTGGTACGCAGAGGAGTGGCCAAGGGACTGGAAATGGGTGGGAAAAGTAATGCTTTTCTTGAGCTCTTCCCGTTAGTGATGGCAGTTGAGTTATGGAGGCAGGAGTTGGCACACAAAAAAGTGCTTTTCAGAATTGACAACCTGGCAGTAGTTCATTTGGTCAACCGTCAGCCAGCTATAAACGTGCAGATGGCTAAGTTGCACAGGGCATTTGCGCTGTTGTGTTTCCGGCATGATATTGCATTCAGGGCGAGGCATGTTCCTGGCGTGGACAATGACACTGAGGATGCTTTGTCGCGTTTGCAGTGGGAGCGGTTCCTTGGGCTGGCTACGGATGTCAAGCTGCAGATGCCTCCAAACTTGTGGACCATTGGCAAAAAAGGATGCTACAGTTGGTGATGAGTTCATTGGCAGTCTCCACGCTACGAGCCTATTCGCAAGCATGGAGAAACCTTTTGCAGAGTGGGCCGTGTAGGCGACAGCAAGACTGGGAGAGAGTTGAGGATGTAGGGAATTTATTCTGTCACTTATTGAGAAGGGTCTATCCAGGACTACCATAGCAGGAAAGTTAGCAGACATAGCCTTTATGGGGAAGCTCCAGTGGGGGTACCCCCCTTTCATCTGTTGAATTAGGAAACAGGATGCTAGAGGGGTGGGCTAGGGAGGCGGGCCACAAATGGGAGGCAGAGGAGACCTGTATAATTAGGGATTTTGTCGGTTATGGTACCCAAACTGGTGTCAATATGTTTTGACAGCAAAGAAGTACGTTTGTTTAGCACATTCATGGTGTGGATGTTTATTTGGGCATTTAGGGTCTCAGAACTCATAGGCAGCAGGGGCACGCGGGCACTTAGGTGGGGGGATGCTCACAGGGAGGGAGGCAATATGGAAGTGGCTTTGCAAGTCAAAAGCTAATCAGAAAGGTCAAGGGGTATGATACAATTTTAGACATACCCAGTAAGGACAGTATGTCCTATAGAGTGGGCAAGGCGTTGACTACCTAATCAGAGAGCCCCCTCCGATGCTGTGTTCATGCACGAGGATTAAAAAACAGCTATTGCCTTTCAACTAATATTCGTAATCCGTAAGGCAGTAAAATCCTTGGGCTTTGACCCCGCGGCTTTTGGTACTCAGTCTTTTAGGATTGACTTGGCCACAGAAGCAGCATGGAGGGGTTGGAGTAAGGAGCGCATAATGAGGGCGGGAGATAGATTGCAGACTCTGTTCAACATAATGCGCACAGAGATAGAGATCTTATAATTATGTTGGGCCATGATTTTGTTTCTTGTTTCTTTCAGGTTCGGTTGCTGGTCCGGAAAGCTCTGTTTTGTCGATTTGGTTGGTGGGGCATTCTTTCATCAAGTGGGCGTGAAGACAAGCGCAGCAGGGAACGCAAGGGGACAATTTGGGATTGGATCCAGTGGCCTTTAGTTTGCAATGGCATGGAAGAGGGGGTTTGAAGTGGCATCAATTGTTACCTGCATAGAATGGGAGGACTGTTTAGGGGTCAGTGTCCTGATCTGTTTTTGATCCATTTGGGGAAAGATGACTTAGTTGCGATGAAGGGTCTTCAACTGATGAAGAGTATGAAGAAGGATCTTCAGAAAATTCTGCGTTTTTGGTCGGGCTGCCATTTAGTTTGGACAGATTTTGTCCTGCCTTGGGTGTGGAAAGATCGCAGAGGCATGTGGCCACATAGAGAGCAACAATGAAAATTAATTAGGAAATGAAATTTGTTTCCAGGGACGGGGGGAATCACTGTTTAGGTGTATACGGACCTTCGGTTGCAGGATGATGTATTCTTCAAGGGAGATGGCATCCATTTGTCCTTCAAGGGCATGGAGCTGTATTTGTTGCACATTAAGGAGTGCTTGCATAGCTTGTTTGTGGTTTTCTGCATCCCGCCCTAGAGAGGAGTTGGGGCAGAAAAAGCCTTGCAGGTTTTTCTGGATAGCGGTCACAGGGTCCACTTGAATTGATTTGCAGAGTTTTAGGTTTTAACGTTGCAGCCCAGATAAATGGAAAGTGGTAGAATGGCCTACACCTGGACGAGACAGGTTGTTCAATGTTCAGCTTGAAGTTATGCAAGTTACAATTGCAGTTATTAATAGGTAAAAGGAGTTTTAAGTCAGCAACTAGGCAGTTATAATACAAAGTTAAAGATTGAAAGAAGGGAAGTGGGGGGAGAAGGGAGGGCAGGTAGAGGTGGGGGAAACGTTATAGGTATGGTATTGTATAGTGAGGTTGTTTAGTGAAGGCAAAGGCCTAGGTTGTGATAGTTAGCTGCACCGGTCTTCAATAAATTGGCCTTTTACACACCGCACTATGTCGGTCTCGTTTGCTCTCTTTTTTCCCCGCAATGTATGGGACTTGCAAGTGTGCTGCTGCAGGATCAGTTATCAGATATGTGTGTGTTTTTTTTACCTTACCTGTCAGGAGCAGAAGTGCCCTGGCAGGCACAGAAAGCGTGCCACAAACAATGTGCACTGGCCCGCAAGAGTAGGTTACTGGCAGGGCGTACTCCAGCTCTAGACCTCTCTTCGTGGGAGACGCCCGCCGAGAAATCGTTTTTTTCAGTACAGGAATCGGGAGGCGGAGGATTAGGCTTCAAATCGGTAGTCCCCCGCCTAAATCGGGAGGATTGACAAAAGCATACATGTTATTAGGAAAACGAATCCTCCGGATTGTTTACCTAATCCCCTATTTATAAGATCTGACATTACCATGAGCCCAGAGCCCGTGAAATTATGTCCGTCTGATGGCAAGCGGAGGCCACAAAGGCACGCACTAAGGCAAACACCTCGTACACTGCTCTAAATACATACCACTCCTTTACACGAGCAACTTTATATTCCCTGCTGAAGATTGAAGTTCATATTTAAAGACACGCCCCTCCCAACCCTGACGCGAGATCACGTGACCCGCTGCCCTCGCGGTCAGCTGATGCGGCGTCACATGCCTAGTGCACAGTCACTGCATGTTCCAATAACAGAGGGAAGGAGGCGAGCAGAGACGGATAATAAAATCCACTGAGAGAGACGGCGAGCTCTGTAGCACTTATTGCCGCATCAGGACTGCACGCAGCCATGGCGGTCTCTCGGCTGATCCTACTGGCGTCTCTGCTGCTCGGATGTACCGCCCTGGTCAGGTGAGGGGAGCATAAAAGGGGATGATGCTGCTCCGGCATTGGGATCTGTTAATCCACAAAGGCGTGGGGGTTGGGCGCCTCCCTGTCTGGCGAAGAGTCAAGTAATGGACCTGGTACCGGTGCTTGAAATGGAAAACTAGATCAGCTGCTCTGTACCAGAGTACCTGCTTGTTTCTGAGACTTGCTGGTACTCTCCATTCAAAAGTATTCGGTTTTTCTCGAGAAGTGCAGGTACTCTACCTCGCAAAATAAAATAAAATAAAAAAGTGCTGGTACCCAGTACCGGCCCATTTAAAACACTGCCTGGGACTGATGCCAAGCACTCCTGGATCTAGTGCGAAATGTTCATCTTTGTGCTTTTCTCATAGTTTTCAACTTGCCTCATGTCACGAGGGTCACCTTCAGTCTCCCTGGTCTACAGCGAAGTGTTCTGGGTATTTTAGTTTCACTTTCCCACTATAAACGTTGTTTTACGAGGACCAGCATTGTTACGATTGACTGAAAGTCCCACATATATGAATCCAAGTGACACGTCAGAGCTCTCAGGTTTCCAGGTCTTATGTACGCAGATCTGTTTTTTCGTTGCGTGCTGGAGGGTGCAGCCCCGTTAACCCATTTTAAAACTAGTACTGCAAGTCGCAGAATTCAGAGGAAATATCTGGAATAGATGTGGTACTTGTGCTTGGAACTGGCAGACTTGAGGGAACTGGCAAAACGGCTGAACAGTCCTGTACCAAGATAGTCCCTAAAATGCACGCCTAAATGCTTATTTTGCAAGGTCTGAAACCGGCAGCACGTGTGCTCTGCTAGGACAGCTCAGATCTATGCTCTTTCCGCGCTAAGATTGTGAGGCAAGTGATGGAGGTAACGAGAAGGAAGGTGGGACGGAGTCCAGCGGGCACGACAAGTTACTAGTGAGGAAGAATAGCTGAGTAGTGGGAAACTAGAGGGTTGAGTTCATGGGAGGAAGGGTCGCAGAATTATTTTAATTTTGAAGAATTAAAGGCAGGACGTGAAGGCAACAAGCTAATCCACTTGTGAAATGTAATCCTTTGTATGCGTTTTAAGACTGACTATGCTGTTAATTTTCTTGCGAAGTCTTTGCTTCCGCCCCTCCATTTCTGCTCACTGGTGGGTGGTTGGTGAGCTATGAACGCGATCAGGGATACAACTTGCACCGAATTCCAGCCTGTTTGGGAGGTCGTGAAGGGTTCTAGATAGGGCGATGTTCTCATATGAAAACATTCTTGAAAAAAGAGCCATACGGTGCATTTCAGAGTGCAGTATTTGTATAGATATGCTAAAAGGCATAGGTCATTTTAGAGTGTGCCAGGGAAGCCGAACCATCTCCAGGACATTAACTTGTGTTTTTTTATTTTGCCACGGGCTTATCTTGTATTTCTTTAAAAATACATGGCCTCGCCATGTGACGTGCACCCCCTTTAGCCCAGAATTCCATAGAATATGCTAGTATTTCGTCACATGTGCACTCATACTTCAATGGCGCCACATATGGCAAACATTACCTTCAGTATGTAAAGCCAGGAATTCTGCCATGGATAACCCTGCTTACATTAGATTGCTTACTGTATATAGCAGCACCAGGATGTCGTAGTGGCCGACCCGTATGCACCGAATTATCTTCTATGCTGTTCCTGCATGTTGCAATCGGCATTGCCTCCTCGCCCCTACCCCGGAGGCCAAGAAATAGCGCCTGCATGCCAGGACCTGCAGTACGCATTTGCAAACATAAGTATCTCACTGTCTTGCCCCTTTTCCCTATCGCGTACTCTCTCTGTCCTTCGTCGCACTCGCTCTCCAAACCCCCGCGCTGTCGCTCCCTTTTCGCTCTTTTACTCTTTTTCTTTTCACTCTTTCCCTCGGTCTCTGTAATTTTCTCACACTCCCATTTTCCAGTGCACTTGTATTGTTACAAAAGCTCTCGCTGCTCCTGATATCTCTCGTGCTTGCTTGTGTCTTGGTAGAACATTTTCGTTCCACACTGGTTAATAAGACAGATGGCATTGTTCGGGATTTCGTGCATGCTGTGAATGAAACAGTGCTGTAGCAATATTCGAAACGAACAAGACCATTTAGTAAAATGAATCCATAGCGTCCTCGGGATCTTATGTCATGGGACTACTTAAGAGAGTCCTGGTTTTTCAGCCAATTTAGGGTTGTGGCGATGTTTTCAGTGGTCTAAACTACAATTCCCAGAATGGGCTTGTGGTGCCTGAGAGACTCGGCTAGTTGAAGGTGTCACACAAGACAGTGGCCCACTTGGCATTATGTAAAACGCTTTAAAAAATCGAATTTATTTCTGCGATTTTCAGCGTTCATCCTTGACAAAAATTGAACGTTAATCCGCGACGCAGGGACGCTAAAGCTGCATTTCATGTGCGTGTTTAAGAATTCCAGCGCTAATAGGCAAATCTGCACACACAGTCCGGGCTTTGGTGCGCTTTAATGCCCCCCTCCCCTCAGCTGAATTGTTGCTGCGACTCAAACTCCTGCACCCCACAGAAGCTGGTATCTACTGTCGTGACAAGACCAGCTAGACTTTGAACAGAAAGGTGGCAAGAGAGAAGACTTGCAGGTGAAAGTAGAGATTAGTGAGGGAGGGAACCCTTAGGGCGTGATAGACACGGAGAGGAAAGTGGTGGTGAGCACCTAAGGCATCCTGTGATGAGGGTGGATCTGCACGCGACACCTTCAGTTCTCCCAGGAAGTAATGATGCAAAGGGCAAGGAACCCGTGACCCTGCCGCTCAGATTCCGAGTCCCCAGACACGCCCTGGTGCTATCTCCTTCCCTGTCCAGTAACTCTACCTGGTACGAGACCTGTCCTTAGGCTCCAGGAAGAGATGGGAATAGCTCTATATGCTGTGAAATGGTTTGCAGTATAAGTATTTTAGATGCTTATGCTTTGCATACTTCCAGCATGTAGTGTTTGAATCGAAAATATCACCTGTTTCTCTCCGTTTCACCCCGTTATATCCTCACTGCCATCGATGCTGCTTTGAGAGTTTGGTCAATTCAACAAGTGCTGAGTTGCTAACTAGGGATGCCTTATATAGGTTCAGAAGTCTCGGATCCATGCCAGATTTTCAGAATATCCACGTAAAAAGAATTTGCTTACAGTGAATCTAAAAAGAAATAATTTCCATAGTTGGAGCTAATCTTGAAACATTTGCATGATTTCGACTTTGCTAAATCAAATCATTAACATTTATAAAGCGCGCTACTCACCCGTGCGGGTCTCAGGCGCTAGGGGAAAAGGGGGGGTTATCGCTGCTCGAACAGCCAGGTCTTTAGGAGTCTCCGGAAAGCGGAGTGGTCCTGACGCTGGTGGGGAGGGAGTTCCAGGTCTTGGCCGCCAGGAAGGAGAAAGATCTCCCACCCGCCGTGGAGCAGCGGATGCGAGGGACAGCAGCGAGTGCGAGGCCAGAGGAGCGGAGGAGGCGGGTGGGGACGTAGAAGCTGAGGCGTCTGTTGAGGTATTCCGGTCCCTTGTCGTGGAGGGCTTTGTGTGCGTGGGTGAGAAGTCGGAAGGTGATCCTTTTGCTGACTGGGAGCCAATGCAGGTGTCTCAGGTGTGTGGAGATGTGGCTGCTGCGGGGTACGTCGAGGATGAGGCGGGACGAGGCGTTTTGAATGCGTTGCAGGCGATTTTGGAGTTTGGGTGTGGTCCCGGCGTAGAGGGTGTTGCCGTAGTCCAGGCGGCTCGTGACGAGGGCGTGGGTCACGGTTTTTCTGGTGTCGGCGGAAGATCTTGCGGAGGGTGAGGAAGCAGGCGGAGGACACGGCGTTGACTTGCTTGGTCATGGTGAGAAGAGGGTCCAAGATGAAGCCGAGGTTGCGGGCGTGGTCTGTGGGGGTCGGTGCGGTGCCGAGGGCCGTGGGCCACCAGGAGTCGTCCCAGGCGGACGGGGTGTTGCCGAGGATGAGGACTTCCGTTTTTTCAGAGTTCAGCTTTAGGCGGCTGAGCCTCATCCAATCAGCGACGTCCTTCATACCCTCTTGTAGGTTGGTCTTGGCGCTGGCGGGGTCCTTGGTGAGGGAGAGTATAAGTTGGGTGTCGTCGGCGTAGGAGGTGATGATGATGTCGTGCTTGCGTACGATGTTGGCGAGGGGGCTCGTGTAGACATTGAAGAGTGTCGGGCTGAGCGATGAGCCTTGAGGTATGCCGCAGATGATCTCGGTGGGCTCTGAGCGAAACGGAGGGAGGTAAACTCTTTGGGAACGGTTTGCGAGGAAGGAGGCGATCCAGTCCAGGGCCTGGCCTTGGATCCCGGTGGAGCGGAGGCGGGTGATTAGGGTGCGGTGACAGACGGTGTCAAAGGCAGCCGAGAGGTCGAGAAGAATGAGGGCGACTGTTTCACTGTTGGCCATCAGGGTTCTGATGTCGTCTGTGACTGAGATGAGGGCGGTTTCAGTGCTGTGGTTGGTTCGGAATCCGGTTTGTGAGGGGTCGAGCAGGTTGTTGTCTTCCAGGAAGGTGGTCAGCTGTTTGTTGACGGTCTTCTCTATTACTTTGGCTGGGAAAGGCAGAAGAGAGATGGGGCGGAAGTTTTTCAGGTCGCTCGGGTCAGCCGTAGGTTTCTTTAGTAGGGCGTTGACTTCGGCGTGTTTCCAGCATTCGGGGAAGGTAGCAGAAGAAAAAGAAGAGTTGATGACGGTCTGGAGGTGCGGGGCGATGATGTCGTCGGCTTTGTTAAAGATGAAGTGCGGGCAGGGGTCCGAAGGGGCGCCGGAGTGGATAGAGTTCATGATGGATTTGGTTTCTTCCGTGTTGATGTGGGTACAGTTGTTGAGGGTGATGGCCGGGGATGCGGGTTCAATGGTGTTTGGTTGGGTCTGGTGTCCGAAGCTGTCGTGGAGGTCGCTGATCTTGCGATGGAAGAAAGTGGCGAGGGATTCGCACAAATCCTGTGAGGGCGTGACGGCGTTGGCGCTGGGGAACTCCTTGACGATGCTGAAGAGTTCTCTGCTGTTGTGGCTGTTTTTGTCCAGTCTGTGGGTGAAAAAGTTCCTTTTGGCAGCGCGGATCAGGTGGTGGTGTTCGCGGGTAGCGTTCTTGAGGGCAGTCATGTTGTCAGCGGTGTGGTCCTTGCGCCAGGCTTTCTCAAGGGCGCGACAAGTTTTCTTTGATTCTTTGAGGGTGTCAGAGAACCAGAGAGGTTTTTTGGTGTTGGTCTGTCGATGCGTGCGTTTGAGGGGAGCAAGGTTGTCTGCGCAGTTGGAGATCCAGTTTGTGAGGTTGAGGGCTGCGTCGTTTGGGTCGGTGGTGAGGGTGGGTTGGTTGGCGGCGAGTGCGGAGAGGAGTTGCTCTTCAGGGATCTTGTTCCACTGTCGACGAGGGATAGGTTGAGTGCGGAGGTGGCGGGTCTCGCATCGGAATGTGAAGTGGACGCAGCTGTGGTCGGTCCAGTGTAGGGCGGAGGTGTGGCTGAAGAAGACGTGTTTGCTGGCGGAGAAGATAGGGTCGAGCGTGTGTCCGGCGATGTGGGTGGCGGTGTTCACCAGTTGTTTGAGGCCGAGGTTGGCGAGGTTGTCGAGCAGGGTGGTGGTGTTGGGGTCGTTGTTTTGTTCCAGATGGAAGTTGAGGTCGCCTAGGAGGATGTAGTCCGGTGAGGCGAGGGCATGCGGGGAGATGAAGTCGGCGATGGTGTCGCTGAAAGGGGCGCGTGGTCCGGGAGGACGGTAGACGAGGGATCCTCTGAGGGTGGTCCTCGGGTCGGTGCGAATCTGAAAATGCAGGTGTTCAGCGGCGAGAGGGGTGTCTTCGGTGGAGGTGGTGACGCTGATGGAGTCTTTGAAGACGATGGCGATACCTCCCCCTGCTTGGTTGGTGCGGTCTTTCCTGGAGATCTTGCTACCCGATGATAGGCGCCCATGTTATCAGACCTTTCACTCTTCTCTGAATGCATTATTGGATGAAGGGTTAAACCTGGAAATGATAAAGTTGCCGCTCTCTGTAGGGGTACATTGTGCCCTTTAATGCCGTGCCCCACCCCTCTAGCTTGCACATGCTATGCTGGAATGGGGTCACTGCAAGACATCGTTTGATACTCCCGTTCCTCCTCCCAGACTGTAAGCACGCATCTGCCAGCATACACCGACAAGGCAGATATCGGAACCATTGAACCTGGGCACGTCAGGACACGTTAATGCATTCTTCGTTACTCCCAGGCCTGCCGGAGGGCAGCCTTCTGTCCTATAGTAACTGTTCAGTACAGGCTCCTGGTAAGAGTTACGTCACTGCCTCCCATCTCTAGAGCTGGAATGCAGATTTTTCACATCCAGCATTTTTCTGTTTGGAGGTGATGTATCCTCTGTGTAAGTACGTGTATTTGCAGGTTGCTATCCAACATCAATTAACGAAAGTAATGTTCTTATTACACGTTCTCCCAGGGTGAGAAACAAATCAACCTGGACCAAAAAATGTACCAATTCGATGTTGGAGCCTGTGTAGTGATCAACCCGGATCCTCCCCAAAGGGGAGTTTGATCAAACACCAATGCCTTAGAAGGTTTGTGTAAGCCTGATCAAGAACAACCACGGGCCATGTGTTCGAGTCCGAAGAAAACCTTGTCACACAATCTTGACAAGGTTGTGTAAGAGTGGGGTACGTACATTTTTACCTGCATTTCTGCAGGGAGTATTGTATTGGCTCTGCTGGTCAGTCTGTGGAGTATGTCATGACTGGGCCCCTAGCTCTCTGATTATATGGAGAGTGCTTGGGCGCAAGTATAGTGCCCCTTGGTTGGGACCTCCAGATGTAGGTAGTGCCAGGGTTGTAGAATGCTCCGCGCGGCTTGGTGGTAGTCCGTGATGCTCTCTTCTTGCTTGTTCCACCCACTCGTGATGCTCTCCTGCTGCCTACCGCCATATTAGATTTCTTTGTAAAGCCAAGTTCATCTGTCTGGCTTGAATTCACAAGTAAGTGAAAGGAGAAGGAAGAGCGTTTGTGTTATAGGATGTCACATGTGAGGTTACAGTAAAGAGATGTTTCACTTTGATTGGACATTCTAGGTATTTGTTGAATGTAGAATGTTGACGGTGACTCGTGGAGGTCCTTAGGTTCCACAGAGAGTAAGTTAGTGGAGGCGGGGGCAGCCACTGGGAGACTTTGTGCGTTCTTCTTTATAACCTCTTGAATAAAAGCAGTTTCTTAATTTCTTAACTGCAGCATACTTGGCAATGAGGCCCCTCGTCACCAAGTATGTGGACGTTGGTCAGTAAATGATGTTGGTGACCGCAGCACAGGGAAGGCCCAGACAGTAAGTACCTTTAAAAAATAATAATAAAAAAAAAAAAAATTGCCAGAAGGGACCCTGTAAATATCTGACACTGTTTTGAGTTTCTGAGTACACTGGGTTCTGGCCAGCTGCAATAGTACTGTATTTAAGCTGAGCAGTTTGGCTTATTCAGTGGTTACCTTCTTACTTAACGAGTGCTGCGTCCCTTTAGCAGGTAAGGACTGTGCCCCGAGATTGAGAGCGATACATAGGTGCTGCATCTGAAGGAGAACAGAAAAGGGTCTGCCCACATTTTAAGGACCTGTCTCAGAGTAAGAGTGGATGTTTAATGATTTGCAGCATTCCTATAAGGAGAAAGGTAGGTGGACAGTTGCACATACCGTGGGAACGATAGAATGGCTGGTGAGTAAGGAACTATGCATTCAGAGTAACGATTGTGCCACAAAATCTATTCAATTAACTCAGCATGTGATCTCGGTATAAATAGAGTCCTATTATTTTTCTTAAAGGCTTACCACTGATAGGACATTATACTTTTTTGTGATTGGCACATGTGCTACCCATGTTGTACACCAGGGCAGACATAGAGTGGAGTTTCGTAGAGTGGCATAGCATAGAGTGGAATCAAGTGTCTTAGAGTGTCGTGGAGTGGCGTAGTGATGAGTGAAGTGGAACGGAGTAGAGGGTGTCGTAGTACACTGCCGTTACTTAGAACACCTTTCCAATTGAAATGGCTATTATATTTTCACAGACATACAATTTTACTGATAAGATTATATAGTGCACAAACAATAGTGTGGAAATGCCATCACCTAGTGTATTGATTTGTTTTGATCACATTAAAATGTGTCTCCACCACACTCCAGAATTACAAAAAAAAAAGTTTCATTAGTGATTTCTTAATTGTCATCTATTGTGAAAAATATGCACAGTTCATTTGCAGACATTTTAAATTTTATTGTGTGGTTTGCATGATTGTCACATAAATTCTTTCATTTTGAAGTCAGAGAAACAAAAGGAAACACCAAGCTCCCTCAGAAGGCATAGCCTGACATTTGCTTTCTGTCTTTGAAAGCACAGCAAATGTGACAAGATAAGAACAAAATTTAAATAATTGTTTACAGAAAGCAAGCACACGTGGAAGAATACAGTAAATGGGCTATGCTCCACAGGAGGGACAAAGACATACTGGACAGTGCAAAATAAATAAATCTAGCAAATAGAAGGCAAGCAAATGACTTAAAAAACACAAAGCCAATGGTAAGCAGTGGGTGCAATCAAATTCAATAGAAGCTTTCAGAATGTCCCCAAGAAGTCCTTGCACACCAGACAGCTGCGATGCCTCATAGGCTTCGACCTAAAAACTGCCTACGGAGTAAGCCTTGACAATGAAGAGGCACTGTGTTTCAGTTTCTTTATCATAACTGAGGAAAGCTTTGGTATTCTTTGTGCTCTGGTCATACACCAGTAGATCTTGGTTGAAATGCATCAGTGCTGAGACTACACTGCCCTCCTTTTCCTAAGGGGATGCTTCGGGCACCAGGGCTGTGGATAAGGCCCAGTTATTGTTTGTGGGAAACCATTTAAACAAACTCTAACATTCTGAAGTTTGCAAGGTGTTCTAGAACCTCTGTTTCTGGTTCTGTCACAGCATTATCTGGAATCAACACTGTCTCAAAACTCATGCCACTTAAAATTTTCAATAATCCTAGGCAAGAGGAAGTTTTTCTTTTTACTCGCAATTGCACGATTCGCCATAGACCCCCGTGTTAATGTAAACTCTTCAAAGAGAAAACACTTTGTTTTGAGTAATTTTATTGAGAGGTAATCTGCTTCAAAAGAAGCACCCTGAAATAATTACCTCAAAATGAGGTGCTTAGACGTGGATTAGTCTGGCACGGTAGGATGACAGAGTTTTGTCCCAATAATTTTGTGTATCAGGATAAATTTGAAACAATGGAACATTAAGATTGGAATTTCTTCATTAAACAACCTTTGGCAAAGTTTATAGCTCAGGCCTTTGGGGCTTATTGGGTTTGCCAGTGTGTTTTTTTTTTTTTTTTTTTTTTTTTTTTTTTTTATAGCTATACTGAACACCATTCCTAATGTAGTGCAGCGTGGCTATAAAAAAAAAAAAAGTCTGTCATTTTGTAGACGCTTGCACCATGCATGCCAGTACCTACACAATAATGCAGCCTTTTTTTTTTATTATTTTTAGTTGGTGATCCAGCTGGAACCAGCAAAAATAAAAAAATAGCCAAAAGCGTGGATGATTATTATTATTATTTTTTTTTTATTTTATTTTTTAATTGTTTTTTTTTTTTTTTTTTTGCTGGCGGGAACAGTACCGGTGGATGGGTGTGTGGCAGCAGCACTGGGCTAGGTGGGGCTAAACCCATCATGTGCATCTGGAAGCAACATGGATGGTGCAGCGAGGAGCAAGTGTGCTGGAGGGAGAGCA
This sequence comes from Pleurodeles waltl, assembly GCF_031143425.1. Classification (NCBI taxonomy): domain Eukaryota; kingdom Metazoa; phylum Chordata; class Amphibia; order Caudata; family Salamandridae; genus Pleurodeles; species Pleurodeles waltl. Next base: position 653,193,557 of record NC_090440.1, on the reverse strand, counting down.
ATGTGGAGTGCTGTGGGGTGGGAGTGTGTGTGGGGGAACCAAAAACAAACTAAAGAGTGTGTGAGCATTTGGAACTGGGAGAGGATAAGAGCCCACAGGTGAGAAAGCAACACAGACAAGGGGAGAAGCACACAGGTGAGTAGACAGAGAAGAGAGGGAAAAGAGAGTGGCACTGTGGCTAGAGGCGGAAACAAATGCACTCGTGTAGAGTGCCTAAACAAAAAGAGCAAAATATTCCCAGAAACAATGAGCAGGAGAAGAACACAAGTAATGCGTCCATGCTCCAGGGGAGGGAAAACACACACATGCTAATGAATAAGAAGCAGGCTAATAGGAGTGACAATGAAACCAACGAGTGGTAAGCAGTGGGCGGGCCTCTAAGCCGGCTGTGTGCTAATATGTCATGCAACAGACAGCATGTGCACTGTCTAGTAGGCGAAACTTTCTAAAAGATAGTTGGGTTACAGTAAGGTGGGGTTGGGGGGGCACAAGAATGACAGTGGGGAGTTGCAGTGTGATAGAGCAAAGCCTGACTCGCTGATCTCAGGGGAGCAGCTGTTTGCTAATCTTTCTATTACTCCATCCTCAAATCGGCTGCAGTCACTTTCTGCTCCCTCCTTTCCTCTCATCAATAAGTCTATAAACAGCTATGAAGAAACGGAATAAATAAAATCTGACAAACATACCCATCTGTAATACAGACCCTCACTTTACCCCTGTGCCGATCCTTGAGTCTAAAGATTGCCCAAAGGCCCCACAGCCATAAGCCTTGTGTTATTGTTGAGCCTAGTCATATCTTTCTCTTACCCTAAACTTAACCTCAACCTCTAACCTGATCCATTTTCATAACGTAGTCTTTTTTAAGGTCGAGCGCGCAAGCGATCTGGCCTGTTGTAACGTATCTGCCGGCTTTTAACCAAACCCCCACATGACCATCACTGTCACTCGTTCATGGTCTTGCCTTTCAAAAGTCCTTTGTTATCATTGGTAAATGCTTTACGTTTGTCCCTCCTTGGGGCAGTTTTGTTACCGCCTTGGCCATCAACCCTGTTACATGGGTAATTGCACGTTTGCCGATACGTTTGACTGTGAGCAAACTTCTTTTTCCTTTTGTGTCTCTCCTTCGTGCTCATGTTCGCTTTGAATAGGCTTGCTTATGTCAACTGTTTACTTTTCATTTTCAACTTGTATGGCAAGAAAAGTCCAGTTAGGAATTTACAACACTAATATCTCTAACTTGAGCAGACGCAAGACCCATTGCATTGCAAATGCTTGTTCATTATTGCAACGTTTACAAGAGCTAAAGAGTTGGAAGAAGAGCTTTAGGGGCTGTGCATGCAAAACTGACTGTAAGGTAAATTGTCATTAAGACAATAGGCGTGATCTGATATAATCAACGTACATCACCTATTAAAACAAAGGCCCTCATTCGGAGAATGTTGGTTAAAGTAATGTTTCAAAGTAAACACTTAATATTCATAGTTAAGGAGGCTATTCCTCATCTCTCTTATAATGAGGCCCATTCAAAGGATGTTACAACACCTTGTTGATGGCTTTACATATCCAAGTACAAGATGTTGTGACTAAGGAAATTGATGAAAGGGGACTGAAAGTGCTGTTGCTCTTCTCCCGTTTTGGAACCAGCAGACTGCTGGGAAGCCCTCTGGTATACTTGTGGGCCAGCTCCATGCTGCTCTGTACACCTTCTGTTTGGTGCTAATACTTTCTTGAGATTTCGTCACCTGACATCTTACATTTTTCTCCCTTCCATCAACAGGATCCCGCTGACCAAGTTCCGCACAATCCGTCGCACTTTCATCAACGAGTCAACTGAAATTGAAAAACTTGTGGCTACTGGTGATCAACTAAAGTACAACCTGGGCTTCCCACCTAGAAAAGGTCCTACACCAGAAATTCTTATGAACTACCTGGATGTAAGTAACCAGTCTCTCCACTCCAAAGCTGCCATTGAAGGAGTCCTGCATTTATCCTTTCATGCTCACTCCTCCCTTCTATCAGATATGGAAGCTGTTTTTTTTTATTTTGGACTCTCTTCATCCCCTTCACTTACCATAACCACCCCATGCTTGACACTTCATTCCTATCACTGAATGTATTGGTTATCTGAAGACCGTTTTACATTGATTGAAGGATAAAGTGTGTTGAAACCATTCACTTTGACCCTCTCCTTATTTTCCCTCCCTCAGGCACAGTACTATGGAGAGATTGGTATTGGCACGCCCCCCCAGCCCTTCACAGTGGTCTTCGACACCGGCTCTTCCAACTTGTGGGTGCCCTCCATCCATTGTTCTTTCCTGGACATCGCCTGCTGTAAGTATTATCCTTCCCCTGCCTCTTTCAGCATAGAATTGGAATAGTTGTGAAATCAACATTGATTGTGGTTGGCTGATGTTGGGTGAAATCTAGGAAGGTATTTCCTCCAACCTGTCATTGAAGTTGCAGGAGTTGAGGTGTACTGTAGCAGAGTGAATAATATAGCTACTGCAGACAATTGTTACCTAAAGGTTATGGGTCCAAACCTCAGTGACTTCACTGTTCTTTTTCTTATTTCTTTATCGAGCTACAGTTTTCTGATGAATTGGGAAATACAGTGTGCAGATATTGCTCAGTTGGTAGAGTATGCTTTGTAGGAGTGTTCATTACTCATTCCCTAATAATTCAAGGGTGAAAATATATTTCAAGATGTGAAGTACTGAGAATACTTTCTCAGATCCTTTCTATGTACTTTTTAGGTAGAGCATAAGCGTTCGACCTGGTGTATACTTATTCTCTGGGTGTAAAGCAATTTCATTTATTGGTTGCAGGGTCTTTAAAAATTCTTGCTCGCTAGTGGTCAGTTCTGCCTTTTTCTCCTTCCCTTTTCTGTTTCAGAGCAGTGACCAACTACTGTATTGTTCCACTTAGATTTCTTGATCTGTTGTGGTGACTGACTATTTTTGACATTTCTTTGGTGCTCCCCTTTCACTGTTGGTGGTTTAAGCTGGTTCCTGCCTGCGTTTTATTGCAGCATTCCGTTTCTCCCTTCTCCCATGTCTCTGACATTTGTTTTGGCTTTATTCCAGTGCTGTCCTTGTTTACCTCCTGGTACTAATATAAGCTTATTTTACTAAACAAACAAACACCCAGTCGTTTAACTCACTGCTCACGAAAGCCACAATATCCCCTTGCATCACAGAGAGTCACTCTCTCTCCAGTGCCTATCCCTGCCAGCTGTCACATCACACACAGAGCATTGCTTATCTCCTTTACATGGGGCCATAAATCTTCTCAGACTGCTTTGCTAACTTCATTAGAGCTTTGTTGAAATGGGAGGCAAAAATACTTGTTTAGATGTGATGCCAGGTTGGCAAACGCCTGTAGAGCGATATTTTTAGCTTCAGACTGCAAACTAATTAAATTAATGAGTCCTCATTACGAAAAAAGCACGTTTGTGAAAGCTGTACTGGAATTTCTTATAACTCATACAGATTCCAAAAGTTACCCTGACCCGTGTATATTAGAGTAGTGTATGGAAGAGAGAATCTCGCGAACTTCAGAGCCAACTCCTCAAACTCTGTATTGCTTCTGAAACATGCATTAAGAAAAATTCCCAAAAAGGATGGGCAGATTGGTGTTGTGTTGAACCACAGCAGTGAAATTTGACAGATCGAACTGTCACTGCATGTGTCTAAACATATGATTAAAGTGCTTTGTCCATCCTTGGGGCAGTTTTGTTACCACCTAGGACCCTGTTACATGAATAATTGCACGTTTGCCGATAAGTTTGTCTGGGAGCAAACTTATTTTTCCCTATGTGTGCCTCCTTTGCGCTCATACGCATGGTGGCACTTTGATTCAGCTCGCTTATGCCAACTGTTTTACTTTTCATTTTCAAATTATGTAGCAAGAAACATCCAGTTAGGAATTTAAAATGCTAATGGCGCTAACTCGAGCAAATGCAAGACCCATTGAAAATGCTTGTTTGTTCTTGTATCTATTGTAATTCCTCTCCTCTCACGTTGTTCTCCCCTCTGCCTTTTCTCCCCTATGCAGTGATACATCATAAGTATGATTCTTCGAAGTCGAGTACTTTTGTGAAGAATGGAACTGCCTTCGAAATCCAGTATGGAACCGGGAGCCTCTCCGGGTACCTCAGTCAGGACACTGTCACAGTAAGTTTCGAGCCCATCCTCCCTTTAAAGGTCAGATGTGGGGGAGAGATCAAAGCTTCATTCTAGAGCAGTAGTTCGCAACCTTTTGACTTCTGTAGACCCCACTTTATTATTACTGGAATCCGGGGACCCGCCACTGAGTCATTACTGAAAGCTGGGGACCTAATCCGTTAATATTATTTAATTTCATAAGCAGTCGTGGACCCCCTGAGGAGGCTTTGCGGAACCCCAGAAGTCCTCTGATCACAGGTTAGGAACCGCTGTTTTAGAGCATACTAGCAGACTGTCTATTAGCAGTAGCTCTTGCAGCGTGCTAGGGTAGAGTTATGTCTAAGCCCCCTAACCCTTAACTGTAACATGGGATCACCATGTTTTAGGGGTCAACTAGCTTCCCTGTTCTCCTTCTGTAAGTCCAAAACCTTTGAAAGAGACTTGTTTTGTAGACCCCCCCCCCCCCCTTTGGTGCCACTTATATCCTTCACCCTGCTCTGCTGAATATTTCACTCGAATGAGAAAGACGTTGAGTATGGTAAGTCTGCTATGAGAAGATTTCATGGAGCTCTGGTTACTGCAAGCTAAAAGGGTTCCACAATGTATTTTTAAAGACCAATTTCTACTACTGAAAAGGTATTGTAAACTCCATATTTACTTTTGGCATCATCTTAAAGTATTGTTAGAAACGATGCTCAGAGTCTCATGCAAACTCTGACCGTTCAACATGTCTGTGAAAAATACATTAACATAGTGGTTGTGAGTGTAATTTGTGCTTGTAGGATGTGGGAGATAATTCACTGTGGAAGTCATTGAATGCATTCCTTTTAGTTAGGATATTATCTCCGATTTGTTAGTTCTTCAAAATGTCTACTCTGAAAGCCATTGCTAATCTGCCTTCGTTCTTTGATCAGAGCTTTGTTTAAAGCTTCGGAGGTATTTGATTCTTTAAGATTTTATTGCTTTGTTGGCATAAACAAATGTTCAAAAATGTTTCCTATTTGAAATATTTATCAAATACAGACCTACATACAGGGAGTGCAGAATTATTAGGCAAGTTGTATTTTTGAGGATTAATTTTATTATTGAACAACAACCATGTTCTCAATGAACCCAAAAAACTCATTAATATCAAAGCTGAATATTTTTGGAAGTAGTTTTTAGTTTGTTTTTAGTTTTAGCTATGTTAGGGGGATATCTGTGTGTGCAGGTGACTATTACTGTGCATAATTATTAGGCAACTTAACAAAAACAAATATATACCCATTTCAATTATTTATTATTACCAGTGAAACCAATATAACATCTCAACATTCACAAATATACATTTCTGACATTCAAAAACAAATCAGTGACCAATATAGCCACCTTTCTTTGCAAGGACACTCAAAAGCCTGCCATCCATGGATTCTGTCAGTGTTTTGATCTGTTCACCATCAACATTGCGTGCAGCAGCAACCACAGCCTCCCAGACACTGTTCAGAGAGGTGTACTGTTTTCCCTCCTTGTAAATCTCACATTTGATGATGGACCACAGGTTCTCAATGGGGTTCAGATCAGGTGAACAAGGAGGCCATGTCATTAGATTTCCTTCTTTTATACCCTTTCTTGCCAGCCACGCTGTGGAGTACTTGGACGCGTGTGATGGAGCATTGTCCTGCATGAAAATCATGTTTTTCTTGAAGGATGCAGACTTCTTCCTGTACCACTGCTTGAAGAAGGTGTCTACCAGGAACTGGCAGTAGGACTGGGAGTTGAGCTTGACTCCATCCTCAACCCGAAAAGGCCCCACAAGCTCATCTTTGATGATACCAGCCCAAACCAGTACTCCACCTCCACCTTGCTGGCGTCTGAGTCGGACTGGAGCTCTCTGCCCTTTACCAATCCAGCCACGGGCCCATCCATCTGGCCCATCTAGACTCACTCTCATTTCATCAGTCCATAAAACCTTAGAAAATCAGTCTTGAGATATTTCTTGGCCCAGTCTTGACGTTTCAGCTTGTGTGTCTTGTTCAGTGGTGGTCGTCTTTCAGCCTTTCTTACCTTGGCCATGTCTCTGAGTATTGCACACCTTGTGCTTTTGGGCACTCCAGTGATGTTGCAGCTCTGAAATATGGCCAAACTGGTGGCAAGTGGCATCGTGGCAGCTGCACGCTTGACTTTTCTCAGTTCATGGGCAGTTATTTTGCGCCTTGGTTTTTCCACACGCTTCTTGCGACCCTGTTGACTATTTTGAATGAAACGCTTGATTGTTCGATGATCACGCTTCAGAAGCTTTGCAATTTTAAGAGTGCTGCATCCCTCTGCAAGATATCTCACTATTTTTGACTTTTCTGAGCCTGTCAAGTCCTTCTTTTGACCCATTTTGCCAAAGGAAAGGAAGTTGCCTAATAATTATGCACACCTGATATAGGGTGTTGATGTCATTAGACCACACCCCTTCTCATTACAGAGATGCACATCACCTAATATGCTTAATTGGTAGTAGGCTTTCGAGCCTATACAGCTTGGAGTAAGACAACATGCATAAAGAGGATGATGTGGTCAAAATACTCATTTGCCTAATAATTCTGCACTCCCTGTATGGGAAGCAACAGAACACGGTGCTGAAAGCACAGTAACAGAAGCGCCAATTAAAATAGTACTGTTGAGTTGATGTCAGGTTTGTGTGGCAAGACCAGCACAACAAATTGAATGAATGTCTTTCCATTGAACGTGCTGCAGAGCCTGAGAATCCCTAATTTCTCACCTCAGGCAATCTCGAAGGCCAGTCATGTTTTATGATGCATATCAGTTAATTGTTTAAAAAATTCCCATGAGCAATGCCTGTTATTACAATCACTCCATTAAAACGCATTAAATGGTGAAAGGGCCATCTTCCTAATCCAGTGCTGCCTTGAATTCAATTCCAACAGCTGGGATTTATTGAGTGACTTTACCACTACTTGATCTTGGGTATGGTATGCATGGGGATATTTTCAATTGAATGGTTGGACAGTTGTAGCCAAGATAGGATACTTTGGGGTGTAGGCTGGCCTTCATTTGTAAGGTTTGTGCATATGTGTTAGAACTGCACCCCATATTATGCAATAAAACCTTTAGTTCAAGCAGTGAGTTCAGTTTCTGGATTGAACACTTTAGATCAGGATAAGCAAAGCTCACTGGTTCTAGGACTCTATTAACCAGTACGACTACAGCAGGCTAGACTTATCCAAATAAGGCAGACTCAGCAGCTGATGCACTTTTAATTTGGCCCTTGTCATGTGGGTCACAAGAACATTTTAATTTGTGTATGTGTGTGTATATAGATATAATAATGTGTGTTTGATGGCATGTGTAGCTGCAGGTACACATGCTATGCATATCCATTCCGACATCTAGTGTTGGGCTCGGAGTGTTACAAGTTGTTTTTCTTCGAAGAAGTCTTTTCGGAGTCACGGGATCGAGTGACTCCTCCTCTTGGTTCCATAGCGTGTTTCCTCTTGCTCTGAGATTTTGATTCGTAAAACTCTAGAAAATCTTCCTTCTTGTCGGTATTGTTTCAATCGCGTTCTCCATCTAGCATCGAACCGGTAGTACCATCGGAAAATTACTTTTGTTCGCCCTTTGGGGCGCTGGAGCCCAACTCGGGCCTATTCGGGCCTACTGCGTGGAAAGCCTGATGGATCGGACTCCATTCAGATTCTGCCATCGGTGCCACGTGAAGCACCCCAATACAGACCAGCACTTGGTTTGTAACTTGTGCCTTTCTCCAGACCATTGGGAGGAAAACTGTGAGGCCTGTCGATGGTTTCATTAAAAAAAGACTCTCAGATCTGAGAGCCCGAAGACTTGAAATGGCATCGAAAAGTAGTGAACATCTCGACGTCACTGAAGAAGCACAGGCGCAGACAGCAGTCTCCATCCGAGACACAGACTCTGAACAGGAATCTGAGGACGACAGACCCATCACAGCTGGTCAGCATGTGAGTGCGTCAGCCCCTACACCCCTACATAAAAAACATTCTAAGGCCTTGGGTACACCACTGCTGGAAGGCCATGGTTCGGCCCGGAAAAAGACTGTCGGTGACAGACCTTCGGGATCGGTGTCAAAAAAGGCCACTCCTCCATGTAGCTCGGAGTCGAGTAAAACTATAAAGGGCTCCAATTCGGACTCCAGCAGGAAACCCCAAGCTTTGGAGTCGAAAATTCGAAAGACGGCTTTGGAGCTGAGACCTTCCACAATATTTTCGGTACCGTAAAAACAGCAAACTTCAGAACCAAAGAAGACATCGTATACAGAGGAGCAAGGGCTTTCCAACAAATTGAGAGAGCCATAAAACCTCTGAGGAAGAGTCGGACATTGAGCCCATTCTACAAATTATGGATAAGAGACAATTTAGGATACACATCCATTAAGAGACCGAAAGGATTGTTACTGCACCTCGTTTAAGAACAAAAAGAAAGCTGGTTTTCCAAGAGGAACTGGACACTGTACAGCCACCAGCAAAGGTGCAAAAGCCAAAGGAGAAACCAATACATCCTCATTCTTCTCCTCCTCATTCTCCACAACTGTCTGTCTCCTCCCCACACCAGCCCTCCACCAATGCCTTCTCCAACACACTCTTTTTACTCACAAGAAGACATAGTAGACCCATGGGATCTTTATGATCCTGATCCCATCCGAGATAATGACCCAGATACTTACCCATCCAAACCATCTCCACCTGAGGATACCACATTATACAACCTGGTCATAGCCAGGGCGCAGTTTATCATGGGGTAACAATGCATTCAGAGCCATTGGAAGAAGATTTTTTAATTAAATCATTATCTTCAACGCTTTTCAGGTACCAGTGCCTCCCAATGTTACCCGCAATGGTAAAACATGCAGACCAAAGTTTTAGTGAGCCTGAGAAATCTAGAATCATCACACCTAGAATAGAAACGAAATATAAGCCTGTACCCTCTGACCCAGATTATACTACCCATCAGGCGCCTCCAGATTCAGTGGTGGTTATTGCAGCACGAAAGAGGGCAAATATCCAGTCTTCAGGAGATGCACCTCCTCCTGATAAAGAGAGCAGAAAATTTGACGCTGCTTCCCAGGCAGCGAATGAATGGAGAATTGTTAATTCACAAGCACTGCTAACCCGCTATGATAGAGCACATTGGGATGAGATGCAGGATATTAAACAGCATCTCCCAAAAACACCAAAAGCGGGCACAACAAGTGGTAGAGGAAGGGCAAGCCATTAGTTACAATCAAATAAGATCTGCCTTTAATGCTGCTGATACAGCTGCAAGGAGCGTTAACACAGTCATCACAATCAGAAGACATGCATGGCTATGCTCCTCTGGTTTTAAACCAGAAATTCAACAGGCTGTGCTTAACATGCCTTTTGATAAAAAGCACCTCTTTGGCCCAGAAGTGGACACTACAATTGAGAAATGAAGAAAGGACTCCGATACAGCAAAAGCAATGGGTGCTTTGTACACCACACCATGTAGGGGGTCATTTCGTAGGCCTCAGTTTCGAGGAGGTTTTAGAACACAATCCTCCGAGGCTTCTACCTCACAAACAAAGCAACCATAATTCAACCCAGTCTCAACAAGGTGGGTTTAGAGGAACATACAGAGGTCAATACTCAAGAAATAGAGGTCAATTCCAAACCTCTAAACAACCAAAGCAGTGACTTCCTTCCCTCCCTTCCAGTCCACACATCTCCTGTGGGGGGGAAAGACTACAGCAGTTCCACTCTCATTGGCAAAATATCACCACAGACAACTGGGTATTGTCAATTATTCGCAATGGTTATTGCCTAGAATGGATAAACACCTCTCCAAATATTCCACCAAGATATCGCAAGTTATCCCCAGAACATACAGTTCTGTTATAACAAGAGGTTCAGTCTCTACTACTCAAGCAATAGAATTAGTTCCACAGTCCCAACAAGGAACAAGGCTATACTCACTATACTTCCTAATTCCCAAAAAAGATGTCACCCTCAGGCCAATATTAGACCTCGGGCCCCTCAATTTTTACATCTTGTCAGAATATTTTCACATGGTAACTCTACAAGATGTTATTCCACTGGTACAGAAACAAGATTTTATGACTGCTCTAGACCTCAAAGATGCGTATTTACACATACCCATCCTCCCCACTTCATAGAAAATACCTCAGGTTTGTCATACAAGGAAAACACTACCAGTTCAAAGTGTTACATTTTGGCATAACAACAGCGCCAAGGGTGTTCACAAAGTGTCTAACGGTAGTAACAACACATCCATGTCTTTCCATATATTGAGGATTGGCTAATAAAATCAAACAATCGTACACAATGCCAAAAACATACACGTTATGTGATAGAAACTCTGCACACACTAGGATTTTCTATAAACTACCAAAAGTCACACCTTCAACCAGCACAAGTACAACCGTATCTAGGTGCTATCCTAAATACTCAACTAGCTCTAGCGAATCCAAATGATACAAGCTTTCCAAAATCTAATTCCACTCGTACAACCAAATCAACAATACACTGTAAGATTTATCATGAAGATTTTAGGAATGATGGTATCTTGCATAGCAATAGTCCCACGTGCAAGACTGAACATGAGGCCCTTACAACAGTGCCTTGCACGACAATGGTCACAGGCACACAGTCAATTTCAAGATCTAGTGTTGATGGACCGCCAAACAAATATGTCCCTTCAATGGTGGAACGCAGCAATTTAATGAAGGGGCGGTCGTTTCAAGACCCTGTACCTCAGACCATGATTACAACAGATGCATCAATGATTGGTTGGGGAGCTCACCTAAACAATCACACCATTCAAGGGCAATGGGATGTCAAACGGAAACAGCTACACATACACCACTTAGAATTATTAGCTGTATTCCTTGACCTAAAAGCATTTCAACCTCTTCTCAAACAGAAGAATGTTCTCATAAAGACAGACAACATGACAACCATGTATTATCACAACAAACAGGGAGGGACACATTCATCTCAAATGTCCCTTCTAGCACAAACAATTTGGAAATGGGCAATTCACAATCCAATTCACCTAATAGTAAAATTGCGTGGAGTGGCATACAGTGGAATAGTGTAGACTGGTTGATCTGATGGAGTGGAGCATGGTAGAGTGTAGTAGGGTAGAATGTGATGGCATACAGTGAAATAGCATGCTGTGGCATAGTGTAATAACGCTGAGTGTTACTGGCAGACAGTGTAGTGATGTGGAGTGGCATATAGCGGAATAGTGTATAGAAGTGTGGATTGTCATGCAGTTGAACTGAGCAGAGTGTAGTAGCCTGGAGTGGCATAGAATGGACTGATCTACAGTGTAACATTGGAGTTGTGTAGCGTACAGTGGAATAGTGTATAGTGGAGTAGCTTACAATGGAAGGGCATACAGTGGAGTGTCCTAAAATGGAGTGCTGTACAGTGGAGTGGCATAATTGAACAAGACGTAGCTTGAAAATATGTGATCGGTTGTAGATGTAATATGGCAGCATGTATGTGGAATTCCTATAACCCTGTGCCCAGCACCTATTGTTTGGTGTCAAGAGCAACAAGTTTTCATGTTTTATTTTGTCCTTGGGACAAGTAGACCCAACCCTGTGTAGCACAATCCCTTTAGCTGCCAGTTTACAGTACCACTTTGAGCAGAGAAGAAAATTGTCAGCAGTTGAGGTAATATTTGTGTCCATGTGTAAATGCTGTTTGAACATCTATTTGTGGGTCATTAATGCAAAGCCTTTATTATTAGGGTAAGTGCGCTACGTAAATGCTGTAAGCTTGGACTGCTCTACTTTCAGTTGTTCCAGTAAAAAAAAATGTTTAAAGTTTAACAATATGAGGCTTCGTATAATGCTCTCTGATTAGATGGAAATATTTGCAGAAGCTTAAAAACAAAATTGATAATTCTTTGATTTAAAAATAAAATGTTTACAAAAAAATGCAAATGGCAAACAAATGTTTTGCTAAATTTACTGTGAATTTTTAGGTACCATTTCTTTGAAGCATTATTTAGTAAAAAGTGTTGATGATGCATGCTTGCATTGAATAAGAAAATTCTTAATGAAATATCCGTTTCAACAAGATTATGTAGAATATGAAATTAAACAAGCATTGGCAAAGCCAATGGTTTCAACATTGATGGTCAGTCTTTTGTTTTTGTCAATGCGTGTCTTGTTTTGAATTACTTTTGTAAACTATTCTTGTGAGAGCTGCTATGTCCTCACCATTGTATCAAATATTGGCAAAAAGCAAAGTCTTATAGATTACACATTGCCACAGTAGTTCATGGTACTGAACAAAATTACTTTGTGTGCTGATATGCTCCGTGTGAAAGAGTAGATTGCTATAACTCACAGTAAAGCCAGCTGACAGATGGAGAGAGAAAGATAGAATTTTGATAAAAACAAAAGTTCTTGGTTAAAGTTGTACTTAATTAGGGTCATGGTCTTAAAGAAAGTCATTAAAGTGCACATATTGTATGTCTTTGCAATAGTGCAGGTTTACTCATTTCTTAAATTGATAAAAATGTACACAAGTAGACCTGAAAATCGTACTACTAGAAAATATTGATGAACTGTATTTTGGCACACGCAATTATGCATGTGTAGCTTTGCTCATGCAAAAATCTTTTGAGCGTTTACAGTTTCACTTTCTCGCCAACCATTTTTTTTTCCCCAACCCTGGAAGAAGTTTTACTTCTGCCCTTGTAGGGAGTAAATTTACAGCAGTTTTCTGAGTATTAGAAAAAATTCGAGAAGGGCTGGCGATAACCCTCAAAACATGCTAGTTAGTAGGTATACACAGACTCAACGAGCCTTCCAACCCTGTAACTATTGCTTACCAGTACCTCCACCCAGTATGTTGCTCTTCGGAAAGGTGGCTAAAGAATTTGATAGTATTAATTACCTGCTTTAGTATTAGCCCTGGCATAATCAGAGAGGCTATTATCTGAGTGCTTATGTAAAGAGGTTGCTGCCATAATTTGTCACCACACTACATGGCGCCAAAGGGGCAAGTAGATTTTTTGTTTTTTTACATAAGTCGATTTATGAAGCCACCTGTCCCATGGGCAAGTAGATATTTTATTAAATTCCACACCCCTGTGGCAGGAAAATACATTGAGGTGTAAATGTTCATTTTTAGTAGTATGTTTGAGTTGTGTTTAAGTATTTTAAATCTTGTATATGGTGCCACAGTATACCATGGTACATGCACATGACAAGGCAGTATGAGCTTGGCTAATGGTTGAGTTTACCAAACGTAAAAGGCAGCTGTGTTGTTTCAGCACAGTTTGGCTGCATTCTGCGTTTCGCTGCGTTCTGGTTAAGGGTCTTACATAGAGGTAGGTAGTAGGTTTTATTGTTGTTCTCCTCCAATTAATACTTTATTAAAGTGGCAATGGGTAGAGAAATGTATTTATAATTGTCTATATATTTTTACAACTTTTTAAAAGTAGTTTTGTAATTTGTAGGTATTATACGGGTGTGTGTGTGTGGGTTTTTTGTTTTCTTTTTTTTTTTTTTTTTTTTTTTTTTTTTTTTTTTAAAAAGAGTTAAAAATAGAAAATACACTGTAGTACATTATATTTGTAAAATATAGTACAACATATTTAAACATGTTTTAACGTACCATGAGGCAGTACCACAATACTCAGTACATTTCTTTTTAAATATATAGAAACTTGTATTTTATTTTCACTACCTATTACTACTTAAATAAAGTGGTAATATGTAAAAAGAAGCAAACCTACTACCTATATCTAAAGGCATAATGCAGAACACAGCCAAAGTGTACCTAAAAACAACTTGGCTGCCTTTACCTTTTGTAAAGACAGTCATTAGCCAATCACATAATACCTTATTTTCACTATTTACCACAGTATTTCCACGAAATACCGTGAACTTTAGCAAAACTACAACAACAGATATCACTAAGTTAAATGTCTTCTAAATAAAAAAATAATTGTAGTACCCAAAAAGGATCATCTGTGCACCCTAATGCCTAATCCTGCCATGGAAAATGCATAGGGGAGAATATTTTACCTTTGCACCCCCTTAACCAATCACCACAAAAATGTCCATTCACTGCCAATGTAGAAAACACTATGAATCCAGAACGTTTTGTGAGATTCATCAAACTGGGACAAAGTTATTAGCGACTAAAAGTCTGAGAAATTCCTATACCTTAGAATCCTAACTATAACCACAGAGTGGCTGTGACCAATCTGTAATACATTTTATTGAGCTTCTCTGTATTTTCGATTTCCAACATTGACATTTTGAATGTTTGTACTGTTGCCCAAAGTTTGATTTAATAGTGATGGCTTGATCCTGCTAATTTTCAAAGAAATGTTCCATAACTTTGTGGCAACATTGTGCATGGAGTACATTTACTGTTTGTAGTTGTTTACAGATACAATTTTGGGTGTTAGTTGTTCCACTCTGCCTTAGTTTACAGTGCATTGCTGATTAAAATCGTACCTTTATTGAGGACACTAAGAGGAGCTGCTGAAAGTATGGCCTTAATGGAGACAGCTATAGATATACATTATACAGGCTTTGTTGCGCTAGGTGATTGAGACTCGGCCAGCAAGAGTTGGGTGATGCAGTTTATTTTTGTTGTCACTGATGGATTTCTGGGAAGGTGCAGTTTTACCTGCAATTTTTTTGTCCTCTTTTATTAGAATTGGCCTAAAGCTGCCACTTCTCATATAAGTATTTAATAGGAAAGGGTTGGGGCTATATGTGCAGTAGTTTTTAAGTATCCTCTTTTTAGTGCCTGCTAATTGGAGGCCTAATGCAGTCTTACTGGCATATGAATAGGACCAGACAAGGCTCCTCGTTGTATTTCTTTATTCATAAAGCCCATTCAAGTAGCACAGTCAAGTGTTTGACACACACATCACACACCTCACACGCTCACTGTCTCTCGCTACTGGACCTTAATCACCCTTCTTCTTGCTTTTTTTCTACCACATTTTGTTTACTCTGTTTTTTAATCTGCAACAAAACATCAATGATGATCCTTGCTGTGAATCCTGTCTGACTGTTCGCTCCTCGTCTCTCCTTTCTCATGCTTCCCTCCTTTTTGGCAAGGTCCAGAATGAGGCATAGTCATCTTGAAAAAAATCTGCATTCAGTCGCATAGCCCTTGCTCACAGCTCTTGGACCCCATTTCCTTCATCACAGAATAAATGGCAGTATTTGAGGTGGCTGCCCCCTTTTACAATTTAGTAGAGGGCCAAGCTGGTGCAGTGGACTCTAAATATGTAAGTTAGTCTGGTGCGCTCTGACGATATTTACTCAAAGTCGAGAGGTACCTGTGCTCCCCTTTACGAAGTCTGCCTCCTTGAGATATGCCCACAGATCCTCTGACCACGAATAATAAAGGAACGTTTCTGGACTAGAAATTGCTTGCTTTTTCTATTACTTTAAGATTCCCCCCAAGCAAGACCTTGGACATTCTGTAGTGAAAACAGACACTTTTGTGTCTTCCAAATACTGAGTAACGAGGTCTGTCCCTTCATGAAAAGCCTTTGTCACTCTGTGGGAGGAGGTGGGGGTGTATTTGTTGCCTGTACTGTTTCAATTGGTCCCATCATAAATTCTATTAAGAGCTGTCAACCTTCCACCTCTTAACATCGAATTGGTACCCGCATGTGGTCTAAGAACAAATTTGATAAAATATTTCTTTTATAAATTGACTTCTCTAGCCCTTAAGTTATTGAAGTCTCCTTGTCCAGATCTGGATGAGTGTTACAGTTACAGTTCTTCACATACTCTACACAAGATGACAGACAGTTTTTCTTAATGTCTATTGAGCTTCTATTTAAGTAATTATTTTCTTTAAATTGTGCAATGTTAACGTCTGTGAATAATGGATTGTAGAACTGGTATAGCTCTGAATATAAACTTAATAACATTTGCCTCTTTCACTGGGAGTAATTGCCAGTAAAAGTAATTTGTTGGCTTCTAAACACCAGTTCTGTGACCACCCTTTCTTCCAAAAGCCTTCCTTTCTTAGAGGCCTCTTCTACGGTTTTGGAGTATTGTCCTCAATGTTTTTATGTGTTTTTTTTGTTAGTTTTTTTTTTCTGAACTTGTTCCTAGAGGTTACGCTACTAGAGTTCAGAGAAACACTCTTCTACAACGAGACTACCTCAGCATTTATATGCTGGCTGTTTTTTCTCTCCATCCTGTACAATGTATTTTTTATATATTTGTGTGTGTGTGTGTGTGTAAATGTAGATTTCATTTCAGTGCCACATTTTTTGCATGTCTTCGGTTTAAAAGACTCTCCGTCTGTTATCTAGGAAGTAGGGCAAGTGGCTTGTTAATTCTACTTATTCGGTTCTTCTTTTTTTTTCTTAAATGCTCTAAGTGATCTAATTAACTTGCTCCTTGAAAGGGTTTATATGGGTTCTTGCACTATGTTAGACAGATGTGAAGTCTCCAGTAACTGATTTTAAAATATCCAGTGCCCCCTCCTTCAGTGGGGATTCCAGTTCCCTTCTGCTCTCCAATCTTTATTAATATTTTAACAGAAAATAAGACTGCGGTCACTTACGAAAGCTCACATTGCTGTTAATCACAGTTAGGAATTCTGACAGAATTTGTCTTTGCAATTTCTGTGCTTGCTGAAAGACCTTTCCGAGCTTTAGGTAGACACTCGTTTCTCTCTTCTAAATTATAAGCTTCTTTTCCAACGCATCTCATGCTTAACCCATATTTTCATTGTTTGTGTGGTGCAGAGAGGGAACTCCAAAACTCTGTGGCTTCCTTACATTTTCAAAGACACTGCTAAGAAATAAGAAATAAAACCCATGTGCACTGAAACCAGAGGACTTTAAGTGCCGAAGATATGAGCAATTAAAACCTGGTATAACTTGTGTCCACCGTTTTTTTTTCAGGTTGGCTCTCTCCAGGTACAAAATCAGGTCTTTGGAGAAGCCATCAAGCAGCCAGGCGTGGCCTTTATTGCTGCCAAGTTTGATGGGATCTTGGGAATGGCGTACCCCCGCATCGCTGTTGATGGAGTGACCACAGTCTTCGACAACATCATGCGTCAGAAACTGGTGGAAACAAATGTTTTCTCTTTCTACTTGAACAGGTGCAGAAAAACTTAAGTCCTTACCAGTTTCTGCCCGACCATACACAATATATATATAATTTGGTTAGTTTTCTGTATTAACTTGTGACCACAGAAAGCAGGAGATCATGACTTAATTACAAGATCTGTTCTGTTTAGTCAATTCGGCTGTTTAGAAGTATCAGCAATCTGCATCACTATAATTGTTTTTAGCACTAGGAAACCCATAGACCATTTACCTTTTATATACATTGCAAGTCAATCATGTGTTGATTCTTCGATTACACAAACCATTTACCGCGGATAGCAGAGTTATTTCTTAAGTAATGCCGATTTCTTAAGTAAAACCGAACATTCTGTAAAGCTTTGAAGATTCCATAGACTTAAAGCAACTAAGCTGTCCCTCTGGTTACACAACTGTCAAACCATAGACCATTGCGTTATTCCTTTGCTTAAAGGTCTCGCAGGTTTGGCGCCTTTTGATGAATCTTCCATTGTACAAGTCCGGTCAGTTAGGAGATATCTCTCGCACTTCAGAGACGTCACTGACCAACTTAGTTATTCTGACGTAGAAGAGATATGCCTCTGATTCTGCACACATGTGTCATGAAGTTGTATTTCTGACTCTTGACAACAGTGCTTTTGCTACAGTTTAGAGCTTGAAGACCTATCGTTCTTGTTGCACAGGTATCCAAACTGCCCTTGACTGCAGAACTAGCTCTCGGTTATACAGAGGCTAAACTGAAGCAAATCCTCAGACACCAGAGCTACCCCTCTGGTTAGAAACATCCCCCAGGTTCAGCCTCGGCAAGTTGCACCGTTTCCTGTATTCAGTTGTCCTTTATGTTGTGCTTTCTGTATGATGCTTGTATTTGTTTTGAAAGGTAGCACTAAATGTGTGATAACAAGCCTCTTGTTTTTGCTGTTTAGGAATCCGACGACTCAACCTGGAGGGGAGCTCCTCCTGGGGGGCACAGACCCTAAGTACTACACTGGCGATTTTGATTATTTTAATGTCACTCGCAAGGCATACTGGCAGATCCACATGGACCAGTGAGTACCACAAAGTGATGTGCAGTTGCAATGATGAACTTCAAATGACCTTAAGAGACCTTGTTGTAGTGCTATTGGAGGGAATGGTAGTCCAAAAAGGTATGAGAGGTCATTCCGTGGGAGAAAATAAGCGATAAAGGGTTTGAGGGCATATGTGAAAAGATTTTGCCACAAAGAGTCAGAAGCAGGGCAGCGACATAGCGTACAGTTCGTTGGAAGTGTGAGCCATCATTGGGGTTTTGTGAAGCTCAAACTGTTCACTAGAAAAAGTGTATGGAAGGGCTTCCTGAAAGGGGTTGCAGGCATTGGCTCCCCACAAGAGAGCAGCAGGAGAACCTGAAAAGATGGTCTTGGCAGAGAAGAGGAATTTTCTGTGGTATTTATGTCCTAATAATGCGAGGTGCTGCCATCCTCAATCATGCCCGTTTGTCACTAGATGCGTGCTCGAGGATTACCACACTCGTATTTGTTTTGTGAGCCACAGCTTTTCTTGTACTGCACTTGTCCTGCTAGCATGCACCACATTTTGAACTGAAAGTGGCTCTACTATGAGGACTCTCCCCACGTCTTTCATTTCTCATTCTGTGCTTTTGTGCAGGATGAACGTCGGAGACCAATTGACCATCTGCAAGGGTGGATGCGAGGCCATTGTGGACACTGGTACCTCGCTTATTGTTGGACCCTCTGAGGAGGTGACTGCCTTACAGAAAGCACTTGGAGCAATACCTCTGATTCATGGTGAGGTGAGTGTGTACGTGGTGCTTGGCAGATGTGAGGCAGACACAGAAAGATCGACTGGAATTCTTGAAAATGTAAAGCTGCTTCAGAGGTCATAAGCTGGATGCAGTGGTAGCAGGGGGCCTAAAAGGTACTAAAGAAAGAGATACATTGTTGAGATGTCGGTAGTGACCCTACCTAAAATTATGTCCAGGAGTTGTTTAGTCTTGATGCCTCTGCAGGGGGGAGGAGGGCAGGAAGCTCTATGTAGATGAGTTGACTGTGACTGAAAGGTTCTTACACCTGCCTTTCAAGTTTCTCTGAAATGTTATATGTTAGACCTGACAGCCTTAGGGTGGTCATACCCCAACTTTTTCCTGCCTCTCTCCACTTTTCTGACAGTTTTTCCTGGTTGTAGGACTCTGAACACTTTACCACTACTAACCAGTGCTGAAGTGCATATGCTCGCTCCCTTAAACATGGTAACACTGGTTCATCCCCAATTGGCATATTTGATTTACTTAGAAATCTCTAGTAAAGTGCACTACATGTGCCCAGGGCGTGTAAATTAAATGCTACTAGTGGGCCTGTAGCACTTATTGTGCCACCCATATAAGTAGCCCCTAACCATGTCTCCGGCCTGCCATTGCAAGGCCTGTGTGTGCAGTTTCACTGCCACTTAGACTTGGCATTTGAAAGTACTTTGCAAGCCTTAAACTCCCCTTTTTTTATGGGGGAGCAGAAAGTGCTCCATCCCATTCTGTAGTCTCTCTTTGGGCACCAAACCACACCCATGTCACGTCAGTCACTTACATTGGTTCGTGGGCTTGCCTTTTAAAATCCGCTTGCTTTCATTTGTGAAAGGCATTCATACGTCATGCCTTTTCATGTGTTTAGCCCTCCTCGAGTGCACCGGTAAACTGCTATAAATATACGAGGCTCGATGTTTTCAGCATGGTGTCCGGACTACTTTATTTATTTTCCACGCAGCGCGATTGCGCTGCATTGTTTTTTTCTTTACAACACTAATAGCTGTAACTCGAGCTAATGCGAGACCCGTTGCATTGAAAATGCTTGTCTACATATGTCACCCCTAAGGTAGTCCCTAGGTAACCCATAGAACAGGGTGCTACGTAGGTAAAAGGCAGGACATGTACAAATGTGTTTTATGTGTCCTGCTAGTGGAAAAGCTCCTAAATTAATTTCTCACTACTGTGAGACCTGTTCCTTTCATAGACTAGCATTAGGACTGCCCTCCTATACTTTTTGAGTGGTAGATTCTGACCTGAAAGGGGTAACCAGGTCCTGTTTAGTATGGCCAGAATGGCAATAGAAAATCCTGCTTATTGGTGAGGTTGGATTTTATATTACTATTTTAGAAATGCTGTGTTAGAAAGTGAGTATTTCTCTGCACTTAAAACCATCTGTGCCTTACAGACGGTCTCCAATCAACATCTGGCCTGTGATGGTTGACAGCTCCCTTTTGCATTTCACCCAGACAATCACAAACATAGGACACTCAGTCACATCTGCATTCATATTCATACTGAATGGGCCTTTTTGAACTGGAAGGGTGGAGGGCCTGACACTTACATTTCAAAGGCCAGTGGCCTGCCCTCACACACAGGACGGATACCCCCCACCCCAGGACCCTGGCAGACAGGTCTTGGCTGTACTTGACCTGCACCTGAGTTCTGTCAGAAGACCTGCCTGGCTGCCCAAATGATTCTCTGGACTGCTTTCCTGAGAAGGACTGCTGCCCTGCAGTTGCCTTGCTGCCCTGCTGGCCTCTGACTGTGCTGGAAGGAATCTGCCTTCCCCCACAAGTGCTCTCCACGGGCTTGGATTGAACTTGCTTCCTGTTTCAAAGTCTAGGGGACAGCAAAGATTTCAACTACTAGCTTTTTGCTAGTACCTGATTTTAACAACGCTGCAGCCCGCTCCGTGGACTTCGCTGCATGGAACGACCGTGGCTTGCAGTGCAAGTCCGATGTTCCTGCGACTCCACCGACGTCACTCAGGGTCATTGCAACACTGTGAAGTCGACACATCACGTCCTGACTGACCGGAACCAGCGACCCAGCCGGGGTCACGAGGAAACGATGCATTGCGGACCACGACGCATCATTTTTCCCTGCCTCTGGACGGAACCAACCCTCACCTCCACCTGCTTCACAGAGCAGAACTGACTCCTCTTTCCTTGGAAGCCGTAAGGAACTGACGCTGCACCTACTCCAGCGACGCCTCTTTATTGACTCCCAGCGACGTCCTTGTTCTTAGTTTTCAAAATGTACTGTAACTGGGGATACATGTGACTCCGTGACCAGCACCGGTCATGTCAGATTGCTGGGAACGACTCCACCAAGGATGCCGTAGTAGCCCCAGTCGGAGCTATTGTGTTTCTAGGCGCTTTAGTTGGATTTAATCTTTAAAGATTCATAACTTTGCTTGTGTACATTGGATTTTCATAGTTTCAACAGTATTTTATTCAGATAAATATTCTCTATTTTTCTAAACCGTTCGTGTTTTCACTGTGTCATATTATAAGTTCTGCACAAATACTTTACACATTGCCTTCTAAGTTAAGTCTGACTGCTCCGTGCCAAGCTACCAGAGGGTGGGCACAGGATAGTTTGGATTGTGTTGTGACTTACCCTGACTAGGATTGTAGTCCAGACTTGGACAAGGGTGTATACCTCTGCCAACTAGATACCCAATTTCTAACATTATATAATATATATGTTAATGTATTTAATGGTATCTTGCTTGTGTCCAAGTTCTTCTGTCTTCTGTCCTACTAGAGCTTTAGTACAAAATTGTGTGGCTCTGGGCTGGGTCCTGCTGTACTTCACCTGCAACATGAACTTTCTGCTTGGTGAGGCCACTTTCGATAGTGGTGGATGAATCTGTTGTTGCTAGCCTGGATTGCTGCTGTTGTAGGCGGCCAGTGTTGTTCCTTGTGAGTGCCTGCTGGCACTTGATTGTCAGTGATGACATGAGTACCTAAGGCCCTGTACCTCTCCTTCAACTTGGACTTACCAGGCTGCTCCTTCCATCCCCATGGTATTGGGCAAATCAGTGACATCACAAAGACCGCCTCTACTTTTGCAGGCACACTAAATGGTCAATGTGCTGCCTCACTCTGCCTACCTCGTGTGGTAGCCCATAGTCAACACTTGCTCTTGTTTAGCTGCTGTGATGATGACTGTGGATACCCAGGATGCCAAGTGCTCCTCCGTGCATGGTCGACATTGATTCAGTGACTTCTTTGGAGACTACCACTGTCTCGGACATCCGAGAGCCAAAGCAGTGACAACAGGCTAGGACTCTGCTGCCATTAAAAGGAGTATTTATTGGAATACCATACCTAGCATGCTTCTGGCTTAAGGAATGCCCTAGAATTTTAGGGACACCAGCACACCTCAAAATATTTTGGAGGGTAATTCAAGGCCTCTATGTAATGCCACTGCCCAGAGTAGGTGTAGTTTCATGGCTTGAGAATTTGCCAGTGTAGAAGGGAGGACAATATGAAGTTAACTTGGTATATGTTCGTGAATGCCCCCTCCTTTCAACTGGGTATATGGCATTTCACTGAAAGCATATAACTGCAACTTTCTTGCAATGTGGCAAGAATCTGTTCACATATTTACCAATAGAGTATCGGAGGCTTTTTAAGGACGCAATGAGAGGAAGCACGAAGCTTTGCAACAATATGACTGTGTACATTTTCATAAATAGAGTTAGACAAATTGTTTTGCCTCAAGGAACACTTACATTTTTTACTAGGTAATGAAACTGCGACATAGGTGTGACATCAGGTGCCCACGATCACACTCGGATAGAGAAGCATGGATTTCAACCCAGCTCTTCAGCTCCGGATTTATTTTTTACTTTACTATTGTAGCTTATTTCGTTGTAAGCAACCCTTCCAACAAATTGCTTATTCCAACACTCTGTATTCAAATTCTTCATTCAGTGTGCACATTTGTATTGTTTCAAAATTCAATAACTATATCGGCTATGGGTGGATAGGCTATTTTTATTTGTTTTCCTGTGTGTGTAATATAAAAGACTGACAAAAATACTAACTGTATTTATTTATATAATAATACATTTGATCATTTTGGCCATTACATACCAAATATTGGTTTAAAACTGAGTAGGTGGCCAACAAATCAGTTAGTTACGTTTTTTGTGCTGGTCTGTCTCAACTAGGCTCTGTTTGGTTTGGTTTGGGGTGGTCAGGGCGGAAGTGGCTCTTCCAAGGAGTGGACATAATGCTTTTTGTCCTGCATCATGGGCTGTTATTTTTACATTGTAGGAATGCTGAAACTGTTTGTCCAGCAATTTATATATCTATATGCCTTCACCCACTGTGGAATTCTCTAGTTTTGCAGATTCCATGTTGTCCTTCCAGTTCACTTTGACTCTCCTAAAGCCCTTTGGAACATCCATTTCAAATCTGGATTAGAAGATAAGTGGATCTTGGAGTTTCTGATACAAGCGGAAGACGTGGAGCACCTCTATGGCACATTTATGCCTAAGACATTTAAAATCTATTCATGGGCACTGTTAACAAGCTACATCAGTCAATCAAGCAGCAGATTTGTACCGAGGTACTTGTCACCTGTGAGGGTATCTAGGCGCTGGCAGGGTCCAGTTGATTAGCCGAATAGCCTGTTTCTTCAGGGTCTTTCGGAACACTGGAAGAGATGGGGAGGTCCATAGATGAGAGTAGCTCGTTCCATGTCTGCTAGGTAGGAGAAGGAGCATCCTTGCCGGATGTCCGGATGTTGGATGCGGGGGTGATCGTTAGAGAGAGGGATGCGGAGCAGAGGGGTCTGGTACATTTATCGGCCATTTAGAGTTACCATTCTGCTTATTGTCCTTCTGCAGTGCATCTCTATACACCTAGAGAACTTCCCTGACACATAACCGCTTTCATTCCACACTCAAAATCTTTTCAGTGCATATCTGTGGACACAATGTTTGTTCCCCTCTAGCCTGTTCCTTGACACAGACATTAGTCACAGGAATGAGAACAGTAAATCCACAATCTGATTTACCACCCCAGCCTCGAAAATCATAAAATTGTTACTCAACCTACTGGTTGAGTAACTTGAATAATCTACTCGACCTAACTATAATGTGCTTGACCCATAAACGGTTCTCAAATTGTGTGATCCTAGGCAAATATTTTATTTTACAGAGTCTCCTTTTCCGTCATTCTCACATATGAGCACACCTTCAAATATGTGAGTTCAGCATTTCTGCTGTACAGAAATAGTTTTTTGTTTAGTTAAATAGACTAGGGCCCAGATTTACAAGTGGCCTGGGCCTCCTGTGCATCACTTTTCTTGACACATTGGTGGAGCAGGCTGCTGAGCTATATCTTTGCGTGGCTTTACATGGCCTTGTAGATTTGGAGTAAGGCAATGCAGTACAAGTCGCTGTGCTGCCTTACTTTGCGCCGGGGAGGCGTTGCGATTGGTGTTCCCACGCAGCACTCATGTATTTTGACGCATTCCCAGATTTGCAAGGTTTTGAAACCCTACACCCCTCAAAGGGTGGCGTAGAAGTGACACAGCAGGGAGAAATATATTTATTTCTCCCCTTTTTTTCCTCTTTTTTTATGTGTGCTGCATTTTGCAGCACAGATAGAAAGAGGAAAACTCCTCTTGGGATTGTTTTTGTGCTAGATGGTGCCCCTTCCTGCACAAAAACAATCATCCCTGCAATGCAGGCACCCTTGCACTATGGTGCAAGAGTGCCTGCGTTGGTGCATGGCAGAGGTTTGTTCTCCAGTGCAGGGGAAAAAGACAGGAATGTGCTGTATCTTAGATACATCACATTCCTCCATTTTGTTTTGAAGCAGGGCAGCACAGCAAGAAGGCTTGTGGCCCTGCTCTGCGCCAAAGCATTGTAAATCTGGCCCTAAATGATTTCCTCCATGTATATTGAGAATCTAGCCCACATATAGGGTATACATGATTCGTGACTTGCCTTAGTTTACTAATATATTGCCTTCAGGGCAGAAGTATTTCCCAGTTTATGTTTAAACACTCACTTTCAATAAATATTTTATGAAAGCATGATGTGGTAGCACACTGTCAATTACAAACAGTACATTTCCATGAAATGTCCTCAAACCTTCCCACTAACTTGCAGCTTTACTGATAAAACTATGTACTGTATTAATAATCTGTGAAAACTGGGTTTCAGGAAACATATTAAGCATTTGCACATCGCCAAGTAAAGTGTTCTTATTTGTTTTCATTCTATTCAAATATTTTTCAGCACACTTAAGAACAAAAAATTGTTTTTCACAGCTTCTGACATGTATTTTGAAATATATGTACAGTTGACTGGTTATTTAAATGTTGTGTGTTAAGGAAAACCCACCCAGTCTTTTAGTTCAGTTTTTACAGAAGGTCAGACGGGTCACCTTAGACAATTCTGGAACTCTGCCATCAGAATGGAAAAAGACAGTGACTTTTGACCTCTGTGTCTGAACACATAGAAAATGTAACAAGAAGAACATGATTTAAAGGCATCTTTTTCACTTTCTAACTGTACAGAACATTTGTTCTTTCTTTGCCAACTCATCAGAAGGGGCGAGTAGGTCCTAAAAATAGCTCGACCTCATAACAAAATGACTCGCCATAGCGAGTGGTCGAGTACATTTTCCAAGCCCTGCACTCCTAACTGCTTTTAAATACAGGAGCTCTTCCATGAGTAGAGACTGTGTGCAGGAGCTTAGGGTCTGGCTCATGCACGCCAATACTTGGAGTAAGAAAACAAAAGGTAGATTAAAGGCCCAGTGCTCTTTTAGACAGCACCACTGGGGTACATTTGATAGCTTTGTGCTGTGCGCCTCTCCACAAAGCAACAAGGTAGCTAGAGACAAAAGCACATACATTGTGCTGGTCCTGAAAGATGCAAGCAAACCTAATGTAAATGTGGCACCCTTGATGTTGATCGGTGTTAAATATATACAATTCCTCTTGCATACCCTGCAAGTAAAATAATTTAATCAGTCCATAAAGGTTTTCTACCTCAATAACCTGAAACATACATATTGATGTATTGTTGGGGAAAAATGTCCAACTTTTAATGTTTTTTCATTTTCCTTAAACCAGTGCAAGCAGATTTCTGGTTTATAATACTCATCATGAGGTTGGTTCTGGAATTGACTGTAGAAAATGGGAGAATATTTGTTGTAAGGCATTGTGGGCTTCAGGCCAACAACTTCATGAGTCCTACAGACACTTCCTTAGTTGATGCCAAAAACACTCTACAGAAAATAATAAGATACTTTTCTGACTACCAACCAATATTTGGCAGAGGAATGCACCGCACACGATTCAAGAGTAGCTTCTGATACACAGTAATTTTTCTTATCAGTAAGTAACGCTGTCTTCACTTGTTTAAACCATGTGAACATAGCTATAAGTTGAGTCTTTAAAAGCTTGGACCCCTTGTGAAAGGGTATGGTACCATTGTGGCACCCCTGTAGTACAAGTCAAGCCAAGGAATACCCTGACTTGAGTCTGGGTTGTTGGGTCTACCCAGTCCACAGTTGTCTGGATTTTTGGTTGTAAGGGTTGAATTTGGCCACCACCTAAAAGGTGGCCATTGTATACAACTGAGCCCTGCCCTCTCTGCCACTTGCTTGTCTCGATAGTGAGGCCTGCACTTCAGAGCCTCAATGACCTTTCCAAGGTGGATCAGGTGATCCTGCCAAGTAGAGCTAAAGACAGCAATATCATCAACTATTGCATCCCTAAAATCCTCCAACCCAGCAAGGACTTTGTTCATTAACCTTTGGAATGGTGGCAGGGGCATTCTTTAGACCAAATGGCATAACAGTAAATTAGTAATGTCCATCTGAGGTCAAGAAGGCTGATCTTTCTTTTGCTCCAGGTGTCAGACCAATGTGCCAGTACCCTGATGTCAAATCAAAAGTGTAGGAAGATGGCTCTTTATATACTATCCCAATGTAAGATATAGTGTGCATAGATTCCAGTGGAACCCTAGAGACTTTACAGAGGCTAAAGTAGATATTACTAATTCTCTCTTTTATGGTAGTGTGGTCGAGCAGTTAGGCTTAGAGGGTAGTGCTAAGCATTTGTTGTACACACACAGTCAATAAATGAGGCACACACTCAATGACTAACTCCAGTCCAATGTTTTATGTATCAAAATATACTTTACTTTTATTTCTAGAACCAAAAGGATCTTTGTTGCGATTAAGTACAGTTTCAAGAATGTAGCACTTTCAAGTATCAAATGCACTTTGTTTGAAATTCACCGATAAAACAGGTTTTAGGTTAGTAATACTTTTCAGGTTAAAAAGTAGACAGTGCAATTTTCATTGAAGGCAGTGCTGTCCTTGGAGTGGAAAAGTACAAACACGGTTTACAGGTAAGTACTAGACTTACAGTCCCAGTCTTAGGTGGTTAAGGTGTCCACAGGGCAAAGCTTAGGAAGACACCAAGGGTGCACCACCAGCAACACTGGGTTGGCTGGGTGCAGAGGTCAAATTTCGTGTTGGGGGCCCAATGGAATCTTATGGAGACTGGGGGTACTCAGAAGTGAATGGCTTGCAGATACGTACCTGTGGTTTCAGGGCACGGGGTTAGATCAGAACTGGATGTGGGGGGCTCAAGTAAGTACCAAACACAAACTCTCAGCTGCCCAGGGCAGCCGGGTGCAGGGTGCAAACACAGTGCGTGGCACCCAATGCTTTTCAATGAAAAACTCCGGGTTCACAAAGAGGCTGCAGGCTTGGGCCAGTGGGTCGGCTGAAGAAGACCAATGGCTGGACAGGTAAGTTGAGGCTCCTCTGGATGTCGATGGACCATCGGCTGGGTTTCCCAAGGTCAGGGGAATGCTGGTGCAGGGGTACCTTTAGGCGTCTGGTATATTCACCAGATCCAGTTGCAGGCCGGGGGTCCCCTGGATTCAGACTACAGGCATCGTCCTGGTGCCCAGGAGGGTTCAACCCAGGGTGGACTCAAGACTGGAATCGCCTGGGGACTCTTTGGTCAGGTGGGCCACCTGGACTCGGGCCTTGGGGATCTGCTGCAGAGTGGTCAGGACTCGCGGATCCAGAAGGCTCTAGAATTCATCTTGGAGATTTCTTTGTGAACAAGGCTGCTTTCCTCAGGAGATCTTGGTCTTTAGGGAAGGCAGGCAGTCTTCTGAGGGTTTGCAAAGGTTGCTGGTCCTGAAGGACGGGTTGTCTTCTTGTAGCAGGAGTCTTGAAGCTACAGACAGGCCGGTAGGGCTGGCGCCAAGACAGTTGTCATCTGGAGTATTCACTGCTGGTGTGGCTCTTCAGCCCTTCTTTAGGACGCCAGGAATCTGAAGAGCAAAGTTCAGGGATGCCCTTGAATACTAGATTTAGGGGTATTACAAGGGTCAGAGGGTGGTAGCCAATGGCTACTGACCCTGAGTATGGCTACACCTTTCCTATCCCCTTTGGGGAGGGGGAGCACATTCCTAACCCTATTGGCTATCACCCTCCAAAACAAAATGGAGGATTCTTCCAGGTGGGGTTCACCTCAGCTCTGGACACCCTAGATGTGGTCCCATCTGGGGTGGACACTCCTCCTGGTGTTTACTAATTTTCCCCACCAGAACTGCTGCCAAAAGTGGGGCCTGGTCCAGAGGGCAGACATCTCCACTAGCTGGAGTGCCCTGGGGCAGCAGAACAAAACATAGGAGCCTTTGAGGTTTACCGCCAAGTGTTGCTGTTCCTGCAGGGGGAGGTGCGAAGCACCTCCACCCAGAGCAGGCTTTGTACCTGACTCACCCCATGGGGTCTGAGACTCGACTGGTGGTGGCAAGCTGGCATAGACCGGTCAGCCACACACTAGAGAGTTGGGTGAATTTCAGGGGGCATCTCTAAGATGCCCTTTGTGTTCATTTTTCAATAAATCCAGCACTGGCATCAGTGTGGGTTTATTGAGCTGAGAAGTTTGATACCAAACTTCCCAGTCCTCAGTGAAGCCACCATGGAGCTGTGGAATCTGTAATGACAAACCCCCAGCCCATGTACTCCATATGGCTACCCTGCACTTACAGGGTCTAAGAATGGTCTTAGACACTGTAGAGGCATATTGCTCATGCAGCTGAGTCCTCCCCTGTGGTGTGCACCCTGACTTAGGGCTGTAAGGCCTGCTAGAGGGGTGACTTAACTATGCCACAGGCAGTGGTTTGTGGGAATGGCACCCAGGGAGGCATGCCGTGGCGACTTTACTTTTTTTCTCCATCAGCTGACCCATCTTTGGGGCTTTAGGAGAGGAGGTCAGGGAGAGGCTCGTTCTCTTCTTCCTGATCCTCATCACCGACCATCAGCATGGCCACATCAGCACTGTCATAGAAAGGCTTCAGGTGGTTTATAGGGATGACCTGTGAAGGGTGGTGACTTCCTCTTTCTTTTCTAGGATAGGGTAAGGGCCACTCCATTTGGCCTGAAGTGCCCTGGGATCCACAGGCTCTAGTACCCACACCTTCTGCCCAGGTTGGTACTCCACCAGTGCAGCCTTTTTTTCATACCAGAGCTTCTGGAGCTCTTGGCTGGCCTCAAGTTCTGTGGATGTTTTTTCCATGTATTCAGCCATCCTTGAACGTAGGCCAAGTGCACAGTACACTATGTCTTGCTTAGGCTCTTTGAGAGGTCTCTGCCAGCCTTCCTTCACTAGACTCAATTGTCCCCTTACAGGATGAACATACAGAAGTTCAAAGGGGGGAAAACCTACTCCCTTCTGTGGCACTTCTCTGTAGCTGAAAAGCAGGCATGGCAGCAGGATATCACGTCTCCTTCTTAGTTTTTCAAGGAGTCTTGCAATCTTGCCTTTCATGGTTTTGTTGAATCTCCCAACAAAATCATTAGTTTGTGGATGATATGGGGTGTAGAACTTGTAGGTCACCCCTGATTCATTCCACGTGACTTTTAGATAACCAGATCTGAAGTTACTACCTCTCTGACACCACCTCCTTAGGGAAACCTGCTCCTGTGAAAACACTCGACGGGGCCCTGGAAACTGCAAGAGTAGTTACAGTTCTAAGGGGACTAGCCTCTCGGTACCTGGTGGCATGATCCACTACCACCAGTATAAATTAGTTTCCTGATGCTGTTGGAGAGTCCAGAGAGCCAACAACGCTAACCCCTACCAAGGGAACCCCAACCACTGGAAGTGGAATTAAGAGGGCCTTTGGGTGGCTACCTGTCTTGTTACTGATATGCCAGGTAACTCAGGAGTTACAAATTTCCTTCACCTTCTGGGACATACCTGGCTAGTAGAATTGAGGAACTAACCTACTCCAAGTTTTAGTCTGGCCAAGATGCCCAGCTAAGGGGATGTAGTGTTCCAAGGTGAGTAGGAACTCTCTACATCTAAGACACTACCACTCTCCTAGTCACACCAGGTTTGGGGGTCAGTGGCAGCTGTCCTTCCTTCCAATAGGTTCTGTGGGAGCCACTGACATCTCCCCTTTCCTGGTCAGCAGCTTGAGTGGGACATGAGTGGGATAGGTTCTCTGTCCCTGGCACAGCTCTTCCCTAGAGGGTCGCCTGGGGCCTAGGAGCTCTGCCTTGTAAGGCCCAAGTTCCTGATGCTCAATTCCCTCAAGGGCTGACAGGTCTTCTCCCTTAGGAGAGGGACCTATGCTTGTGGTTGATTTGGAGCTACTTTTCACCTTTTCTCTTGAAGGGCTGACCCATTATTCTAGACTCCAGCACCTCATTTTTCCCCCTGGGCTTTGCATTGTGCCCTTCTTTTTACACACATTCATTCAGGTATACCCAGCATTGCTGCATGGGTCTTTCTTTCGACCTCAACCCAAGCTGAGGACTCCTGATCATTTCCTAGCGGACCTGCTACAGGAATTGCAGAGCATACCACTACCTTCTTTTGGCCAGTAACCCCTCCCCATTCTAAGGACATAATTGCTATGGGATGGACCTTAGTTTGGTTGT
Source organism: Pleurodeles waltl (assembly GCF_031143425.1). Lineage (NCBI taxonomy): Eukaryota > Metazoa > Chordata > Amphibia > Caudata > Salamandridae > Pleurodeles > Pleurodeles waltl. The sequence goes on along the minus strand of NC_090440.1, from coordinate 653,162,541 downwards.
CAGCATTGGTGACTGTGAAAGTCTCACCAGTTGGTTACTGTTCTGGGGATATCTGTTTTTCAGTCACCATTGTGACACTTGCACCTGTATCCCTTCAACTCTGATCCCATTTATATGAGGCTGCTGTCTGTACTTTTCCAGATTACTTGGCCAGATGACCAGGCCAGTCATATCCACCCCTCCCTCCGAGACTAAAATTGCTTCTGTGTGGTCTCTGACATTGACTAAGTTTCTGTCTGTTCTCATTAAGTAGTAATGAGCATGAGTACTGATGTATTGTGACCTCATTCTTTAAGTTATTTTTTTATCACAATTGAAAATTCCTGAGCAACGTCTTTTATGTATAATGTATGTTCTCTCCCTGTATTCTTGTGCTTCCCCACTACACTGTTTAGAATGTAAATAAGTGTCTCTTTTTACATATGTATATTGTACATAGACTCCAGTTGGTTTCTCTTGTAATTCATTGTCTATTATTTCTCTTGAGGGACCTTTGTTCCTTTACAATATACTCAGACTGCTGGTCCCTAAGTACTTGTGGGTTCCTTTGTTCTTTGTATCACTCTGACATGGTCAGGGCATAACTGGTATCCCATATACAGACTTACCACTGTAGCAAGAGCTGCAGGTGCACTAGGTGGATTCTTTTTGGGACAGACAATGTCTAGTTCGGTGCCCATTGGCTTTACAATTAAAGCACCAGGCCTTCCTGGGATCCTAGTTTTACCCTGGTACCCACCCTTGATCTGCGTCTCGTCACAAGGCCCACCCTCCTGAATAGGTTTTTGGTGGTCTTTAGGAGGCTCTGTTTTTATCATTGGACTGATCACCATCCTTTCCTTGGTGGGCCCTAGCAACTCCTTTATTTTGCTCACCCCCACCATTAGTTGTCTTGGATATTCTAGTTTTGACCCTGTGGTCTACCTTCTTTTCCAATTCTTGGGGATAAATTGGACCTAGGTCTACCAGGTACTGATGCAATTTTTCAGGAACACAGTTACTTATTATATGCTCTTTCATAATAAGTTTGTAAAGCCCATGATAGTCTTGCATCTGGTTCGCTTTCAACCAGCAACCCAGTGTCTTGACTGAGAAGTCGACAAAATCTACCCAGGACAGACTAGAGTTTTTTTGAGTCTCCCTGAATCTGATCCTATTCTCCTCAGTGTTGAGCCCAAAGCCCTCAGAGTACCCTTCATGCTGTCATAGGACTCAGCATCTGCCTCATTCAGTGTCAGGAGCCTATCCCTACACCTTACAGCTTCCAGAGTGGACAGCCCCAATACTTATGGCTGAGTTTCCTCATTTTACAATCCCTCTCAAAGGCTGTAAACAACTCTGTGAGATCATCACCCTCTGTAAATTTGGGGACAACCCCTTTTGGGACCTTAGGTTCAAAAACGTCTTCTTTCTCCCTGCTTAAAATTTTGCTGCCACCGGAGGTCTGTCTTAGGCCCATCTTACCTCTGTCCTTTTCTATTGTTAAGAGTTTAGCCTCTAGGTCTATCCTTTTAATGAAGATGCTGATCTGCAGAAACTAGCTATCTCCATAATCTGGCGTACTGTCAGAAGTGCTCCCAGTGGTGTTACTCTCTGGAGGATTGCTGATGGAATCCTCATCCTTTTCGGCATTCTCTTCCCCATTCTCATTGGGGGTTTCTTTACTTGCTATGGCATTTCTGCAAGCAACTCTTGCAGATGGGCTTTTGTGGGTTTAGCCCCCATGGCAAGTTTCCATACTTGTCAGAGGGCCTGAAGTTGAACAAACTTTAGATTTTTGTAGGGGCCCAGGTGGAGCTCCTGGGATGGACATGTTGCCTCAGTCATAGTTTAAAAGTAGTTAGGACCTTATCAGAACTTTTAAAAATCCAAGTATACTTCTTAAAGGGCCTAACTAGCTAAAGTATTTTTTAATTCTAAACAGTTTGGATGGAGGGACATAACACAAGGCCCTAACACTTAATTTTAAACACTTTTTAGAAAAAAATTAAAATAATTTTTCCTAACAACAATTTTGTATCCCTTGGTGGTATCACTTATTAACCAAGTGGTACAGCATATGTCAAGTCTTGTATCCCACTGCTGCACCATCAGTGTAGGAAGCAGGCTCTTTATATGGTATACCAAACAGAGGTATAGTGTGCAAAGAGTCCAGGGGTTCCCGTACTAGTGGACAGGGTCTTGCTCTAGCAACACCAAGGGCCTCTCTTAAGGGTACTATGGTCGAGCAGTCTTAGGGTTATCAGAGAGGAGTGTTCAGCAGGTAAGTATGTTTTGCAATAGAAATTATCACAGGTTCGTAGAGTCGACAATGCAATTTTCTGAAGCTGCAATGTCTCCCTATGGGAGAGAAAACATATAGGCAAACAGGTACCCCACAACAACTTACAGGGCCAATCTTCCATACTTAAGGTGAGTATAGGGCAGGGTCCTAGGCCACACTAACAGGTCACCATGGGTGGCACTGGGGCAGACGGCAGTTCAGGGTCGGGTGCCCGTTGAACTCAGTCGAGATTGGTCCGTCAAAAAAAAGCTGTGTGTAGGGACTTTGGGTCCAGTCAGGGTGAACCAACAATGGATTTCAGAACTTCGAATGCTCAGGACACCTTTGGCCCTCTTTTCCCAGGGTTGCGGTGCCAAGGTGCAGGGGTGTCTTTAGGTGTAGGGGTCTGTCACCAGAGGTGGTTGCGGTAGAAGGGCCCTGCGGAGAGAGGCTGCAGGCATGGACTGGGGATCCAGTCCTACTGTACCAACAAGTGGCCTAGGCTCTCATGAGGCTCTGGGATATGGGGACACCTTCGGTCCTCTTCTCGGTTCGGGGTGGCTGGATGCAGAGGTGCTCTGAGTTATTGGGTCTTTGTCTCCAGGTCACTTGCGGTAGATGGGTGGAGGCTGCAAAAAGAGGCTGCAGGCATTGTCGTGAAGGTCACAGTGGGATGACCCAAGGTGGACTTTGTTTCTGGCGGGTCTGGGGGACCACACAGGCAGCGTTGGCATACTTCGACTCAGGCTAGAGGGGAACGGGTGCACGGGTGCAGTGGTACTTCCTGGTGTTTGGTTTTGGCTGTCCATAGTCCTCACAGTTCGTCTTAGGTGCCCTCAAGATGCTGGGGATCAACTCTGCTGCTCCACAGAGGTTCCTGGTTCTTGGTTGAAGGCTGAAAGTTCTCCCAGGCTTTTGGAGGCACAAGCAGGTGCGGGTTGAGGCGTCTGTCGCAATTATCAAAGTCAGCAGGGAAGTTTAGCGCCGAGTCAGTTGCTGGTCTTCAGTTCTTGCTTATGTGTCTCTGTAGTGTCCTTATTATTCTTTCAGGTCAGGAGAATCCGATTTCCTGGAGCCTATATACTGAACTTGGGGAGTGTAGGGTAGTAGTCATTGGGATATTTGCCCCTGGAGTCACGGCACCCCCTATATGACCACTTGCTATGGGAAGTGGTCATGACCTTGTCCAAGAGTCATCAAGATTGCAGATTTCTAAATTTTGTGTCCACATCAGGTAGCCCACCTTAGGGGTGGAACTAGCCTGAAAGTAGGCACGCCTCTCTGATTAGTAATTTTCCCCCCCCTGTCCAGGCACCAAATGAGCTGTGGGTCAGTGGGGGTTGGCATCGCCTCACCTTGGAGGGAAGCCAGATCTGCATGCCAAAGGCGGTGGGCTCTTCAAAACCCCCCTGTCTTAGAATGCAAATTTGCAGGCCACCTTTTTGGGAGAGAGGGGGTGTGTGTGTGTGTGTGTGTGTGTGTGTGTGTGTGTGTGTGTGTGTGTGTGTGTGTGTGTGTGTGTGTGTGTGTGTGTGTGTGTGTGTGTGTGTGTGTGTGTGTGTGTGTGTGTGTGTGTGTGTGTGTGTGTGTGTGTGTGTGTGTGTGTGTGTGTGTGTGTGTGTGTGTGTGTGTGTGTGTGTGTGTGTGTGTGTGTGTGTGTGTGTGTGTGTGTGTGTGTGTGTGTGTGTGTGTGTGCTTTTCAGTGGGCACCTCTAAGGTGCCCTCTGGGTGCATGTATTAATAATCCATCAATGGAATCGGTGAGAGTATATTAATACAAGATGTTTGATACCAAACATCCCTAGTTTCAGTGAAGCCATCATGTAGCTGAGGCACTCGTATTGACCTGTGTCCACCACATCTACTTAAAATGGCTTCCCTGATCACTCACTATGTCTAAGAATCGACAGAGACATAGAAGGGTCATACCTGCTCTTGTAGATATGTCCACACATGTAATATAAGGCATCCTGACTTAGGGCTGGTAGGCCTGCTGTAGGGGTACCTTACATATATTGCATGCGGTGTTGGTGGGCATGGCACACAGGCTGTGGTGTTAGCTGCACCAAGACACGCAGCCTGCAATGGCAGTCTGCATGAGCTAGGCGAGGGGTCCCCGAGGGTGGCACAATATATGCTGCAGCCCTTTGGGACCCTTTTTGGTACCCATGCCCTAGGTATCTGGGGTACCATTTACTCAGGATTTACAGGTGGGCCAAAGGGATTGCCAATCGGGGAACAATTTTACAGTTTTAGGGAAAGAGAGCTGGCACTGGGGACCTAAATAGCAGGAACCCAGTGCACTTTCAGTCGATATTGCATCATATACCCGGCAAAACGTGGGGGTGACCATGTCAAAAAGGAGCACTTTTCTACATTTTTCATACATAAATTGTTTTTTTTTTTTACTTGTATCCTTACCTTCCTATCTTCTTTTCTCTCTATATATTTTTAAGTTCAAAACTTTGGATGTATAGTAACTGAAAACTTCAGACTGGAAGGATATAGTCTGCGTCAGATCATCCAGCAGACCTGTATTTCTATCACTCTCTTTAGTATCCTCCTCCTTCTATTCCCTGGGACCCATGAGAACAGACCCTCCTTTAGTTATCTTTGTGGCCTGCCTAGCTTCCAGAGAGGGTAACATTTGAAGCCCACAAAAGACTCCAACTGTGAGTGTAGCAGCCTGCACAACATTGTGTCTAAAAAGCCCAACTCTGGGTTTTGCCAAGGCTATAGTGTAGCTCTCCTGTTTATGCAAAGACCTGTTTAGAGACCAGCCAGTCGTAGCGTCCTTTGACAGATCTGCCTCCTGGCTGAGGCTGGGATGTGTCCCTTGGGATCTTCTACTAAAGATGTCTTTGCATGATCTTATTCTGAGCTCTTTGAAGAAATGTCCCCCTTGGAGTTCTCCCACTCAGTGTTTTCTTTCTGTGTCTGAGAGGTTTCCTGTGGAATGTCATAGTTTACATCTTAATTCATGGATGTCCAGCTCCGACACTGTGGCTGAGAAGATCTTGCATCTCTGCCACCAGTCCTGGATCTATTAGTCCTAGTGGTTTCAAAGTTCATGTACCGTAGAGGGCTGCCCGGTCTGTTTGTCCTGGTGTCCTCCATTAACATCTTCTTTCTCTGGGCTTATCTAAGCTGTTACTGAAGGGATCTTAGTCCATGGGCCCTTGACAGGTCTTCTGTCTGAGGTCTGTGTCTAACAATGTGCCCCACTGAGATCTGCTAGTCTTAGAAGTCACAAGGTAGAGTCCATTCAAATAGATCAGACCCAGATGGCTGCGACATTTTAAACAACTGCCGCAGCAACTCTGGCTTTCTGTATGTTTGGTTAATTGGCATGGCAAACAGCCATTGGCACAGTGTTGGGCACTATGGCTAATGTCCATGTGTCAGGGGATCCAAGCAACTAAAATGAGAATAAATCGCCCTTAAATGTTTGCTCTTCAGTGGATCTAGATGAAATGTGGATGCAGTATCAAACACGCTCCTCACGTACTTGGTGTATGGCTCAACCAATGATGAAAGCATAGGTTTTTTTAAATAGTCTTGTTTATATTGCTTTCTCATTGGAAAACAAAATGTAAACTTGGGCATATCCTAATTTATGTGGGTTCCAGCGCTTAGTAAATCTCTTCTCAAACTACTTCAAGCTCACCTTAATTTGTGTGAATAGATAAAGTAAGCAAACAGTCACGAATTGTGGTTATTTATGTTCTTCCCTGCAGTACATGATTCCTTGCGGTAAAGTAGCTTCCCTGCCTGTCATCACTTTTACCCTTGGCGGCAAACCCTATGCAGTCACCGGAGATCAGTATGTTCTTAAGGTAAGTCAAAGCCAGTTCTGTCTCTTTAAAAAAATAAAATAAAATCTGTACGTTTTCTTACAGTTACTTGGGTTGACTCACTGTTTTCAACAATAAGCTACTCAGATATCTAGTAGTGAAATCTGCCGTGGCACGGGTCGTCAAGCACTTCTATAAGGTACAGCATGCGCAGCAGTATAGAAATCTGCCCTGAGAGATAAAGCGCACATGCATCATGACAAGCAAAGCAACGTAGCATGTTTTCCTAACGCACAAAAGAGGTACTGCGGGGTCACTGATACAGCATTTATTGATCATACACAGAGATAGTACAATACTGTCGGGGGCCGTACAGCACAGACAGTAGCATTGTGA